>NC_140618.1:38168094-38768094 GCF_057382275.1 Copadichromis virginalis
GCGTCAGGTGATGGTGGCAGCAGGATAAGCGGGGTAGTTTATCCATTTGTCTCCTCAGTACCTTTATTTAGGTCCCCCTGGAGAATCCTGCTGCGGTCCCTTTAGATATAAAATAATTTAGCATGTTCTTAACTCCACGCAGAAAACATCCAAAACACATCTGAACTGGATTCTTTGACCTACATCTAGGGGAAGCAGTAATACTTTGCTCCAGTAATATTTTTTTTATTTTAAGCCCATTTATATTTTCTAGAGACGGTTAGATGTTCTACTTTGACAAATTCTTAATTCTCTTTTGTTGAGCTTGTTAAACTCTTGCTGCTCTGGTGTGCGCAGCCTCAGGAGGTGATGTGGCAGCTCTGTGCTGTGAAGATCACAGAGGCCATTCAGTATGTGGTGGAGTTTGCTAAACGCATCGACGGCTTCATGGATTTGTGCCAGAATGACCAGATCGTACTGCTGAAAGCTGGTGAGAGCACAGATTGGATTCATTTTCATTTCGCTTTTTTTAAACTTGTGAAAAGCACAACAACGACGTCGCAATAATCCAGATAAGGAAATCCCAGCAAGTAGATTTAATGCCCCGGGTGTTTTCAGCTGGAGGAGCCTTTCCTCTCAGTTTGTGTGTCCTCAGCATCTCCTCGTTTTCTCTGCCAGGCTCTCTGGAGGTCGTCTTTCTACGAATGTGCCGAGTGTTTGACTCGCAGAACAACACTGTCTTCTTCGATGGGAAGTTTGCAGGTCCTGAAGTCTTCAAAGCTTTAGGTGAGCAGAGTTCATTTTCTACTGAGGTATCATAGGGTTTTTATCATCGATAAAACCCCTACATAAGCTCCAATTATAAATTAAAACCCCAAATTTATAAATTTAGGGTTAAAATAAATTAAAAGTATGAATTAAAAGTATAGATATTTGTGTGGGCAGTGCTACTTTCTAACAGCTGATAATAATCTGCTAATGTAGAAAGTCTGGTCGGATCTACTTATAACTGAGATGTGTCAAAACTCTACAGGTGTGCACCTATAGCACAGTCAGCTGACTGGACACAGTCACTCAAACTACTTCTATTTCTAAATATGAGGATTTTATAAGTGCCAGTGCAGCTCACAGGTCTGGGCTGGTATCCACACACATTCTGAGAATCCTTTCAGAGAGTTTCTAATGTGGGGCACGGAGGTGCAGTGGTTAGCACTGCCACCTCACAGCAAGACCAAGTGAATAGTTCAAAAAGTCAGCCGTCTCTCCAACCTCCCCTCCATCTCTAACTGTCTGCAGGTGGAGAAGGAACATCCTCTGAGGTTTAAACACTACAGATATTCTTCTTCCTCCAGTACTGTTACACTTGGTTCTTCTGCCATTTTTTCCTCTCCTAAAGAAACTCTTAAGCCTCCTAAAAGTCTCCCTAGCCCCTCCTAACGGTTTTTCACTTCAGGAACTCTCTTAAGGGCTCAGACGCTTTGTGAATAACTTTTATCTCTACCAAGATTCAGTGCTAACTTTCAGGGGAAATATTTTCTTGGAATTTCATCACTACAGGCTTCTCTTAGTACTTGGAAGCTTTATCTGTTCCTGTATTGATTCCTGAGAGTCGGGTGGGGTCGTGTAACGCAGAAACAGAGTTGGAAAAAAGCCTCAGGTGTGCAAAAGCTGGTGCTTTCCTTGTTTTTCACTGATGAAAGGGGTTTGTAAGGTTGGACACATGTGGACCAGGTGGCTTGTTTGGTTCAGGTTCCTGGTTTTCATGTGTGGAAAAGTTGGTGTAGCATGGGACCTGAGCAATGGAAATGTGACATTACTTCCTGTATTACTCTGAGCAGGGTTACTGCTCAGAGTAATACAGGAAGTAATGTCACATTTCCATCAGGTTTTCTTCCTGATTTTTCATCCTTTCCTGTGTGCCCTCTGGACAGAGTGGAATCAGATGCCTGCTTTTCTTTCTTTCTCAGACTAAAGTTTGAACACTCGTGCAGCTGCTTTGACTTGCAGCCTGCCACAGAGGAAGACCGTGCCTCCAAATCACATGTCCTCCTTCTCTTTAGTGCTTCTCTTTGACTGAAGATGCGTCTTTTTAACATTTTTTAACTACTCCAAACATCTCAAGATGCATCAGAAAAGAAGCCACCCCAAAAAAAGTAACAGGGAACGTTTGGCTGCTTCTTTGGATCATCGATCACAAAAGCACAGGAATGATGTCGCAGTTCTTGTCTGTTGGATTGTCTTAAATAATAAAATATGTGTTGATGTGATAATTACGTTTTCTACAACGCTACTGATGCAATCTGACGTTTCTGTTGGCCTCTGTAAGTCACTGAGCATGTTTCCGGTGTTTTCCGTGTTCTCCCAGGCTGTGATGATTTCATCACGGCGGTGTTCGACTTTGCTAAGAGCATGTGCTCGCTGCACCTATCAGAGGACGAGCTTGCTCTCTTCTCAGCGTTCATTCTGCTTTCTGCAGGTACGTCCTTCCTTCACCATCTGATCAGATGTTCTACACTGACTTGTTGAGTTAAATAACTGTGTGTGTGTGTGTGTGTGTGTGTGTGTGTGTGTGTGTGTGTGTATGTGTGTGTGTGTGTGTGTTTGTTTAGATCGGTCGTGGCTGCAGGAGAAGCTGCAGGTGGAGAAGCTGCAGCAGAAGACTCAGCTTGCTCTGCAACATGTGCTGCAGAAGAACCAGAGAGAGGACGAAGTCCTGAACAAGGTACCCGTGGTGCATGCAAACCTCTGTGTGTGTGTGTGTGTGTGTGACACACACACACACAGAGTACATGAATGGAGCGTAAACATGCAGACGGGAACTAAACTAAAAATTATACTCAAATTTGAGCCACACAGACTTTTCTGAAAAGTTCGAGCTTAACATCCGAAAAAGTGCTTAACTATTTTTTTCAGCATTTTAGTAAAACAGTTCATTTGAAAATGAATAGATAACAATGATAACTAAACATTTAAATATGATTTTGATTAAAGTCTTTGAGCAGACTGTTAGATTCATAATTACAGAAACATACACAGTGATGTCTGCAATGAACGCACTGTATTGTGCTTGTCGATGTACTTGTCAACTCAGAAACAGTTTGACGCACAACTGAAAGTTGTTGTGGTTATCAGTATTCTTTTGTTGCACCAATGAGTTGGTTGTAGATGCAAAAAATCATAATAATGTGCTGGCAGAGAAAACTAACCAAAAACATGGTAAATATAATCCAGCAGGGCATGCCTAATGGAGAAATAGCTCTTTGCTGCCCTGTTGTGGACAAGTGTGGAAGTACAACTGTATAACTCATATTTCTCCACTGAGCACCAGTGAAGTTAAGGGTGTAAGAATACTCATGAGACTGTGTATGGTAGACTCTTTGTGATCACATTACACATTATTCTAAAGAGCTAAACATTAATTTATTCCCACTTCCTTTCTTCGTCTTTTTCTTCTTCTTCTTCTTTTTTTCACTTCTCCGCTTCTATCCTAATTTCTCTTTATTGTCTCCTCTTTTCTATTCTTGTTTCCTTGTCTCCTCCCTTTCCTTGCCTCTTTCTTCTCATTTCTCCCATCAGCTCAGATGTGAGGCGTCAGCGTTGCGTTCGCTGTGCAGTCGACACACTGAGAAGCTGTGCACGTTCAGAGCCGTTTACCCGGACATCGTTCGATCGCACTTCCCTCCTCTTTATAAGGAGCTGTTCGGTGCTGACCTCGAACTGACCCTGCAGAACAGCGACTGAACTGTCACTGGCACCAAAGCCGGTGTATCCAGACAGATTGCGCCCAGTTTCCATAGACACTGCGGACGGGGCGGCGTCCTACACAGCCGAAGATGGCGACTGTGCAGCTGCTGTACTTCATCTCCTGGACACCTGACACAGACACAAAGAAACCCGAGTTCATCTTCTCCTCAGTTTGTTTTTCCTCCTCCTCGTCCTCCTCTCGTGTCTGTGAGTTTGCTCTGAGGAGTCAGGTGGTCTCATTAGCCCACGTCATGTATCCAGGCTTCTGAACCTGGATCAGACTCACCTCTAACAGTACTCGCACTGATACTTGTTTTTTGTTTCGTTTACCTGATTGTTAAAGCTTTGAGTTTCCTGCGTTTGTTGGAGAGAATGATGTTGGATCCATTGACTTGTCCACAGACAGTTTTACTTTATGATCAAAAGATTAAAAGGTAGCAAAAATAATTTCCTAATTTTAATTTGCAAAGTAAAATTGTTCTTATCCTTTGTGAGAGTGAGTGCATATGAAAAGCACCACATTCACACAGCTGCTTCTACAACTTTGGATACTTTGTGGAAATGTTATGTTACATTGATCATAGTCTCAGCTGATATTAGCAAAATGATCAAATAATCCCAACGTCCTCTTGACTTCTATCCAGTGACATCAGTTGCAACATTTTCAGTGCTATTTACTGAAAATACTGTATGAGTCATTGCTCAGATACATAGCACAACACCACAGCCGTGATCTCCAGTTCCAAAGTGACAAAAACTGCATTTCCTTTAATCACCACTTGATGCTAGCTCTGAAAGTGAGTCGGTGCATAGAGACTCCTATGTTGGAATGCCAAACTTACAAAACAATACAAACATTTATTTTGGAATCTGTAGTTTTTTAACTCATCCATTTAGCTTAAAGTCATTCAATTCAATTTTATTTATACAGCGCCAAAGAAGTCGCTTCAAGGTGCTTTATATTGTACAGTAGACCCTACAATAATAGATACAGAGAAAAAAACGAACAATCAAATGACCCCCTATGAGCAGCACTTTGGCGACAGTGGGAAGGAAAAACTCTCTTTTAACAGGAAGAAACCTCCGGCAGAACCAGGCTTAGGGAGGGGCGGGGCAATCTGCTGTGATTGGTTGGGGCAAGAGAAGGAAGACAGGATAGAGACATGCTGTGGAAGAGAGACAGAGCTTAATAACAGGTATGATTCAGTGCAGAGAGGTCTATTAACACAAGTCCCATGATGCATTGAAGAAACACCCAGTGCATCATGGGGATCCCCCAGCAGCCTATGCCTATGACAGCATAACTAAGGGAGGACTCAGGGTCACATGATCCAGCCCTAAATATATCCTATTGTCATGGCTGCTTAATTGATGGCTGTCTGCCTTTATTGAAATTATGTGACAACTGGTATGTGCTGCTGTGAGTTGCAGACTGTACAAGCTCTGTGCTTTGTTTTTGGTGAGTGAAATTATAGTCATTTATACATCTATTACTAACTAGCAGATAGCACATGTGTTTCTGTGCATTGCATTCATAGCAGCTTGCTAACCAAGCTTTCTACCATCAGCTCATACTTCATACTCAGCAAATATTGTGACATCCATCATCAAAAAAAAAAAAAAAAGGTTCAAAAACGATGGGTAGTCGTCCATCTTTTATATACAGTCTATTAGGCCCACTAAGGAAATATCAAATCAATAACTGAGAAAAGAAGAAAACTCAAATGAATCCATGTGTTAAATTAAAGCTGTTCCTGTTTCTGCAGTGGTCTGGGACCAGTCTGCGTTCGTTTCCAGTCTCTATGAGGCATACAGTGCAAAATCTGGTTCTGTTTGTGTGCCATGATGTTCGTACTGCCATCAAAGCAACTCGGTGGTTGTTCACAACACTTTCGATGAGCTCTTCTCCTTTGTACCAGGGTGCCGTGTTCTGGTGTACATGTGTGGCCCCCTGTGTATGCAAACCTTTTATTTTATGTTATTTTTAGCACAAGCTGTCTGCCGTGTCGAAGAGTTGTAGAGCTTTCACATCATGTTGTATCTGCCCTCTGTGACTGTCATTAACTCTGTCCTAACTTTCACTGCAGGGCCCAGGGTGTAGCTGATGAAATAACACAGGATAAATACAGATTCTGCTTCATCAGTCACCATTTCTTTCAATTTACCTGAAGATGAGTTGTTTTTTGTTTTTAAATCTGATTTGATGAGTAATAAACTACTGTGCAGTGCTGTCAGCAAGATTATATTGAGGCCTCATCCCTTCTGAGGCATCAAATCCCCAAAGTTCTCTGTTTTAGATGTTAATGTTGTGTCTTTTCTTGTAGCCAAGGAGACAAACTAAATAGTAAACATGATGAAGACAGCTGATTAATTTTACCCAATATAACGAATGATTTTTATCGGTTAAATTGTGTGTAATTAAAACACCCATGCGACAGGTCCTCCTCCCTTCAGCAGCAGAGATTTAACAGCCATAGAATCAGTCTCTATGATTTCACTGTGACCCCCATCCTCCCTCGCATTCATCCAGCCTCCTCCTCCTCAGCTGCCCATCTGTTGCATGTGTCCCGGCACCTCCTGCAGATATTCACAGCAGTAAATCTTTAGCACCACCTGGTGGCTGTGACACTGAGCTGTATATTTTACTTTGTGTGTGCTTAAAAGCTTTTTACTCTGTTAGATGCTGGAAAAAGAATGCAACATTTAAACTTTTCCCTTTCCTGTAAAACAAGAATATGCAGCAAGCCTCCACTCAGATTAGCAGACACACTTTACAAATTACACAGAGGATTACAAAAGTAAAAACAAAGAAACAATTAAACATGTGTTATCCCTCCTGTATTTCCAAAAGAAAAATCATGTTAACATGATTAGAATTCAATATAATAAGAGCAATACTACAAAAAACAAGCTTTGAGGAGCAATACTGACCCTGCCTCATAGGAAGAAACAACAACTATGCAGTGTGAAGAAAGGGATGTGTTGCACTAAAGGCAGTCTCTCCACTGCCTAGAGTGTGTGTGTGTGTGTGTGTGTGTGTCCACCCCTGTTTGTGGAATTTTTACCCACGTGCAGCATCAGAACAGAAGAAAGTCACAGTGAATGAATCCATGAGACTTGCTGTCAAACGTCTGTTTGGTTGTTTTTGTGCCTCTTAGGCAGCAAAAACACACCAGTCACAGGTCCCAGACTGTGGAAGTGAGCTCCTCTGAATCTTAATAAAAAAAAAAAACACAACGCATGGCTTCAGACTTGAGAAAGTCACAGATAGTGTTGGGTCTGTGTTTCCACAAGCCCCACTAGTTTAGAGACTTATTCTCGTTAACGACAAAAACAAGACGAACATCTTTTACTTGCTAGCAAGGGAGGCCCCAGCCGGTGTCTCAGAAAGTACTCTGAATCCTTTTTTTTTTTTTTTTTTTTTTTGCCCGTCCCGTTTGGCTCTTTTGCCATCAGAATTCTTTCTTCGTCTAAAGGTGAAGAAAGATGCCCAACGGATTTACTTTACCAAATGGACCGTCCCAGCCTTGCCGTAATGGTCTATTTGATTCACCTTTTTTTTAAATTGTTTATTTTATTTTCACTTGCTAAATACGGGACAGATTTGACTGGGGAAAAGAAAGAGGGAAAGAAAAACAGCGGGGAAGAGGGACGGGGATAAAGGGCAAAAAACAACAAAATAAGCGGACAAAAAATCCATCTATCAATCACCTGGATCACCTGTTGAGAAAGAAAAAAGAGAAAACAAGCAGAAGAAAAAAAAAGAGCAACATAATAAACAACATCAGGATGATATATGTGAATATAACAGTAAATACTAAATATTAAACATTACTGTGCAGCACGTAAGATCGACAGCGCACAGTGTGCTTTGAGGTAGGAGCCAAAAAGGGTGTAGTTTGTGTTTGTGAGCACCCGTGTGTACAGCCTGTGAGCAAAACTCCAGACATCCATAACACAAGAGGCCAAGGAAGACCAACAGAGGGGCAGCCGCGCCACTATCCCAGAAAGACCTGAGGAAAGCCCCAGATGAGGAGTCAGTCAGCAGCCGCGGAGCCAAAGCCAGGGGGGGGTTGCAGTGACGTGCCCGTGAGCTCCGCCTGCAACCAACTGTGCCAGAGTGACCGAGCTCCAGGCCGAGAGGCTGAGGGCACCCCACCCCCGAAGTGAGAATCATTGAGAATAAATAATTTATTTTTGGTAAGACCATCATTTTTATAGCGGCAACCCTTCCCATGAGTGATATGGGTAGACATTTCCATCTAGCCAGATCGCCTTCTACCTTCTTTAAAAGTGGGATATGGTTTAATTTAGTTAGATCTGCAAGCTTGGGAGAAACATTAATACCTAAATATTTTATATTTCCCGATTGTGGTAGTGTTGAAGAAGAATTATGGAGGGAGCAATTAATCGGGAGGACTGTAGATTTTGACCAGTTAATTGAGTAATCTGATATTCTTGCAAAAGAGTTTATCAATTCAATCACCCCAGAGATATTGGTTTGTGAGTTTTGGAGAAAAAGTAACACATCATCCACATAAAGGCTGATTTTATGTTCCACATTATTTGTGGTGAATACAACGTTTTATAGAAATTCCTGAAAATGTTGTTTATTTGTTTCGGGTCATATACTGTGTTCCCAGATGAATCTTGAACAGCACATATAGTTGTTTTTTCTTTATTTATTTTTGGCTGGTGTGCTAGAAATTGACCGGATTTATTACCATGTTTGTAACTTTGTAAGCTACGTACTAAGAATTCTGTTTTTTTATTTTTATTTTATCAATTATCTCATTTAATTCTAGTTTTGTTTTGCGTATTTTGTTCAATAAGGATTTGATGCTTTTTTTCTAATTCCTGAATATTCTCTGAATCCTACCACAAAATGACCCCGGCGACGGCCTCCGCTTGCTGCCTTTTATTGGGAAGACAGTTCACACAATACACATCACAGCAAAGCAACGCCCACCATAACCCCCCCAAAATGGTTCTAAGACAAGGCACTATGTGTGTGTATGTGTAAACATCTGTATGCATGTGAGAGTGTGTGTGTGTGTGTGTGTTTGAGTGAGTGTGTGAGAAGTTGTGTCTCTATGTATGCATGACTTCCTGCTCACCAAAAGGATCATAAAAGCAGGAAGCAACATCACAAGAAACAGATCTTTCAGATAGAATGTATCTGCAATAAAAGCCTCTCCAGCCAGTGGTCAGAGACAAAGGAATGTCTTGATCCTATAGATTGAACTCAGACCTTACAAATTTAAGAAGCACAATGACAACATTCAACAATTAGACTTTACAGATAGCATTACACCAAAGAGTAGAAGTTAACAAAACTAGTGATTTTACTTTGGAAATGGGATGATTCAACAGTCTCGTTTGATCTAATGATAATTCTTTCTCTTTTTGTTGTAAGTTCATTGTATATAAATATTCTTATTTACATATTAAAAGAAATGTTCTGTGATAGATACACAAGATACTGGCAAGCGAAAAAATCCAGGTTTCAGTCTCTGTGATCAAAGTCACAGTGCATGTGACTGTTCAGGATGGATGTGCAGGATTGTTCAACATCCTTCACTCTCTTCCTCCAGAGTCGAGCTCTACGCCCACATCACTGATCTATGATTAGTTACATGTCAGAGGGTTAATTATATTTTTAGTAATGACCTAGTAAAACTAAATTTTGACCTTATTTGAAAGAAAACTACCTGGATGATGATCATCACTGGATAATCTGCTGGGTGGTAGGGTCGTCTGTATGTTTTGTGCTGTAATTTAAAGAAATGTATACATTTATAGAAGGCTGAAACAATGTAGAGATGCAGAATCATACATCATTTTTATTACCTGCACCACCTCCCAGGTGGCTCAGTCTGTGGCCGTTCCTGGTTGATTCTTTGTCAAGTGTGTCATCGAAACATCTAAAAACTGAGATTAATGCTGATACTTCAAATTTAATTTGCAATCTTTACACAAAGTCTGATATTTTTGTAGCTCAGGATGCTTTTCTGTTAAAACAGGATGTGTTTGTGTTGGTTACTTTCGTTGGTTACATTTTCAGAATGTACCTGCTTTACCTGCTGGTCAAGTTTTATTGTAAAAGCACATTACAGACGATTGAATTTGGTTAATGGGTCACAAAGCTTGCAGGTTTCGCCACCTGCAGACTCAACTCTATCATAGTCCTAATCATATCAGTCCACCTATGTTGGCTGCCATCCCTATTACCATTGTACATTCTGCTTCATCTCATCACGTCTCAGTCTTTAGCCCAGTAACAGTATTTCTATACCTAACTTTAGCCATAAATTATGTAAAGCAATAATGTAAATCTTGCCATTTTATGCTTTGTCTATTGGTTAGAGTACAAAAAACCATGTCAATGCAAATTTTAATTGATAAGTTAGGAGCAGGCCTAGATAGACTCCACTGTGGACACAGGAGCTAACGGTGAAGCAGTGCTTTCGTTATCTGGTTGTTAAGTGATGACGTATTAACCCTGCTTCCAGGTCCAAGCTCCTACTACGTTCATCAAGGGTCTTGCCTTTTTAACGTGTTGTGTTACTTTGTATCTTGTTTTATTTAATATAAAAAAGCCACTAATAACCCGTAGTCATTGTGAGCTTCTGTGGGGTTGTTTTTTTTTTTTTTTTTTTTTTTTTTTTTTTTTTTTTAGTGCTATTCATGTGCAGCACCTTTTTATGCTCATATTTAAAAATTTTACTATAGCCCATGTTCTCACAGCTTGCCAGAAAGCAATTATTATTAAGAAATAGGTGTTTAAGTTTTATTATTGGAACGCTTCAGAAAAGAGTCACTCTGTGCAGAAGATTTCAACGGGTACATGAAGCTTAGGATTAGGAATTTTCCTCGTGTCTTCCAAACCAGCATAATAAAGTGGACATGAAATGTATTAAGGCTAATTTACACCATAGAGCCCTACTCTACTCTAAATTAACTTTTAGGGTTGTCCAACTCCAGTCCTCGAGAGCTGCTGTCCTGCAGCTTTTTGACACATCCTTGTTCCGACACACCTGAATCACATGAATGGCTTGTTATCATGCCTTTGCCAAACTTGATGCATGCTGAAGAGGTAATCCAACCATTTGATTCAGCTGCGCTGGACAGCAGCTCTCGAGGACTGGAGTTGGACACCCCTGCTATACGTGAAGCTGGATTTAAGAAATACGTATTTTAAGTTTTTAGAGCATGTTTAGTGCCATCTTGTGTCAGTGCAGAACGTGGTTGTTTGCAGCTAATAGACTTACTTACATTACTCTATGGTAGATAACTCAGCAATCTAAGGGGTCACTTTTGTACTGCCTCTGACTACAACAGTGTTTTTTTTTCTTAAAAAACCAAGCATATGATGTCCACTTTTACTCTCTCCCACTGGGTCTTCGTTGTTGGCTAGCTTAGCTGAAACAGGAAAATCCACCTGTTAGCCAGGATGTCGGGGGTTTGTTGAGCATTTTATGAATGAAAGCAGTGTGGAGGAGAGCTTGTTTGAGTCTGGTGCATCACGGATTTGAGTTTATTGAGCAATGTAACCAGATGATGTCTAAAGATGTAATCAGTACATACAGTACAGTAGTCTTTCTTTTACTTAGCACATCAAAGGAGTTTACAGTTATAACAGCTTACTTACATGCACATCAAACCGCAAACATAACTACCCTTTGTACTCAACCCAACAAGGAAAAATCTCTTGTGTCAGTGCTGTACTGGCACAAACTGGCACTAAACATGTGTTTCAGTTTAATGACTAACCTTACAGATGCATTAGGTGTTCTTCATTTTCCACGTCTTTTCCCTGCCATAAGGTTTCCTTTGTCTGTGCCCATCGGGGACGCTCACATTGAATTTATCGAGGGGAAAAATGTTGTCGTTCATCCCCTTTACCTTTACTGTGTTAATAATTATCCTAACTGTAGCTCTGTAGGTAGCCACCAGCTAGGCCAACTTCCAAAAACCTTGAAACATTGCTGCTGTTTAGTTTTCTGTCTTCATTTAAGTCCAAAGTGACAGAGTCTGAACACGGTTTATCATCTTTAGACGGAGACTAGTGAGCTAACTTCCTGTCATGTTCAGCTCTATTTGTAAATCTTCTTTTTCATGGATGTTAAACTTTATTGTAACCTCTGTTAGAGCAGCCACAGTAAACATTTCATTGAAGATGAACAAATTTGGGCCATTCTTAAGTCTCAGTATTTGAGTTGGGAAACCAAGGAATAGTCTGGAACCTGAAATGGCTAATGATGCCAGACTTAAGAGGTGGATACTTCTTTGAAGTGTGCCACCTGGGCCACATGCTAGTCGATGAGTTGTAATATGAATTCTCTGCCGATGAGTCAACGCAGTCCCAAAAAATGGCCGGCATACAGATGTCCTTACTCACGCTCACTGTTTAATGATGAATCTGACCGTAGCAGACTCACAGACATGAAAATTCTTCATTTACCTGTTGAATAGTTCTGTGTTATCACTTTACATTTTTCGTTGTCATTATCCATCACCTAAATGCATACCCTCCATGGCCGCCCCTCGTTCTGTAAGTAACTTCATCGATTTTTCTGTACAGGCCACAAGAAAATACTGCTATAGATGCTGCTGAGCATCAGTCTTTTTAGAGTACCTGCTGATTTATATGCATCATAATGTAAGATACATGGTTTGATATGCACAGCTCTGTCTTTAGTAACAGTTGTTTTTGTGTTTTTGAAATGCGTAGGTGCTAGGTTAACAGGGTCTCGATTTTACCAGCTTTGCTACATGTATGTTTCCTCACAGGAGGACACATTAAAGGAAACCTGTGTTTTACTGTTCGTTTATTATAACTGTCCAACAGTGACATTTAGACAGGTCGCCATGTTTAACTTTTTAACTGATCTAAATTTTCCATTAAGTTTAAATAATATGAACTTTCACAAAACTTTCACTGTCAGAAATAAAATGTGCAATCTGACGACATATTCCTTCTAAGAAATATGCACCTGTTTACGGTCCTTAGTTCTACAAAAAATGAATTTTCCTTTAAATTATCAAATGTAATTATGATTATGAAATATCATAGTACAGTAATGTTATTTCCCAGCCTGTACCTGTATCAGTGTGTTAGGCCTGGGGCTGTCAGTTTCTCATTTCAACTGGTCAAACATGACTGCTTTTGATACAAACAGAGCTGCTGTATGTGAAATATAAAAAAATAAATAAAACTGGGAAAGAGAATTTTTGGCTTTTTTTTTTTTTTTAAATTTCTCTTATTTTTGCTGGTGGTTAAAAATAAATCCTCAACAGCTGGTTGGCACACTGAACCAGCATGGCTACCACAGCATCCTGCAGTGACATGCCATCCCATCATTTATTTTTCAACAGCACAGTGACCCCAAACACACCTCCAGGCCGTGTGAGGGCTGTTTGACCGAGGAGAGTGATGGAGTGCTGATGGCCTCCACAGTCACCTGACCTAAACCCAGTGGAGATGGTTTGGGATGAGATGGAGCGCAGAGTGAAGGCAAAAGGACCAACAAGTGCTCAGCATCTCTGGGAACTCCTTCTGTTGGAAAACCCTTTTCAGGAGACGACCTCATGAAGCTCATGGAGAGAGAGGCAAGAGTGAGCAAAGCAGGAATCAAAGCAAAGGGGGGATATTAGGAAGTAGCTCAAATATAAAACATTTCACACTTTTTGGTTTATTACATAATTCCACATGTGTTCATTCATAGTTTGGATGCCTTCAGTGATAATCTGCCATGGAAATAGTCATGGAAATAAAGAAAAACCATTAAATGAGAAGCTGTGTCCAAACTTTGACTGGTAGTGTACATGTGTATATATATTTCTTGGTGAAATTGCATCAGGTCATCAAAGCAATGATGATTCTAAAGCGGATGAAGAAATGGAGTTGCACAGATCAGGAGTGGCAGCATCTGTTTAAGCTGGGTGGAGTACCTCAGTATTTGTTTATTCCAAACAATGACAGGAACACTTTGTGCTTCTGTCTGTCCTTCCATGTGAGGAGCAGAACCAGCTGCATAGCTGTATGTATGGTGATGCTGAGGCTACAAAACAGGTTGTATTGATGAAGTATGGCACTTTCCCAATAAGACAGACACGCTGTTTAACAATTACATCCAAACTTTTTTACAGCATAAGCAGGAGGCATCCAGTTTCTCATTCCCAACATACCGATGATTTATCATGTCCTGAGGCATCTTATAGTAAGGCAAGAGGTACCCTTCAGCATCCTTACGATACGCTCCAGATTCATAATTGAATCCAGTAGAATGCTGCTCGTGGCGGTAACACTAGCTCCAGCTGTCTATTCCAGCCCTAACCCTAACCTTAACCCCATCAGACAGTGTTTTCCAAAGTGATCATGATCAGAGCGTAAAACACATTTACATGTATAGATTCATTCCAAACTGCTCTCATGGCACCAAACACGTAACATACAGACGATTGCTCCCATGGCGTCGGTGTGTTGGTTATCCGGAAACTGTGAAAGCTCCTGAGGAGCAGCAGAAGCACGTCGATGACTATTATGAGAAAGACTGTGTCAGAGGAGATCCTGCAAGCATATTTATATTTACCTCACAACCAGGTGAGTGGATTCCACCTTTAGGACCTTTCCTGGGTGATCTCACCAGTGAATTAGATTGTGGAGAGAGGAGAACAGACACACACCCGGTTGCTGTCTCTGATACCGTCGAGTGTGATAAAAAGAAGTTTCATCTGAAGAAATGGTAAATGGTAAATGGCCTGTATTTATATAGCGCTTTACTAGTCCCTAAGGACCCCAAAGCGCTTTACATATCCAGTCATCCACCCATTCACACACACATTCACACACTGAAGAAGGATGCAACTGTGAAAAAAGTCCAAGTGGTCGACAACAAACGCAGAGTGCTGCCTGATTATATAACACTACCAGACTACAGCATCCATACTTAGTGCAGTAGTGGGCTCTGGTAATTTTGGTCGACAGTGTTATTGAAAATGCATCCAGAGTTATTTCATAATTTCATAATTTAATAAATGATTTTGCCAATGATTTAGAAGTACAACAAGTTTTTGCTGCAAATGTCCATCATAAGAATTTAAGTTGTATTTATTTAGTTCAAAACTTGTTTATTCAAGTAAAATCTATCAGACTAATTATGTTGAATAAACCCAGACTGAGGAGGTGAAAGGATGCTGGAGAGCATGCAGACGAATCTGGCACTGCTGGAGCTGATATACAAATCATCACCAAGTGTGAGCAGGATTATTATCAGTAATGCAAACATAGATTTTTTTAATGCAATGCATTAAAAAAAGCACTAAAAAGTACTCCAGTATTCTTCATAGATGCCTGTCACTTGTGAGATGGGGCGAGCGTGAGGAGAATGCGCTGACTTATGCATCTGTGCATCGAGCTGATGACAGTGCCAAACATACAGGAAGGAAAAATGTTTTATCAGCTGTGACCAGATCAGCAGACGTGACGTGGAATGATTGTTATTGACAGACAACAAGAGTGTTACAGCCGCTGCAGGGTGGTATTTATTTTTACAAACCCTCGCAGGTTTAAACACACTGGTACGTACAGCTATTGGTCCATATATGAATGTTTTTCTTTTTTATTACTGCTAAAAGATAACAGAACAAATGTTTTACCAGTTTTGTAATGCTAAAGATGAGAGGATTTTCTGTTATTGTTAAAATATGTCAAAATTAATGTTTTTCCTGTTATTGCTCAAGGTTACCTCAATGTTTCTTTTTTCTATTATCATTGCAGAAAGATGTCCTGTTTTATTTGTATTAAAGTTCTTAATAAATAGTTATTGCTCAATGTAATTATTTACTTGTATTGTTTTTATCTGCATTGTACACGTGCACAGTTATAGTTATGAGATACACAAACATATAGGCTGTGTCCCAATTCAGTGTCTGCACGCTTGAAGTACGCGCACTACGCGTACTACGTACGGTGCGTACTATAAGTATGAGAAGTGCGGAAGTGAGAGGCTTGTGAAATGGGACGGTATACGCTTCATCTCGCTGTTCAGGTTGCCTAGCAACCATGATACTAACCGCAAGACACGTTACATACAGCTTTGTGTGACAGAAATGAAGGAGAAAAATGTTTTGTTGGTCATTCATTTTTGTTATGACATCACTTTGATTAGTTGAGTATCTGAGGCTGAAACCACGGGACTGTAAAACATGATTGTTGGGCTTCATTTCATTTAAGATTAGTTAGTAAATAACAATTAGTTAAAGTTGTTCATGAGACTAAAGTCATCTCACTGTGGTAATGTAAATATAATATGGCCAATATTATAGTATTGTCAGATTATTATGATATATATATATATATACACATATATATACATATATATATATACACACATATACATATATCACTGACTTTCATTATTAAACATTCGCACATAAATAAGTGACGTCATATTCAGTACTTTTGACAGTTCACTCTTCGGCCGCTCCATCTTATTAGGGAAATTCCATATACATAAATTTCAAAACTAAATGCCATCATTTAATTTGTTTTTGATTGAAATTGAATATTACTTAAACTCTCTTAAATTAACTTCCAATAAAAAAGGTTTATCATTGATTGAAATTCATTCAGAAATGTTTAACGAATGAGCTGTTACAACTTTCAAATACAAAGTTGTTATGAAGTCTGTCACATTCCCCCCTTTTGTTCTTTTTTCTTTTTTTATCCTTTATTTATTCATCCTTCTTATTTCATTGTACTGTATATTGTTACTCTTATTTGCCTTGTATGTCTACTGTACAAACTGAACTGGAATGACTGACTGTTCGCTTTATAATTTCAATAAAGTTTTGGAAAAAAAAAACCCTCTTCGGCCGCTCCCTTCTGCCATATTTTGCGGCAAAATTATCCACACCCACCGCCGCGCTATGAATTGTGGGATATATGGGACCACGAAGCGTGCACCGGACCACGCTTGATATTTGGGGAAATCGACGGATTTGGAGTATGCATTTGAAGCACACTTCGAATTGGGACAGCCGTCGTCGCGTGGCGGTGATGTAACCGCACTTAAAATACGTACTTCAAGCGTGCAGACCCTGAATTGGGACACAGCCACCGTCTGTTAAAAATATGACAAACCATAGCAAAACTACAAGCAAGATTAGTCCCATACATATTTAATTCAAATTAATTCAATTCGATTTTATTTATATAGCGCCAAATCACAACAACAGTCGCCTCAAGGAGCTTTGTATTGTACAGTAGACCCTACAATAATACATACAGAGAAAAACCCAACAATCATATGACCCCCTATGAGCAGCACTTTGGTGACAGTGGGAAGGAAGAAACCTCCGGCAGAACCAGGCTCAGGGAGGGGCGGAGCCATCTGCTGCGACCGGTTGGAGTGAGAGAAACCAGTTGTCATTACTTTTAGTTAAATAAAGGACCTAAATGTAAACAGCACTGCTGCTTCTGCATCTGCCTGCCATCTTTTTTCTGTCCAGTAGATGGCAGTAGTGTACAGGTGTAGCTATTCTCACCTGCAGTTGATGGAAAGCAGCATTTTCAGGCTCAAACAGGGAGATTAAACCAATTTTCTTGCTGACATTCTCCGCAGAGCTCATCACGGTCCCGATGCTTGTATCACACACTGTTTGAATCACATTGCTTTGCAACCAACAGAGGTTGCGTCTATGTTTTTCTCAATTATAGGATATGTTTTTCAGTGTTTTACACAGTAGGAATGTCACTTGTCATGGAGCACAGTTTCTCTTCTGCTTATTTTGTATTTCTCCCCCGCTGCTCACATTTCAAGCTTTGAGATTTGATCCAGGTTTTGAAGGTAGAAGTAGCCTTTTGTGAGCTCCTGTCTGAGGATTTTTCAGTCCTCTGTCAGACCCTTTGTTTTCACTTCTTACTTCAGTTCTTCCATCCACACATTGTCACATTTTAGGGCAAAGACAGAACTAAAAATAAACAAAGGCATAAATGAGGATTTCAGGGTTTTGGATGACATCTTTATTTTCTGATTCCCAAAGAGCAACACTGCAGTCAAGGTGAAATAGTACCCACTGTGTCCTCCGTGAACAAACACATATATCGAACACACACTGTGTGAACACAGCCGAAGCTGCTTTCATTGAGCAGACCTTAAATTACAGGTCACAAGGAACACGTGACATTGTCCTCATCCAATCAGAAAGCCTAAAATGAACTGGAATGAATAACACACCTGTTTGAAGTGTGACTACGAATCATGCGAGCTGAGAATCTTGTAGTTAGGTTTAGCGTACATGGGTGTAGCCACCAGCCAGCTGGCTGTGTTAGCGTAGCATGATAGATTTTTTCTCTCTCTGAATCATTTTGTCTGATAGTTAGCATTTTCCAGGCTGCATCTCTGAGTCATCATCAGTGACAGTCGCAATTCTTGGATGCTTGATATGATTTGGACCTTTTCCCTTTCTACAGAGAAAATGATGGGAGATGTCCAACTCATTTTAACTTTCGGTGGATTTGTTTTCTCCATAGCAAATGTAGGGAACCTGTAGGGAACTCAGCTGCAGCTGAGACTAAACTAACCAAGGCTTTGCAGGACTGAGTCTGAAAGATCAACTCATCCTAATGCCAGGACGGAAGATACCTTGGTGCTTTAATGCAGGGACCCCTGCAGTACCAGCCACAAGGAATTCATGGTCCTGATGGAGAACTGGCGGTCGCATAAATCACAGGTTTGCTGACCCAGGTGATTCCTGTTCGTGGCCACTTGGAGCCACAAAGTGGACCAAAGTTGGCCGTCATGCATATCAACTTGTGTGAATTTCCATAAATCTTATAGATTTTTCATCATTGCCATTGCTTGTGGGCATAGCTGAAACAAAGCTGATGAAAACAAAGCTCACACATCCAGTGGCAGTATGCAAGTGTGCAAGTGAACCAAACAGTGGGCACTGTGGGTGCTCCACAAGGACGAGCTTTGTCTTTCAGTTCAGCAGTACAAGCAAGATGACAGGATGTGTCAAAGTTTAGGCGAGTCCACAGGACACATGAGTGGCAGCATGCTGTGTAGCAGTCTCCCCTGCTGCAGAGGGAAAAACAACAGAGATGGACATTGATGATGGAGTCAGTGTGTGTGAAAGGTCCCAACATTCACAGACTACATGTTTCTGTCCAAAATCTCTGTCTTTATCATTACCCTTTGGTTGCCTTGAGCAGCTGCTGTCAAGCTCTAAAAACTGTTCCACATCTCAGCATGAAGCTTTGTAGGACCATCTCTTATTTACAGTCTATGGGAAAATCATGCATGTATCCTTAAAGAGACACTTCAAACATCATCGGGAGATCAGTAGATAATTTTTTAAGGAGACAGGCTTTTATATTAGACAAGCTGACAGATAATCAGTTAGTGCTGACAGCAGAACTTTCTCTCTTGTACACTTCCTGATAAATGCACTACTTATAACACTGCTCATGTTTACCGACTGTACCAAACTCTGAGCTAAAATACACTGAGTCGCAGATTCACAGGGTTTGGTCATGCCTCTTTAAATCTGTTGGAGAGCGACGAGGCCATGCCACGTTTTGAGCCACTCCCACATTAGCTCTTTTTCTTTGAATTGCATGTAATTGGATTGGACTTGCTTGGTGCTTGGGCTTAATTAAGTCCATATTCTACATCCACCTCTCATGCTGTGTGGGTTAAGAATATATCCAAAGATGCTATTTCCATAAATGTGTCGACTGGGAAGCAAACACATTTACCAAGGCATGGACACCCTCAGCTCTGCAACAGGCATACATTTAATTTTGATATGCTACCCTATTTTTTTTTATCCTTATAGAGTTATTAAACCATTAGTTTATTTCTATTTAGAGGTCAAGTGCACATACTTGGTGACAAAAGACTTCTGTAAGTTATTCATGCATTCTTTTTTTCCTGTGTTTGATCCTTGTGATGCTGGTGCAGACAGTTTGGCACATTGGCAGATGCCATTAATGTAATTGCTTTATGTGCTGACAGTTTATCCCAAGCCTTGAAAACAGACAGGAAGATAAAGTAACTATACTCTCATAAAGGATGAGTTGTAGTTTGGCACCATTGCTGATTTTCAAAATTGGATTGAATCCATGCTCCTCAAAATGTTCCGCTGTCTGTATCACTTTTTCAGTAATGATGATTTGGTGCTGATGGTGGCTGATTGTTAGCTGGCAACTGTTTGGCAGCTGTTCAACACAAATGAATACTGATTCATGTGGACTGAGGCAAGGCAATGAATGAGAGTGAAAAGTTCATGTCAGTGAAATCTTATCAACTGGTGACAAGATGAGCAGCAGGAAAGGTGTGTGGGGGCGGCGGTGGTGGGGGGGGTTAAAGTTAGCCATCCATAATTGGAATTCCTTTGGCAAATTAGTGCCTCACTAATGAACACGTATCAGAAGATGTAAATGGATTTTAATGAAACGGGAAGTTTTAAACAGGTTACATCAACATCAGCTCACACTTTTAATCTGCTGCTCATTTACTTCATTATCACTTGTTTAGCCACACACAGCATAAAGAACATCACTGTGTATTAAAAACATTGTAAAAACCATGTCCTTACATACAAAGTAACAGGACCATAATCCTTGGAGTGCATATATGTGTATTTTTCTACTCATTGACAGACTTTTAAGAAAATTTCACACACAACTAAAAAGCTTTTACAAACTCTAATCCAACCTTTACCCAGACCATTAAAACACTTCTGTACATCACAGAAAAAGATCAGTTTAAAGTTTTGCTGAATGCTGTGATTATGGCAACTCTGCCTATTGTTGAGATAAAATGATTTGCAGTGCTTCAATAATGCTCTGCTTTTACATTAATAAGTGTTAGAAAGTCATGTAGTAGTATTAAGTGGACACAGCCCTGAAAAATAAAGGCATGAGACTACGTGTCCTTGGGGAGTAGAAAGCTGCAGACTCTCGCTCACGCCTGAGAAAAAGTAGATAAGAGGGGACCATCTCTGGTGGAAAGTTACTGAGACACTGTGGTTTAGACTAGAATGAGAGAGCTTCTGTAATAAAACTATCAGGGGCACACCAGCATTTTGAGGTCCGCAGCAGCATGTCATGCAGGACGCATCTCCCTTCTAGAAGCAATAAAGTGTTAAATGGTCTACTGAGCAGTGTTTGGTCTTCCATCGGATGCCTCTGAGGAATCAAAAGAACTCAGTGAAGTGTTGATATTTACACTATGAAGACGTAGTAATAATGTTAATTGTCAACCTGTCAATACCAGATGTAGGTCGTGCATCGAGCTGGCTAACTGCCTCTACAATTACATAAAACTATGCATCTTAGCTTTGTACAGTTAGCTGGTTTATTTCACATAATAGCACCAAGAATCACTTTGGCAGGTGCGATTAAATTAGCAAACTAGCCATCTAGCATTTGGACTCACTCAGGTATGATTTTGCTACCAATAATAAGGTAATATTAGCCCCTTAGCTAGATGTAGATCAGGGGTCGGCAACCTTTCAGATGATGAGTGTGACAAATCAACCATTGCATTAGCAATACATTTAATAATCTATATCTATATCAACAGTTACACACTATATAGAACAACTTTACAGAATTATTTGTTCGCAGATGTTGGCAAAGTGCAAATCAGCTATTTTGAAGCAAAAAAAACTTTATCCATAACAAGATCATCATAACAGCAAATGAACTGTACAACAGAAAATGCAAATGTTATTTATGTTCTCCTCACAACAATGATAAGAAAAATAAACTGAGCCAATATGGCATGTTTGTTAATACAGAGATACACATGTTAATATGATCTCTGGTCTCCCACTCAGAGACACAGGTCTCCGAGTGTCCAGCATTCAGACGGCTACCTGAGGACACTCATGTGAGAGAAAATCTGCTCACACAGATATGTTGAGCCAAATACTGTCAACAAGGCCTCTGCAATGTTCTGAAGACAGTTAAACTTGTCAGGTAGTGATGTCCAGCAGGTGAAAATGCAGCTCCATGAACACGCACAGCTGTGGATTCCAGTCGAATCGAGCTTTTCAGTTCAATCAGCTGCATTTCGATGTCGCATTAACTGGCATTAAATCAGCCAGTTAATGCGACACAAATCCAGCTGTTCATTAAAGCTTTCTGGTTCGATCAGAAAAGAAAACATTGGTCCATACACCTGAAAGTCCCAAAAACACATTGTGAATTCTGTCTCGAGTCTACAGATGTACACAGCAAATCCAGCATGTCCAAATTAACACTGTCGGATTTGATTTCAACACTATTAAAGTGTCTATATGGGTCCACACCAGAGAGTGTTAATTTAACTCTTTTTGGAGAGTTGGTACGTTAACTCTGATTTAGTGTTAAACACCAAATCTGTCTGGAGTTGATAATTTAACACTTGGTGTTAAGAGTTTATATATTAACTCTCAAAGAGTATTTTAGTTCAACTACGTAAGAGTTATCTTCTAATTCATTCTAAAAAGCGGGAATTTTACTGTTCTGAACTTCTAGACATTTCTTTTGGAAATAAACATTTACTAAAAAGATGCAATGGTTTTTGAAAAACATTTATTCTGAACTGTGCACCACAATTTCAAAACATTTTCTGAAAGATGTAACAGTGTACATGTTCTCACTTTCATTAGAATTTTGTTTATCAAAAGGTCTGACATAGGTGAGCTGGTAAATGCAAATAACAGCATCTCATCACTTATTTCTTCAATACAATATGCATGTCCTTCATTCATCCCTTTGTGGAACTTCAACGCACTTCTGCTCTCCCCCATATTCCATCTTCACAAGCATATCCTGTGCGGAGATTGAATAAAAATTAGTTGACACTAATTAATGGCACAAATAATCCAGTAAACAATTGCAGCACAGTAAAAAAAAAAAAAAGGAATCCTCTTTGAGCCATTACTTGTGTAAAGTATTTTCCCAAAAGACAAAGACACGGGCAACAGGTAATACTGAACTAAATGTAAAACCTCAACCTTTTTAATTTTTACCTAAACCGTGTGCACAAAACTCTGGAGGGATCTATGCTAACGTAGAATCCAGTCAGGACGTCTGCTACTGCTGTTTGCTCGTTTTTTATTTTATTTTTATGGGCGATCGTTTTCAGGCTTCAAGTAGCACCATTATACCAACATTTCACATTCTAGACATTGTTTTAGGTGTATTTGACCAAAAGTTTGACTGAAAATTCACATGCAAGCTTTTTTTCAAGGCTGTGGTATTTGCCCGCAAACAATACCTTTCAGCTAGCTAAAACAGAATATTATGCTATCACCGAGCAACATGGCTAATGCCTTCCACACAGCTTTGTCTCAACTCCAAAGAGCCACAGAAGTAAAAGCTCATAATAATAATTGAAACAATCTTTGAAAAAATGACTTACCAAGCATGGCAAACAACTCAAATATGTAGAGCAAAATGTTCTGAAACGGCTTCACTTCAGCTTCGATTGGAGCCGTGCTGGGGGCGGAGTCTGTGAATTTACTCTATTGGCGTCATAGCCCCTCTAGGAGTTCAGAGTTAAGAGGTCAAGAGTTAATGTTTCCATTGTAACACCTCCAGATTTGACAGAGAAACACTCATTTTTAACACTCGATTTTAACTACTATCATTTTACACCTCAGAGTTACATTAAAATAATGTGACTCTGCTTAGAGTAAAATTAACTCTACTTTTGCAAGAAGACTATTAACACCAAAACATTTAACACTTTTGAATTTGTTGTGTATCCGTGTTTTTCCGTGGTGCTGATGCTGCGCTGAGCGGACAGCTCCTGATGCATTTGAAGTGTTGGAATGTGGAAATTTCAACATCGCTTGAAAAAACTGCCACCTAGCAACGCCCCTCTCACCGGTAGGCTAAGCTAGTTTTAGCCAATTACAAGTTGAATCCGGTGGTTGGGGTTGTTAGCTAAGATACCGTCATTAAGAAGAGGCACAACTAATGTGTCTATGTGAGCTAATTTCCGGCCGTGAATATTTCTTTTTTAATGCACCCTGTCAGATTAATTCAAGCGTGTCGTGCCATCAGTTCGCGTGCCAGCTGTGGCAGGGTTGCCGACCCCTATGTAGATAAACTGAATGAACATTATGATGGCTAATTGTCAATTTAATTGATAGTCATATGAAGTAGGCAAGCTAATCAAACAGGTCAGCCCAAGAAATGTTGTTGAATTAACAGATTTTATCTGCTCAAGGCAGTGTTTGTGTAATGTGGGGTGGCTTTCAACAATAACCTGGCAATTCTTTTCATGAACCTGAGCTTCACATGAACAGTGCTCAAGAGAAACTGCAGATGGAAAAACTGATAAATAAATCATTTTCTGGGACCTAACTACAACAGCAGAAAAATAGGGTCAGTATGGCATGCTTAACGAAGGATAGCGTGTTCGATAAGCATATAAAATCTTTGCATTTCGTTCTGGTAACAGGGACGTTAGCAAGAATAACTGCACATGTTTGTGTGAAGCCACACAGATAGACAGATACATCAACAGTTTGATATTCCCAATAACGTTTAACACCCCAGTTAAAACATTATAGCCATGAACTGAAAGAGTACGTGATGTATTCATTATTAATTGTCTAAATTCTTTATCCTCTGAGCTTGAAGTTGTCATCAATGAAGACCCCACCCCTAGCCCCATGTTTTGGAGACAAGACAGCCAATGATTCTCAGACCTCAGAAGGTTCAAAACAAGCCTTAATCAGTTGGTATGACGCTCCATTAATGGGAGATATCAATAAAATACATGTAAATCTTTGCAAACACAGGATGACTGACTCAGCTGAAGAGTGGCAGAAACATGAAATGAATCATATCCCACATCTGTCTTGTTTCAGAAACACCAGGGTAGCAGTGTGTCATGATTTTTGAAATCAATCATTAATTTGCATATTCTGAAGACACTTTAATGACCACTAAATCACTGTGATTTTTACATTCCACAATAATTAATACGATAAAACACAGCTTTCAGCGTCTCGTGTATTTTGAAACTGGGTTTTCTGGGGACCTGGAATGTAAATGTGCCTGCTTCTGTTGTTCACATGTGCTATGTGCTATAAATAAGTTCAGACATTTTTCATTTTCATTTCCAAAAAAACATTTACTTAACATAATTCAGTGAGCTAGATGATGAACTCGGAGGATAGAAACAAAGTATCAGTACTACTGTGCTGTAGTATCGATCTGATACTAGTGATGTGCCAAACCACTGATTTCCTTTCTGATCTGATACCAAGTAAAATTCAGGATGGGATCGACGATACTGAGCCGATACGATACTTTGTACAAAAACTTAATGTGTAATTGTATTTCAAACTATAGCTTCATAATGATTGCAGGACATCAGACTACTTGTTCTTATTGTTTAATAATGAAGAATTATCATATAGAAATAAAAAACCTGAAGTTGTGTGTTCATTGATGCTATTTGAACACATAGATCTTGTCATTTAACATGCGTATACTTGCATAAACATTCAACATTCACACTCTCCCTCATTCACAGTAGTGCTGTGCCACACTACACACTCTGGCATCTAGTAAATACAGGGTCACTATTGCTAATATCAGTACCAATAATTTGAAGTTATTCAGGCAGCTGATTGGAGGAGAGTAGTGCGCTATGACCTATGAACTGAATTCTCAATTTGCAAATTCTGAACACATTTCATCACTGTGATTGTTACTGTCCACAATAATTAGTTAACACTTTCAGCTTTTCATGTGTTTTGAAACTGGGTTCTTGGTAAAGTTTTCTGTCTCTAAAGCACAAAATAGTTCGGACATTTTTCATAGTCCTTGTTTCAGGTTCATTTTTCTTCCAAAGAAATAATTAGCACAGCTCAGCGGGCTACATACTGAACTTGAAGTATCGATCCAACCATGCTAGTCTTGATCCGATACTAGTGTTGGTATTGATACTATCGATATTTGGATCGATCCATCCATCTCTACCCCCTCAGCTCTGAGTACGTTCCCAATGACTCACCATGTTAATTGGTTGTAATGATAAAAGAAATCAGCCCAACAGTTGCTGTGGGGTTGATTTTCTTTTAATCCTACTGAAACTGAGCCTCGTGCTTTTTTGATTCTTTTTCCTGACAGAATATTGAACAGGTCTAAATCACAATCCTTTGCACGCAGCTTTTCATGGTTGCATGTAAAATATGTGAAATGGCTGGTAAATTGCTCAGTGAGCCAACTTTCTTAACCGCATTAGCGTTCCCCGCCCCCTCTGTGTTTGCGGCGTACAAAAAGCAACGGTTTACACTAAGCAGCTGCCTCTCGTCTCCTTTGTCTTCGTCATGGCTGTAGACAAATTCCGTTAAATCCTGTGAGAGACCGTATTAGCACAATGAGGATACAAGACACAGCCAACAGGGCTCAGCAGCGCCTGTCCGTTCATGCTGGAATGACCAAACACTCCCTCCATCCCCCGAATGAGGCTTTGATTCACACAAACAACTTACACGAGCCTCCTCTGCGTTTACCTCTTTACTGCTTCATCCAGCCCTCCGGCTCTAATTACCCGGACGCTCAGGAGAATGTCACCAACAGACTAACAGAACGAAGAGAGGAAAGGGGGAGTCTTTTGGGAGGGCTGTTTGTTAATGAGATGTATCAAACTTGGCAGGCGACAGAGCCTGGCAGCAAAGTGTGGGCCGAGAGAGACGGACGTCCAAATCTGAGAACTGCACTCACACTTTACCAAACAAATCTGGAGCAACAGCAAAGACCTGGGGCCCGTTCTTCGTACGTCGCTTACTACATCCAAGATCAAATGACACATCCAAGATCAAATCATCGCGCTAACTCTGAGCTCGCTATTCCGGTTCCCCGAACACACCTGTTGTTGACGATTAGTATAGCTGGATGAAGTAATGTGAGATCACTGGGTGGCCCAGCATCGATAGTAGAAACATTGATCGGCAACCCTTTGATTGGTCGGCGAAAATGTCGAAGGAGCGCGCTCGGTATTCTTCGGCAGCAGAGCAAGAACTCTTGAGTGAGGGATTTTAGGAGTTTCAGAGTCTAATTAAAACGCAAGGGAACACTGCAAAGGCTGCAAAAGCAAGGAGAGAGGGCTGGCAGAAAGTTGCTGACAAATTAAACTCGTAAGTAATTTAATAATAACAATAATAATGGAGTGGATCTATATAGCGCTCTTCAAGGCACCCAAAGCGTTTTACAATGCCACTATTCAGTCACTCTCACATTCACACACTGGTAGCTGTCACAGCTGCCCTGGGACAGAAGCCAGGCTGCCATATCGCGCCATCGGCCCCTCTGGCCAACACCAGTAGGTGGTAGGGTAGATTTATCATATCACACTATATTATCCAATATTATATTACATTATATTATATTACATTATGTTATATTATATCCCCTTTCACATTAGAGCCACAACAGGACCCACTAGAACATGGGAACAAGTAAAAGTGAAATATAAGAATATTCTACAGAATGGTAATATTGATCACTTATATTGCTTTTCGTCTCTTGGACAGAGACCCTGAAATAATCTGTTTGTTTGTTTATAACAGCAACCAAGAAAAGGGGCAGCGCAAAAAAAGACAGGTGGTGGTCCTGCACCCCCTCGTCAACAAGTTGGTTAAGTGAATAATACCCTCACGGGAAAATCGATATCTCTCTATGAGCACACTGTCGCGCTGAGCTAAAGGATCCTGTCTGTCCCGCAATATACGCTGGATTCTGAGGACTCTCCTTATCAATCTTGCACCTTCCGCAATGGGTGGCTCGCGTATACGGACAGGACATGGCTGCGACAGGCTTCCCAAATCCACCTTCGCTTTTATAGCCGTGGTCTCCCATCTTGATTACACGAAGTAAATTGCAATTACTACTCTGAAATATGAATTACATCTGTAATAATCACATACATGTAATAGAATGTTAATAGTACATTTCCCTTTTTTAGGAAATGACCTGTATGTATCTGTGTGACATCAATAAAAGGATCAAGTGCTGCATTATCTTTAGTTACATTGATGTTATTTATTTATGGTACAACAGTGGTAAAATATCGCTGTTGCTTTCGTATACATGAAGCAGAAATACCTGAGTGGCCGCGATCTAATCCTGTTTACATAAAGTAAACCTGCTCCCGAGCAGGTTTACGCTTACGGCTCTGTTGCTATGACAGCAAGTCCCGGATGGGCTTCGGGGAACCGAACGATCCAGGATCACGCGAAATCGTCAACAGTCAAATCCGGCTAACTTACTTAGCGAGGTACGAAGAACGGGCCCCTGGACTGTAAACAGCCTCGGAGCAATGTTTTAGACTCTGGGAATTATCTGGAATTTTCATACCATCAGTTTGGTATTGCATATGATTTCACGGTGAGGGGGTCAGGGCTCTGCTTATCAGAAGCAGGAATAATCTCGCTGAATAATCAGACAGAAAAACAGAGCTGTTCTCTGTGTTTATCACATCAGAACACACCCCTACCAGTGATGTAAGTGCAGGTGTTTTTATGGGAAACATGGTAGCAGTACCCATATTAACATACTGTTTAGTTTACCTTATTCAATTCAATTCAATTTTATTTAGACCTCCCCGCCCCCTCTGTGTTTGCAGCCAAATCCCAACAAAAGTCGCCTCAAGGCGCTTCATAGATACAGAGAAAAACCCAACAATCATATGACCCCCTATGAGCAAGCACTTTGGCGACAGTGGGAAGGAAAAACTCCCTTTTAACAGGAAGAAACCTCCGGCAGAACCAGGCTCAGGGAGGGGCGGGGCCATCTGCTGCGACCGGTTGGGGTGAGAGAAGGAAGACAGGATAAAAGACATGCTGTGGAAGAGAGACAGAGATTAATAACAGATATGATTCAATGCAGAGAGGTCTATTAATACATAGTGAGTGAGAAAGGTGACTGGAAAGGAAAAACTCAATGCATCATGGGAATCCCCGGCAGCCTACGTCTATTGCAGCATAACTAAGGGAGGATTCAGGGTCACCTGGTCCAGCCCTAACTATATGCTTTAGCAAAAAGCAAAGTTTGAAGCCTAATCTTAAAAGTAGAGATAGTGTCTGTCTCCTGAATCCAAACTGGAAGCTGGTTCCACAGAAGAGGGGCCTGAAAGCTGAAGGCTCTGCCTCCCATTCTACTTTTAAATACTCTAGGAAGAACAAGTAGGCCTGCAAATAGGGTGATATGGTACTACAAGGTCATTAAGATAAGATGGGGCCTGATTATTTAACACCTTGTATGTGAGGAGCAGGATTTTGAATTCTGGATTTAACAGGAAGCCAATGAAGGGAAGCCAATACAGGAGAAATCTGCTCTCTCTTTCTAGTCCCTGTCAGTACTCTTGCTGCAGCATTTTGGATTAGCTGAAGGCTTTTCAGTGAGTTTTTTGGACATCCTGATAATAATGAATTACAGTAGTCCAGCCTGGAAGTAATAAATGCATGAACTAGTTTTTCAGCGTCACTCTGAGACAGGATATTTCTAACTTTAGAGATGTTGCGCAAATGGAAGAAAGCAGTCTTACATATTTGTTTAATATGTGCGTTGAAGGACATGTCCTGGTCAAAAATGACTCCAAGGTTCCTCACAGTGTTACTGGAGGCCAAGGTAATGCCATCCAGAGGAAGAATCTGGTTAGATACCATATTTCTAAGATTTTCAGGGCCGAGTACAATAACCTGAGTTTGATCTGAATGAAGAAGCAGAAAGTTAGCGGCCATCCTGGTCTTTATGTCTTTAAGACATTCCTGCAGTTTAACTAATTGGTGTGTGTTATCTGGCTTCATGGACAGATAGAGTTGGGTGTCATCAGCATAGCAGTGAAAATGTATGCTATGTCTTCTAATGATGCTGCCTAAGGGAAGCATGTATAGTGTAAACAGAATTGGTCCCAGCACTGAACCCTGTGGAACTCCATAATTAACCTCAGTGTGTGAAGAGGACTCTCCATTTACATGTACAAATTGGAGTCTATTAGATAGATATGATACAAACCACTGCAGCACAGTACCTGTAATACCTACAGCATGTTCTAATCGCTCTATTAGGATATTATGGTCGACAGTATCGAATGCTGCACTGAGGTCTAGCAGGACAAGCACAGAGATGAGTCCACTGTCAAAGGCCATAAGAAGATCATTTGTAACCTTCACTAAAGCTGTTTCTGTGCTGTGATGAGCTCTGAAACCTGACTGAAACTCTTCAAATAAGCCATTCCTCTGCAGATGATCTGTTAGCTGTTTGACAACTACTCTTTCAAGGATGTTTGATATGAAAGGAAGGTTGGAGATTGGCCTATAATTAGCTAAGACTGCTGGGTCTAGAGATGCTTTTTGAGTAAAGGTTTAACTACAGCCAGCTTGAAGGCCTGTGGTACATAGCCGATTATTAGAGATAGGTTGATCATATTTAAGATCGAAGAATTAATTAATGGCAGGACTTCTTTGAGCAGTTTTGTAGGAATGGGGTCTAAAAGACACGGAGGTTTGGAGGAAGTAATTATTGAAGTTGACTCAGAAAGATCAATTGGAGAAAAAGAGTCTAACTTAACATCAATGGTACTAAAAGTAGCTGTAGATAATATTACATCTGTGAGATGATTATGAGTCCTTTTTTCTCTAATGATTAAAATTTTATTTGTGAAGAAGTTCATGAAGTCATTACTAGTTAATGTTAAATGGATGGTTAGCTCGACAGAGCTCTGACTTTTTGTCAGCCTGGCTACAGTGCTGAAGAGAAACCTGGGGTTGTTCTTATTTTCTTCAATCAGTGACGAATAGTAAGATGTTCTGGCTTTGCGGAGGGCTTTCTTATAAAGCAGCAAACTATTTCTCCAGGCTAAATGATGATCCTCTAAATTTGTGACACGCCATTTCCTCTCCAGGCCCAGGTGGACGATAGATGATAACAAGTAAGACTGGTTTCTGAGTTTTACAGCTGGGGTGGACAAGGCTAAGCATCAGGCTTTCAAATGAATTAAAAGTCTCTCTTCGGTCTTATCCATAGCATGTTAACACTGGGATGCCTTGCTTCATCCAGTTGCAGAATGAAGGCTTCCTTTCTAACCCTCAGCCCAGTGCGAAATACATCAAATCATTGATCTGCGTCTCTCGTAATGGAAGTTATTTAGCAATCATAACCAGCAACATAGCGTTCTTCTTACTTACATTTTTGGTAAATATGTTTGTACAGACGTACGTGTGCAGGACATTACAAAACCTGCTACCTCTGGGAGCCAAACGCTCCCTGTTTGTGTCTGAAATGCTTTTCTTCCAAAACAACATCACACGACTTTAGAAAGAACAGAGTGAGGCTGAGGAGGATGAGTGGCATAAGAACACAGAGATGCAGGACAGACACCCTCTGGCTGCCATTCACCTCAGTTGGATTGCATTTAAACGGCTTTCACCCCTCGACATTTCTTTCTCCACTCTCCATTTTCCTGTCTCCCTCTGCATTCATACACACTCACACTCAGCATCCATTTCTGTCCATCATATTATCCTCTCAGCAAGGCCACATCTCCTGTCTGCCTGCCTTCCATGTCTTCAGCAGTTTATCACTACATCAGCCCACTCAGGGCTGATCGCCTGATGAAATCACCAGACCTTCTGTCCAGCGGCATGCCTCAAAGTGCTTCGGGCAAAGCTATTAGCCACACTTCCTGGAATTTTTCTTTTAGGTCCTCGTGCACCTCTACCACTGACTCCAGTTATTTTACTCTCATGAGCCTCTGACATAAATGAAATATAAATTCTATTTCAGAGGTTAGTTTTCACACTTTTCTTACATGTAGTGGACAGCAGGTGATGCTAATGAAAATGCAGAAGATATGACACAGGTAGAACACCTGCTGGTGTAAATATGTAGGCCTGCACCTTTACACACCTCTGTAATCAGACTTATAGACGAGTTCTAGGGAACTGCTGGTTAAATACTATTTAACATCCAGTTTGCTGTGCCAGACCATTTATATTCCCAGGGCTAATACTGCCAGTTTTATCACAGCTTACTAATTTTTTTCACAGACCACGTGCAAAAATCATTGATGTCCTTATAGAAAACATAGATGCAGAGAGACTGCTGCCACGGTGTGGCTGTGGCTCAGGCGGTAGAGCAGATCAGCTACTGATTGGAAGGTTGGTGGTTTGATTCCTGGCTTCCCCAGTCTTGGGCAAAATTAACCCCAAGTTGCCCTCCGATGCATTCATCAGAGTGTGAATGTTTACACTTGTGTTTAGAAGTACTTGTATGAGTGGGGGTGAATGAGGCATGTTGTATAGAGCGCTTTGAATACTCCGGGAGAGTACATCCAGACACACTAGGTGAGCATCATCTTTAACATGCATGGCTAATGGTGTGTGTGGACATGTTTAATCTAGAATGGATTAATTTTGTTAAACCTAAGCAAATAAGTTAGTAAATATGAGGGAATGGGGTCGATTTATTAGTTTGATTGTAGTAAAACAGTAAAATGTAGCTCTTTGAAGTACATATCTAACAGCTATTTTTGTGCAAGGCTAAATGTGCCTCTTGCTACGGTAATATAATAACATTAGTAAATAGGAATACAAACTTTCTTTGACTTTTCATCCAACCCAAAATAGAAAAATGAGTACAGTCAGGAGTTGAAGTGAGGTCATAGGGTGGTGGAGCCCCACGACTGGGTGTAGTGGCTCAGCGTGGGAAAAGACTCACAACTCACAATTGTTTCTATTGAGCACTCCAGTAGATGTGATTGTGTGTGCAGGCTGTGATCAGTTGACAGTGTACAGTTGGAGTAAAGGTGGTTCATTAAGCGTTGTGAGTTTAGGATTCATCCCTACATCACTTGATGTAACTCAGAGCCTCTCAGTGGAAGAATGGAAGAGTCACGTGACCTTTGTTCACTCCAGTGGAGCTTCTGTTTTACAGCAATGGCAGACGTCTGTATGTTATCAGCACAGATTCCAGCAGCCGCTAAACACTTGCAGGAACTTCATGACCCACATGACAACCCCGAATTACTCAACTGTAATCAGAGTAACAGCTAACCTGCACTGTTCCAAAAAATAGTAATGTCAAAGTATCTTACTGTATATTTTACAGTTTTGTACTGTCTTTCTAGGATATCATTAAATTTACATAAGTAGACTGTGATTTTACATGTCAAAGGTAAAATAACATAACTATTACGTAAATATAGTAAAACACAATTTATTTGTTTTTTAAATATATTTTTTTGTACATATGCATATTTAGATTGTAAAAATACATTCACAAATGTATCATAATTTCACAAATATTTGTCTGTTAAGTGAGAGAATGACCTGTTAAATTCGAATGTAATACTATGGAAAAATATATAAAATGATAGAAAATTAGTGAGAATAATCAATAATTAAAGGAGTATTTGAATTATGATTGTGCTGAAAATTTTGTGTCATCTAGGTCTGATTCAATAATTCAGAGGTAACAAGTGAAAATATAATTAATAGGAATAAAAACTAAAAAAAAACATATAAAACATTGCACGGCCACGCTGTGCTAATTATATATTTTAAAAAATAAATGTAGAGGTAGGGATTGCAATTAATATAAATCTCAAAGTATTCACAACATTCCTGAACAGAAATAGGCCTTTGCACCTGGGGTGAGGGTGTGGCCATGAAAACAATGTGACATCCAATCCAATCCAATTTTATTTATAAAGCACTTTAAAATACCCAGCACAGGAACAAAGTGCTGTACAGAAAATAAGTTAAAACAATAGAATAACAGAAAACAGCAAAATAAATAAATAAAACAGATAAAACATAAAATTAAAACAGCCCTATGTTAAAACAAAAACAAGATAAAACAGCATCGAATCACCTAAAAACAACTAAAATAAAAAACCAACATCTCAGGTGATGTCAAAGGCCAGGGTAAAGAGGTGCGTTTTCAAGAGTGACTTAAAAACAGATAAAGAACTGGCCTGTCTAATCTCTAAAGGAAGCTCGTTCCACAGTTTGGGAGCTGCTACAGCAAAAGCACGATCTCCTCTAAGTTTACGCCCAGTCCTGGGTATCTTCAGGAGCAGCTGATCAGCTGACCTGAGAGAGCGGGTGGGTGTATAAGGCTGTAGCAGCTCAGAGAGATAAGATGGAGCTTGGCCATGGAGAGCTTTAAAAGTAAATAAAAGAATTTTAAAATGAATTCTAAAAGAAATGGGCAGCCAGTGAAGTGAAGCTAAAACAGGGGAAATGTGCTCAAACTTTCGAGTGCCAGTTAAAAGACGAGCTGCGGCATTTTGCACCCTCTGTAGATGACTAATATATAATGCACTGACCCCTATATAAAGTGCATTACAGTAATCCAGCCGAGTGCTAACAAAGGCGTGGATCACTGTCTCAAAGTGCTGCCGTGAAAGAATTGGCTTTATTTTTGCCAGCTGCCTGAGGTGAAAGAAGCTAGATTTTACCACTGCCTTAATTTGATTATCAAACTTCAGATCACAGTCCACTTTGACCCACAGGTTTGTGACAGTTGGCTTAACATACTGTGCCAGGGAATCTACATACACATTGGGGGTCTCAGTGGAGCTACCAAAAACCATCACCTCTGTCTTTTTATCATTGAATTTTAAAAAGTTAACAGACATCCAAGCCTTAATGTCATCGAGACACTGAAGTAATGGCTGTGTAAGGTATCTGCCTTTTTTCTTTAGAGGGACATAGATCTGACAGTCATCAGCATAAAAGTGGAAAGGAATGCCGTGCTTTCTCAGTACAGAACCAAGAGGAAGCAGATATAAAGAGAAGAGGAGGGGGCCTAGAACTGAGCCCTGTGGGACACCACACAAGAGGGGAGCGGAGGACGACACATAGTCACCAAGGCTGACACAAAAAGTTCGCCCCGTCAAGTAGGACCTGAACCACTCCAGTGCTGTGCCCCTAATGCCCACCCAATGCTCCAAACGAGAGAATAAAATGGCATGATCCACGGTATCAAACGCAGCTGTCAAATCTAAAAGCACAAGAACAACACAGTCCCCAGCATCAGTCGCTAAAAATATGTCATTAAAAACTTTTAAAAGGGCTGATTCAGTGCTATGAAAGGGTTTAAAACCAGATGCCATTGGATGGTGGGCCACATAATAACATGACTCTTAAGCATCGGCCAATGAATGTGAACTAACAACCACAAGGTCACAGGTATGGCTGCACTGTAGGAAAAAATCCTAATATAAAAGTGTTCTACTGTGCATTTCACAGTTTTGTTCTGTTCTTCTAGAATATCATTAAATCACTGTAATGCAATAAAACATAATTTTCATGATTATTAAATGTATCTGTCTGTACATATGCATATTTAGATTGTTAAAATACATTCACAAATGTATCATGATTTCACAAATATCTGTCCGTTATTTGAAAGATTGAACTGTTGAATTCAATTGTAATGCTATGGAAAAGTATATAACATGATTCCTATAAGCTTGTGTTACATCACATAAGTATTATTATCATTGCTAGTTAGGGTGATCGTGGCTCAAGAGTTGGCAGTTCGCCTTGTGATCAGAAGGTTGCTGGTTCGACCCCCGGCTCGGACACTCTCGGTATTGTGTCCATGGTCAAGACTCTTCGCCTACTGGTGATGGCTGATGGTGCGATATGGCAGCCTCGCCTCTGTCAGTCTGTCCCAGGGCATACAATCCATTATTATTTAAGTTAACTGTATATTTCTGTACATTTACATATTATGATTCATATTGCCACATTCATTGACCTTGTTTATAGGTAATTTCATTGTTTGATCACATTAAAATGTTCCTAATTTAATGTCTAAAAGCACTTGGAAAAGGCAGAATCCCATGTAAAATTAGCGCAACAAACTCTATTTTCATTACTGAAAATAACTTTATTTTCATGAGAAAGTTATTTTCTGTTATTTTACGGTAGTATTTTGACGCCCCAGCTGCTGGAATATTACTGTATTTTTAGGATTTGTTTTTTTCCTATTTACAGATAATTTCATTGTTTAATCACATTAACATGTTCCTAATTTAATGTTTAAAATCACTTGAAAAGGCAAGATCCCATGTAAAATTAGCGCAACAAACTGTATTGTCATTACTGGAAATAATCGTATTTTTACGAGGAAGTTATTTTCTGTTATTTTACGGTAGTATTTTGGTGCCCCAGCTGCCGGAATATTACCGTTTTTTTAAGATGGTTTTGTAAGATGTTTTTTTAAGATGTTTTTTTAGCAGTGTGTACATCTTGCACTGAACTATCAAGTATTTGAATGAAACAAATTTAGTATACATCAGTTTGTTTGGCACAAAGTTTTACAACATGAAAAAACACAAGTTCACATCACACACTCCAAATGAGCTCATTTTAAATTCCCGGTATATGAAATACCTCTGAGCAGCCCTTACCTTCACTGTAACGTGAAGGTAAGGGCTGCTCTTTTGTTTTTCTTCCTTCTTCCTTCATCTCTGAAGTCATCTCACACTCTTCTCTCTCTCTCTGAGTAATACAGCAGCTGGATCTGTAGCTAGCAGATACACTGTGTGACAAGCTGCAAACAAACAGTTTGTGCGTTTACTGATGTTTGTTGAGCTGTTACAAACCTTGCATGTTAAATTACCTGCAACTGTGAAAAAGGTATAAATCATGCCTAAATTATATGGTTTTGCATCTTTCATCTCTCAGTGTGCAACAATCACTGTTGATTGATATTGCAATAGGACTGTCTTTATGTGTTACTGCTCTCTATATTTGGGTTCAGAGCGGTTCGATGTGGTGCACAGTGCTGTGAAATAATATCTTACCTCAAATGAACCTAAATGTAAGAAGTAGAAAGAACAAATATTTGTGTTAAAATGTAGACAATGAAAGTAAAAAGTTACCAGAAAGAGAAATACTCAGGTAAAGCAGTAACAATGTATTTGTATTTCATTTCTTCCCACCTCTGAAAATAAAACACACACCTTTGTGGCTGACAAACTTCTTAATCCACTGCAAACCTCCAGTTGGTTACTTTCTCACCCTTTAAAAGAGAAAAGTGTCGAGTATTCATGCAGCTGTTATGTAAGGGCTCTTATCCTGCAGGACACCTTGTGCATCTCTCGGTGACACCAGCAGCATCTGACAGAATAACAGTATTTGATGAAAGCTGTATTTGGCTTCTGCTGCAATCAGATATTCCAAAACTTTAAAAGTGTCTCTCAGGAGAAATCTCCAATAAAACAGGATAAAGAGTCTGCTGCAGGAGAGGAATGGCTCCCATACTTGGTCACAATCAGGACAAACAGCTTTGTCCTGATTGTCCTTTTATTTAACAGGCGTTACAGTTGTTGTCTTATGAGATAACTGAAGTTTTAGGAACTGTAGATTATTATGTTACATCACTGCATGAGACAGTTTGGCTTTACTAGTCAAGATTTCACCGTTCTGCAGAGTCATGGAGCGATCTCGTTATCTATTTCCTGTAATTCACAGACAAACGGCATAAGGCACTAGTTCTTTCATCTTACTATCTGCCATTATGCATCTTTTTCCCCTCTTGCTTTGTTTCTCTCTCAGTCATGTTGTGGAAGGGGTGTGGTCTTTTCTCCGCTGCAAGCATCTTTTCAGCCATTATTTTGATGTTACCTGTACCTGTACTTAACGATCTAACTGTTAACTGAGTTGTTTCTATGAAAGTTCCCACTCTCACCCCCCTCCACTCCAGTTTCTCCACATTTTGCTCTGTCCCTCTGGCCTCCTCATGTTTCAGACACAAGTATGCAAGTAAATATATTTTTACAGCCTCTGTACTGCAGTCCTTCCAGAGAAGGCCTGCTACAAGAGAGCATAGACGTATTAATCTAGCAGGTGTAACACCACACCTCTGTTTAAAGGTAACTATTTCTGAAACTATAATATTATGGATTGTATTTACTCACTTTTAACTGGACAATAAAGCAGACAGGTCCCGCTTTTGTTTGTAAATAATCTTTAAATTGTGCAATAATGTTAATTCTCTTTGGCTTTTTTAGAATGAATAAATTACTGAATTATTCTAATATGGCTTTCTTAACCAATTACATGTTTGTCATTGACATGTGTTCATGTTCCTGTATATTGGCCTACAACACAAACTCTAGGACTGTCTTCTCAGCCAGAAATGTTTCGTTCTACTCAAAATATTAGTTCTCAGTGTTTCTGTATGATTGCTGATTACCTTGTTGAGTCCTGATTGTTATTCAAGTTACTTTAGAAGTTGTCGATGAAGATTTTAAATTAAGTGAATATTTCTTCACATTCTTCATGCAACATGAGAATTTCTATGATTTTTTTAACCCAACAACGTTTTTTCTTTTTAATTATTTAATTTGATACAAATTCTCAACAGGTTTTTTGAACATTGTATCAAAGTGCTTTCTTGAGAGAAACATTGTTAGAACATTCACCAGTGTTTTGTTAGCACTCACAGTTTCAGATGCTCTAAGACATTTGAGGGCTTTAAGTATATAACAAAGAATACAACGCTATAATGTTAGCAACGTATAGAAGCATAGACATAAAATACACAATCCCTCTAGAAGAAGAAAGTGTGTACATTATTGAGCCCCGTGGGGAAATTGCTCTCTGCATTTAACCCATTCACTCAGTGAAGCAGTGGGCAGCCATTGGGCGCCCGGGGAGCAGTGTGTAGGGACGGTACCTTGCTCAGGGGTACCTCAGGGTAGCTGTTAAGGGGAATCAAACCCCCGACCTTCCGATCATGGGGCAACCACTCTACCTACTGAGCTATCCCTGCCCTTACTGAGCTATCCCTGCCCTTCTCTACTGTATCCCTTTACTGTAACTTATCAATGCTTTGTATAATGAGTCCTAATGCGTGTGGCCTAGTTTTATATGTTTTATGTTGTGTGTGTGTGTGTGTGTGTGTGTGTGTGTGTGTGTGTGCGTGCGTGCGTGTGTGTGTGTGTGTGTGTGTGAAATGTGGCAGGCTGTATTTAGCATGCATACAGGTGTCTTCTGCTGCAGTGCTTGATGAGCTGAATACAAATACTTATTAATTAGGGGCTAATTTTCCACTCCATTGATTCCAGCTCCCACATAGCTTTGGTCCTCTCCTCACTGGATCACTGAGTGCACAGACCAGCCTCCCAAGATAAGTACTGTACATGCATGCAGACTGCTCTGCCAGTATTTCTCTTAAGCTGAGGATTTTTTTCACTGTCATGGATTTTTAGAGTAGAGTCAATAAAGTGGGAGCTTCCAAATACTCCTGATATCAGGGGAGAATGGTATAGCCTCAAGGTTTTTTGAAGGCGGGGTCAAAATGCAAGAAAAACACCCCACTAGGTCAGAATACTGATCAGACTTTGCCTTTTCCCTGCAATACTTCTTTAAGAAGATACATGTCTTGTAATATATACAGAAAAATAAATGGCATGGTTTTCACGTCTCTTTTTTACTTGAATGGCTGCTTTGGGCAACCATTCTTATAGCAAACAGCAGTTAATTACTAAATTAATTAATGAACACTTTTTAAACATTTCCAAATCTTCAAGTAGGAAAAATGTTTTAAACTCAAGAGATGAAGTCAGTGTTTTATTAATCACTTTGACCTTGATGGAAAACAATAAGACAGGAGGAGGTCAGGAAGGACATACGGAAATACTTTTCATAAATGTTTAAAGTATAACACCAACTACTCTGTATACTGTATTATTTATATAGAGAAAAACCCAACAATCAACAACAATGGCTACAGTGGGAAGGACAAACCCCCCTTTAACAGGAAGAAACCTCCAGCAGAACCAGGCGAGGAAGACATGCTGTGGAAGAGAGCCAGAGATTAATAACAAGTATGATAATTATTATGATATTACACTTTGAGTGTAATAAAACGTTATTAACATAAACGCACTGACAAGAACTGAAACACCCAGCACCTTTGAACTATCAAACCATTTCAAAACATCAAAATAAAAACATTGAGACTTCCACTGCCAAAGTCAACGTCATCATCCCTCCGTTCTCTCTGTTCTTCACACGTTTCACTTTGATCCACACTGAACAAGCTTTGAAATTCCTGCCACAGTATAATGAAAAGAAGTCAACACCAAAAACTAAAGAGTCGTAAGACGTTTTGTTGCCGCTAGTATTGGTTTTGGTTGGAGGTTCCAAGCCATCTCTGAGCTCTTGAGCAAATTTATAATTAGCAGGTTTGTTAATGTATGTGTATGTGTGATCCCAAATAAACTGACATATATCACTCTTCAAGCATGCACTCTCACATCACTCCAACGCCTCCTCTGTGCAACATAACTCAATAAACTCAAGCAGAAAAAATACAATGCTTTTACTCCGTGTTAAATATCAGCACAATTATCAGTAAACTGTGCTGCACATATGTTCATAAACCAGTTTCTCTATATATATTTTCCTTCTTGAGTAAGCATCGCCCAGAAATGTACAATCAAGAGGGCTCAGTTGCGAAACCTGATTTCTTCCCTTCAATCCTCTCACTGTGCACTTATTGGAAATATGAGTTTTCTGCTGGTGCATTAGTAAGTCTTGCCCAACATAGAAGCCTAGAAACTCATGCTTTATGAATAAAACTGAACTGAGATTGAATGGAACACATCCAGTGCAAATGATTTACTGCACAAAACGACAACTCTTAATTCTGTTCTAATTCTTTAAACGTGGTCTGAATGTTCTCATTTTATCGCTGCTGCAGCAGAACTCATTGATGTATTATATGTTAAAACTAGTTAGACATAATCTGCACAGCGTAATTCAAACTGTGCACAAGGAGACAAAAGTGTCCTTAGCCACAGAGCCGCACATAGGGGATGTTTTAAATGTCACATGTCTGAAACATCCTGATAAAAATAAAAACACAAAGAATTTGGAAGTGATGAGATCAACCTGAAATTGAAATCAATTGAAACATACAGCTAAAATTGGACTTGTTCTTTAGAAACAGTGAACCCAAACAAGCCCGACACAAAAACACAACTTTTCCACTTCAGCTCTGACCAAAGAGGACCTGCTCTGATTTGATTTATTGCAGCATGTTGTGCACCAGACGAGAAAGCAATTCTTTTTTCTTTTTTGTAAGTTTAAAGGCTTTCCACTCCCTGACATGCTACAGCTCTATCACTTAGGCGCTGTCAGTTTGTGGACGGGCAGCCCACAGAAGGTTCCTACGAGCAATCAGCAGGTGGGATCAGTGTGCTCATGGTAACTAGATGCCAGTCAGAGTAAAAGGATCACGCCATTCTTCCGTTCTTTGAGGGGAAAAAAACCAAACTGTTCAGTCACAACTCAAACTCAATTAGCTTTAAAAGAGCTGTGTGCTGATTAAGTGATCAAGTGGGACCATCTCTGTGAAAGCTGAATTTCTGGCTATTTTCAGGTGTGAAGTGTTCGTGTGGTTTAACATGATGTCACATTTTCCCTGGAATGAATGTCCTAGGAAGTTTACCCAAGATCAGATAATACTCTGACCCACTTACTTACTTAGCACTTAGTTCCTCCTAGGCCGGGCGGCACATCGGGCAGCTAGTGATCTCCATCGATGTCGGTCAGCAGCGACTGCTTCAGCTTCGTCCCAGGCAATGTCGACAGTTCTCAGATCGTCCATGAATGTTCGACGCCATGTGGTCTTTGGTCGGCCTTGCTTACGCTTGCCAGTGCGTGGACGCCATGTCATGGCTGGGCGATGAAGGGGTAGGCGTAAAATATTGCGTGGGCATGAAAAAAGTTGTTATAACAGACTTAAACATAGGGAATTTGTTTAGTTGTAGTATGTATCATATGTGTCATACACACAAGGTAGTGGGCAAAAGACAAAATCCAAAAGCATGCCAAAAACAGAAACTTGAGTCGTAGAGTTTGATTGCAACCATACATGACCTGGTAAACAGTTGGTGGTACATTTACTGAAGTGGGTGTTAAACCGATTGAACACAAGTGTGACACAAAAAGGGTTGGCAAACAGAAGTACAAGCACACGTGAAACTGAAGGGAGTACAAGGAGATGGAGGATTTTAAAAAGCAGTAAATGATAAATATTAGAACCAAAATCCAGAATCATAACAGGTATGTCTTATCAGGGGTAAACAAATTTGTCTTTATCAAGTTGCAGCCTAAATTTGTGACATGTGTAATGAACAAAGGGACTTTGTGACCGTTTTATCAGACAGCAGTATGAAAGCAGATTTAACTGGATGAGGATATCACCATCTGTGATAAAGTAAATAAACAGCATTAAATCTGCTTAGGAAAACATCCTCCCTATGCTTTTAAATCTTGAGAATCTTAAAAGTTTAATAAAGGTTTTTGTTATTTTGACATTAATCAAGTTCAATGGTTACCTAATTTCAGTCAGCACATGCCAATAGCTAATAGCATTGCTTTGTTGAATTCAATTCAATTCAATTCAGTTTTATTTACATAGCACTAAATCACAACAACAGTCGCCTCAAGGAGCTTTATATTGTAAGGTAGACCCTACAATAATACATACAGAGAAAAACCCAACAATCATATGACCCCCTATGAGCAAGCACTTTGGTGGGAAGGAAAAAACTCCCTTTGAACAGGAAGAAACCTCCGGCAGAACCAGGCTCAGGGAGGGGCGGGGCCATCTGCTGCGACAGACAGAATAAAGACATCCAATATCTGTGCTGTAAATAAATACAGATAAACTCATCAGCAACAAAACCATAACCTCTGAGCATCCACTGAGTCACCAGCAGCCCATCTCAGATTAGGGGCAGGGTTTGGATCACACTGGGAATTGTGATCCAAAAAAAAATTTGCAGAAAGTTATTACAAAAAGTGGCCTTTTTGTAATCAATCACACAGAAAACCTGTACAACCAAAAAGAATACATGAGACTTCATTTGAAAAGTAATATCTTCTAGTTTCTGGATATGTGCCTATATGAAATATGTGGTTAAACTATGTGGATATTAGGAGGTTAATGCCTATAAGTTGATGTTTTTTTCCTCTTATATTTACAGTGGGTCCTTTGGTTCGATTAAGCACCTGCTGGGTCTCGTACTGCTCAGCGCCAAAGTGATATAGACGGCAGTGACGACCTGGTTGTACGTGTTTCTCAGCTGTGTGTGTGCTGAAATGTAACTTCATCTATGTGCACATTTGTCTCTGTGAGTCTGTAAAAAAAGGTTTCCCATCACCGAGAACAGACGGCCTGTCTGACAGTGATGCGAGCTGTATTGAGAAATCTGAGCTGTTGTCACTTTTCTTTCATGCCTGTTATCTTCTATATTTCCTGCCTGATCACAGTGAAACAGCATTATGCTCAGAGAAACCCACCAAGCTTATCAACACTGTTACCATCTTGTAATGTGTTTATCCGGCTTCCTGGACTTTAAAGTAGCTTTGTGCTGCTCGGATTTATCTCAAATGAAAGTTCTTATCTTGCTGTACACGCTGCAGGAATAGTAAAAAAATAAATAAATAAAAAAAAGTTAGATATATTATAACTGTCAACATTATCTTGCTGTAAACATATTTTTTTGCAGCATGAATATACAGGCATTCATACAAACATGTGTAACTGTCCAAAGTTCTTAAGAACTTTAATCTGTGCTGTCAGTTTACACACACACACACACACACACACACACACACACACACACACACACACACATATATGATTTGCCTGCCTGCTCCTGTTACCACTGGGACCACTTTGATGTTCCACATCTACTCCAATTGTTCGTTCAGCCTGTGGCACTTCTGTGGTTTCTCATGCTCCTTCATGTTGTTGGTGTCCAATGGGACTGCCATATCTATCCCAGCTGTAATTTGCTTATCAACCACCAGTATGGCTGCTTGTCTGTTTGGAGCTCCTATAGGATCTTAGGCCTGATGCTGTCGACCACATTTGGTGGTGTTTCCCATTCAGAGTTGGGGACTTTTAATGCATATGTGGCAGCTGTTTCTGTACACTATTCCAGCCACTAGGTTGTGCCTCTCAGTGTACACTGTCCCACCTTGCATCTTAAATCCCGCTACTAGGTCTTGGATAGTCTCCGGTGCATCTTTGCAGAGGCAGCAGCTTGGATAGGGTGAGATTAGGGTTGGATTCTGCCAGCTGTTGTTGAGCCCTGCCTCTATGGATTTGGTGCTTAGGGCGTGTTTATGATTAAGAGAAAATAACTTTTGTGCATTAACACCAGCGGAATTTACCTCCTCCTGTGGTCAGCTTATTATTCCAGCTGGGTACTGATAGAGCATATGTATTGATGGCTTGGATGTTATTCCTACCACTGATCTGGCTTCTCTGCATCGATTCTATCTTCTGGAAATATTTGGCTGCAGCTGACCTTTGTGCATCTTCGTCATGGTTCTCATTGCCCTGTGGGAGATCCAGGTACTTCTAACTGCCCAGTATGCCCACTATTCTGCCTTCTGGCACCTCTACCCCTTCAGTCCCTCAGGTCCCCGACCTTATAAATATCCACCCACACTAACCAAGTCAAATCCCAATGTCCTCGCTGTAGAGCCGGGTAAGGTGGATCACTGAGTAGACATCTCACTCACTCTTGGCACACAGCTTAGTATAGCAGGTACACAGATGACCATCAACTCTTGGAGTGACCAGGAGTTGATGGTCACTCCACTCCTGAATTTATATCTGTATCCACTCTTTATCATGAGCTGGCTTGGGGGGTTAAGGCCTATGCAGAATACCAGTGAAGACAGTACATCAGCTTGGTATTCCACACTTCATGGTAGCTTGTGTGATTGCCTTGGAGTTGGCCTACGGTATTGTCTTCTAGAGTCCCACTGAATTCTTGATGAATGTTATCAGCATACTATTAGCCTTGTATTGTGCCATGCACTTCATTATCTATATCACTGATTCATAGGATTTCTTGTACAAAGTCCTGCCAGTGCTCAGGTTGGTCTGCCTGGTTTTAGAGTCCCGGTTGAGTGTGCAGCTCTGGGAACCAGGAGCTGGTGCTTTGACCCTTTTATTCATTCTATTAACCTAAATGTGTTCAAGTTTAAACGCTGGAGCAGAGTGCACTTAATTCTGTTTCTCTGGTAGGTTTGAGAATGCCGTAGCTATTTTTCCTCTGACCTGATATTTGATGCTGTTTTAATGAATGCAACTGTTTCCATTTCTTTAATACATTTCTGGACTCTTTTTCATTTTAGCCCACAGTAATCAGTTGGTTTGCTCAAGGAGCTGAAGCCTATCCCGTTTTCAAGATCTGTGCTGTCAATCAAAAAGTCCGTGACTTCTCTCAGATGGTGATCAGTCATTTGGGAAGAGAGGGATGCTGTTAGGTGTTTGGTGTGATCAGCACTGCCATCTAAAAAATGTCTCTCTCTTTTTTTTTGCTTTTTGTCTTCTGAAAACCTTGAGTAGGTTTGACTGTAACACATAATAGAAGCACACAGCTGCTAATCTGCTCTGCTCTTGCCTTTAAAAGGGGAGAAGGAATTGGGATGATTAATTAGTCTGGACTGCCTAATTAGCCACAGTGCACTGCAGGCTCGTCAGCGTGTGACTCGCCGTGTTTGGTGTTTTTACCTCCATCCAAATCGAAATGCAGGAAACACAGAGCGGCATTAACGCCTCATTAAAGGCCCAGGGGACTTTGATGACAGCCATTTGAAGAAATGTCAGAGATAAAAACACAAGAAGGAGTCTGACTACTTTTTTTGACTACAGATGCTGCTTCTTCTTTCCTCTTTAACTGCTTTCAGATTCATATATTGAATTTGAAACTCAAGTTGTTAGAGTGTACATTTTCCAGCTGCTCCTACGATTTTCATTGCCTGATGCCTGGCCGCGTATTTTCTCTGCTTTGCTCTGTTCTTTGGTATATCAGTGCACCGTAGCTCCTTTACTCTTCCTTCATTTCTTCCACCATTGATTCTATTCTATTTTTACCAGGTGATTCTTCAGTCAGCACCACATATATATATGAATGCTGTCCCTTACTCCTTCTTTTAAACAGATGGTCTTCAAACTGTGGGAGAGCCACTCCAGGTGGGGTGTGGACAACCAGATTTAAAAAATAAATCAAACTAAGTTGAATAATGCTATTGTACTACTTTATTTGACTGCAATTCATTCTGATTCCTGTGTTTTATTGTTTAATGTTAGTGATGTTTTGTTAGCATTGCTAAATATAAAACTAAACAGCTAATTAAATAATTCTGGTGTGTGTGGCATGAATGCTTTTGGGTTTTTGAAGTTGGGCACATCAGAAGAAGTTTGAGAGACACTTTTTCAAGGCAGCTTTATTTTAATTGTCTGTCAGTCTCAATCAAAAGATATCAGCAGACGAACAGCGCTGCTATTCTCACAACCAATGCTGTTTGTCTGAGTGGATATCCATACTTTGGATATACACTGGGACTTTCATCTCATACATTATTTTTCAGCATTACATTTTCTTTAAAACTTTGATATTTGTCTTCCACAGAAGTCCAAAGTAACAAAGTTACTTAAGTACAAATACTTTGAATTTTCAGGTTTTTACATTGACAACAGCTTTTAGCAAACATATCAATACTTTCCACTCTTTACATTTTAAAACAGGCTTGTTTGGTTTAAGACATTTAAGGGGAGTTATTTCACACCACAGTGAACCTTCAAACATGAAACAGTAGCACATGAAAAGCAATCCAGTGGGTGAATCAGTCAACAGGGGTTATTGTATACTAAGTAATTAAAGAGGCAAAACTATGTAATTTATGCATAATACTAACTGAATTGTATTGCTTTAATAAAGCAGAGGATTCAGTTAGCACAGTTTGCAGATAAACAGCATCCTCAAAAGATCTACTTTTTACTTTCTTACTTGTCTACATTTCAGAGCCTGTATTTTTTTTGAATCAGTACTTCAACTTGTACCACAGTATTTTTAACACAGTTATCTCTACTTCTACTTCAGTACAGAAAGTCTGTATTGTTGCCACCTCTGCTGATCCGTAGATTAATCTTCTTCTTACAGAACAAAACTCAAACCCTACCCCTTCTTGATGTTTTATAATAAGCAACACAGAGTTAAAATATTTATTGTGAAAAGTGCATTAAAATCAGACTTTCCACTGTGGCGTAAAAGTGAAAACCAAAAACAAACTTTAGCTCGCACACTTTTAGCCCATTTCAATTAACTGTACAAGGAATCCAATTACGGTTTTGTCAGAGCTAATTTTAGCCTGGACACTGGTTTTCCTGATAATGTTGTTTGCCAGGAAATGAATGTCAAACCACAAGAGCTCCAATCAAAGCTCTGACTCCCATTAAGCCTTTGTTGAAGCTGCACATCAACAAGGCCACAGGCGCTAATTCAATTAGGCAAACACAACCTTTGGAGTGTGCCTGATGTACTGAGAGCAGGTAGACATTGGGCCGTCTGTCGGGCTGGTTTGTTTCCCATCCCAGTATGCTTCTTCTCTGCTGCTGTCTCACTTTTCATTCCTTTTGCCTCACTAATGTCGCTTGCATATGAAGGCGATGGCCCACTTAACATTTTCTCAGGCCAAATGGATAGAAGAGCCGGGGCATTCAGGAACAGACTGTTGCAAGCCAAGAAGCCCTCAAGCCTTCATCCCAACAAGGAAAAGCATGAAACACACTCAGCCACTTTTGACAAACTGAAATTTAAGATGTAAATTGTTTCCAAAATATCAAAACTTTGAGGAGTAATTATTCATGGAAACATACTAAATGTATGTTTGTATGTAACTATAAGAATGTAAAGAATTGTAGTTATTATTATCAGTGAAATGCCTGATTGTTAACAAGTCACAGCCTTCACAGCCAACACAATAGTGTTAAATGTTAATATGCCTGGTAATAAATTTCCTTCTACCCCTGTCTCCTCTTTTGCTACCTCTCCTGAGTGCTTGCTCTTTGCATAATAGATGTCCTGAGTGGACGAGGAGTGTAAAATTTTAAAATGAAAGCATTAAATTATCTTAGCATGTTTTCCCAGCTCAGCAGCTCATGTCTAAATTTGACAGCAGCAAAAGCTGTCAGATTTCTGACCCAGAACTCTGAGGGCACATTTATGTTTCTTTAGTTGGTCTCCGTGGAGATTTCTCGCAGCTCTTCCTTTTTTTCTTTGTTCGTCACACCGTACTGGTCGATGCGGTGCTACATAACAAGGACGGCGGCTGTGCAAATTGGTTTCAGGGAATAAATTATACTTGATTTTTGTAAATGCAGTTCTAAACTAGCCGGTGCAAAGACTCATGGGATTGTTTTGTTTCACTTCAAATCCTCAATTTTGTCCTTTTTTCGGTTCTCTTGTGTTTGATTTTTGTTTCCAGTGTTTGTGTGTATGTTTGAACGGGTCACCACGACTGCACCAGTCAGTGCTGTTGCTCACGCTTAACCAGCGTTATTTGTGTCCTGAACACAGAAATGTGACAAAACCTTCGATTTCTGCCTCTCGAAATTCATGGTGACTTTTATTACATTTACTTCAGTAAAATAAGTATGAAATGCAGTTCCTCCATTTTCTTGGTGTGCTTTTGAATTCTTAATCTCATTGGGTACATATACTAATAACAAGCAGGTTTGTATGACTAAAGACTTCAAAGTTATTTAATTTTGAGAGTTTCAGATGTTTGTATTATTTTCACCAGCAGCAGTTGGAGCATTGCATAGGTTCATCTCTGCTGTGGTATTTCTTGACAACTTGACTGTGTTAGGTCTCGGCAGGAATTTGTATGTTACACATGTTTCTGCTTTTTTTTCAGTTTTACATATTAAATACAACAAAATCCTGTAAAATGCAACAAATCATCTGCTTCTCAGAGGATGGAGTGCTGAACAATATAATGTTTAGATATCTATATACCTGGAAATATAAAGAGTGCAACAGTTTGTAGTGGGGACAGCATATGTGCATGTTATTTTGAAGGCTGTAAGTGAATATATGAAGAACCTAAATACAGGGAGTGCAGAATTATTAGGCAAGTTGTATTTTTGAGGAATAATTTTATTATTGAACAACAACCATGTTCTCAATGAACCCAAAAAACTCATTAATATCAAAGCTGAATGTTTTTGGAAGTAGTTTTTAGTTTGTTTTTAGTTTCAGCTATTTTAGGGGGATATCTGTGTGTGCAGGTGACTATTACTGTGCATAATTATTAGGCAACTTAACAAAAAACAAATATATACCCATTTCAATTATTTATTTTCACCAGTGACACCAATATAACATCTCCACATTCACAAATATACATTTCTGACATTCAAAAACAAAACAAAAACAAATCAGCGACCAATATAGCCACCTTTCTTTGCAAGGACACTCAAAAGCCTGCCATCCATGGATTCTGTCAGTGTTTTGATCTGTTCACCATCAACATTGCGTGCAGCAGCAACCACAGCCTCCCAGACACTGTTCAGAGAGGTGTACTGTTTTCCCTCCTTGTAAATCTCACATTTGATGATGGACCACAGGTTCTCAATGGGGTTCAGATCAGGTGAACAAGGAGGCCATGTCATTAGTTTTTCTTCTTTTATACCCTTTCTTGCCAGCCACGCTGTGGAGTACTTGGACGCGTGTGATGGAGCATTGTCCTGCATGAAAATCATGTTTTTCTTGAAGGATGCAGACTTCTTCCTGTACCACTGCTTGAAGAAGGTGTCTTCCAGAAACTGGCAGTAGGACTGGGAGTTGAGCTTGACTCCATCCTCAACCCGAAAAGGCCCCACAAGCTCATCTTTGATGATACCAGCCCAAACCAGTACTCCACCTCCACCTTGCTGGCGTCTGAGTCGGACTGGAGCTCTCTGCCCTTTACCAATCCAGCCACGGGCCCATCCATCTGGCCCATCAAGACTCACTCTCATTTCATCAGTCCATAAAACCTTAGAAAAACCAGTCTTGAGATATTTCTTGGCCCAGTCTTGACGTTTCAGCTTGTGTCTTGTTCAGTGGTGGTCGTCTTTCAGCCTTTCTTACCTTGGCCATGTCTCTGAGTATTGCACACCTTGTGCTTTTGGGCACTCCAGTGATTTTGCAGCTCTGAAATATGGCCAAACTGGTGGCAAGTGGCATCTTGGCAGCTGCACGCTTGACTTTTCTCAGTTCATGGGCAGTTATTTTGCGCCTTAGTTTTTACACACGCTTCTTGCGACCCTGTTGACTATTTTGAATGAAACGCTTGATTGTTCGATGATCACGCTTCAGAAGCTTTGCAATTTTGAGACTGCTGCATCCCTCTGCAAGATATCTCACTATTTTTGACTTTTCTGAGCCTGTCAAGTCCTTCTTTTGACCCATTTTGCCAAAGGAAAGGACATTGCCTAATAATTATGCACACCTGATATAAGGTGTTGATGTCATTAGACCACACCCCTTCTCATTACAGAGTTGCACATCACCTAATATGCTTAATTGGTAGTAGGCTTTCGAGCCTATACAGCTTGGAGTAAGACAACATGCATGAAGATGATGTGGACAAAATACTCATTTGCCTAATAATTCTGCACTCCCTGTATGAATGTTTGTAGTCTTAGAATTATATAAAACCCCAACTTTGATGAAAATGTTAAATATAACTTATCTAAAACCAACTGCAGAATTCCAGAGGAATTTTAAGGACCACATCAGTAAGAACAGTTGAGGCCTCAGCTGGCTTAAATGAAAATAATGCATGTCTATAAAACAGCTGTGACAGTGAGGAAATGTATCGACCCCACTCAAACTAGTGTTTGTGAGCTGTTACACACATCTCCAATGTGCTGTTTCTAGAAGAAACCTAAACAGCTGCGGGGTCATACGCGTCCGCTGTTTTCCTCTCGTCTCCTGCTGTCAGCAGTGGGAGGGCTGGGAAAGGAGCATGCAGGGACACACTTCTCTGTGAAATGAGAGGTTTCTGGTTGTTGAAAATGGTCCAAAACACTGACTGGTACTGAGGCTCCTGGGCTGAGGAGAAATAATGAGAACATTTGGTTCTGTTATTTCCCCAATTTACAAGTGAATGAGTCGTGACGGCTGCTTGGCTGTCGCTGCACCCACCTGACTCCCAGGAAGCCACTCTCGGTCGAACTGCCTCCCAGGGAGTCGGCCGTCATTGCAGCAGAAGGAATTAATGTTTGTCATGTTTCATAAGAGATGTATTTGTGGGGAAAAAATATTTGGATGGCGGGGTTGTTTTAATAATTTTGCTTTTGTACACCAGCACAAAGGGTTTAATTAAAATGAAGCAATCAGGATATGATTGAAGCACAGGGTTTCAGGTTTTTGTTTTTTATTATGAATTACAGCCAGTTCTTCTTTTGCTCAATGCTGTAATATGAATGAACAAGCTTTGTACTGTAAAAGATTCCCACTATCTAACAATGGTAAAGAATTCTTCCAACAAATATTTTCTCTACATGGATCCAGGTTGACTTTAAAAGTTCATTCCTAGTTGGGCCGAGCTTCACTTTGACAAGAGAGGCAAAAAGTGCATGCAGGGTGGGGTAGGTGGATTAGGTGTGATTTGTGACAGATGGCTAGGAGCAACAGTAAAATCCAACGTTTATGTTACACCCTGAAAAGGGGCTGAAAAGGGGATAAGTCAATGACGACGCTCAGACACGATGCTTCTCTTTTAGCAGCTTCATTGCAAATAATTCAGAAATATAAACATACATACAAAAATATTAAACATCTTAACAACAATGTACAGTCTCTGTTAGTTGTAAGACAATATACAGTCAGGTCCATAAATATTGGGACATCGACAAAATTCTAACATTTTGGCTCTATACACCACCACAATGGATCCCAAATGAAAATAACAAGACGTGCTTTCATTGCTGATTGTCAGCTTTTATTTGAGGTTTTATTTTTAAATAAAGCAGCGGTGCTGCTGCTGTGGGCCCCGGTCCGGATGGGCCTGGGCCCCCTTGAAGAATGTGGGGGTGCCTACTGGGGCCAGCAGGGGAACTGGGAGTGAAAATCCACTTGCCCCTCCCTTTCTTCCCTCCCCATCCTCAGCTGCGTCCCTCTTCCCGCTCCACCACAGCCACACACATGCAGGGCCTTGGGGTGTGTCACCAGGGTGCAGGAGAGGCATCCCCCTCTGTCCTCTTCTGGACGCCTGTGCCTCAATTTTATTCCGCAACCTAGACATCCACATTACTCATACTCTCATAACACATACATATAGGGCCTTGGGGGTGGGCACGGTATACAGCGTCCAGAGGATGGTCTGTGTATTCAAACCCACCTCTGGCACTGGTGCCCTACCCTCAATTTTAAATGCATATAGACACTGAGGGTTTCGCGAGGAGCCATGCTACTGCAGATAAGGAGGCGGTCAGCTTTCCTCCACCCCAGAGAGAAGGGTTACATCTCCTGGGTCCGGGTACAGTTTGCCCCTCTGGGGCAGGGGTACCCGGACCTGGGATATAGAGTATGTTTGGGGAGTGTGAATGTGTGTACAGTGTCTATTTGTGTCTGTCTCCATGTCGGGTGAGTGCCGAGTATTTGTTTGCGTATATGGGGGTGGGAATGCACGTTTGTGTCTGTGTGCGCCTGTTCGTCTGTGTCTATATTCTCGGGACACAGCTGGCTGCCGGCAGAGCCCGCGGGTTGTAGTGACGCACGTCACTACAACCCCCTCAATCCCCAACAATTCTGATGGCTAAAGATCCAAACGGGACAGGCAAAAAAAACCAAACAAACCCCCCCCAAAAAAAAAGTCATGAATTTGATCGTATGTTGATCCAGCGCAGACCAAATTCAGTCAAAACATCCAATACAGTTGAGCAAAATAACCAATGTTGGTCAAGTCACTTGAAAAAGAGTAATTATTAACTGATTACTGATTACTTTTCCAAAAAAGGAATCCTGTTACTTTACTGATTACTTCTTTTCAAAAGTAATTATCTACTTTTTAAAAACAACCTGAATACGTAATAAAGCAACAGACCTTTCAGCCCAATTCTATTTGTTCTGCATAATCCATCATTCAAAATTGTTTAACATTTAAACCTATGTTCTCAATATTCCAGCGTATAAACTAAAATCATGTTCTGTGTTTACACTTTTTCAAATAGATGCAAGTAAAAAACAGTAAAAATAAATAGAATCGAAGACTCTTTAGCAGGAGTGGGGGGGGGGGGTGGAGGTTTGCCCACAGCGGTCATGTCAGTGGGAGGATCCGGGAGTTTCTCTGTGAATGTTACGTTCCCGTGGCGGCGTGCTCGCTGCTCGCTCAGATTTGAAGTTGAATTTTTCGCTGTAGAAAGAAGTTTTCTTCCCACGCAGAGTGAACAGCAGACGCTAATGTTTGTGTCACTTTTTACTGAATCAAACTCAAAGTAATGTGATTACTTCCACGCTGTAAACGCTGCATGGTCGTACTCTCTCCATCACTCCATATTATCCATTGTTGATCTGCACACGTCTGTTTTTGGCACGGACGTCGCACGCTCGTACATCATTGTCACAAGACACTCTCACAAACAAAATCACAGTTTAGTAACGCAGCATGCTTACGGGAAAGTAACGTTCTAATTACTTTTTTGCAATAGTAAAGTGTCACAATCAGTGTTGGGTAAGTTACTTTAAAATAGTAACTTAGTTACATTACTAGTTACTTCTCTCAAAAGTAACTCAGTTACTTCAAGTTACTCGTTACTTTCAAAGTAACTAGTTACTAGGGAAAGTAACTTTGGTTTTACTCAGACTTCTCTTGTTAATGTGTTGCTTCCATAACTTTGCCGGTCTTCTAGCTTGCTTACTTGCCACAAGTGCACTGTGCCACCTACCAATAGAAAGGAAAAGATAATGTATAATGTATAATGCATATTTCCACGAGAGAAATCCCACGCCTGGACCGTCATTGACTGCTGCCATGATTCTAGCCTACGTCACAGAGTCATGTGCGCCTTTTACATCCAACACAAAAACTGCAGTCATGGCGCTTTCAATTGTACTCAGAACTCAGAAATTCTGCCTTCTGAATAGGAAGATGTAGGCAACACCAGACTGCAGATGAGCTGCATACAGGGCTGGACTGGGACAGAAAATTGGCCCGGACATTTTGACTAGAGACCAGCCCACCATTATAGGAAAAATCATAAAGCCTTTGAATGAAAATAAACACTGTTGTGACAGTCATGTACACTGTTTTGATGGTATATATGCATCAATCTATCAATCGTTTGTTGTAAGATTCAGATAATTATTTATTAAAAGCTAGACATTTTAAATGAGAATAAGAAAGAAAAGTATTTCTTTGTGCCCCCCATTCCCTGTTAATGCCCTACATGCCCCCCTGGCCACACTTTGCTAGATCCGCACCTGCACAGTTACCAGCTGTCAGCTACCTAATAAAGGATCCTGGTGTTATTTGTCTCTCAGAAACAGTTGATAACTTCCCTTCAACTCATTCATGTCACCTAAAAGGTAAACCTGTTTCTCCATCACAGCTCGGATGATCCAGTAAGGACATCTCCTGGTTTCATCTTCATGTTTCCCTCTCACCAGATAACCAAACCATATCATGACCAGCAGCTTTTTTGCAGCTGTGGCTCCAACAAACGTCAGCTGATACTAGAAATTAATATTAAACAAATTCTAACAACAGCTGATCAAGCTTATGGTAGTTTATGCTGTTGTTTAGCGCGACATCCGCTGGTTTCCTCTTTCGGGCAAAGTGAGCGATAAACAAACAAGAGAGAAAAGCCGATCAGCTGATCATTGATCAGTTAGAGGGAGGGGGAGAGAATGAAAGAAGAAGAGGCAGCTGTGCAGCGTAAAGACACAGAATAACTCCAGCTTTGTGCCTTTTTCATTGTAGCTGAATTACGGGACAAACTGTTCCTTTTCACCTCAATAAGAAACGTGTAATATTTTCTCTGAATACCAGACGGGACGGTTGGCAACTCTAATAACTTATGAACAAAATAAAGTTCAACATCATTAACTTCATAGCACCACCCAGCTGTATAGAAACTCCGTCATGCTAGCTAGCACGCAGTACGGAAAAAGTCAGAATAACGAAAATAAACTCCACCTAAACCTGGTTTATATCTGACCCAGAGAGACTGCAGGTCATAACTTCTTACCTGAAGTTCAGTTCACACTTGGACCGGCGGCCGCCTCGGGTCTCTTTTCCTTCTGCGTCCCTTTTCCTTCATCCACTTGCTGCTTCCACCACTTGCTAATGTTACTGAATCTGTGGAAGCTCTGCGATAGCCACCACACGAAGTAACGAGTAACGACCCTATCTAAATCCCAGTAACGAGTAACGCGTTCCTGATTTTGGCATAATAACTAGTTACCGTGCTCGTTACCACAATAATAACGTAGTTACTGTAACGCGTTACTTAATAACGCGTTAGTCCCAACACTGGTCACAATACGGCTGTGTGCAGGCAAAAGTAGGACCCAAACGCAAACTCACAGAGACAAAAGGTAAACTCAAAAAACACAGCTTTATTGCTGGCGTGGAGTGGGACACGAAAAACAATACAAAATAAACTAAACTGGGAAAACTAAAGCACAAGGAGCCACAGGGAAAAATCACACAGCTATGATGGAGGACGCAACACTGACAAAGAAAAACATGGGGCTTAAATACACTGAGAGATAACGAGGGGGAATGAGCCACAGGAGGAGAGCACAGCTGAGAGTAATTAAGCAGGATGAGGCAAGGGAAGCAAAACTAGAAACATTAACATAGAACAGACTGTGAAAGTAAAACAGGAAACACACTGATGGAACTCAAGACATGTGAACTTAACAGACTGGGGGAGACAGAACATAGGGATCTGAAACATGGAACAGAAAGGCACAGTAGATCAACATGAACATTACGCCACAGGGGAAGAGTAAAACTGAACATGATGAACACAGAAACACCAGACCTCTTCACAATAAAACAGGAAACATAATGAGACGTAGACATGACAACCCAAACTTCACAATGTAAGACACAGACATGAAACACACGAAGAGCAGGGGAGATTTACCATAGTTGGAAACACGAGGGGGAAATAATAAGAACTAGAAACACTTAAGCATGATAACAAATGAACTTAGGAACCTGAAGGGCTTACATGAACTAAAACATCAAAATGAACTAAAACTCAAAACACTGGGTCATAAGACCCAGGATCGTGACAGTAAAGGGTTAGGGTCCCTTACATTACTTGTTACTTGAAAAAAGTAATTGGATTACAGTACTGCCCATCTCTGCCTATGACCCCATCAACCGTAGCTACATGTTACATTTGGAAAAGCAAAGGTATAATGTTCGAAAAATATGAGATTATCAAGAATGTCCTGATATATTTGGCACAGAAATTAAAATCCAACTAATAGTTTTTGTGAATGATAGTTCAATATAAAAATGGCAGTCATTGTGCACAGGAACAACCAAACATCCCTCCTGTTGTCTAACCTTCCACACATTTTAATAAGCTAATTGTTTAGTAGCCTTCTGCAGGTGACACTAACAGTGAAATCTATTACCGACCTTCTTCTGTACTCTCAGTGTGTCTATAAATATAATTTCTTTGGAGAAAAGAACCTTTCAACCCACCATAAATAAAACAACACAGAGCAGAATGAACTACCATCTGAAACCTTGCAACAATCAATATTTTTATCGTTTATGGCATTAATCAATAGTCCTTCCCAACTCCTCCTTTCTTGAATGTTATTTCCAGTTACCCTCTTACTCAGGGAGTAGATTAGGATGCCCGAGGCATCAGTGTAATGGGAAGTGTGGTGGGATGGGTTGCAGGTCGATGGACATTGATCTGCCTTATTTTTCCGCTCCATCGAACGCTTACCTGGGTCATTAATGGAAAAATAAAAACGAAATACTCTCCCTCTCTAACCTTCAGTAATATTCTGATACCCTCCTCTACTTTTAGGCTCTTCTGTTGGTTAAAAAAGACAAAATGTTATTGAGTCATTGTTTAGATGGCGTGGCGTGGCATTCTATCGCAGGGGATGTAATTACTGGTTGTTTCATCTTTCACTTCAGGCAGAGATGTGGAGCTTAGGAGGCAACTGTCAATGGTGCCCGGCAGCGCAGAGCTCTTATCAAGAGAACAGAGATGTAATTCAAACTCTCAACTTTCCACTTTGAGCCACCTCAGGAGGAAGGAATGAGTACCCGAGCTTTTAGTGCTGCATTTGTCTGCCCTCAGAGAAAAGACCATAACCTAAAAACTGGCAGGCCATACAAATACCCCAGCGGTAGGCAACCTTTCTGATGGCGAGTGCCATTTAAAATTTCCTCAGAGGTCAGCGTGCCTTATGATTGCATTAGCAATAAATTTAATAACGCTCTATATTAACATGTGTGTCTCTGTATTAACAAACATGCCATATTGGCTTAGTTTATTTTTCTTATCATTGTTGTAAGGAGACCATAAATAGCATTTGTATTTTCTGTTGTACAGTTCATCTGCTGTTATGGATAAAAAGTCTTCGCCTCTGTCAGTGCGCCCCAGGGTGGCTGTGGCTACAATGTAGCTTGCCATCACCAGTGTGTGAATGGGTGGATGACTGGATATGTAAAGCGCTTTGGGGTCCTTAGGGACTAGTAAAGCGCTATATAAATACAGGCCATTTACCATTTACCATTCTTTTGTTTCAAAATAGCTGATAACTATTCGCTGATAGCTGCCAACATCTGCGAACAAATATAATTCTATAAAGTGGTTCTATATAGTGTGTAACTGTTAATATGATCTCTGGTCTCCCACTCAGAGACACAGGTCTCCGAGTGTCCAGCATTCAGACGGCTACCTAAGGACACTCATGTGAGAGAAAATCTGCTCACACAGACATGTGGAGCCAAATACTGTCAACAAGGCCTCTGCAATGTTCTGAAGACAGTTAAACTTGTCAGGTAGTGATGTCCAGCAGGTGAAAATGCAGCTCCATGAACACGCACAGATTAACTCACTGCGTGTCGTGCCCAGGGCGTTTGAATGAAAACAAACGCTGTTGTGACAGTGATGAACAGTCTTGTTGGTATATGTATGATTTCTACACATTTTACATCGGATAAAAACTTTGGCTGTAAGCTTCAAATAATTATTTAATAAAAGCGAGACATTTTAAATGAGAATAAGAAAGAAAAGTATTTCTTTGTGCCCCCTCTACCTGTTAATACCCTACCTGGCCCCCCTTGCAAAACTTTGCTAGACCCGCCCCTGCACAGTTACCAGCTGTACTTAGAAAAGGATCCTGGTGTTATTTGTCTCTCAGAAACAGTTCATAACTTCAACTCATCCATGTCACCTAAAAGGTAAACCTGTTTCTCCATCACCTGTTCAGCTCTGATGATTCAGTAAGGACATCTCCTGGTTTCATCTTCATGTTTCCCTCTCACCACATATCCAAACCGACATCATGACCAGCAGCTTTTACAGCTGTGGCTCCAGCAAACATCAGCTGATACTAGAAATTAATATTAAATAAATTCTAACAACAGCTGATCAAGCTTAAACGTGCTGCTGTTGTTTAGCGCGACATCCGCTGGTTTCCTCTTTCTGGCGCAAAGTGGGCGATAAACAAACAAGAGAGAAAAGCTGATCAGCTGATCATTGATCAGTTTCATGATTGAAATAGCAACAGGAGAGGGAGGGGGAGAGAATGAGAGGAGAAGAGGCAGCTGTGCAGCAAAGACACAGAATAACTCCAGCTTTGTGTCTTTTTCCATTCTAGCTGAAGTCCGGGACAAACTGTGCTCCTTTTCAGCTCAATATGAAACTCATAATATTTTCTCTGAATGCGGGACAATTCCGTCTTTTTACCGGACGGTTGGCAACTCTACTAACTAACCTTATGAATAAATGTTACTGATGTTACTGATCATTCTGTTACTGATGTTGAAAATAAAGTTCAACATCAGTAACATCATAGCACCCACCCAGCTGTATAGAAACTCTCTCATGCTAGCTAGTACGCAGTACGAGTTATTGTAACTGAGGGTAAAAAGTCAGCACAACGAAAATAAACTCCATCTAAACTTGGTTTATATCTGACCCAGATAGACTGCAGGTCATAACTTCTTACCTGAAGTTCAGTTCACCTGACACTCAGACCGGCGGCCGCCTCGGGTCTCTCCTCGTCCTGCCTCCGATCTCCCTCATCCACATGCTGGCCTCCACCACTTCTTAATTTAAATTTTACTGAATCTGTGGAAGCTCCGCATGCCACCACCAAACAACTGAGTTATTTTTACACACCGGCCTGCATCTGGCCAATCCACCACCTTTCATTGTTTATACCGTTACAAAAAAAAAAAAATTTAATCATTGGCCCACCGAGCAAATGCCCGGTGGGCCGATGGCCAGTCCAGCTATGGCCGTGCCATCAGTTAACCCTTGGGTGCCAACTGTGGCACGCATGCCTAGGTTTGCCGACCCCTGATCTAAAGCAATGCATTATCAGGGACTGTAACATCTAGTCCTTTTTACTGAATCTTTAAGGTGCACATTTGAGAATTATACCAGGGAGTCAAATACTACTGATTTGAGGACTTAGTTTTCACAGGAGCTACAGTATCCAGAATGATATGTAGGTGAGGAGGCAAAATTATTAACAGGATAATAGTTTAGCTCTTTGACAGGTTTTTTTATTGGATTTTTCTGCTGTTTTTGAGTAATTTTTGTTTGGGTTTTATTATTTTTTATTAGTTCACCGGCTTTACCCTGTTTGTTGTTTTCACCATCACCTTCTATGATTGTCCCTGATGTCCACTTACAGCTTACAGTCCTCCTGTGAACCTCTGCAAAAGCATGATTTTTCTCATTTTGTGAAGATGGCTGAAATAACTGCCTCTCTTATTTTAGTTTTGCTTCAGTCAATTATTCAAGAAGTTTTTGCTACATTTTATTTGCACATGAGTAACCGGAGAGCATGTTTTCCCCTCTAATAAGTGCCATATTTTGCGTAGTAGATGTTTCTTTGAGATATGGGAAATGAAAACATTAGCTTGATGTAAAGAGGCTTTCAGCAGGGCAGTGATGTTAAGTGAATACAAATGGAGCTTATTTTTAAATAGGAAAATGTGATGGCTTATGTCCTAAATTTATAGGCTCTATTTGTCCCATTACTGTTAGAATGCATTACTCTTCAGTCTATTTATACCTTGCATGTTTCACAGCAGCAAGCCGATCATTTTACATTTGGGTAATTCAAGCGGGAGACGAAAACTATAGCAAGAGCCGCTGACAGGTGTGTTAGTTTTTGTGATGTTGTGTTATATTAATTTCAGTTAACAAATCAAGACTTCATTGATCTGTGTTTTTATTTCCCTTCTCTGCTCCTTTCTTGCCCTCCCTGGCGTCTGATGGAGGTCGTCTTTACATTATTCTTTTTCCCTGCTGGGTTTTTGAGGTTGTTGATTCTGTCCGTCTGTTTCAGGTTGTTTGTCCAGAATCCCTCCTCCTATTCCATGTTTTGTTTTGTCTTCCTACTTTTGAGCCTCACCAGTTGCCTTTGTGTAGTCAGTGTGCAGGTTTTCCTGCCAGTTCAGTGCATGACTTGTTTTACCATAAGGTCAAATAACAGATCCATTGATGTACTACACACCGTCAGTCCTGTTGTGCCAACTGTTGCATCACTCAAGAAATTTTCTCTGATGTAAGTTTCCTTTTCAAAAAACAGAGTCTTATTTTTGTAGTCCTGTCAGTTATTTCTGTCCGTCTGTCTGAAGAGGGCATGTGGATTGCAAATTGCATGAATAACACACACACACACACACACACACACACACACACACACACACACACACACACACACACACACACACACACACAAAATCACTGTTATAATCTCAGTGATAGAGAAGCTAGAAAGGAAAAGAGGAGACCGTTTTTTATTAGGACATTTTTCAAATGTCAGAGTCCAATATTTGTGTAACTGCTATATTTCTATGATTAAGACTATGTCTCAACTATGTCTCTGAGTCGGACTCTTGTTTTGAGTCCGACTCAGAGACACAGTTGAGGTGCAGATGAGTCCTGAAACACAGATCTGTGTGACAGGAAAGTACATCAAGTTTTGAACACGAGCAGAAATACTGCAAAAACAAACCTTAGCTGTTTAATATGGGGACCCTGAAATGTCAAAGGGACTGCAGCGTAAGAAAACAATAATGTGACAGACAAGCAGCAGAAGATACATAAACCACAGCATGCAGAGGACTGCACTCAGACACACTTCAAAGAAGGAGAAGGTTCATCAGTGTTGTGAGGGAGAAGATGTGGAAAATGTGTTTTAATTACTGTATTTTTCAGACCATAAGGCGCACTGTCGATTTTTGAGAGAATTAAAGGATTTTAAGTGCGCCTTATAGTGCAAAAATTCGGTAATACTGTTGATACATATATGCTATTAGCCATTTACGGTTTGCTTCTCACTTCCACAGACACATTGTTGTCTCCCCAAAGACACTTTGTTTTGTTTTAATGTTTTTTGTTGGGTTTTTTGTGCTTTTGCAGCATTTTTCTTTTTGCAGGTATTTTTTTTTAAGTTGCAGTGCATTTGACGTCTCAGGGCCACCAAAGTTAATGACATGTGGTGAGACTAATAACTTAAATAACAAACTTGAAATGTACCCGTCCCATTTATTGTTTTTTCTCTGTGCTGTAAATCTTCTGTCTAAGAAGAAATCTGAGGCTGCTGTTCTGAGAATGAGCTACCAGAGCTTTTTCTGAATAAATCAATAAAGATCTTTATGGAAAGCTGCTTGAAGGCAGTTTTGTCTTTAATTATATTCAACAATATAACATATTCGACCACTTTTAAGTGACTTTTCTAACTTTAATACAGTAAAGTTAAGGTTGTACACCTCATTTCTAGTAAGTGGCCCAGCCCCTCCTATATTTTTATGTGGCTTTTTTTTTTTATGTATGATCAACCTATCTCTAATAATCAGCTAAAGTGGGGCAAAAAAGTATTTAGTCAGCCACCGATTGTGCAAGTTCCCCCACCTAAAATGATGACAGAGGTCAGTAATTTGCACCAGAGGTACACTTCAACTGTGAGAGACAGAATGTGAAAAAAAAATCCATGAATCCACATGGTAGGATTTGTAAAGAATTTATTCGTAAATCAGGGTGGAAAATAAGTATTTGGTCAATAACAAAAATACAACTCAATACTTTGTAACATAACCTTTGTTGGCAATAACAGAGGTCAAACGTTTACTATAGGTCTTTACCAGGTTTGCACACACAGTAGCTGGTATTTTGGCCCATTCCTCCATGCAGATCTTCTCGAGAGCAGTGATGTTTTGGGGCTGTCGCCGAGCAACACGGACTTTCAACTCCCGCCACAGATTTTCTATGGGGTTGAGGTCTGGAGACTGGCTAGGCTCCAGGACTTTCAAATGCTTCTTACGGAGCCACTCCTTTGTTGCCCGGGTGGTGTGTTTTGGATCATTGTCATGTTGGAAGACCCAGCCTCGTTTCATCTTCCATCAGTGAACCTCCTTCACTGATGGAAGGAGGTTTTGGCTCAAAATCTCACGATACATGGCCCCATTCATTCTGTCCTTAACACGGATCAGTCGTCCTGTCCCCTTGGCAGAAAAACAGCCCCATAGCATGATGTTTCCACCCCCATGCTTCACAGTAGGTATGGTGTTCTTGGGATGCAACTCAGTATTCTTCTTCCTCCAAACACGACGAGTTGAGTTTATACCAAAAAGTTCTACTTTGGTTTCATCTGACCACATGACATTCTCCCAATCCTCTGCTGTATCATCCATGTGCTCTCTGGCAAACTTCAGACGGGCCTGGACATGCACTGGCTTCAGCAGCGGAACACGTCTGGCACTGCGGGATTTGATTCCCTGCCGTTGTAGTGTGTTACTGATGGTGACCTTTGTTACTTTGGTCCCAGCTCTCTGCAGGTCATTCACCAGGTCCCCCCGTGTGGTTCTGGGATCTTTGCTCACCGTTCTCATGATCATTTTGACCCCACGGGATGAGATCTTGCGTGGAGCCCCAGATCGAGGGAGATTATCAGTGGTCTTGTATGTCTTCCATTTTCTGATGATTGCTCCCACAGTTGATTTTTTCACACCAAGCTGCTTGCCTATTGTAGGTTCACTCTTCCCAGTCTGGTGCAGGTCTACAATACTTTTCCTGGTGTCCTTCGAAAGCTCTTTGGTCTTGGCCATGGCGGAGTTTGGAGTCTGACTGTTTGAGGCTGTGGACAGGTGTCTTTTATACAGATGATGAGTTCAAACAGGTGCCATTCATACAGGTAACGAGTGGGGGACAGAAAAGCTTCTTACAGAAGACGTTACAGGTCTGTGAGAGCCAGAGGTTTTCCTTGTTTGAGGTGACCAAATACTTATTTTCCACCCTGATTTACGAATAAATGCTTTACAAATCCTACCATGTGAATTCATGGATTTTTTTTCACATTCTGTCTCTCACAGTTGAAGTGTACCTCTGGTGCAAATTACTGACCTCTGTCATCATTTTAAGTGGGGGAACTTGCACAATCAGTGGCTGACTAAATACTTTTTTGCCCCACTGTATGTACCACAGGCCTTCAAGCTGGCTGTAGTTAAACCTTTACTCAAAAAGCTTCTCTAGACCCAGCTGTCTTAGCTAATTATAGGCCAATCTTCAACCTTCCTTTCATATCAAACATCCTTGAAAGAGTAGTTGTCAAACAGCTAACAGATCATCTGCAGAGGCTTATTTGAAGAGTTTCAGTCAGGTTTCAGAGCTCATCACACCACAGAAACAGCTTTAGTGAAGGTTACAAATGATCTTCTTATGGCATCTGACAGTGGACTCATCTCTGTGCTTGTCCTGCTAGACCTCAGTGCAGCATTCGATACTGTCGACCATAGACAGACTCCAGTTTGTTCATATAAATGGAGAGTCCTCTTCAAACACTAAGGTCAATTATGGTGCTCCACAGGGTTCAGTGCTAGGACCAATTATGTTTACATTATACATGCTTCCCTTAAGGTGCGTACACACGAACGTGATAGATGCGAACAGAGCTTCAGGTTTACATGTAAAGTCAATGGAGGAGCACGATAAAGCGCGACTGGTGGTCCCGCGAAACTTCACAAGCAGATTTGCGTCGCAAAAACGCTTTTCTGCCTGATTCACGCGACCAAGTAGCGTGACTGACGTGTTTGAAGCGCAAAGTAAAATACGCGCTGCAGTTTGTGCGGTGGATTTTGTGCATTCGCGCGTATCGCGTCTACTGCTCAAGTTGGAAAAATCTGAACTCCAGCTTCAAGTTGCACCGCGACAACCAATCAGGAGGATGGTGACGTGATGCTCTGACCTAGTTCAAAGGGGCAGGTCCAGCCAAGGCCATTCATTCTTCAGTCTTTTTTATTCCTGTCTCTCTGTAAATAGTTATATTTTATATATTTATGTTTAATGTTATTCTGTTTGAGAATTTTAATATTATTTCAAATACATTTTTTGTAATGACTAATGTCTTAGTTCTACTACACAGCAACAATTGGCACACAACTTGACACATGTATTTATTTCATATTATACTAATGAAAAAATATACTACTATATAGGAACATAGTAAAGACCAATTCCTTAAGAGAATAAAGTGAGATTAGTTTATTTTGGAGGCAAGCTCCATTTATTAAGAAAATTTAAAAAAGGCAGGAACGCTCGACGCGGGACTGCAGCTCCTCAAACTTGGCGAGGGAAAGACGGTGGTACCGCTGAAAGCAGCCGTGATCCAGATGCAGCTACTGGAGCAAATGGTGAAACTCACCAAACTGCTCGTGCTTGTGGAGGAACTGATGGACCCAGGTACGGTGAGGACGTTCTTTACGCCGCTGCTCTGCTCTCCAGTAAATAGTAAATAGTAAATAGAGAAGGGAGGATCGAGATGGGGCGACCGTGGTTCAGGGGGCTGGGAAGCTCATCTGTAAACAGAAGGTTGCCGGTTTGATCCCCCAGCTCTCTCTGCCCTGGTCGTTGTGTCCTTGGGCAAGACACTTTACCCTACCGCTACAGTAAAGTGTTGGCCAGAGGGGCCGATGGCGCAATATGCCAGCCTCGCTTCTGTCAGTCTGCCCCAGGGCAGCTGTGGTTACAACTGTGGTTTGCTTGCACCAGTGTGTGAATGAATAGTGAAATTGTAAAGCGCTTTGGGTGCCTAGAAAAGCGATATATAAATGCAGTCCATTATTATCCTTCAAACATACCATCTGGCACAGATGAACAGCAGCCTCAGATTTCTTCTTAGACAGAAGATTTACAGCACAGAGAAAAAACAATAAAGGGGAAAATGGGACGGGTACATTTCAAGTTTGTTATTTAAGTTATTAGGCTTAGCAACACACCTATTAACGTTCATTTGAAACCGTTATCAACATTAACAGACTGAACTGGACTTAATAACAGGAGTCCATAATTTTGGTAAATTATTCTGGTGAGTACCAGCAGCGCTGGGTATGTAAATCGGGCCATCCAGCTGCGGTGCTGATCGCCACTTGTGGCAAAAATCCAGACAAATGTCACTTGATCAAGGAGCAAATCTGCATCAGATGAGATCAGCTGACTGCGTGTGCGTGCACTGTGCACAGCGGTGTGTACTCTGTATGTTAACAAGAAAAACGCATATAAGAAAGTGGTGCGCAAAAGCAGAGTAGTGACAGAATTGATGCGTATTATTGATATTTGAAGCATGTGTACCTGCACATTAACACACGGGTACTGTGGAATATATTTTTTACTCACCTAAAGCGCTCGTGGTCTCGTCCACTCAAAAAATTAGCATCTGTGCGGCGTCTGTGGCATCGGTGCTCTCATTGCATGCGATGGAGTAAAAATCAAAAGCACAGCTTTATCAGACAGTTGCAGTTTAATGTTGGCTGACGAGTCTTCAATGCGTCGCACGACTGTATTCCTGGACATGCTGACGTTGTTGAAGTCCTGCACTTTTTCCGGGCACATTTATGAGGTCTCCATCTGAAAAAGGCTTGCCATGTCTTGCGATGAGTTGGGCGACCTCATAGCTGGCTATTGGAGCCTTTTCCTGGACCTTTTGAGCACGAACAAAAAAACTGTTTCTGACCCTGCAGGAGAGCTACCATTTGCTTTAATTTCTGCTCTCGCTCAGCACCAGTGTCGGATGCATAGGCCTGATGTTTGGTTTCATAATGACGTCGTACATTATACTCTTTCATAACTGCCACAGTTTCAGTGCAGATCAAACAGGCACACTACCCCTTGAATTCTTTGAAGAAATATTCACTCTCCCACTATGTCTGAAATTTTCTGCACTCACTTTCTACCTTTGGCTTCTTTGGTTCTGCCATGTTTAGTAACTTAGGGGTAAATTTCTTCTGTGATGTCCTTTTTGGTGGAGCAACTGCCTTGATCAACAGCAGCTCCCCCTGGTGTTGAAACTAAGAAGATCAATACACTCAAGCAAAAGTTGAAGTGCGGCTATATTCTATTTATAAAATGGGACACCCCTGGCCTAGACGAACTGTAGTCAGAATGCATATCTGCGGATAGATCTTAATAGACCAGCACGACAGATCTGGTGCAGTGGCGTATATTTTCCGCAAATATAGTGTAAACAGAAGAGATTTCATAACTGGTGTGCTTAGTTTACTGATTCTGTTTCCCTTTAAAAACACACACACACACACACACACACACACACACACACACTACATTGCTTTAGATAAGGATGAACGAATTGCTTGGATGGTACGTTCTGATCAACACCCACATCAGGATTCTCTTAGCATTTATTATCCGTATTGGGAATCTCTCTGGTGTCAGTGTAAGGTGAGCCCCACAGCAGTAGCAAGCTGCATAGCTCCGATTTTAAACTCTGATACTTCCCTTTTAGAGAGCACGTATTTGACATCAGGTTCATCTGGATAAATGCTATTCAGGAACAACAGCTTATTAACCATTCATTGGGCATTGAGCATTATTGTGTTGAGTTATTATCTGAGCCAGCTGAAATCAGCTATTTTGCTGATACTATAGAAGTTTATGAATGTGCATGAACAGTAAGGTGACCATGATCCACCACCCTCACTCTGACAACAGTTTCTTTTTGCTGTAACTGTGATGTTTACTGTAGTGGGTTTTTAAACTTACTGAAGTTTACCATTCTAATAAACCTATGCTAATTTCTGCTGGGTACAAGGAGAATGTGTCACGGTTGATAGCAGGGACTCAAGCGCAGAGCAGGTTGACGTTTCCAAACACAGTTTATTTACAACACCAGTGCAGAATATATACAGTGAGAGGGGAAATTGAAGCTCTCTCACACTCTTTCTCATCTCCACGTGCAAACTTACACACGTTTGCGCAGCAGGAAGGTCACAGGTCCGGGGAGGAAAACTATCACACAGGAGAGGGAAATTATTCACAAGTCACAAACACTCAAGCACAGATTCACGGGAGATGAGAGGATCACTAACGTGTCTTGCACAATCATCCAGCGATGAGAAGGTCTGCATCCCGGCCTTAAATAGTGGAAAGGTAATGATAGCTAATTGCGAACAGGTGTGTGGGCCAAGGGCGGAGCCCACAGTGAGCTCCGCCCAGGCAGAGCAGTGAAGGAGAGAGAGAGAGAGAGAAAACACATGTAGCCTTGCGGGGCCGGCTGTCAGGGTCCTGGGACTGGGCGACCCAGGACCCCTGGGCAGTCATGGACCTGTGTTATTGTTGTGTATTTTGGTGTTGCTTCCCCTTCTCTGTGCTTGTGTATATGTGTGTGTGTGGGTGGCTGAGCACTTGTTTATAGGCGGCGTCAGGCCTGGAGGGTGTGGCCCTGCAAGGGGACTGGCCACACCCGAAGCCACACACCTGCTGCTGATCAGGCCTCGTCGGGGGAGCTACTTAAGAGAGTCTTGGAGCTCCCACCGACGCGGGATCATTGCTTGGGACTCCACGTTAGTTACCCAGTTTAGGTTTTGGTCGTGTAGTGTATGCCTGCCATTGTTCAGTGTCCTGACTGCTGCCGCTATTGTTTCCCGCAGGAGGAGCGTGGAAGGCTTAAGGAGCAGCGAGCACCGGGAGTGCAGACACGGGAGCAGAGAGCACTTGGAGGACACGACACGGGAGTCTGGGGAAAAACACGGGGATTTATTGTTGTTTGATATCACCCTCTGTAAATAAACGCACTGCTTGAACTTTGAGCTCCGCGCCTGGGTCCTCCTTCCCCACATCCCCACAGTCTGCCAGCCAGACCGTGACACCGGCTGGGTAGACACGGGGACCATGACAGAATATTTTCAACTATATCCAGTCTGTATAGGTCACACAGACACTGCATTTATGTTTTGGTTTGTTGTCTTTCACAAAGCCAGTGTGAGAACTGATTTCAAACAAGTGCTGCTTCACATTCACAGAGGTGACCTTCATCTGTGGGGCATAGCTGACCACCATTAACCCAAACAGTTGTGCAGTCAGTGTCACTGTAAATGTGTTTAGTTCCTCCCTGTAACCTCGGGAGAATCCATTAACTTTGCTTTCAGTTGTATCCCTACGGCTCTACTCATTGAGTGCTGAAAAAAATGACCCATCAGCCCTCTGATGTACATGTAGATGTCTCTATTTAATACTTTTACTGCTGCAGATATAACACCGACTGTGAAAGCTGCCATAGGAAAATACACCGAGCTTCTTATTTTCACCAGGAGTGCTTCATTACTGTAGTCTAAACAAGACTGGGTAGTTATCCATCTGCACTGTCTACCATCTGTTTCTGCCTCCTGATCATTTCTCTTCTCTGTACCATCCTCTTGTGTGAAGCTGCTGCTGCTGCACGTTTCCTGTCTCCATGCATGTTCATCCTGTCTGCGCCCTGATAATGCAGACTGAATAACAGAGCAGGGACAGCCCGCTGTATTAAGAGATAAGAAGCTGCAGATGAGGGCAACAACGGAGGAAGCAAATGTCAGCCTGTCACAGTGATGATGAGTCACAGGGTGTAACAGCTGTGACATTTCACCACAGCGGAGGTGTGAGAATGAAGATGACAAAGGAGGGCTTTCATGCTGGTTGGGGTGGGGAGCAAAAATCAAATGTTTTCTTCATCCAGCATGTTTACTTAGTGAAAGATATGTACAAAATGTATATGTGGCTGGTTTTTTACCTCCGATCGAGGTGTCGAGGAAGGCCTAATCTGGGTTTAAAAGATCATTTTGAGTTATTTGCAGAGTTGCACAATCTGAAGGAGATTGCAGATTTCACATCAATCATTTCAAACGTGAGAACAAAACATGTAACAAAAACAACCCTAACGCCAAAGTACAGTCATGTGAAGAACGTTTTCGCTGGACTTTATGCAGCCCAGTATGAAAAATTAAGCACATTCTTATTGCCCTCATAAGAATTAAAGGGGTAAATTATCAGCCATGTGCTGATAATCGGATGCACCTGATTGGTCATCAGCAAATGTGAGACCACTGATGTTTTGGCAGCTTTGCTTTTCTGGAGCAATCGTATGTGCATTCACACAATGATGGAGTCCTCCCAGCAAATATATCCCATGGTCAGACTGTTCAAACGTTCGTGTAGGCACAATTAGAAACACTCTGAATATGCATGTTTGAAGGGGTTGTCACAAGAAAGCCTCTTCTCTCTATAAAGAACATGGCAGCGTGGCTTACAGAGGCTTACATCTGAACAAACCACAAGACCTGTGGAACAACGTCCCTTGGACTGACGGGACCAAAGTCAAACACCTCTGTCAAGCACGGTGGTGGAGGGGTGATCATTTGGTAATTAACTGTTTACCAGAGTATTTTAGGGTCAAACATGAGCAGTCTGTCTGACTGCTAAAGCTTGGTCAAGACTGGATCATGCAACAGGAAAGCGATCCCCAGCACAGCAGCAAGTCTATAATACATTTATCACAGCAGAGTGTGGTCCGTGTGTACACAGACCATTAATGTGAAAAAAACTCAAACAAAAGTATCATGGTCCTGAGTCTGCCGACTCAGTGTTTTGTGTTTCTTTATGCTTTTGTCTATCCTGAGTAGGTATTCTGTTATGATTCGCTATTTGTTAGGTTTCTGTTCTGTGCCTGCCCTGGTCCCACTTCCGTGTTCCCTCTGTCTGTCTATGGTGTCACACTGTCTGTTTGTGAATCTGTCTGTTTAGTTCAGTGTCTTGTCTGGTTCTCTGTGTCTGAGTTTCCTGTTTTATTCTGAAGGTCCCCGTCTCGTGTGAGTGTGTTCAGGTTACGTTTCCCCTGTCCCGTCAGCTCTGACTTCTCCCTGGTGTGTTGCCTTCCTGTCTCTCATCCCCTGATTACTGGTGTGTGTATTTAAGCCCTGTGTGTTCTCCTGACTGTTGCCAGTTCGTCTGTGTTCCACGGTGTCCTGTTCCTCGTCTGCGTCTCTCTGCCACTCACCCCGTTTCGTATGTTCTCTGGTTTATTATTTAGTTTTCCCAGTTTAAGTCTTCCCTCACTGCCTGTTTTGCCACTCCACCACTTGTAAATAAACGCCACTCGTATCATCAGTCATTTTGGGTCCTCCTTTCCTCCAACACCACATGGCTTTCCAAAAGGAAACATTAAAACATAATTTTTTCTTTTGAATCTGTACGATTACTGTGAAATAATCAGCCCTGTGGGCCCTTTAATTCCTCCTACTGTTGCTTCAAATTCAAATTTTATTTTTCACACACACAACCATACACAGTATGACATGTGGTGAAACGCTTATGCCCGACCGTTTAATGACAGTAAGATTTACAGTGTTATAGATTACTACAAAAATGTACAGATTTTATCTTAGAAATTTATAGTAAAAATGTGCAAATAACAGTTTACATAAGAAATTATGAATAAAAAGAAATTATAAATTATAAGAGGTGTGCAAAAAAACCCAGAGTGGGTGTGGTGCTCCACCTGCTCCTTCCCTACATTTAGATGTGACTCATTGACTGTTTATAAGTCTATGAGTCTGATGACACCATTGTGATGTCACTCATTACTTTGGACTTTTTGATGTCCTGAATCTTCAGAAATCGTGTTTGGGTTCCACCGTGTGTTTTTGCTTGTTTGTTTGTTTTAAGCCATATTTGAATGACAGGATGCTAAGCTAACAGTGGAGAGGTTAAGTTCAGTGACTCGTATTAACTGTGGTAGAGCCTAGCATACAGTTACAGCTCCATGTGTTCATAAACCAATCAGCCAAAGCAGCCACACTCCTGACTTTAAAGCTGACAAGGATCCAAAAGATGCTTTTAAAAAAACATTCACCCCCTGTGGTTGTTATGAAGGGGAGCTGTCCACACAGACCAAAAACTAGTTTGTGTAGCAGGCTGCAAACTTCTCACTGTGTTTAATTTGTTTCCAGTGCTGGAATATTGCTACTACATTTCCTTTTCTTTTTACTATTGATCTACATGACTCTAATGTAAGCGATTAATACTCTGTTAAAGAGCTCTGTTTGGTGATAAGTGCGTTTAGTGATACCGCTGAGTCGAGCAGCAGTTAAACTAAACCTGCGTTCTTCTTAAATGAAGGTGAGGTTCTCGCTTCAGTTACTCATAATGAGCAATTTAACGTTCATCTGTTGTCTGAACAAACACCCTGCTCTTACCAGATAAGGCCTGGGAACATTTTCTTTCTCGCCTGTCACGCAGAATGAGTCTGAATGCAGTCATATTGACAGATAGATTAAGGAGTATTGATGTAGGATGTTTTTACCCACAGTGTGCCTGCCAATAAAGACAGCCAAAGAAGCGACACTTAAAAGGCTGTGACCTAATTACAGATAATATTCTGAAAGTTTGACTGTAAAAGGGATTTTTTTTCTGGCTGTCAATGAACCCACGAGAGTGCTACTTCCCCATGACGCTGTAGACAAGATGACTGTTTGGTTAAAGAGGTCCATCAGTGTCTCGTACCACACATTATACAAATTTCTAAAATGTTCAGCACCAAACAAAAATAAATAATAAAAATATGTCTGAGTAAAGTCATAAGCAGAATAAGAATAAGAGTTAAAGACATAAAGCCAACACACGATGCACATTCAGTGTCTTAAAGAGCTTAAACCTTCAGCAAACACAGATCAAGTATTTGTGTCCTCAACCAACAAAGTCTGACAGAGGAAATGGGCTCAGTGTTGCTATTATAGTAAATAAATCTGCAGATGTATCAGTCACACTGTGTTTTCTGTCACTCTCAGGATTTCTTGCCTTCTTTAAAAGAAGCTGACAGCAGCGTAAGACATGAACTCTGTCTCACACACAGACACAAAGATGCTCAGGGCATCAGACTTCATAGCTCTCGCAGCTGCAACGATTTCATATTTTGCTGTTCTACAGGCTAAAAGAACAAAGACTGACAGGAGATGACGTGACATCACTTCAACTGTTGAGCAGTGTTCTCCAAGGAGTTACAGTAGCCTGCCGCTCAGCCTCTCAAGAAACCACTTACATGGCAAAATAAACCTGCGGGCACAATGTTGACATACGAGGTGCAGATTAAAGAACAGTTTTGAAATATTTTAGCAGAAGTTACTAAGAAAGTTTTAATTCTCTGATGTGCATGAAATAAAGCAGAGATAGTGTCTAAGTCAAATTGGTTTCTATAATTAAAACAGCCAGTGTGGTCCTGGATACACTGACTTAAACAAGCAATGCTAAATCCTGCCTCAGATCTCTCAGATTAGGATTCATTTCTGGGGATTTGTGTGCCAGTTTGCCTGGAGATAAGGATGACTTCAATAAGCAGATGCTGTGAGTGTTTGACATGATGATCATTTTAAACATGCAGCACGTTGGTAATGCACACATACAGTAACACTCTAAGAATGACTTTTCTATTTACTGTTGGGAGTCTCCGACAGGTGCTCGTAACAAAACGTAACTCGAATCTACTTCCATAAATGCCCCATCTCATGAGCAAAGCTGAATATCAATCGTCCTGGTCGTTCCTTACAAACAGTATGACTTTGAAATTTATATTTCACTATGAGCTGTGTTTCGTGCCTACAACAAAGGGAACAGACCTGTAAAAAAGCAGCAATCATTTTATTTTACCTAATCGCATCTTAACCCAAAGCAGGATTTTTGTCTCTGTCATCAGGCTTCCAAACAACCCTAGTTTAAGAACTCTGACTTACACCATCAACCCATGGAGTCTGCACATGCTGATATTTTTTTTGCCTATTAAACAAAAATAAAATCACTTACATTGATAGGAATGCATGTGTTTTATCCCGCCCCTCCCTGAGCCTGGTTCTCCCGGAGGTTTCTTCCTGTTAAAAGGGAGTTTTTCCTTCCCACTGTCACCAAAGTGCTTTCTCATAGGGGGGTCATATGATTGTTGGGCTTTTCTTTGTATGTGTTATTGTAGGGTCTACCTTAAAGTATAAAGCACCTTGAGGTGACTGTTGTGATTTGGTGCTGTATGAATAAAATTGATTGAATCTACTGTATGTGTTGTGGCCCAGCGGCCAGAGGAAAATGAGATGGTCACAAGCGTGGGATCCAAACCGTAAGCAAGGTGAACAAAAGTTTATTTTCCCACGAGGTAAACATAAAATCCAAATTTAAACTATGGCACTATATTAGTTGGCGTGCTATCAAAACTAAGACATGTAAGATAAAACTAGTCAGCTCTAGAATACAGTGGTACAGCTGTGACTGTTGGGGGTGGAAGCTGAGCCGGGGGGATACTATGAAGAAACCGGGGCACTGAAATGAGAGGAGAACACAGTCAGAGTGGTCCAGCAGTAAATCAGCGAGTTCCCAAAGTCAAACCGAGTCACCTTACTTGGTTACAGGTGGAGGGAAGCAAGAGAGGACGGGTGGAGCCCAAGGCATGAGCATGAGGCCGAGGCACAGGGAGGCAGGCAGGTGAGTGACAAAAGAATTAGCAATGATTTACCAGCAGCAGGTGACCAAGGTCCAGGTAAGCAGGGATGACTGAGGCAAGAAACCCACTCCACGAGCCCACTATGAAGACTGGAAAAACAAGTAAATGTTCACTCTAGATCTGGACTGAGCGATAGTAACACCACTGACTAACATGGGTTAGCAGACACTCAGGCGATGACTAATTGAGCACGCAGGTCTTATATGCTGCTGGAATAATTGCCCCCAGGTGGCCGGCCAGGAAGGAGCAACCAGTCTCCACCCAGAGGAGCAGGGCTGCTGCTGAATAACTACAGAGACCCACGCAGACTATGACATGATGCATATGAGGCTGTTGAGGGAGCAGAGTGCCCTGAGCCAATCAATGTTACATCTCAGATACCTGACATCATCCTAACAGAATTGTAGTTTTCAACAATGTTTCCACCACTTCCATGAGACTGACCAATAAGAGCAAAAAGTGGATTTCCCCCCCTTTCGTTGCTGTTCAGCTTTGGATAATAAATCACGCTAGTGAAACCCTCTGTTACCAGCTTATGTAATCCAAGGGAATCTGTCAGTCCGCCTGTAGAGCGCTGCGTTTGATATTCAGTAAAAATCCAGTAAAAAAAATGTATTAACAGGACATACATACTTTGTTTACATGAGTAAGCTATGGAAGTTTAGATGGGCAACACTGGAACAATTTTTTTTAAGTGGGGGCGAGTACTGATGCTGCATAAAAAGATCTGGATTTTTGTCCAGCTACTCACTGACTGTACCTGACACACATAACTCCAATGAATATCTTGATGTACACATAAGAATGAAAGAGATGTGTGCTGTCACACAGTATGCATAATAACTTATTGTAAGGAAACTGGAATCAGCGCCAGTGTTTTGGGACAACGATGCAAAGGGACAAACGTAATAAAACACATGAATCAGTCAGACGGGTGTTTTAGATGCGATTTCTGCTCACTCAATGAACTCACAGAGGTTCGTGTGAATGGCAAACCTCCCTCCTTTCTTTCTCGTGAAAGCATCCCAGGGGACCTTGATGTTTCCAAACTCTCTGCTCTCATTTGATTGATGGTTCTGCTGATGGTGTGCTGTCAGTTTCCATTGGCAGCAAAGCTCTGGCGGGCCGCTCGTCCTGAATATCAAACGGCTCGTGACCTTCCCCAGATTTCTCCCCAGCCATGTGAGACATACATGGAAGGTGACAGGAATCTGGTGTATGTGTCTGGTTATGTTTGCGGTACACACAAACATAACCAGAGTACTGACCGTCTGCAAATCTCATCTTCCTGATGTCAGGCAAAGATCAGGGTCTAGCAAAAACCCTTTATTATGTAAAATGTGACAGATTTTTTTTAGCACCACTTTCTGCACGCTGTCTTTTTTTCCCAACAAAATGAATATCCAAACTGTTTATATCTGCTGGTGACAGAGTGTTTTTTTCTTTAAAAGGCTGGATACTGTTGCTCTGAAGGTCTAAGACCCTTGGGAAAGATCCAACTTCAACCACAGCGCTCCTCCTTCTCTGTTAGTGATGTTCGAATACCTGTATTCCGTGCCCCTCGGGATCTTACTCTACCGAATATACCTGCTGTGCTAAGGGCTTTATTCATTTTCAAAGAAAGACTGATCCAGTACGCTGCTAATAATCAACTGTCCCTGCAGCTCCCATGAAGGGTACCCTTGTGGGGCTTTTTGCTCGTGTACACATCCACTTTCTCTGACAAAAGTTTCTAAAAACTTTTATACTCAAGAAGTTCTGCCAATATGACCTCTTGTTTTTTAAATGTCTAAGTCAAAAACTTTTTAGTTTTTTAAGTTTTTTAAAAGTCTAAGTCATCATAGGTTGTAAAACTAACATCATATTTGGAGAAAGGCATAACCTACTTTTTGGGGAAAAATGTAAATAGCTTTGAATGTATGTCACCTAGAATAATTATTTTCTTTCTTCTGACTTGCCAAGACTTGGAAGAACGATTGGAGTTGTCGCCAATGATGATTTACACCTACACAAAGGTGAAGGTATATGAAATATTAATATATTAGCATTGTGGAAGAAACCTTGCTCATCCTAAAAACTGTAGGATGAGTAACTCAAAGCTTCCCTTCCACTTCAAAAATGTAAAAGATATTGAAAAAAGAAAGGTTATAAGCAGAGACCAAACCCGGGTGTATTTTGTGTCCTCTCAGTGCTGGAGCTCTTTCCATGGAGAGAACGTCTGTCCCAGGTTCACACTCTTAACACCTGCTAGTTTGTTACAATTGCAGGAATGTTGTTGATGTAGTTTAAAAAAGATAAAAATAAAAACTGTCACTTGCTCATATTAATAGACACTTACATTTATATTGAATTAAGATGCTCCTTTGCTACAATAATGATACCAACAGAGCTGCCTTTGTAAAGCAGAGCAAAGGATTTCAAGTCTCTTTTTATTTACATGACTGGGTCTAGTTGTCAGGTAGTCAGGCAGGATTAGTCTTCCCTGTTTTCATAGGCTGCAGATTCACCTAAGCTGATGCAGTTTTACCTTTATGAAAATCAACACAGGAACCTGTTCACACCTACTACTTTTACAGGGTTTTTGCCTTTATGGAACAACCAGATATAAAAGGTTTTTATAAGAAAATTTGTAGTTTCAGAATCAAGAGAATTCATCTAAAAGGTATCTCTTCTAGAAAAAACTCTTATCTTATAGCAACATAACAAACAAAAAACAAAACAAGTGATAGCCTAACCCTCAAAGGACCACCAGTGACCTGGTGGATGTTAACAGGTAAGAAGTTAACAGGTGAGCTACAGAACTCGCGCAAAGCTAGGAACAAGCAGGCAAAACAAGTAGCCTCTTTCTCTTTTGGTTTCCTTTTCTGTTTCTGTTCTGTGTTTGATATTGTACTGTACTTTAGACAGCATTGTGTAGTGAAAGCAAGGCTCATACCTGGAAGCACAACTAGATCTTGGTTCAACTGGCGATCATTCTAGAATTATGAAGAACTACCACCATTGCCTCACTCCTCCAATGTCTGGACTACTAAGTATAACTCCTTTTGTGAGAGTAGGAGAAAGTCTGGTGGTCAGCAATAGTGAGCATGTCCTTAGTAGTAGTTTCATTTTTAGTGTGCCACTACAGTGTGCAATATACACTACCAATTTAAGAAAACATACAATGCAAAGTGAAATGTGAACACTGCAAATGGTCGCTTTGAAGTCAAGGACCAGGTCAATGGCTGCTCATAATCAGATGTTCTCTTCAAAGTTACCCCCTTGTACCAAGGTGGTAATAAAACAGCAGTAAAAAGGAGTCAGTCTGCTGTTAGTTTGTGATCGAATAGAGTCCCACTGATAATTAAATACAGTGTTTTCTAATAATAGGGTGATACTGTAATAAATAAGCAAAAACTACAAATCTGTTTCCATTTACTTTTCAATAGAAAATGCTTTGATTGCCCTTCCAAGTCAGTCTCTAATTTCATATGTACCATGAAGCGTATTTAAAGTACAAATACTAGAGATGAAAACATTAATAATTTCAAACATATGAGAAGGAAACGCAGAGAAGGAAAGACTGGTCAGATGAATGACATCAACAATGAAAGAAATGCGAGTAGAAAGATACAAAGACAAGCGAGAGCAGCAAGTCGTTTCCAGAATTTCTACAGCAGGGCAACCTGGACTGTACTCTAACTCTAAGGCACAATAAAATCACTGAGACTGAAACAAATCTGCCAAGAGATAGTGTTAGGCCTGAAGTGTTAAAGAATAGGCAACTAATTAAAAAGTAAGACATAAAAATGAAGTCCAAGCTTTGATTGAAAAGGGCTCCACAGCATCTGATGTATGCTGAGGTTAGTTCAAGTCCTGTGTTTCGCTGACTTCTGGGGACAGGCAGGGACTCTGTATTCTACGAGCACATTTTAAAAAAGATCATTAGCGCTTATAGGACTTGATGGTACAATCCCGATGTTCTGTGTTTGAAGAAGGATGTAACAACCTTGCTGGGGTTGTGATGTAGGTACCCTGTCTTCTGTATTTCTTTGATAATATCTTCTGCAAAAATGACCACAAGATGAGGTGAAATTAGTTGCTATTATCTCTGTTGGAAAGACCAGATTGTGATCACGGTCAATGTGATCTTTCAGGTCTTGTGCCAGGTCAAGGAAGGATGTGCTCACTATTGCTGATGACCACCAGACCTTTTCCTACTTGGTAGTCCAGACATTGGAGACAATGGTGATAGTTCTTCATACTTCTAGAATGATCGCCAGTTGAACCAAGATCTAGTTGTGCTTCCAGGTATAGCAGCCGTGGGACGGACTGGTTTTGCCAGTTGGCTCACTGGCTCTGCTTGGAGTGCCTTTGTGGCTATTCCTGCTTTCTCTTGGGACCAAATCTGCTCGTTTATCGGCTTTCTTGTCTGGGTAGATGAAGCCTTATGCCAGAAATCAACAAAGTTCAGCTTTTTCTACATTTCTTGATACTACAGTGATGCTAGTATTAACAGACTCCTTAAAACTCTTTGTTTTATCGAGACTACAGATGTTTTACTGTTTTTATCACTTATCCTAAAATGTCTTCAGTTGGCTGAATGTTCCTCTGCCCACCTGAGCTTAAAGTTATCATGAGGTTGTTGTAAAGTTGCACTGGGTGTGACTTCTCATACTGTTATACTCCTTTAGTGGCATTTGTAACTACCATAGTTTTTATCATCTCTTGCACTTCTTTGGTTAACAGTCTCTTTCTCTACTCTGTTTTCTCTTGACCTTTTTTGTTAGCTGAAATTTGAAAATTAGCTCAATAAATGTAAGAAATTAACTATGGAGCCAGAGTTGTGTTCTATTCACATGTAGTATTTTTGGAAGAATCATTTGTCCTTGGTACACATGAAGCACACCAAACAATTTTGTACCAAGAACAAAGACAGCATGTTAGAGTACTCCCTGTAACTCTTTAAAACCTTGTTAAATCAAAAGTGCAATCTAACCACCTAAACTTAAATGGATAAAAAAAAAATCATGTTTCAATTATGGATATTTTCTTTCAGCCACAGAATTCAACTTCAAAAATATCTTGACTTTATCAAAAGACTAAAAGTAAAAGAAAACTCAAATTAACTTAAAATTCATGAAATCATCTGTGTTACGTTGGGTTAAATGTCTGCTTTTGTTTTACAGTGATTTCTGCTTTCAGATTAATCTATTAATGCTTAGGTTGGTTTCTGCATATTTAATATTAATATTTAATATTTTCCATGATCTCACTGAAAATAACTTTTCTTGCAATATGTTTCACATATTTGTAGGCTGTGATCACACTTCAGGTATTTCTGTATGTTCTGGGTGATCAAATCAAATTTATTTATCAGCACATTTAAAAAAACAACATAGGTTGAACCATGTTTGGGGTGACCGTGGCTCAGGGGGTTGGGAAGCATATCTGTAACCGGAAGGTCGCCGGTTCGATCCCCGGGCTCTCTGTCCTGGTCGTTGTGTCCTTGGGCAAGACACTTTACCCTACTGGTGCTGGCCAGAGGGGCCGATGGTGCGATATGGCAGCCTTGCTTCTGTCAGTCTGCCCCAGGGCAGCTGTGGCTACAACTGTAGCTGCCTCCACCAATGTGTGAATGCAAGAGTGAATGAATAGTGGCATTGTAAAGCGCTTTGGGTGCCTTGAAAAGCGCTATATAAATCCAATCCATTATTATTATTATTAACCAGAGTGCTGTACATAATGAAAATAGTAAACATTCATAGAAAATATAATGGAAGACTAGTCATAGTTGAAAGCTAGAGAATACAAGTGCATTTTCAAGCGGGTTTTAAAAATGTCAAGTGTTGGCGAAGACCTAATGTTAAGGGGCAGACTGTTACAGAGCTGCAAAAGCTCGGTCACCTCGGTTTTTCCGTCTGGTTCTGGGGATGTCCAGGAGCAACTTATCTGCCGACCTAAGAGCTCTGCTTGGAGTATTTTTATTCAAAAGGTCCGAGAGATAAGATGGAGCTAATCCATTCAGAGATTTAAAAACAAACAACAAAATCTTGAATTTGATTCTACGATGTACTGGTAGGCAGTGCAAACGTGCCAGAATTGGGGAGATATGATTTGCTAGTCAGGCCGCCACATTCTGAACGAGCTGCAAATGAGAGAGTAGGGCCTGGTCAATAGCAAAATAGAGACTATTACAGTAGTTAAGCCTGGATGATATAAATGCATGAATCACTCGAAATCGGCAGATGACAACCTGGTCTTGGTTTTTACAATCGCCCTCAGCTGGAAAAACCTGGTTTTAATAACAGAATTTATTTGGTTCTCAAATGAGAAAAGAGCTATCGAGAAACACTCCTAAACCTTTAGCAAACAGAACTTGTGGGACAAGGTCAACATTAAGGGAAAAACGGGGGTCAGGTATAATCTCAGCTTTTTGATCGTTTACATGCAAAAAATTTAAAGCAAACCATGACTTCATATAATCAACACTGTCAAGTAAAACTTTAAAAGGGTCTGCGGAGTTCTTTTTCAAGGGAAAATAGATTTGAAAATCATCATCAGCGTAGCAGTGAAACGAGATTCCATGATTACTAACAATAGAACCTAGCGGGAGCATATAGGGGAAAAAAGCATTGGGCCAAGGACAGACCCTTATGGGACCCTACGCGTAAGGAGGGTGGATGTAGAAGAGGAGCAATTGAACCTGACAGAAAAACTCCTATCAGTTAGGTAGGATCTGAACCATTTAAGTGCAGTACCCTTAATGCCCACACAATTTTTCAATCTTGATAGCAGAATCCCGTGATCCACTGTATCAAATGCCGCACTCAAATCTAAAAGCACTAAAATGAAGAATCTGTAGTCAATAAAAGATCATTAAGAACTTTTAAAAGCACAGTTTCAGTGCTATGTAGTGCTTTAAAACCAGACTGAAATGACTCTAAGGTGGCATTAGTCTCCAGAAAGGCCTGGAGCTGAATAAAAGCAACAGAAAAGAAAGTTTAGAGATTGGTCTAAAATTTGAAATAACGGTTGCGTCAAGGTTAGTTTTTTTAAGAAGTGGGTGGGCAATAGCATGTTTAAGATCAAGTGGAAAGGTTACAGTTAAACGGGAGGTGTTGATAATAGGTAAAACATGAGGGCCAATAGGTTATAACAACAAATAGCAGAACTAGTCCTTGTACTATATACACTGAAAATGACAACAATATTTACAAATGCAAAAATAGAAACAGGAGTCAGCCAAATTAATGTATCCGCAACATCTGGATCAGATGTTTGTGTAATAGCTATTGTGCTGTTTAATCTAATTCAGAGTTTGATTGGCTAAACCTGTCAATGTCCATGTGAAGGGTCCAGTAGAACTGTTAAACACTTGGAATCAACTGCACCTTATTACCTGCTTGATTCGTCAACCTCATTACCCCACGTTTAGCCTTTGAGTCAATTGTCCAACTCCTTTTTTTAGCCTCTGAAAATTGTTTTGTTTTTTTAAACTTCTTTAATTCAAGCTGCAAAATATGCTGTTGTAGAGTGGAGAGGCACTTCTTCTTATGGACCTAACTGTACATACATTGAATAAATAATCAAGTACACAGTGACATTTTTGTTGTACACCAAGTACTTAAAGTCTACAAACTGTAGCAGGCCGCTTGGACTACTTCCTAACTTTAGCAAAGGTAAATCAGGTGCACAAGATGCTAGCTAAAGGAATAATTTCCCGTTATCCTAGAAGTACACTGAATGAATTTCTATGTAAATCCCAAATGGATGTGATAACAGCACTCGCCCGCTGCTATCACATCCATTTGGGATTTACATATACTGCGCATGAAGCATTTTATTTAAAACACTGGCCGAGGTGAGATGTAGCATGATAAATGTGCATTTCACTTTTACTGCCTCCTCTATATCTGCTTGTGTATGTCTGTGTGACCTGAACAGCAGGTGCTGGGGGTGGATGTGACAGTTATTACAGGTGATAAATATTTAAATTCCTCCCTCTGCCTTGATGGCAGCTGGAAAATATTTACTGTGGATGGGAACTGAAGCTATTTGCTTTACAAGCCTGAGTGCACTTCTCAGTGGGATTCAAAAGAGTGAGTGGGATACAGAAGGCAGATATTTGTGTGTGAGAGAGTGAGCACAAGACAGAAATGGCTCACCAAGGAGGCAGGGAAGCAGTTAAAAAGAGAGGCAAATTTAATTATGGAGACAAAATGGAACAGCTGCTGATGGAAACCTGCTCCTTACGTGTTAACCAATCTCAAATTGATTGCAGAATTGGATTTTCAAGCAGGGATGCCTCCATCTATGCTGACCTTGAAAACTCTTGCTTTTTCCAGTGAGGGTGAGGTCATCAAAGTGTGCGCTGTAAGACAGCAGCAAAAACTGATTTCATAGAGATTTAGAAAATATTTAAAGCTCCTTAATGCACCCAGGACATAAATTCTCTTTTATCAATATTAATATTGATTATATTAGACAGTATCATTTCTGACATATAGTTCTTCCTGTTCAAATTGATAAAACCTCCTTTTAACATGAAGACACCTCAAGCAGAACCAACCTCAGGGAGGGGTAGCCAGGGGACAAAAGACAGGACAAAAGACACACTGTGGAAGAGCCAGATATTAATAATAACCAATGAGAGTGATGTATAAACACACAGAACGTGAAAAGAGGTGAGTGAAGAAGAAACAAACGAGGAGCTGGATTCAATATTAATTTTAGTGGCGTCCAGTTGATGTAACAAGTGTCCTTACCACCAGTGTGAATTATAATGTTATTGTATCAGCGTTTACCCTTACCCAGCAGTTTCTGGGTTCCTTTTATGCCACCTACAGCTACCTAAATGGCTGCAGGTGTCTGTAGGCTGTTTCTCAGAACTGTCACCAATAACCAGACTGTTTTCTCCACTGAGTGGAGAAAGAACTTGGTGGTGTACCGTTTGGGCTTCCTGCTCACCATCAGCCAGTCCCCTCTGGTTTCCCAGCTGCTTGGGACAATCTGCTGCCACAGTGTTAATGGTGGCTAAGCTACCTTTACCTGCATCATGCACAGGAGCCTAGCAGGCTATAATACTTTACAGAGTACAGAGTCCGGCCTTTAAAGCTATAAACAGGTTCCTGTCTCCTCTATCAGAACAGTGGTAACCCAAGCACCTCACTGATGTCTTCCTTCTGAGCTGCATCTCCATTATTTTATTTTTTTGTTTTACTCAGCCCAGGCCTGCTTTGTCATTTTGGTCCTTTGCATCACATTTTTCCAGCACTTTCCCACACTCCCTCCTTTCAGCTTCCAAAGCTTGAGTCACACTGACTGAATATCTCGTCTATCTATCGTTCTGTACTAAAATACTAGTCTGGTTAGCAATATTACAAATAAGAGACTACAGCTATCAGGTCTGAAAACTAGAAGTGCCTCTAAACTGTGTTTTTAATTTCCAACAGAGGTGACACATCTAGTCTGTAAAAACCCAGCCTGCCAGTTTCATAACCACCAGTTTCATCTCTTGATGGATATAATATCATGTTTTTCCAAACATGATATAGTTGAAAACACAATAATGCAAGCTGTGCTTTACAGTGTGACTGGCCTGGGAAGCCTGTGCATGTCTCTCAGTTTCTCTCTCAGCTCTTGGTTTGGGTCACAAAGTCCCAAAAGTCAAAAGTTGTAAAAGGGAAAATGCTCTGCTTGACTTCACTAACTGAAGTCTACGATCCTAGACTTTATTCTGGTCACTTTGTCACTAATGTTCTGGAAACAGGTCAGCTGTGCTTTTGATCACCTGGGAAACTGCCGGTTTCAGGTACTCTGTAAAGAATAAAAATCAGTGGTTGAGTTAATGAACTCAACTTTTTTTTAAGGTAGAAAAGGAAAAAATAAATGTTGTCAAAGACAGACTGACCTGGCTTTTCATTGCTGTCTTTGTGTCTGAAGCCAGCCCATCAGTGCTGCTCACACAAAGGACAACACTGCTGCGTGTTCTGACTTGTGTTTGCTCCAAGCTGTGTGTGCATTTGATGTGTGTTTACAGTCTTGGATCCACACAACAACAGCAGCAGCAAAATAATCAAATATAAAAGTAAATGTAGAAAATCATCTTAGCTGAGAACACAGAAGCTTCATTCTAATGCAAGCCGAATATACTCTTGCATGACAGATGTGGAAGCTCTAAGTCAACAGTTACTGGCTTTGTAAACTAATGATACACGCTGAGATAAATAGATGAAGCGCTCAAAACAAGATGAAGAAGTTTTGCAGCTATTCGAATCAAACTTTTGTCTCTGGCAGCACACCATATGTTCATTCGCTCTTTAAATGCAATATTGACTCGGCTGGGGTTTAGGCAACGTGCTGTTATCTGAGACCGTCTTGCCACACTGTGGTGATTTCTTGATGGGAAGATGGCTCAGTGATGTCTCATAATGAAAACTCAAACGCAAATAACGGGAGAAGTGACGATTTCGCTCGCACATCACTCGTATCAGCTCACCTCTGTTTTCAATTTCACTCAATGTAATCATGGATATGAGTGTTTGCAGCCGCTCGCCTCCCCTGACTCTCCTCCCCCCTCAGATTAAACTGCAGCCAGTGGGAGATAGAATGCCGTCAGATGGAGCACCAGATATCAAAAATATCACAAATCAATGCTTATTCCCCATACAGCAAAAAGTAACACACAGTTTAACTCACATTGAGAACATAAATGGATTTACGGTGGGCTCACTCAGCCAGTCAGCAGCTCTTGATCAAATGTACTGAAGGGCAGCAGTGGGCATGTACTGTGTGTGTGCAGTAATCTTATAAGCACAAATAAAATTCCTTTCTGTTTGTGTTTGGCAACAAAAAGTTAAACCCAACAAGTAAATATTGGTTGTAAAGCATTTTCTTCATGTGAAAGTAACAAAAACATAGGAAGTCATTTTTCACAGGATTAAAAAGGTTCTTCACTCATAAACAAAAAACTCCAGCGAGGCTAAGAGGGGGACGAGTATCGTTTTCAGTTTTGTACCTTTATTTGTGTTCTCATCTTATTATTGTTAAGGTTTTGGGTTCTGTTTTGCATTTCTATTTTCTCCAGTTCTTCTTGGTGTGTGATTATGTAGTTCTTACGTGTTGGTTTCCATACTCCCTCTGTTCTGTGTCCAGTCAGTGTCTGTGTCTGCCCTGGTTCTTCGTCTCTGTTCCCTCTGTTGCAGTGCCTGCTTGTGAGTCTGTGTCTGTAGGTTCAGTCTGTGGTTCTTGTTTTACTGTGAAAGTCCGTGTCTCATGTTAATGCATCTGGTTTTGCTTCCTTTGTCTCATCACCCCTGATTTGCCCCAGCTGTGTTTCCCTCCTGTCTCTCATTCCCTGATTGCTCCCTCTGTGTATTTAAGCCCTGTGTTTTCTTTGGTCTGTCTTGCGATCTACCTTCATCTCATGCTGTGTGCTTTGGCTACCTGTCTGTGTAAGTTTATTTGGTATTTTCAGTTTAGTTAGACTGGGTATCAGCAGTAAAGCTGTTTTTCAGAATGCACTTTTCACCTCCATTTCACCACTTCTGCCTGCACACAGCCTTCATATGACATGATCGGGATAAGTAGTCAAACAAAGTTGGTTATGAACTCATTAGTTTAATTGAATCCCCAATCCCTGTGAGTGCCACCTACTGCAATCAGAGACATCACAGAAAATGATGATAGAAATCTCTAAAGAACAAAAATATAAAAGCAATAATGATAAGGGGACTAGGACGAGATTAAGGCTGAGTGCGCTCTTGGTGCTGCTGTTTCTGAGGTTGCATGTTAGAGCTCAGAAACTTTAATGTGTCAGTGGATGCAATTCAAAGTTCACTGCCCCACTGTCACGGGCAAAGGAGTTTACTCAGGTGCAGACCGGGATTCACAGTCCAAGACAGTTGTTTCTATTCACACAGTCACCAGGTGCGATACATATATATATTCAAGAGGGGGAAATCCGGGGTTCCAAGGGTCCAAAAGGGATTTCCGGGAAAGGGAATGGCCCTCTCACACTCCACCTCACGGTTCCACACACCAACTCACTCACGTCCCAGACGTCAGATTTGGGTGCAGGTCTGGGGAAACTACACAGAAGAAGGTAGTTACAACAAAGACGCACACTCACAAAGAAAAGCGTTCAGGAAAGCTAGAGTCTGAACACTAACGTGTGTCGCACAATCATCCAGCGATGAGAGGATCTGTGTCCCGGCTTTAAATGGCAAATAAGCACAACAGCAGCGTGCCTGGAAACAGGAGTGTGGGCCAAAAGCAGAAGCCCGAACCATGTAGCCTGGTGGGGCTAGCCGGGCAGACTCGTGAACCATGACACCCACATACCATCCGATAAAGGAAAAACAAAACCTCACTGAGGTACAGTTTAAGAAAATTGCAGTCATGTTCCCCCAGCAGAGAGTCAATAATGGCTTTCTTCATCTCCATCCAATCACCAGTCACCTAGAGCTCAGCATAATGTTAGAACATCATCGAAGACATGGAGGAAACACAATATACAGAGGATTCATGACCTGGGCCCTATTTCAGGAAGCCGGTTTAGAGCAAACTATGAGTAAGTATGAGTAAGTATACCATGAGTTAACGAAAACTCTGGGTTTTCGGTTTCACAAAGCGAGTTTAGATTAATTCTGAGCGAGTTACTATGACGACACACTCCGTGAAGCTAACCTGCCCCCTAGCAGGTTTACTTCAACTAACCCTGACTTTCTCCGCCTCTTTGTCGGAAACCTGACTGTGGGAAGTGTAAGACATGGCGTGCTCCTTCCTTGAAGAGCCAGTAGATGTTGAAGCCCAAATTCTCCGCAGAGCTCTCCGCCGGGAGAGAGTGATTAGAGCGCGTTCGGACATTTTATCATTTCCTGATGATTTCCTGTGTGAACGTTACCGTTTTTCAGCACAATCTATAATTTATTTGAATAACATCCTCAGGCCTAATATTGCTCATGTGACACATCGCGGACATTCTCTCAGTTCTGTACATATTATTTGTATCGCACTTCGGTTTTTTGCAAACCGGAACTTTCTGTATAATATTGGTGAAGCTGAGCACGTTTCCAAGGCTACCGTCTGTCGGGCAGTCAGGAATGTTACAGTTGCACTGAAACGTCTCCTGTACTCGTTTGTGGTGTTCCCCGGTCATAGACCCACAAGATTTATCAAAGAGGGATTCCACAAAATTGCAGGTATCAGGATGAACAAAACTTAATTCATGATGTGGTGATATTTGAACTACTACTTAAATTTTACATTTATTCTCACGGTTCCCAGGCGTGATTGGCTGTATAGATGGCACTCACATTCCAATCATTGCTCCTTCAGTAAATGAAGGAGACTATGTGAACAGGAAGTCTTTCCACAGCATTAATGTACAGGTACATAGTTCCCTGTAGCATTTCAAACTAACAAATTATTTCATTATAGTAATGGATGCTAATTTGTGTTCTCTGCACTGTGAAGATCATATGTGATGCTGCCAACATTATCAAAAATGTGGAAGCCAACTGCTCAGCCTCTGTGACTGGTGGTGGTGGAGGACCCCCACCTGTTTTTCAGGCCTCCGCTTGTTTTCTGTTGGCTATAACAGGTCGCATTTGAGCATACAGAGTAAGCAAATATGTACTTGTAATGTGCTCAGATAATTTCAATAAGTGCTTACAGAGGGGAAATTAATGTAGCCTCTAACTGCAATTGATTTACATCAGACAAACAGACCAAGCACTATGGCTCATAATACAATTACACCTTACCTGTTTGGACTATATTTTTATATTTCATTTTTACTTGCTGCCAGGAACGTTTGGGGCCTGTTGGGTTGCACCTGCGCTCACATCACATCACAAAATAAAATGTATGAAATAAAAAATAAAATAAAATATAATAAAATAACGTGTTAAATGGGTGGAAATCCCTAGATCAATGTTTAAATTAACACTCACGCATTGACTCTGTCGGCTATGTTTTGCCATGCATGCTCCCTTTCTTTTGCAGCTGAGGCTGTGTTACTTTTTTTCCGCAAAATTTGCATGTTATCGCCCACCCCCGTGACATCACGCTCCAAAGCCCTATACTGCCATCAGAATTTCGGCCTCAAGCGCTGTAAAATACATTGACCACGCCTTCTTTCCCTCCATCTCCATGGTGACTCGCTTAATCTGTGCTCCACTAATCAGGGCTTTATGTATCCTCGTGCGCGCGCTTAACTTGGGGTTAAAGCAACTCCACGTTGATTGAACTAATTGTTATCAGCCTTTATGAAACCGAATATTCCGAGTTGGACAGTTCGGGGTTACTCAACCCTGAGTATCGTTTTTCCCTCTGAGTTTTCTAAACCGGCTTCCTGAAATAGGGCCCTGGGTGATAACACTTGTGATCCAGAAACACAGCATGACTACACGCGTGAAGACAAATCCCTGTTTATTTCAGCTGAGAAGCTTTTGAGAAGCAGGATAAGGCTCAAGGCCACGTGGGGCAGCCATCAATCAGAACTCTGCGTTTTTTCACCTGGGATGTTCAGACTTTCTGCCAGATCAGTCTGGAAATTGATTTAGGGCACAGGAAAAATATTGTAGATATTATCTTTAAACAGGACTTTCTATCTTAAGAAAAAAAGGTTGTAATTATAAAATAAGCTTAAGGCACTTGTCAGTCACAGTTACTAATGGCAACGGGGACTTTGGAAACTCAAAAGGGTTCACTTGTGTTGACAGATGAAAAAATGTTCAAGAACCAGAAAGTTTGACATTGATAAGGATGCAGTGAAATGCACTGTGTGCAGCTGCATGAAGCCACATTTGGCCTGTACTGGTTGCATTTTACTCCCACAAAGTTCCTGCTTTTTTTTTTTTTTTAACATGCTCTTGGCTCTGTTGACAAGACTCACTGAGATACAGAAAAACTTTCTCAGCAAGTCGTAAAATATTGTTCCATTAATTTGGAAATATAAAGTAATCATTTATTCTTTGTGCACCAGAATCCAGCAGTGATTTTACAAACAGCGAGTTTACACAGTTCCAATATTTAAGATTTATAGAGAACAAATCACTCCAACAAACTGCCAGAGAGAGAATACTTTTCTGTTTTAAAGTTAAGAAGTACCGTTAAACTTTGCTGTTAAACAGAAGCTCATGTGCTTTACAGCTCGCCATCTGTGCTTCAGACAGAGCAGCACTCAGCTGCACTGCTACAGCCTCTCAGCTCAGATGTGGATCTAAAACATCCCCATGGAAATGAATCTTCTTTCTGCACTGATGTCCATTTCCTGTAAGCACTCTCCACCTATCGGTTTTATTCTCTCCTGAGCTTCTCTGGCACACCAGAGGACCTATCAGTCTTTGCTATTGCCTGCTGTGCATCTGTACTGATGGAGAATATGTAAATGGCCTAAGTGCACTTCCTCACATAATACGCTGATGATACGTGAATAGAACTGGAGCATCTGACATCAGGGTGTACATCAGCATCATGAGAACAGAGGCTTTGTCATTTCTTTCTTGTACCTAAAGTGGTAACATATGTGCTATTAAAAATACTTAGACTGCTTAAAATGCTGAATCATTCCAGGCTAAATGAAGGTCATAGATCCAAAACAGATGTTTGGATCTATGACCAGATGTTCTGGCCTTGGAAAAGTGAACATGAACGTGCTGACTCTTTCCTGTTTCACTGCTGTGCCTCTCTCCACAAGCATGCTGTTTAATATTTCTCATGATGTCAGTGTTTTTGAGTAAAACCATAATAAACAATGTAACACTTCTTCTCCATAGGTGAAGTGTGCAGTTTCTTCTTCTCTTTGCACATGAGCCATGAAAGGTTTCAGAGAAACAATACAATACAATTTTATTTATATAGCACATTTAAAAACCCGAAGGCACACCAAAGTGCTTCACAGTATTATGGAGAGTCAACATAAGTCAATAACAGGGTACAATTCGGGCACTAGCACAGACAGGATAGAGGCACTAACAGACCAGGAGAGTTAGATAAATACAAAAATCTGCTAAGAAGACAAAAACAGCAGTAAAATTAATTTAAAAAAAATGAAAAATTTAATAAAATCTAATAAAAGATTTAAAAGTTTCAAATTTAAAAGATTTAAAAGGGTATTAACTGGTCAGGAAAGCCAAGTCAAATAGATATGCTTTTAATCTTGATTTAAAGGATTGGATAGAGTCCAAGGCTCGAATAGAAGCAGGGAGGCTATTCCAAAGGTTGGGTGCAGCTGAAGCAAAGGCATGATCGCCTCTGGTCTTCAGTCTAAACTTAGGTTGGGCCAGGAGTAATTGACCTGATGATCTTAACGCACGACAAGGAGTGTACAAATTGAGGAGGTCAGTGAGGTAGCTGGGCGCAATGTTATTCAGGATTTTAAAAGTGAGTAGCAAGATTTAAACTCAATGCGATATTTGATTGGTAACCAGTGTAGATCAACAAGAGCCGGAGTAATAGGGTCAAATTTTCTAGTTCCAGTAAGAAGGCGAGCCGCAGCATTCTGAACGAGTTGCAGCCTTCGAAGAGAGAAGGCTTGGAGACCACAGTAGAGAGAATTACAATAATCTAACCTGGAGGTCACAAAAGCATGGATAAGTTTTTCCAGGTCCCTGTGCGGTATATAATGCTTAGCTTTAGAAATCTGGCGCAGTTGAAAAAAAACCAAACAGATTTAACTACAGATGATACTTGCTTGTCGAGCTTAAAGGAGTTATCCAAATAGACACCCAGGTTACGCATAGAATCAGAGAGAGAGTTAGCTAGGGGCCCCAGCAGGGCAACAAGCTGGTCTCGAGGAATATGGCTGTCGAACACCGTAACTTCAGTTTTTTTCTCATTTAAAACAAGAGAATTTTCTGACAGCCAATCTTTAACCTCTCTCAGGCAATCGTACAGGGAGTTCAGTGATGCTGACAAATCATCAGTCAGTTGACAATAGATTTGAATGTCATCAGCGTAAAAGTGATAAGAAATATTGTATTTTTCAAATATTGAGCCCAAGGGTAGCATATACAAAGAGAATAATAAAGGGCCCAATACAGACCCCTGGGGCACACCACTGCAGAGAGGGGCAACAGAGAGAGTATCCTCCCATCACAACAGAGAAGGATCTATCTGTGAGGTAAGAATTAAACCAGTTAAGGGCAGAACCCTTGATGCTCTTGATGCTAAAACATGCTCTAGCCTCCTCAAGAGGCTATTATGATCAACCATGTCAAAGGCTGAAGACAGATCCAATAAAACTAAAACGGCAGGGCGACCAGAGTCAGCAAATCCAGGAAGATCATTATAGACTCTTAGCAGGGCCATTTCAGTGCTATGGTGTGGATTAAAGCCAGACTGGTATTTGTCAGTGATATTATTTGCAACTAAGTAAGCCTGTATTTGGAGAAAGACGGCTTTCTCTAAAATTTTTAATAAAAACGGAAGCTTCGAGATTGGCCTATAATTGGCAGATTCTTTCTGATCGAAATTGCTTTTTTAAGAACGGGGTGCACTACCGCATGTTTAAAGGCAGTCGGGACACAGCCCACAAATAATGATAAATTCATTAAGAATAAGATGCAAGGCCCAATTTCCTCAAAACCTTCCTTGATAATTCAGGATGGAAGGATATCGTGCACAGAATCTGAGTTTCTCAGTTGTTCAATTATTCCCTTAAGAGTGGGGAGTGATAACAGCTCAAAGTGAGAAAAGGTGGACATGCATCCTAAAACCGGAACAGGATTCAGCACAAGAGAGTGAGAGTGTGAAGCCTTCAGTAATAAAACTTTTCCACTAAAATGATTAAGAAATTGCTCACAGTGAGCCTGAAAGGCTGAGCTCGAAGAGTCCGGACAGGGATTTATCACTGAATTAAAAATTTTGAATAACATTCGAGGGTTGTGGCTATTAGTCTCAATAATGTCCGCTTCTTAGGCGGGGAGCAGAGAGGGGAACCGTATGAACCAGTAGAAGAGATGATACGTGGAAAGGTAGCATCTCCCAAATTCCAGCCTTGATCCAACCTAGCATGGGGGGGAAATGAAGATTCAACAGAGTATCCCGGTCATAGGTGATTAATGCATAACCATCTGGGTGGCATAGTGCCAGAAAGATAACAAATAATAAACAAATATCAAGGAAAAGAGATCGACAACAGAGACGAGGATGGCCTGCCGTACACACTGGCGCCATCTTCGTGGAGAGAGGACGCGCATTGCTATCATGACAAATTTGGTAAAACAGGCAAGTGCAAAGGTACACCAGCAGTTTCGTTTTAGCATGTACATGTGGCTGTAGCTCAGGAAGTGCAGCACATCATCTGTGAAAAGTTAGCGGTTCAGTCCTTGGCTACTCCAGCTTGCATGCCCTGGGCAAGATATTGAACCCCAGGCTGCTCTCTGATACACCCATAGGAATGAGAATATTAGATAAAATATTAGATAAAACAATGCTCAGGTGAATGCAACAGGTTTATAAACTGCTTTATATTGAGTAAATGAGAAAAGTGCTATGATAACCAGTCGATTTACCAGGTGTGAGAAACCACTTGACCAGTAGGTTTACCAATATTGTTGATCATAGTTGTTTTTTTTATATATAGTGCTAAGTCAAGAGTCATCCTTCATGTCTCTATGGTTTGGGAGGAATATAAAAAATATTTAAAGTAGTAAGAAAAAAAAGTAGGGTTACCCAAAACTGAAAAATAATGAATTATACAAAAAAGGCCTTTTTCAGGGAACAAAACGGGTTAACAATTGAAATCTGTTCTGCAGCAATGGAGGTTGATCAGGCCTTGAAAGCTGCTGCTACTGATTCCTACAGCTGTTACAACTTTTCCAACCCCCTCCGTCTGCATAAAAGCAGTGTTGGCACACACTGGTGTTACTTTTTTTTTTTTTTTTTAATGACAGAACACAAACTAATTCACGTGCCAGACAACAGAAGTAGCAGCCTGAACATGCCTCTAACTTTAAGGCAGCAGCATTGAGAGATTCATAAATTCTTCTTCGATCAAAAATTATATTCTCTATAGCAGGCTGATTAATAGCTTTTCCCTCTTCTTAAAAATAATATGATGGAATGAACAATCAAAGGTTCTGTCACATAACAAATCAGAGCTGTTGGTTTCTTTATTATGACTGCTTAGCAGTCTGCGGCCTGGTCAGAAGTTCAGATATCATCTCCCTGATGGTCCTGAGGGGCATGCCACAGAGGACGCCCTGATGCTTTGCCCTCAGCTCAAGCATAGCATCCACAATCCTCTGCCTCTCCACCTCTGGGTGGAGCTGTGTCAGCTCTGCTATCAGAGTATCAAAGCTGCTCATGGTGCCATAGTGTTGTGGCACAAAGGTTCCCTTTGCTGTAGGGGAGATGCACACCACCTTCCTGTTCCTGATGCTGGGCTTAACAGGAAGCGGGGTTATCAGCTCCGTCACATTGCTGGGCAGCTTGGAAACACACAGTACGGAGCTCATGGCCTCCTGACTGGCTGATTCATCAGACACATGTGCCATCACCGGTGTGGGGTCCTGTCTCACAGCAGTAGCTACATCATCTTCTGGAAGCTCCAGCTCCTCCTCAGCATCATACCATTTCTCACCTGTGTTCACCTCTTGACCCGCAGACCCTCCATCTTGAGGGATGAGGGTAGGAGCTCTCCTTACCAGACCCTCGTGTGCATCAGCTGAACAGTATTGTACTGCTGAAAGTAGTGTGTTGGTACAAAAATGTTGAGAACAAGGTAATTAACAGTGGAAGAGAGACAGATCATCATAACACTTAAAAATGTAGTTCTGTCCTACAGAGAGGCTGCAAAGAAAGTCAAGGTGTCAGTGAGTACAGTTTCCTTCACCATCCAAAGGCTCAGAAACAAACTGTGACAGGAAGAGGTCTGCAGACCCAAAGACACGACTGAACCAGAGGACACGTTTCTGAGAGTTAACAGCTTGTCTGATAGGTGGCTCACAGGACAACAGCTTCGACCTTAATAGTGGTCGTAGTAAGCAAGTCTCAGCTGTGAAGATTCAACTGTGAAGAGAAGACTTTGAGGTGTGGGTTTGACAGGACAAGTTGCAGCATGAAGGCCAGACGTCAGAATAAGACAGAGCCTGAACTCTCTTAGGCTGCCTTCTGTTCCATCCTCTGCCACCCTGCTTCAGTAATGTTGAGGGGAGGCCAAGCCATGACTGATACTGCTATCCTTTTACTGCATCAGCACGTGGGATCGCTGTCATGTAGAAATGCTTTCTTATCACAAGCTTTTTGGCGTTCATGATTGGGAAACTGAGTTCCAAACCATGACAGACCTTTAACTTCAGTTTACAGATGGTTGTAGACACTCTGTGAAATAACTCTCTTGACCTCTATAGATCAAGAAATGGCTATTCCAATGGTAACTACATATGTATTGATCATGATGGTACTTCAGCCAGAAGGTAGAGCAGATTTACAGGCAGAGTGCAGCTGGTGGTCAGTATACAGTTAATGGTAAATGGTCTGTATTTGTATAGCGCTTTACTTGGTCCTAAGGACCCCAAAGCGCTTTACACTATACACGATCATCCACCCATTCACACACACATTCACACACTGGTGATGTCAAGCTACAGTGTAGCCCTGGGGCGCACTGACAGAGGCGAGGCTGCCGGACACTGGCAAGATCTGCTGCACAAACTCATTAAAAAGTATTAGTCATTAACACTTAAACTCAGAAGAGAAGAGTGCACCAAAATCCAGCAAGGACATGTCATTGCACACCTTTTAGCACAACTGTAAAGTTCTTCATTTGTAGTTTCATGGTTTGCAGAAAACGTATTACTGTGTATATCTGATGAATGAAAAATTGCCTCAAACATTTTTGTCAATAACCCTTACCTGTACTGGAAATTATGTCATCACCTGGTTTATGAAAATGTATCTGCAATGACCCTTTACTTCACATACGCTCACTGTTAAATAAAAGCTGTTTTGCTGCGTCTGCTTAATCTTCTGTATAAAGCCGGTCCCAGCTGAAATAAACTGGAGAAATACAACATGATATAAATAGTCCAGGATAACACTGCAGTGTGTAGCTATTGGTTGTTACATCTATATACACAGTTTGTATATATATATAGATGTTTGAGACTATTATCAGCTGTAATCACTAGCATCCTGTTTTCCTTTGTGATTTTCAACAGAATCGTTTTTTAACTCTGTTTTTGTTCTTTGAGAAAAGAAACGAAGGCAGCAATGTGTCTCCTACAGACTCGAGCTGCTGGAGGTTGTTAGTAGCTATAAAAGAACATTGATTCACCAGCCAGTGCATTACCGTCTCAGTGGACATGCTGTCTAGATACAGGTCCACCACGACAAATCAACACAGTAATGTAGTTCTCTGCAGCGGCGTCCGGCTGCTATGAGTCTGGGTCAACAGACGTTTTTTCAGACCTTTGTCAGCTGCATGGTTGCTGATGTTCCCCAAGTGTTCCTGCATTTCCTTTTTATGATGGAGTGTTGTCATTAACTTTTCAAAGATGGATTCATTTTACCTCTGTCTGCACCATGTGCTTCCACTTCACTTAGTCATTTCCCGCATTTTCCAAAATGCCTTCTGACAACCTCCAGAGAGGGGATTTAATGTGCTGTGTTCTGCAGTGGGGTGCAGTGGGTTTTGCAATTTAATGACAGAGAGACAAAAACAGGGTTGCAAGTGTCACAGCTTTGATTGATCTTAAAGTTTCTGTGGCATACTTAACGGACATCAGTGATTGGCTGCTGCCCTTCCTCCATGCACTGAACATGTGATCAGTGTTGGGCTCATAAACAGTAATTACTACATGTACATGAACACTTTACTCCCAGAAGAAAGTAATACGTTATACTACTCTTCGCATTACTTTTGCATTTCTCCATAAAATGATCTGAAACGCTTTGTCTCATAATTACCATTTAAGAACATAAACCTATGGGCCCCACACACCAACACACATCCCTGTCCCCATGAAGACATACAGCCAATCTTTTTCTGAGTATTTATTTATGAACACAAAGCCAAAAACACAAAACAAGGATGAAAACTAGCACAAAGAGCCACAGTGATTCTACTTTAGACACATAAACAGGTAGAAACGGAGGCTGACTGCTCATCAGTTTGTTACCTGTTAAAGTTCAGGCTCTGGCTGCTGGGCTGAGGTCCACATTCACTCAGATTTAACATCACTCTGGCTTCTTGGCTAGCTTAGAGCTAGCATGCTATCCTGCAGGTGCTTTCAAAGAGTCAAAGTTATAGATTAGCGGTACAATACAGTTATTTCTTTCCTGAATGCAGTTTGCACTTTACCATCATGCTCTCATTCCTTTGTGCAATAAAATATAAATAAAATGTCCACACTTTAGATTGTGCCACTATTCTCCTCCAGCACACAAACTAAAATCAGCTGACCCCAAGTGCAAGTGGAACCAATAAGCATAATCAATATCCAAGCAGACTAACAATTCCGAGACCGCCCATATGGAAAAGATATATATAAATCTTATAAAGTTTGTATCTGTCTTGTGTGAAACTTGTATGAAAAGCATATAAGTGTGAAAACAGATATAAGATCCATTGAAAAATTATATAATGAAACTTGTATGTTTTGGATACTTACTAAAACAATGTATGAAAGTAATGTGAAAGTGGCCACTTTCATGAGTAATCACATATAAGTTTTTACTATTTCTTTTCCATATGGGCGTTCTCACTCCTGAGGCGTAACATCCCGTCGTTTTGTCACGTTCCGCAGCGTTCCTGAGGAACATGAAAGATGACCTTCCGTGTTGTTATGGTACGTGCCAGGTTATGGATGAAATCCAGTGGAATGACGCTCCCGCAGTAATAGACGTTCCAGCCATGTATTCCAGCCCTAACCCTAACCTTATTCCTAATCTTAACCAGGACTTTAATGACGTTAGCTAGCGTTTTCCCAAGCAATTTTAAGAAAGGGAACGAACATGTGTAGATTGAGTGCAAACGGTTCTCATATGTCCTCATTTTTCTGAGCTCGTCATTTAGGAACGTGATGGGGGCCCGAAAACGTAATATGTTGACTTTTTGTCACCTAGCGTAAGATGTTACGCTTTGGGAGTGAGAACGTGTTGCAATTCCAAGGAAATGAACTACTGGGAACTGGTCCTCTATAAGAACCGGTTCTTGATTCCTACCTCTAGGCACGTGTCTTGTTTTTGTAGACAAATAATATAAATATGACTCTATGTTAGACATATGTCTGTAAATAACCATTACATCATCACATCATTTCATAAGGATTTTGCAGGTGGGGATTAAATACACTACAGTATATTGTTTGAGTCTTTCGGCTCTTCGGACATACTTCAGTCTGAAAATGTAACTATAATGAATGTGAAGGCAGGGCGGAATAATATTCAGGACGAGATCTGAAACAGGAGAACAAAGCTTTATAAAAACATTTTAAAATCACATTTCCACCTGCAAAACGAGCAGAGACGACCATCAAATTATGAAACAAGGTTACAATTTGTGAAACAGAAAGTGACATTTTGAAACTTTGGAAGCTCAGCGGACATAATGTCGTTAAAGCTAATAGTTATTACTGCTGCATAGATAACTAATAAAAAAAATGAGCAGTAAATGAGAGTAAAGTAAAAGAAAAGAAAATAATTTCCTCATAATGTTTTGACTAATTTGTTGCCATTAAGACAGAGCATTTAGATGACAGGAAGCAATAAATGAAGTCAATGTTTTGCTCTGTGTTTTTGTAAATGAGATGATTTTGACCCTGCTGTGAAAACATTAATCACAATGTTCTGCTAGAATTTCTTGGATATTATTAAAGTTCCCAGAGCTGTTGCCGGCAAGGTAAAAGCTTTCAAATTCACAAGTTTGCACTCTTGCCCAAACTTTCTTGACACCGCTGACCTTTAAAGGAAACAAAGAAAAGCAGAAACTCCAAAATGGGAAACGCTGTATCATATTACTCGTGTCACCAAATTTAATTTTAAACCATGCTCTGCCGACTGTAACACAGTGCTGCTGGAGCCTTCCTGTTTTTGTGATAAAAGATTTTCATGAGGGTTTGACAAGCCTTCCTCTGAAGGATTTATGTGTTTTCATTCTCTCTGCCAGGCGGTTCCACAGGCAGCAGCTAATGTCTCTCAATCAACCAACAGTCAGGAGCTAATGGCAGCTATTTTTGTTCTCAAAGACTCATTTAAAAACCCTCAAAGAGCAGCAAATTGCAACAAATGACTAGTGTGGCAGCAACCGACTCTCATCAGCGTTTGTGCTGACTGATAGTTATTTCTCTCCGGAGAGACAAAGATTGCATTAAAAAACTATATCTAGTCAGTTTTTCTCCCCTCTATTATTGTAAGTTATATATTTTTGATTAGCAGTACACGTGGACGTGACTTTGACTTGAATTTTGACCTATTAACTCCTGATGTGTAAGTTATAATCTGTGATGAGCCCAGTCCAAGTTTTGGAAAAAAGCAAACATGTAAATAGTTGTTTTGATGTAAATAAGTTATTTATTTCCCCCCCTTTGCTTCAATTGCCCAGGAAATTTGAGTAAAAGAAAATACGTATTTTAAAGGCTTCAGGGTCGGGTATTGATTTAGAGTTCACAAAGTTAATCTCCAACTGATGAGCTGCATAGAGCTAGGTGTTACTAGTGATGGTAAATTCGATTCTTTTTACTGAATCGAGTTTTAATGAGTCACTCATCAAAGTGAATCGGGTTTTTTGAGTCCTTTGAGTCACTGAGTCAGTTGACCAGAGAGTGCAAAAAATTTACATTTTCACTCAAACTTAATTTGTTTCTCTTTTCATGTAAATCCTACTGCTAAGATGAGTGATTGAAAAAGAAAAACAACTATTTTTATAGAGCAAAAAAGAGCAAAGGGAACATTTATTTTATTTATTTTTATTTCATTTTATTAGTATTTTCCACAAATGTGTCAAATATATATTTTCTCATCTAAATGTCCACTGAGCTGTGAGCCAAGGGGTGGTAATGCTGCTTAACATTGGTTGCTAACCAAGAAGAAGAAGAAACTGTGAGCCAGGAGGGAGGGGGTGAGTAACTCAGATGTGCTGTTAGCATGTTAGCAGAGCGATGCTACTGTGAACCAAGGAGCTATTGTCTTGATGTGAGCTTCTACTCAGGGTTTTTTTCTTCCAGTTCAGAGCAGAAATGTTTTTGTTAAGAAACTGGCTGTTGCTTTTTTCCACACAATTTTAATTATAAGCTAGATATATTTCTACTAATGAAATTAGTTTGCTAACAGCAACAGGGATGAGTCAGTGAGTCAGTTGGGCTTGTGAATCATGATTCACGAGTCAGTAAAGTGATTCTCGAGTATTGAACGATTCGTTCATGATTCGCGCATCACTAGGTGTTACAGTGTTACATGTTCTGACTGTCTAGGATTGCGGTAAGGCTGGGTTCATTACTGATGATGTCTTAGATCTCATAGAGTTTCTGTTCATGATGCTGTTGGAAAATCAGGAAAAAGTCAGTGATTATGCTTTGGGAATTATTGTTACTGCCAAGTCATGTAAAAGAAAAAAACATGCTTCGTAATGAAATTTAACAAAAGAGGGAAATTTGCAAAGAAAAACTTCTCCTGACACTGTTGGTAAATCAAAAACTAAACCCAAGAAATTCCTACGGAGCTCTGCGGTCATCTAATCTACCAGCTATGCTGCCTACACACACTGACACAACAGCAGCAACAATCTCCACACCCCCAAAAAAAACATTTGTGTGTAAGTGAGCAGCAGTGAAAACAAAGCCTGGCCCAGTTTCCAGGCAGCAGCACCAGTAGCTCATTACACAAAATCAACAACGCTTCAAGCTACGAGTATCAGTACGAGTACAGAGAACAGTATGTGGGAGGCAGACACAGAAAAACATAAAGCTGCTAGCAAGTGTTACAGACTGCACAAAAGCACAGTTTCTGACAGATTATACGCAACTGCAAATGTTGAGATCGCTGCAGCTTGACTGGACTTTGGGAAATGGAGCAGTCAGCAATGATGCCAGGCCGGGCGATGAATGATGCACTGCACTGAACATAAGAATGGGAACCAGCCCTGGTCAGCAGCCTGCACTTACCTGTCTTTGGTATATGAAACAAAAAAGGAAGATATGAGGGCAGTGTGGGCTGTAAGAATGGTGAATCGCAATTTCCCCAGTATCTGTAGATATCAGTACAAGGCTTAGAGTTAGAGTGTGATTTTTAAAGACTTGGCATTAATGTATACTTTATAGATACTTTATAGATCCCTGTGGGAAAATCCTCTCTGCATTTAACCCATTCACTCAGTGAAGCAGTGGGCAGCAGTGTGTAGGGACGGTACCTTGCTGAGGGGTGTCTCAGGGTAACCGTTCAGTGGATTCAAACCCCCACCTTTCCGATCTAGGGGCCACCACTCTACCCTACCTACTGAGCTATCCCTGCCCTATTTGCCTTAGATGAACTGTAAACCCTCTAAAGTATATTTTCTTATTGAATAATAACCCTGACCTTAAATTTAACTTGAACCGTAAGCAAAGAAACCAGTCACAATATCTATCTGTGTCAGGCTTTGTGTTTTGCTAAGGGAAAACTTACTATCATTATAGAGAAGTGTACATGTATGCATCCAAGTAAGCTTTTACTTGTTAGATGACGGCTGTGTGCGGACAGGGATAGGACCCAAGATGCAGACTCCAGAGACAAATTTAAACCAAAACAGCTTTAATGTTGAACGCAAACATAACTGGAAAAAAACTCAAACTAACACCGGTGGACTGGCAAAACACACAGCAAAATAAACGGTAGATCGCGACATGGACACAGAGAAACACAGGGCTTAAATACACAGAGGGAGCAATCAGGGAATGAGTAACAGGAGGGAAAAAACAGCTGGGGCAAATCAGGCCTAACGAGACCAGGCACATTAAACCAGACACATTAACATCAGACAGACTTCCAAAGTAAAACAGGAAACATAACACAGACACTGACTGGACGTTGAAATACAGCAGACAGGGAAGACAGCAACAAAGGAACACAGACAGAAAACCAAAACTCTAACCAAACCCCACCCAGAGGACCTTAACTTAAGAAAAACCCGTAAAGCAAAGCTAGAATATAAAGAAATAACAAAATCAAATAACCAAAAACACAAAACACTGGGTCACCGACCCAGGAACCCTAACAGTACCCCCCCCCCCCCTCAAGGGCTGGCTTCCAGACAGCCCAAACCAGAACACCAAAAAACAAAAAACAACCCAACCAGGGCGGGCGGTGGGGGAAACAGGACGGAGGGCACGAAACAAATGAAACACATCGAACCAGAAACCAAAACACAGGAAACAAAGTCCAAAACAACAGCACAAAGGCCCAGGAATAGTCCAAAAACAAACAAACAAAAGAGCCCATGAAAGGCACAGAGGCCCAGGCAACAGTCTCGAAAAAGTTCAGGGGGCCGGCCCGGAGGCTGACGGAACAACAGTCCAAACCCGGGCAGGTCAGGGGGGCGGCCCGGAAGCTGATGGCCCAAGAGCCCAGAAAACAGATCAGGAGGCCGGCCGGGCGGGAGGCACCGACGGCGACCGAGCAGATCAGGAGGGTGGGAGGCACCGACGGCGACCGAGCAGATCAGGAGGCCGGCCGGGCGGGAGGCACCGACGGCGACCGAGCAGATCAGGAGGGTGGGAGGCACCGACGGCGACCGAGCAGATCAGGAGGGTGGGAGGCACCGACGGCGACCGAGCAGATCAGGAGGGTGGGAGGCACCGACGGCGACCGAGCAGATCCGGAGGCCGGCCAGGCGGGAGGCACTGGCGGCGACGTAGTTCAGGGGGCCGTCCATGACGGCGGCGTAGGTCAAGGAGCCGGCCATGACGGCAACGACATTCAGTCATCGGCCGGACAGGACGAGCAGGCCGGACAGGACGTGCAGGACCAGACGGCATGGGGACCCCAGGCGCAGACGAAGCTGAACACTCGGAGGCCGGACCGGGCGGAGCTGCAGAGGCCGGACCGGGCGGAGCTGCAGACTCGGAGGCCCGTGGTGGCTGAACGGCCTCGCCAGAACCATCAGCAGACACTGGGACGTGCTGGCTGGGTCCTCCCGGACCCCCAGCTGACGAGGCAAGTGGCTGAACTGGCCCCTCGGATCCTCCAGCAGGAAGAGACGGCTGAAGCGGTTCCTCGGACCCTCCAGCGGAGACAGGTGGCTGAACGGGCCCCTCGGACCCTCCAGCGGAGACAGGAGGCTGAACGGGCCCCTCGGACCCTCCAGCAGAACCAGTTCGCAGAACAGATGAAGTGGGTGTGATGTCAGAATGTCCAGAGTCAGAATGCTCAACAGTTCTGTTGTGGCGGCGGCCAGAACGCCGTTTCCTTCGGGATGAGGAAACAGGAACCGGTGGAGAAAAAGAGACCTCCTCCTCATCATCTGACCACATAGCTGCCAGAAAAAAGGCAGGTGAACGAGAACCCAGCTGGTGTGGGGAGGGAGAGGAAGTCCGTGGCAATGTTGAGACAGAAGGAGAGTGTGTGTTGTCCTGGGGTAACGGTGGGGAAGATGTAGAGAGTGAGAGAGCAAGCTCACCAGCCTTGACTTGCTCTCTCCAGGCAGTAATGGTGTCGTCCAACTTAGTGTCCTTAGCAAACTGAAACAGCTGAGGGTTATGGCGAATGATGGCATCCACTGCATTCAGCCCAACTGCCATAGTCCGTAGATCCCGTGACTGGGCAATGCGGTCGAGCAGACTCACCATCCGCCTCATCTCGCTGTTGAACTCCGAGGAAGAGGAGTCTGCAGGGTCCATGTTCTGGTCGCGATCTTCTGTTAGATGACGGCTGTGTGCGGACAGGGATAGGACCCAAGATGCAAACTCCAGAGACAAATTTAAACCAAAACAGCTTTAATGCTGAACGCAAACATAACATAACTGGAAAAAAACTCAAAATAAACTAACACCGGTGGACTGGCAAAACACACAGCAAAATAAACGGTAGATCGCGATATGGACACAGAGAAACACAGGGCTTAAATACACAGAGGGAGCAATCAGGGAATGAGTAACAGGAGGGAAAAACAGCTGGGGCAAATCAGGCCTAACGAGACCAGGGGAAGCAAAACCAGACACATTAACATCAGACATAGACTTCCAAAGTAAAACAGGAAACATAACACAGACTCACAGGCAAGCACTAAAACAAAGGGAACAGAGACGTGGGACCAGGGCAGACACAGACACTGACTGGACGTGGAAATACAGCAGACAGGGAAGACAGCAACAAAGGAACACAGACAGAAAACCAAAACACTAAAACTCTAACCAAACCCCACCCAGAGGACCTTAACTTAAGAAAAACCCGTAAAGCAAAGCTAGAATATAAAGAAATAACAAAATCAAATAACCAAAAACACAAAACACTGGGTCACCGACCCAGGAACCCTAACAATACTATGATCTGTCTAATTCTTTTGTCCATTTTCTAAAGTTTAAGCTGAAAGAAGAATGTCACTTTTTCTTTTACTATATAAACCTGTTTTCACTCTGAAACAACTTCAGAGTTCATTGGTGGCAACTCTCATAAAGGTCAGCAAATAAAAGGAGAAATGCGCACTGCTGCTGCACTCATAGTTCAGTTACTGTGTGTTTGCTGAGCTGTGTGCCTGAAAAGACACAGATGGGGTGAAACGTGTTTATATGAACAGAAATGTCTCTTTCTTTTGTTGCTATGTTCCCCGTACAAACATAAAGACAGAAAGATTTGTATTATTTACTTGCATTAAGACTGACTGATGTGTTTCACACTCATTCGGCACAAAACAGATTGATGCCTCTTGTTTTTTACTATATCTTCATAATGTCTTCTGAGGTGAGTGAAATCAGTATTTTCCGAGTGTGCTTCAGCATTGTTGTGTTGCATTTATCATTTGTCAGGAATTTTAAAAGTGATAACATGTTAAACTTTAGTTCCTTGGGGGGTGCAAACAGTTCCAGCATTAGTAATAACAATAACAAAAATAAGAATAATATATAATACTGCCATATGCAATACTTGAAGAATGATCCTTAAGCAGCAATAATCGTTTTATCTCTAAACCACTACCTATATTCAGTGTGTCTGTTGGTGTAACACAAGGCCATGGTGCAAATGCGACCAAATTTTTCAGTGGTGCGACGAAAAAAAAATATTTGGTTGCACCTGTGCGACCAACAAAAAAAAAAAAAAAAAACTGCAACCTTCCTTGTGGTCAACAACAGACACACATTATGCCCCTATCGTGGACTAAACCAGTCAGAGATAGTAAGGGGCGGGACCGCTCTGATTGGCCGTGGTCCAGTTGAAAGTGCAGGTGGAAGTGGGAGGTGAGTAGCTTGAATAAAGCGATATCAATTCATTAAATCTTGAATCGACTTTTAAACATAACTGTGTTTTGCCAGAAACGCCAGATTCTCAGATTAAAGCTCACAAAACCATTTCAACAACAACCAAACAGCAAATGAGAGCAGGTACACGGACTCCACACAAAGACGTAAACACAGACCCGACGCATCAGAATCAACTTTGTCTTTCTCGGCTTTCTCACCCGACGGCCCGTAGACGGACACGCTGTCGGAGCTTAGCGATCCTGATGCGTCCGGTCCGCGCTGTGATTACGTCTTTTTGCGCTGATTCTGAGCTGCAGGTTTTGTCTCTCCAATCAAAATTCACCGAGCCAGCAGCAAAAGAAGCAGCAAACTGCGCTTCACATTTGATCAATGTCGTCATGAATTTTGCTGTTTTGCTTCCACGACTATTAAAATCACACTTCGTGCACAGCTAGCTCTCTCTCTATCTCTCTGTACTTCAAGAACAGTTTCCCGTCTCCAATCTCTGTTTTCTGTATTATTCATTCGCTTATTACCCACCAGTCTACCGTTGTTTACAGCGCTGTGGCTGCTGTCTTTTTCTTTTCTTTTTTTCACTTAAATGACCTCAGACAAGAAAGCCTATTTTTTCTGTTGTTCAATACTGAAGAAATTTAAACTTTATGTGCAGAACATTGTAGAATATTTTTAAGATTATCTGCTATAAAAAGCCAGACCAGGAAAATCTCCTTCATGTTTTCTGTGTTTTATTCTCAGTTACTTTCACACAAAGGCATCTGCTGTGATGTTCACAATTCTGATGAAGTCAGTACTGATAAATGATCAGAATTATAATATTTCTGACTGTCTGAGGCTAAGTTGAATCGAATCGGGACTTTGAAAACCGGAATCGAATGGATTATAGAAATCAGTGATGATACCCAGCCCTAGTGAGCAGCCTAGGCACGACAGAAGTGGATGTAGCTGTAATAGGAAAAGAACTATTGCTAACTTTTCTGTTAAGTTAAGGCCTGATCCTTCTGAAATTCATAGCCAGTGCTCTGACACGGTGTCATCAATCTTTGAATGCTGAAAAAGCACAGTGTATCCAGAAAAACACATTATATTATATAAATTATTATAAAATTTGTGTGCGCCTAACTTTTGTGCCGGTAAGCCTAACTTTTTAAAGTTAGGCGTACCGGTAAGCCCATGGCAAAAAGTTAGTCTAGAGCCCTGCCACATTCAAGGACCACAGTACATAAATCAGTTCCAGGTTTATTCAAAAAAATATTTTTTGAGATATTTGAAGATATAATAATAATAATAATAATAATAATAATAATGGATTGGATTTATATAGCGCTTTTCGGGGGCCCTCAAAGCATTTTACAATTCTCACATTCACACACTGGTGGGGGCAGCTACAGTTGTAGCCACAGCTGCCCTGGGGCAGACTGACAGAAGCGAGGCTGACATATCGTGCCATCGGTCCCTCTGGACATCACCAGTAGCCAGCAGGTGAAGTGTCTTGCCCAAGGACACAACAGCCGAGACTGACCGAGCCGGGGCTTGAACCGGCAACCTTCCAGTTACCAGAAGAACTGCCAACTCTTTGAGCCACGATCGCCCTGCGAATCAGTTGATTAAATGAAGCCAGAAATACTTGGGTTAAGGTTGCAGAATAACAGGATAACAAGTATGAAGTATGCAACCAGGGCCTAGAATACCTGCGAGCAACCAGTTATCCACTTACAGACTGTTGGAGGAGTGATTGCTTCTTGTTGTTCACTCATCATGGGCATGAATGTGATGGTCTTTTGTGATTTTAATAAATTTTTTGAATTGTTCTTTTTTCACGTTGGAATGGTTCTACAGCACGTATCGAACTTCAGAAAATCACTGGATTCACAAGTTATTTTGGATTGTCTGTAAACCACACAGGGTCAAAAAGTATATATATATAGACTCAAATATATACATACAGTAAACCTTAATAATATTTGGTTAAATATTGGACTAAAACATTGAAGTGGGACCTCGATCTGATGTTTTTAGTAGCTATCAGTAAGGTCTAAGGAGCTTGGAAGTTTGGACTTCTTGATGCTAAGGAAACTTACAGAAGTCCAGTTGCTTTTCTTTCCAAGCTCCTTAGACTACGATGACCTGGACGACTGAGAACCTTCACAGACATACAGCCGTCATTAAACTTAATTCTGCATAATTCTGTCTGGATATTTGACTACTTGGTAGAATTGGTAAAGTTCATTTAAACCAGTTGGCTTCCTCAGATAGAGCCAGGCTTTAAGCATGGATTTTCAGTACTGGCTTTGGGGAGGCCAAAGCTCCAGAAGCTTCTTGTTCTGCTATATCCATTAAACAACCACTTTTTAAAATTTTAATCATCAGAGAAAAATCATTGCATACAACTACTTTCATTACAACTACTGATTATTATTTAGGCTCTCTCTCTGTGTGATTAATATAATATACATGCAATCCATTATTATTATTTAATATTTCTGAGTTAACATCAATAATCTACTTTAAATCATAAACATGTGTATTAGACCCCATTCTTATAAGACTGCTTATAGAAGACCTTCCAGTAATTAACTCTGGGGTCCAGGCTATAATTGGCCGTTTTTGACTACTTTTGATTTTACCTCTATATTTCACCTTTAAAATATGTTTTTCTTGCCTTATTTGGTATCATTATTTTCAGCACAACCTCAAATATCTGAAATTTGAGTTATTTTTTCATTTTCAATCAATTTTCCTGTTGACTCCTGGGGGAGCATAGGTCCGCAACAACACCACGCCAACGTACTCTGTTCTGGGCTGCTCTCTTTAGTTGGGTCCACGTCATTCCCACGGCTTTCACTTCACTCTCGACAGATCTTCTCCACGTCTGTTTGGGTCTCCCCACTTTCCTTTTCCCTTGTGGGTTCCAGTCCAGTGCTTGCCTTGCGACGTTGTCGAGTGGTTTTCGAAGTGTTTGGCCTATCCAGCCCCATTTTCTCTTCTTGATGTCTTGACCGACCGGGTTCTGACTGGTTCTCTTCCACAGGTCTGTGTTTGAGATCTTCTCAGGCCATCTGATGTTGAGGATGTGTCTCAAGCATTTGTTGATGAAAATCTGTATCTTGCTGGTAGTGGTCTTGGTCACCCGCCACGTCTCGGACCCATACAGAAGGACTGCTTTCACATTGCTGTTGAAGATGCAGATCTTGCTGTGCTGAGATAAGGCTTTGGAGTTCCAGATGGGTCGCAGGGTGTTGAACGCAAGCCTTGCTTTGTTGATCCGGCTCCTAACGTCTTCATCTGCACTGCCGTCGCTGTTGACTATGCTTCCTAGGTAGACGAAGCGGTTGGTTTCCACCAAGTCTTCTCCCTGTAGCTGCAGTGGATGTTCTTGTCGGTTGTTCAACCGTATCACCTTCGTTTTTCTGACATTGATCTTCAGGCCGATCTTTTCTGCCTCCTCAGCGAGCCGGGTAAGCTTGGACTGTGCATGTTGCTGCTTATGAGACAGAAGGCTGATGTCGTCTGCAAAATCCAGGTCCTCCAGCTGTTTGGTGAGGGTCCACTGGATACCGGTGTTGCTGCCCTCTGTGGTTCTTCTCATGATCCAGTCCATGACAATCAGGAAGATTGTCGCTGACATCATGCAGCCTTGCCTCACTCCGGTTTTCAATGCAAAGGGGTTGGTCAGTTTTCCATTGTGGATGATCTGGCAGGACGAGGATTCATAAAGCTGTTGGATGATGTTGATGAGCTTCTGCGGGATTCCGTAGTGCTGCATCAGTTTCCACATGGTATCCCTGTCGACGCTGTTTTCAAAGTCGACGAAGGTTGTGTACAAGGGAGACTGCCATTCGATAGACTGCTCGATGATAATGCGCAGAGTGGTGATGTGGTCTGTACATGATCTGTCTTGTCTAAATCCTGCCTGCTCTGATCTCAGTCTCTTGTCCAATGCTTGCTTAATACTTGCTTCTTTGTGTACAGTGGTGCTGCTGTGTCAGCAGTGCCCAATCCGTCACAATTATTACACTTATTCAATTACAAAACGTGCCTTTAGCGTCGGTGGTTCTTGGTTTGTTCCTGAATATGCTTACCCAGTTTGGGTCTGCTTCCCGATCTCAGCACAGTGGGGACACATATGAAGAACTTGTATGATCTTGGAATCTGAAGTTAAAGCTCTAAGAAACCTTACAAACTTGTAAGGTAAACTTGGAGTTCTACTTAGATCTTCACTGAGTTGCTTGGACTTTCCCATTGCTCTGATAATTAATCAGTACAGGTATATGCTGTTACACACTGGGAAAGACAAATTATATGAAAGTTTTCACTAGAAACATATTCTGAAAGATCAAAAACTCATTTGAAATGGTTAAGAAACGCACTGAGAGCAGTATTGAAACAGTTCGTTATTCTCCTCGATTTAATAAGTTTAGATTCACAAACATTACGGTATACACTTAAGTGAGTCCTGGAGAAACAGAGCTACATTGTAGTCAAAGGAGCTTGCAAAGAAAAGCATCTGGACTTCTTTAAGTTGCTTGAAGACGTTTCACCTCTCATCCAAGAAGCTTCTTCAGTTCTAAGGTCAAATGGTGGGGAGTCCCAGATTTAAGCCTAGTGGGAGTATCCCCCCACAGAGGGACAAAAGGACCCCCTGATGATCCTCCAATCGCCTGACTTAAAGAAGTCCAGACGCTTTTCTTTGCAAGCTCCTTTGACTACGATGACCTGGATGACTGAGAACCTTCACAAACATAGAGCTACATTGTGTTGTCCAAGGATGGAAATAATGATGCAACATGAGAGAAAGTGCAGGTTCACCAAAAGGCTGCATTTTTACATTTTAAAGTACAAAGTCCTCAGGGGAGTTCATTGACTAAGTAATTAAGGAGTTTAAATACCGTATAAAGTTGGAGAAATAACATTAACTGCCTGGTACCAGTTTGTCTCACACTTTTCATCCTCCTCTTTGCTGCTGTCTTGTTTGGAAGTGAACACTCCATCTCTCAGCGTCTCTTGTTCACACATCTTTTCACACATACTCTTCCTCAGTTCACCCACACATATGGAGAAGGTGCTCTGACATTTTTATAGTGGTGAGGGTAGCACTGCGTTGCTATTGTGTGAAAAGAGGCCAACAGAGTGAAAATATGGCCGAGCACAGCTCCCACACACAGAGTTTCAGTGGGATATCGCGGCCATGACCTTTCTGCTCTTGCACCATGGACAAAACCAGTGGTGGTAAAAGTGCTGCGATGACGAAAGGATGATGAGACACTGAGGGGAAAAAAATCACAAGGTCCCTGACATCGTGTGAATAAAAAATTGTTCTTTCTCACAAAGTACACAATGATCACATATCACTTCAACATTAACGTACTCCTACAATTCACTAACTTCATATGAAGATGATCCCGATTATTATGCAAGGACAGAATTTTTAGCTGTTCTGCTTAAGAATGTCATCGGCTTTAGTTTAGCATAGCACAATATTATTAAGTAGATGAAATAAATTGCAAATTGTTAACTGGAACAGTAAAATCATAGTGTGCATGTTAATTAGCGGCTAAGTTCAAGGAAAAAAAAATCCAAGTGCAGCTGAAACTTGTATTGAACAGAAAGACGTTGGTCATATGAGAAATAGAGCCATTAGCTGTCGTTTGAAAAGCTTAACTGCTAATCTGTTGTGGCTATTTAAAGAAACATCATGGCAAAACAATATACTGGGCCTGAGGATCAGAAGGCATGAGCCATCTCTAATTCCAGGGTGACTTTTATATTTTTACTTAACTTTTCACATTCTTAATGTATTTGTGTAAAAGGAAGAGCTGAAATCTCCAAAAGTTGATTCTGTTCATCTGGACGTAGCGTTTTGTGGGAGAAACGTTTTGTCACTCATCCAAGTGACTTCTTCAGTCACTCCTTCAGAGCTGAAATGTTTACAGCATCATGCAGGTACTTCATGACCAAAGTCATCAACTATGGAGCATTTCTTACCATATCACATGACTACCTGCCTGCCCATCCATCTACGGGATATATACGGGACTTTCCCTTGCATTTCATGGTCCTAAATCATGTTTTAGGAATATGACCTCTAACTCCGTGTTGCATTGAGGGCTTTATGATCGAGAGGGATGCATGTTGGGATGAGTGTAATATTGTCATGGTCCTGGGTCTCTGACCAAGTGTTTTCTAGTGGTGTGCGATACTGCATATTTTGGTATCAATTCGATACCCATAAATACGGGCCAGCATCGCCGATACCAATACCGATACGATACTTTTCAATAAATAAGGTGGATGCCTCATTGAATTGCTAAATCGCAATTAATTTTCATGACCTTAAGTGTTTTTTGTGATGTTTCCTTTGGTATTATTAATTAGTTAAAACCCAGGACATAATTAGGAGAAATTATTTATTTATAATTAAATTTAAAAAAAAGGTATTATTGTGGCAGGTCGAGGTCTGCGATGCCGCTGCAGGTGAGATGGACTCACTTTCATTGCATCTACAATGATGCCTCGCCGGCTTAAAACCTGTGCGCTGCTTGTGCTGTTGTTGTTTTTGATGTTGATGTGTACAGCTGGCAGCAGGAGGGCTGCAGCTGTTGAATGTAGGCTACTGTTACAGCAACCGTGTGATCACTGTAAGGGTGGACAGCGCGCGGCTCGGGGTGAGCCGGAGGCTGGCGCGCCAGCGGGACCTGCCAAGCTGGAGACGGCAGTCGAGGTGCGCAGGGGTCCTGCCACGCCTGAGGGCGGCATGCTGTCCGCTTCGGCACGCAGGCCATCTGCCCAGCTGCCTGTGAGCCCCAGCTCACTTCCATGCCAGCTGCGCCGCCGCTGCTTGTCATATGGGTGGCCATCAGGCCAGTTCCAGGGCTTCCGCTGGAGGCGCGGGCAACCGCCAGAGTGGACCTTGCCCGTCGCTGGCATGGGGCGCCAATGGTCTGGGCCGATTCCCTCGCCTACTCGCGGGGTGGGGTGAAGCGGGCGATGGGGGTATGTGGCAGGGTGTGTTCTGCGATGCCGCTGCAGGTTTGGTGGTGGTGATGTGTATGGCTGCCAGCGGGAGAGCTGCAGCCGTTGAATGTACTGTTACAGCAACCGTGTGATTATTGTAAGAATAAATGATGCTGCGAAGCATGAAAATGCAGTCGAGTCTGCCGCGGTGGCGATCACGCAAACCAGTAAACAAATTAAAACAAATACTGTTGATAAACTATAATACAAAAATTACAATTAAAATTCTCAACAACAAAAAATATATATATATAATTAATATGTAAACAACTTAACAACCCCCAAAGTGTCTAAGTCACGTGAGGTGTCAGCGCAACACCGAAACATAAGAATGGGGGAGGGGGAGCAAAGTGTGCGTGCTCTCCGCTGACACAGGAGCGGCGAGTCCAGCGATCTGGTTGTTTCGTTTTTGCCGAAAGCACAGCATAGCAAACAAGCAGAACTCAAAGTAAAGAATCGATCTCACCAGGCTAGTATTGATCCAATACCGATGCCGACTTGGGATCGATACTATCGGTATTTGGATCGATCCGCCCACCACAAGTGTTTTCGGTTGTGTACTTTTAGTTTTTTGTACTATGACTGTTGTTTTGGGTTCCCCAGGGTTTAGTTGTGTTCCCTCTGTTTGGTGTCATCCCTGCTTGTGTATCCCCTTTAGTGTAGTAAGGTCTCTGTGTTTAGTCCGCGTCTCTGAGTCTGTGTCATTACATGTATGTGTTTCCTGTTTTACTTTGCAGGTCTCTGTCTGATGTAAGTGCGTTCTGTTTACGTTTCCCCTGCCTCGTCAGCTGTGATGTCTCCCAGGTGTGTTTCCCTCCTGTTTCCCATCCCCTGATTACTGGTGTGTGTATTTATAGTGTGTGTTCCCTCGTCCTCGTTGCTGGTTCGTCTGTGTTGTTCCCCTCCATCTTCCTGTGCATTCTCCCCACGTTGTTCTCCCTGCATCTCTGTTTCATGTCTCACGGTTTCAAGGTTTCAGGTTTGTTTTTGCTTAGCTTTTCCCAGTTTAGGTTACTCTTAGGTTTTGGTTTTCGTCCACCTTGTTCCTGTTTGTTTCTCCTTTATGTTAATAAAGCTCGCTCGCTTCCGTAGCAGTCTGCATCTTGGGTCCTTAATAACTCACACACGGCTTGCCCCGGAAATCCGTGACAAATATGTAAATAAAAAGAGAATGCAATGATGTGCAAATCACATAAATCCATATTTTATCCACAATAGAACACAGAAAACTTCATTTGTTTAAATAGAGAAAATACACTATTTTAAAAACTATTTTAATATATTCATTTAAAAAAAATGATGAATTGAATTGATCTGAACCTCCAGCAAGTGAGGAATTGACATAGATTCTACAAATTGTAGACAAAGTGTTGTGTAGATTGGTGAGCATCTGCCCATCTTTATTTCCTCCTTTCTAAGATGCTCGTGTTATACCCGGTCATGTTACTGAACCTCTATTGGTTAACTCTATGTATCTTTTGATGGCCCTGTCCCAACATTTTTCAAATTCAAAATAAGCTAATGTTTTTTAAATGACAAGAACAAATCGTTGCATTCTGTTTTCTCTTTGCTCTTTTTACATTTTACACAGTGCAAATGTAATCATACTGTAGTTCCTTTTATAATCAAATCTGGTAAATAGTTCTTGTTGAAATCCAATACTTTAAGTTTTGAACTATTTGAAACACCCAGAAATTTGTTGCTAAATGAGAACTAACCTATTTTTCTGAAGAGCTCATATTGAGTACTTGATGCAATGCATGAAGGGCCAAACTCAAAGTTTGAGGCAGTTTCACTCATTTTCACACACACTTGCCTCAACTCCAACCGGTCGCAGCAGATGGCCCCGCCCCTCCCTGAGCCTGGTGGTTCCAGAGGTTTCTTCCTGTTAAAAGGGAGTTTTTCCTTCCCACTGACCTGCTGTGCTTGGTCACAGCAGGTCATATGACTGTTGGGTTTATTTCAATGCAGGATGAAGCACAAAATAATGAATCTGATTTCACCAAGACTTGCATCCTACTTTAGCATGGAGTGCTTCTGTTTTTGAGTCTTTGAGTGGTTTATTATTAGGGTGTTTTGCACTAATGCAGTTTGTACTGTAAGTGTTTTCATTCCTACATTAAATATATTACCACACTGCTCATAAACATTGATCAGAAAGCAATTTATCTGAATATAAACGTAGCTTCTAGTATTTGGAGTTGAAACCAAAAGTCCATTATACATGTATAGCTGAATATTTTTGCGAATGACTCCAGGGTTTCCACCTAACATAGATTATTCTGGACGTGAAAGAGGCCAAGAGGGGAAGTTTTGAGCACTGGTCATCTTACACCAGACCACACCTGCCCCCAGGCAGCCATCAATCCTTCCATTGGTACAGAGGCCCAGTCTTCTGTTGCCTGAAGGAAGAGTTGGGGGAGGGATTATCAGCAGCCTGGCGGTTGTAATCTGCTGCTGTAAAGAAAAGTGTATGAAAACTTCATTGAGCCTCCAGCTTTGAAGTACTTGAAGAAATGCTGAATAGAGTGATGTGCTTGGTTTGAATTGTTTTTCTTCCGCTAATGACCCATTTAAACTATAATGGAATAAAAAAATTACAGCAGGATTCTGGTAGTTGACAGACATCCTTAAGTAATCAGCTTTGCTTTTGTTCTAAATGCTTTAAAATATAAAACATAATACAGTACAGATAGCAAAATATCAAAATCACAATACAGTGTTTAAGCCTCCAACATCTGGAACTCTGTACAGGTGTCAACGTAATGCTTATAGAGTTCTTAATTTTGAAAACCACTATGATATTTGTCTTTAAATGAGGACTAGGCTAAAAGATAAGAAAACAGAAATAAAGCAGAGCGTGCTTAGTGGCAGGCCTTGGCTTTGACTGTCACTCTCATAAGCAGTTTTAATAAGCTAAGATTGATAAGCTCTAATATTACAGCCCACAGGCCTGGGTTTGCCTCTCTCTTTACATTTGCTGTGTGTGTGTGTGTTTTCAGATTAAGCAAAAACTTCTGTCCAAAGATACCATATGTCATGGTCCTGGTTCGGTGACCTGCGTTTTCTGTTTTGTATTGTTTATCTTTGATTTCTTGATGTCTTTGTTTGTTCCTAGGTTTTGGTTCTGTGTCAGTATCGGGTCTGAGTTTTGTCAGTGTATGTTTCCATGTGTCCCTTTTAGTTCAGTGTCTAGTCTGTGTCTTGTGAATTGTCTCGTTTCCTGTTTTACTTTGAAGGTCCCTGTCTTATGTCAGTGTGTTCAGTTTTGCTTCTTAGCTACTTCCGGTGCGGAAACTCCTGTGGGGAGCTTTGTTTCCGATGTCCTATCCGATTATTAAGTGATGACGTGACGAATCCTACTTCCGGGCCTAAAGTAGTCTGCATTTAATGTGGCTTTTGTGTTGTTAACATGTTTAATGCTTTGTATTTTCTTCTATTTAATCTCAAAGAGCTCCTAAAAAAAGTCAGTGATCACCGTTGACCTCCCTCGGCTTTTATTACCGCTAATCATTTATTTAAGCTCAGTTTTTAAAACCTTACGATGTAACTACAGCCCAGCCCATGCAGCAGTATATGAATGACTAACCTCGTATTGTGGATGGATTATCTCAGTTGTTCTCCTGGCTGAAGTTTGGTCCTTTTACAGCATCCTGCCATGCGATTACATTTGTTCCTGACCACTGAGAACACTCGCGTTAACTTTAATCGAGTGGAAAAAAAGTTAGCTTGTTTATATTATGCTAACATAGCTGTGTCGCTAGCGATCACGTAGCACATCATTATATACCACCTAGCCAAAGTTCAGTAACCCTACTAACATCACTGCTGTTTAGTTTTCTGTCTTCATTTATGTTGGAAGTGATAAGAAAGCTGTACGTTTTAATTTGTTTCCAAACCGCCGCAGTCAGGACATGCTATATTGTATTTAGATGGAAGCTAGCGAGCTAACTTCCTGCTAACTTCTAACTCCGTTAAATGCCATAAATTCCGTTTTCATGGATGCCTGGATGTTAAACTCAGTTGTTACACCTGGTAGAGCAGAACGCTGATCATTTTATTAAAGATGAAAGACTTAAGACAGTGTTTTAACTCCCAGTAATGCCACAGTGATCATTTGATATATGGACCTGCAGCAGAGTTTAGGCCCAGACACAGCTAGTGACGTCAGACTGAACGATCGGATTCGCGCCTTGTTTATGGTCCAAAACAAGTTAAGCAAATGAATGAATCAAGCGGTGATTTACATTTCTATAGATGTCTTGGGCATTTACCCAATATGTAAATGATGTTCATCGACTTGTCGATATTTTTCCCCCGTGCCTCAGAGCAAAAGAGAAAAGGGATTCAAATGTTATATTTCTCAGCTGTCCCTCGTTTATCGCGGGTGTTATGTTCTAAAAAATAACCAGCGATAGGTGAAATCAAATAGCCAATTTTTTTTTTTTGACGGTGCAAAATGTTTCGTGGACATCGTGGACATACAGCACTCCACTTCAGAGTCACACTGCTAACGATCGATGCAGCGATTCTGTACTGTACAGGAGAGACGTCACGGAGGAGATTGTCTGCAGCGATCACACAATGTGATGTAAAAAAGAAAAGCATGCGAACTTGCACTAAAAAAATCTGCGAAACAGCGAGGTGAAAGGTGAACCGCGTTATAGCGAAGGACCACTGTAATTTTGAAGGTGAGTCACAACATACCCTTCGTAAATACTAATGTATAGAAACCGTTACCAGCAATCATTCATTTTTTGTGTGGCTTTTTTTTCAAGGTTTGTTAACATGCTGTGTAGGTGTGTACTTGACTAGCTGATATCGACATAACGGGGGAAACATCTGTTTTGACTATTGTTCACCTGTAGTTTGAATGCTGAACATTTGCCTGTTTAAATCACAAGACCAGTCACTATACAGAGATGTGCTTCTGAATGTGAACGATGTGTCTTCTGATTTTGTAATGCAGTTCTGCTTGTGTTGAGTGATGTAAACAACTGATCGATCTAAACTCTTTAAACGTCAAAATTGATCATTAGATTTTTTATGACACAACAGTGGTGAGTGTTCCCACCTTCTGCTCTTTGTAACTTAACGCAATCTTTCCGCTTTCGAGTTTTGGACATGATTTTGGAGTATATCTTCGCAGTAGCGATTGACCGCAAAGTAAAGCTACCGGAAATGTACAACCCTACATCCGGTCTCAAACCAGGAAGTTAGAATTTTCTCGTGCACAGGGTCTATTGCCGTATTTGTTGGACTAAGGTGTTCGTAAATCTGGGAGTAATCTGTGTCCTAAACTCCCTTTCCTTCAGGTCCCAAAGTCAAACAAACACTGCAGCATCAATGAGAGTTAAAAACTGTCTAAATTCTTTCATCTTTGATAAAACGATCAGCATTGCTGCTTTACCAGGTGTAACTATGAAGTTTAACATCCAGGCATCCATGAAAAAAGAATTTATTACATTTAACGGAGTTGGAAGTTAGCAGGAAGTTAGCGGAAGTTAGCTCGCTAGTTACCTAAGCATGATATACCATGTTCTGACTGAGAGATTTCTGAAAAAATTCAAACGTACTGCTCTGCTATCACTTCCAACATAAATGAAGACAGAAAACTAAACAGCAGTGATGTTTGTAGGGTTACTGAAGTTGGGCTAGCTGGTATATAATGATTAGGGATGGGTATCGTTTAGGTTTTATCCGATACAAGTACCAAACCGGTACTTTTGAAACGGTGCCGGTGCTTAACCCTTTAAGACCTACCATAGAACCAAGTCCGCCAGAGCTTACTTTATATTTTTACATGTTGTAGTGCCATTTTTGGGAGCATTTCAAGTTGCTATACATCAATACAACTGTTATAGCCCATATTTTAATAATATGTATGCATTAAGTCCATAGTAACTACATTAATTGCAAAAAAGTGCAATAAACTACAAAAAAATTGAAAATCGTTTTTGGTTTTTTTTACATATATTTCTACTTGGAGAAATTTAAGAGGCTTATCCCTCAAAACTTTAAATTAAAAAAAGTTGCAAAAAATAGTTTACAACAACAGGAAATTTATTTTGAGTGTCTTCATAGTTTTATTTTTGAGATACACCAATTTTTATATACTGCAGGAAAAACGAAAAACAATCCTATGATGCAAATTTGCAAAAAAACAGCATGTGCATCTAAATAAACTATTTCCAGCAGTGCAATTCGAGTTCTAAGCATCCCAGCAACTATTCAGAAAAGCATAAGCATAAGATGTAAGTACAACTCCTCCAGTTTCATATACAAAACAAATTATTGCGCTAGCTTATTCGGTTGCAGTGCTACCGGGATTTAAAAATAGTTACGCAAAAAAGAGCGTGCCCACTCCGACCAGCTTCAAAAGGTTAAACAGTGCTCGAACCGGTGCTTAAAGAATGGAGAACACAAAATTGGTCCAAAAACCTCTCATGTTGAGCTGGGGGTTTTTTTGTAAAAAGATAACAATGTTAGCTTTTTCTGCAGCTATAGGGGATTTATGGTATCACTCTTGGCTGGAAGCAGTGCTTAATCAATGGAAAAAACACAAACTTTGTCCAAAAACCTCTCATGTTTAACTGTTTTCCACTTTTTCTTTGGTCATTTTAGCCTTTTTGGCCAGGGTGAAGGGACTATCTGCCATCAAACAAGAAGACAGCCGCATGTAACTACGACGGTGTTTGCTAGTTCACCTTACATGCATTAATGTAATAACACGGTTAGCGTACTCAACGTAAATTACACACGAACAACATTAAGCTACTCACGCAGAGAAGAACGGCTGCTGCTGCCATCATCATCCGTCATCATTTCTGCTACACTGGCAGGGCTAGGGGCCAGGACTCTCCTCTTCGGGTTCTTGGGGGATGTTGCTAACTCCGGGTCAGATAACAGGCAACCCACCCGCAGTAGATGTGCACGGTGTGAGGTCTCGCAGCAAGCTATCAAATACGGCGCATTTCTTGGCTTTTAACAAAATGCTATACATCGCCAGGTTCGTCGTCAGATTCGAGGAGTTACCTCCTTTGCACAGTATTGCCTTAAAGCACTTGTTGCAGGCTGCTGAGTTTGCATCTTTTGCTGTGAAGTACAGCCAGACTTTGACCGCTTCGCCTTGGGCATTTTTAATCTGTAGCTCTGCTCTAAAAGAACGTACGTACCTGGGCCCGCCTACTATCCTTGGAAACATAAAATGATTGGCTAGAACCTAAAGTGTATGACATCTCAGGAAAAAAAAAAGCACTGAAATAAAGCATCGAAATGTGCGCTGCTTTTCGGTCTGGTTACTACCGTTTATGTCAGAACCGGTACCCATCCCTAATAATGATGTGCTACGTGGTGGTTAGCGACACAGCTATGTTAGCATAACATAAACAGTGAAGCTGGAGGATGAACGCTAACTTTTTTCCACTCGATAAAAGTTAACGTGAGGGTTCCCAATGGTTAGAGAAAAATGCAATCGCATGGCAGGATGCTGTAAACGGACCAAACTTCAGTCAGGAGAACAACTGAGATAATCCATCCACAATATGAGGTTAGTCATTAATATACTGCAACAACATGGGAACAGAGCAGCTGTGATAGAATACAGCATTAATGAATCAATGGTACAGAAGTGGAGGAGGCAAGAAGAATGAGTTGAGTAAAGTTTGTTTCGCTTAATGTGCCTTATAATCCCATGCACCTTATGGTCCGAAAAATACATATTTGACTTTTTTAGTTGTCACACTGCAGTTTACTGTTCCAAAGTACCCCTTTTTAACTTCAGTGGATATTATACATGGTTATGCTCAGGATATGTCAGTCCATTTCTACTGGAAATGCCTTTTGGTTAAACTTTCAGCAAGGAATTTGCATTTGCACTGTTAAATTTTTATATAGCTTTAATGCACATAAAAAACAGCTGCTTGTTTATGTGAAAATAAATGGATGGTGTTTTTTTGCGCTACTAAAGTTGTGGAGTTGTATTTTGTCTCGCATCAATTATATCGTCAGTTATATCGTTATCGCAAATTTTCAAATATATATCGTGATAAATATTTTTGGTCATATCGCCCTGCTCTAATTCGTATATAGAATATCTCCATAATCCAGCACAGGTAAAAATGTTGCAGCAACAAGCTGCTTCTTTTTATTAAAAGAAAAACTTATTTAGAAAATAAAAGCCTAGTTTGAACTGTGACTGTGGCACATTTACACCAAGATTGTTAATGTACATGATAAATAGAAGTGGATCTAATACAGAGCCCTGTGACACTCATTTGTGCACTGCAACAAATCCAGACCATTAGATTTAATGCACGGCTGAGTTAATTTGAAAACCATCCCACTTCTCTCTCAAAGAGTCCTGACTGGGGGAGTCTAAGTTTGAAAATCTGGTGATCAGATGTGTGTCAAATGCTTTTGTAAATCAATAAAAAGGGATGCACAGTGCTGTTTCTTATCAAGTGCAACAGTCATATCATTTGCAGCTATGATAGTTATGTGATTTTTCTTAAAGCCTGATTGATATTCTAATAAAATAGCACTGGTGTGTAAAAGCTCCTTTAATTGCTCACACACAAGAGTTTCAAGGATTTTGGCTAGCACTGACAGATATAACAAACAAAGACAACAAACAAAAGCTGGTTTCCATACTGAGGGAATTTCATTCATATCCAGAGTGAGGTTGAAAAGATCTGTCAGAGGCTCTGCCACCAGATCAGCTGCCAGTTTCAAAAAGTAAGGATCTAGTAAGTCAGGTCCTGAAGATCTTCTATGATCTAACACTTTAAGAGCTTTACAGACTTCCTCCACAGAGAAAGGAACACAGTTAAATGGCTGACCAGTGTACACCAGAAGGTTTGTGCAGGATTTTATGGAAACTGGATTCAGAGAGTCAAACAAAGAGCGAGAGATATAAAGTGTTTGTTGAAGTACTTCATCATCTCCTTCCTGTCATAAACAGGAACAGAATCCTTAAAAACATAAGTGGGTAGGCCATGGGAGCTTTTACACAGAACTTCTGTGGATTATTTATGTTCTCAGCAATGAGAATAATAATAATCTGATTTAGCTTTCTTAATAAAGGAAATACATTTGTTTCTTTGTCGTCTGAAAAGAAGCCAATCAGTGGGCTTTGGCAAAAGCCAGGCTATGCTCATGAATGATATCTGCCAGCTCTGGGGAGAACCCGGGATTTTCGTGACCTTATATCCTAAATCTCCTTTAATTTGTCATGTTTATTCACATTTTGCATAAAACCATCCATAAAAACTGTCCACGCTAATTCTGCATCAGGGATCAATCCTATTTTCCTCCAATCATAGTTTGACAAATCCTGATGAAATGATTGTTCATTAAAATGTTTAAGCTTCCTTTTAAAAACTATGCGATGTTGTGACTCGGGCGCCTTAGCGTTTCTAATAACAGCAACAACACAGTGGTCGTTGCAAAAGGCACCCAAGTATGAACATTTATGAGGAACATTTGGCCAAATCTCAAAAGTCCCTTTGATTGACTTGATTCTGACAAGTAGGTAAATTGACCAGCTACGTAAGACTGATAGAATCAAATAATCTGAAAGTTTGATTTGAAAATAATCTGAGACAGTGTTGAGCCAATCCCAGTTCAAGTCACCAGTTAAAACAAGCTCACTATAGTCTGGACAGGAAATCTTCAAAGAATGCAGAGCCTCTGTAGAGGCAGAAGGTCTACAGCAACGAACAGCTGTTCCAAATGGATTCTGATCGAACTATTGTGACATCACATTTTGACTTAACATAAGCAGCAACACCACCACCTGTCTTAAGCCTATCGGTACGATAGATATTGTATCCAACCATCATCAGATATATTTAGACAACTTGCGAGGTAATCATACAGAGCAACAAGGTTTTGAAGTTGAGGTAAATCTTTGGGTAAATCAGATAATAAATTCATGTCCTGTTCCAAATGAAGTGGAGATCGAACAGGATGTACAGCATCCTGTGGCGCGGCTGCCCCTCTGTTGGTCTTCCTAGGTCTCTTGTGTTCTGGGGGCCTCTGGATGTCTGGAGTTTTGATCTCCTCCATACCTGCTTCATGCCCTGGAGGATGGGGCTGTGCCCCCCCCCACACACACACACACACACACACACGCCCACACCCTCTAGCAGATCATTACATGAAGGAAGCTTTTAAAAAAAAAACAAGCGCGTCCATGCTCACAGGTGTACACACGGGTGATCACACACACAAACTACACCCTTTTTGGCTCCTACTTCAAAGCATACTGTGTTCTGTTGATCTTACGTGCTGCACAATAATGTTTAATATTTAGTATTTACTGTTATATTCCCATATATCATTGTGATGTTGTTTATTCTATTACTCTCGTTTTCTTCAGCTTGTTTTCTTTTTTCTTTCTCAACTGGTGATCCAGGTGATCGATATATGCATTTTTTTTTCTCTGCTTATTCTGTTGGTTTTTGTTTTTTGCCCTTCTCCCCCGTCCCTCTTCTCAGCTGTTTTTCTTTCCCTCTTTCTTTCTCCCCTTCTTTCCCCCAGTCAAGTCTGTCCCGTATTCAGCAAGTGAAAATAAAATAAACAATAAAAGGTGAATCAAATGGACCATTACGGCAAGGCTGGGATGGTCAATTTGGTAAAGTAAATCCGGTGGGCATCTTTCCTCGCCTTTAGACAATAATTCTGATGCAAAAGAGCCAAACTGGACAGGCAAAAAAAAAAAAAAAAAAAAAGGATGTACAGCAGCAATGATACATGTGGACCCAGGGACCATGTCTCACAGACTCAGTGTTAAATGAGACTGTTAGATGTGCTTGCCCTGGAAAAGTTGACTGCCTCAAAGTCCCCACAACCAACAAGAAAAATATAGTTACAAAAAAAGCCAAAATACACAACAATTGTTGATGCTGAACAGGGCTCGCAAAATTTCAAAATCCCTGGTAGCCCTTTGGGCAGGGACTCTTCAGTTTTTGGTAGCCCAAAATACATTTAAGTAGCCCAAATAAAAAAGAGAGCAATTTTTTGATTGATGTTTTGTTTCCTGTTTTGTTTCCGTTACATTATTATACATTAAAGTATAAAATTGTAAAGGAAACAAAACAATCAAAAAATTGTTGAAACACAAATTACAACATTGTATAAAAATTACAATCATCGACTCAAATACTTGGTTCTAATTGAACAGAAATTTCTATGAACTTGTAAGAACTGTGTAGGACATGAATCAGTCTGTGTCAGATCCTGAATTTGAAATTTCCACTGAAGTCACGGGTAAGAGGCAAGTGGAACCAAGATCTAGGCCATTTGCTTTTTGAAGTTCGCAAAGACTGCTAAATTGTGCCAGTGGTAGTTCACTCTTTGAAACATAGCACGCTGTTCTAAACAGATTTTTCAGGTTTATTTTTAGTATGTTATTTGCAATTGGTGTTTGTTCTGGGAAAGATATTGCAGACTGAGCAATAATGCATTTCTTGCATTTCTCATGGGTTCTAAAGAGGGCCTTTCTTAAAATTACTGGTCCCAGTAACAAAGGCGCTTGTCAATCGAGGGAAAACCAACAACACACCCGGCATTCGCTGTCAAAATAAAAGACGCGCACCAGATAAGAAGTTGCAACGCGCGTTTGCATCCATATAAAAGGCACTGTTTTTGTCCGCTAGAGTGGGATTTTCACGGCACATTCTGCATCACATCTCTGTGCGTTCATCATTTGTTTGAAGCCAGCTCACCTCCTGCAACCACTTTTCAGAGAATACGCGCTTCTTTTGTGGTTCGGACTCTTTTTGTCATTTCTTTGGAGGTGGAGGAACACCAAAGTAATTGCTTAAAGGAGCTTGCTTCTTCGACATCTTTAAGAGTTCTAAACAAATGTCTGTCCTCCTCCAGAAAATCCTATGTACGCAAACACACGTTGCAACTTCTTATCTTGTGCGCATTTTTTATTTTGACAGTGAATGTGCACCTGCGGACCACTTATGTGCAGCCCTGGTTATTTAGCTCGTCATATTGCAGCCACAGAAAGCTGCACTTTCTTTTTGCCTTATAGTCTGATTTGTCATAACTTTTCCGTTTTGTGGTATCCTGCTGCTTTTACACATGCACTCACATAACGCTCAGCGATTCTCTGCGCGATCAACCTCTCACCTGTTTAAGCTTGCTGCGGGAGATTTCACTTGTCATGTTTGCATAGTAAGCTAACGATTGATAAGATGATGTCAGAGGAACTGGTGCGCAAATTATTGTCACTCACCAATCAGTGCTGTCGCTCTCTATACACAGTTCGCGCGATTACAAAGTGAAAGCAAAAAAACAAGCGCAAATTCAAACGCGATTTCAATATGTCACATATTGACAGTGTTGGGAAGGTTACTTTTAAAATGTATTCCACTACAGATTACAGAATACATGCCCCAAAATGTATTTTGTAACGTATTCCGTTACGTTGCTCAATGAGAGTAACGTATTCTGAATACTTTGGATTACTTAATATATTATCATGCTGTTTACAACTACATGATAAATGTACATGATACATTTATTACTATTACTGAAGGTCCGCGGCTCCGAACCGTAGTAAAGGGACCTCTAGCTAATGCGCCGGGTTCCGTTTCGGGCTCGTAGCCGAAAAATAGCTTTACTTTGTTGTCTGGGTCAAGTTTGAGACAGAGAGAGGCGTTGAAAGGCTGCTCCAACGGAACTTATTGTTTCGGAGGTGTCACGGAAAACACGAACAGTCGAGTCTTAATAGCTTACTTACAACTGGGCTCGTCAGGCACTCTTCTTGGCTGCAGTGGTTATTATTATATTTACATGCTTCCAGCTCCCGTTTCTGCTCGATGACAACTGGTAGTTTTCCACTCTCCTTTTTCTCCCTCCTTGCGCTCACAGACACATAGCGGGTATGGCAGTCTATTCTCCCTGCAGCACGGACTACACTGCCCATGAGGCTATATTCTTTAGGGCTATGCTTGTAGCGTTCTGCCTGTTAGCTTAGCACAACAACAACAAAAAGGGCTCTCTCACCCAGGAAACTCACAGTCGCAGAGAGAGCATCACCCTGTAACCATGGCAACCATAACGCTGCTGCCTGGAACAACAGAACATAGCTATCAAACCCAAACAGTTCTGACCCGCCACAATATGAAACACGAAAATACTGTAGTGTAATCCATTTATTTCAGCAAAGTGACTGTATTATAAATATCACCTTTTTAAGCGGTAACTGTAACAGAATACAGTTACTCATATTTTGTATTTTAAATACGTAACGACGGTACATGTATTCCGTTACTCCCCAACACTACATATTGACAGTGGCTCACCGATGCCAATGACATAATTACCCAGCTACATTTCCGAAAGAATGCAAAAGAATTGACATATTTTCCTACGATAGCCCGACGGGCAGGGCAGAGGTAGATTTTGGTAGCCCGACTGGAAAAATTGCTAGCCCCGGGACGTCGGGCTAGCGATTTTGCGAGCCCTGCTGACTTAAGCAAGCTGGACAAAGCTAGAATGGCAAGTAAGGCTCCAACCAGCAGCTCAGGCCCTGATGTGATGCAGACAACTTCTGCTCGTAGAATATCCCACTTTCCAAATATTTACAGAATAATTTGAATAACCCTTAAAAACCTTGTTGGAAAAAGGCACTAAAATCCATTAAAAGTAGTAAAAAAAAACCCAACAAATTCAAAGCAGACATTCAACAAGAAGACATGCTGCTGCATCAGCATCAGAAGCTGATGCAGTGAAAATGAGGAGCTTACACTCAGAGCACAGAGCTCCACACAGTTTTAGTTTTTATTCTCTCAGCTGCAGTTTGGCTGCAGTACTGTGAGTGTCTGACATTAGATAACCCTATAAACCTAATAACTGAATGCGCTTTTAACTCTTGTTAGAATGAGATTTTAACCACTATGGTGCAAAGTTTTTAGATAAAGTACAAGAGATACAATCAGTGCTTTTTCAGTGTTTATTCAGTATTCAAGGACAGCAATATTTACATAGTATTTTTACTGACATATAGTGCACATATGTTTTGGGCAAAAAGATTTTTGAATATTAAAATATGAACATTTACAATACAATTGGCAAATTAGCCAATGCCAATGCAAAATGTAATCGGCCTATTAAAAAAAGAAGATAATCTTCTCACAAACTGGTGTTTGATTTTGAAACAGGAAAAAAGTGGGGAAACAAATGAAAAGACTAACATTTGAATGAAACCTGAAAGCAAGTAAATACTTTCTATGCTGCCTTATACATTTTACATCAGATAAAAACTTTGTTCGCAAGATTCAGATAATTATTTAATAAAAGCTAGAGATTTTAAATGAGAATAAGAAAGAAAAGTATTTCTTTGTGCCCCTCTCTCCCTGTTAATGCCCTACATGTCAGCTACTTAGAAAAGGATCCTGGTGTTATTTGTCTCTCAGAAACAGTTCATAACTTCCCTTCAACTCATTCATGTCACCTAAAAGGTAAACCTGTTTCTCCATCACAGCTCTGATGATTCAGTAAGGACATCTCCTGGTTTCATCTTCATGTTTCCCTCTCACCACATATCCAAACCGATATCATGACCAGCAGCCTTTACAGCTGTGGCTCCAGCAAACATCAGCTGATACTAGAAAGTAATATTAAATAAATTCTAACAACAGCTGATCAAGCTTAAACGTGCTGCTGTTGTTTAGCGCGACATCTGCTGGTTTCCTTTTTCTGGCGCAAAGTGGACGATAAACAAACAAGAGAGAAAAGCCGATCAGCTGATCATTGATCAGTTTAATGACTGAAGTAGCAACAGGAGTATGGGCTCAAAATGTGGTCATAAATATTTTGTACTTGTAAAAAAGATTTGTATGTGTAAAAAAGATTTGTGTGTGTAAAAAAGATTTGTGTGTGCGTAAAAAAGATTTGTGTGTGTAAAAAAGATTTGTGTGTGTGTGTAAAAAAGATTTGTGTGTGGACTTAGAAAAAAAACCCTGCAAGTTACAAGTACGGATTTTGACCCTATTTTTCTTCCTTTCATCTGATTGGTCAATGTCATGTCAATCACAAATGTAACAATCCAATCAGAGAACAGATGGGTTTGGCTGTCGAGGGGCGCTTTTTTTTGAACTGCAGGTCTTTGAAGGGAATAAATGCCTGTTTTCATGCCAACCCAGCATTTTCCTTCATCACCACGAAGGAAAACAGTCTGTGGTCGTCCGAGTTTGGTGATTTTTGTGTCACAGGTCTACGTGTTTAATACAGGGACTTCCACAGCCTTTTCAACAGCGCTGTGGACCGCGGGGTGGGGGCGGGCAGTGTTTTGGAAATGACAGTCTTCATTACAAAGCTTTCTTCGTTATGAATTAGCATACATGTTTTTATTGAACATTTGAAGAACCAGCAAAAAAAACAAACTCTTGTAGAGGACATAAAGTCAGAGATAGAAAAGACAAGGAGCAGGTGCATCTAGTACAGGTAGAGCTGCTGCAAAAACCCACAGAGCCCAGCAGCCAGCAACAAATTCTGGATCCTTTGCTTTTAGTTAGCAGTTAGCATTAGCAGCACATCCTGCGTCCAATGTGAAATGACTTTTATGCTGCGCACTGTGACTCACAGCAATGGTCCCGGGTCAGCCCTGACTTTGTGTTAAACTAATCCTAAAGTAATAATGGTATTTCTAACCACTGATATACCACAACTTTTTCCTTTCAACAGCTACTGAAAGTTAGAGGACCTAGCTGCTATCGGATATTTATATAGAGATCCTCCAGCTTCAAACTGTATCACCCTTCAAGGACCTGCAGTTCAAAAAAGCGCCCCTCCGACAGCCAAACCCATCTGTTCTCTGATTGGATTGTTACATTTGTGATTGACATGACATTGACCAATCAGATGAAAGGAAGAAAAATAGGGTCAAAATCCGTACTTGTAACTTGCAGGGTTTTTTTTTCTAAGTCCACACACAAATCTTTTTTACGCACACACAAATCTTTTTTACACATACAAATCTTTTTTACGCACACACAAATCTTTTTTACGCACACACAAATCTTTTTTACACATACACAAATCTTTTTTACGCACGCACAAATCTTTTTTACGCACACACAAATCTTTTTTACACATACAAATCTTTTTTACACATACAAATCTTTTTTACAAGTACAAAATATTTATGACCACATTTTGAGCCCATACAGGAGAGAGAGGGGAGAGAATGAGAGAAGAAGAGGCAGCTGTGCAGCGTAAACACACAGAATAAATACAGCTTTGTGTCTTTTTCCATTCTAGCTGAAGTACGGGACAAACTGTGCTCCTTTTCAGCTCAATACGAAATTCGTAATATTTTCTCTGAATGCGGGACGATTCCGTCTTTTTACGGGACGGTTGGCAACTCTACTAACTAACCTAATGAATAAAATAAAGTTCAACATCAGTAACATAGCACCCACCCAGCTGTATAGAAACTCCGTCATGCTAGCTAGTACGCAGTACGAGTTATTGTAACTGACTGTAAAAAGTCAGCACAACGAAAATAAACTCCACCTAAACTTGGTTTATATCTGACCCAGATAGACTGCAGGTCATAACTTCTTACCTGAAGTTCAGTTCACCTGACACTCGGACCGGTGGCCCCCTCGGGTCTCTCCTCGCCCTGCCTCCCCTCTCCCTCATCCACCTGCTGGCCTCTATGGAAGCTCTGCCATAGCCACCACCAAACAACTGAGTTATTTTTACACATCGGCCACCATCTGGCCAATCCACCACCTCTCATTGTTCATGCCGTTACAAAAATAAATAAATAAGTCATCAGCCCACTGGGCAAATGCCCGGTATGCCCGATGGCCAGTCCAGCGATGTCAACCTGCAACCAAATCTGCAGCTCCATACAGCAATGTTACGACCAGTGTTGGTCAAGTTACTTGAAAAAAGTAATCAGTAACTAATTACTGATTACCTCCCCAAAAAGGTAATCCCGTTACTTTACTGATTACTTATTTTCAAAAGTAATTAATTACTTAGTTACTTAGTTACTTTTTAAAAACACAATTTACAACCTGAAGAGGTGATAAAGCGATAGATCTTTCAGCCCAATTCTTCTTTTTCTGCATAATCCATCATACAAAATGTAATCAAATGGAAAAGTCTCTTTTAAAACTTGTTTTATCAGTTTTAATCTTTTAACTTTATGCATCAAGCGAAAATTAAATTATATGCACCCTTCTGTTAGGTTTTGTATTGTTGATTGTCATTTATGCTTAGAAATATTTAACCATATATGCTTAGAGGTGTATAATCAATTGTGTAGTGATAGGATGTGTGATCTTTAGCAGGCTACAAAGGCTTGGTGTGCATTCAACCTACATCCTGGGAGCATGGGAAGAGGTCGTACCTTGTTTTATTGTTTTATGGTAGGATAAACGTGGCTATAACTGTTTTAGGCTAAGTGCCTTTTGTTTTGCTGAACTGTTGGACTTCCAGGCCAGCAGGTTTAGAGAAGTCATTTATGGGGTCACACTCTGACCCCCCCCCTGCACACACACACACACACACACACACACGGTACTCTTTGTTTGTATGTAGACGTCATATGTTAATGACCCTATGCATATTCATGTAACCACAATAAAAGGAGTACTGTGGGGAACCTGGCTGAGAGTCTGATGGAGGTCAAGTGGTGGAACGACACTTGGCTCCAGGCAGGTCTCCCTCATGCATGAGTAACACGAAGAACTCTGCCTACTTGGTGTTCAATGCTTTTGCTGTGTAATTATATTGTCTTCAATGTTCCAGCGAATAGGTTCAAGCTACAAACCTATCACCTTCTCTGATTTGAATAAATTTGTTTAACATTTAAACCTATTTTCTGCACATTCCAGCACATAAAATAAAATATTTTTTGTGTTTACACTCAGTCTTTCAAATAGATGCAAGTAAAACACAGCAGAAAATAAATAAAGTCAAAGACTCAGCAGTCCTGTTGCTCTATTTTCACCTGTAAAGCAGGAGTGGCATAGGCTAGGTTTACCCTGGTGCAGGTGTGCCGCAGCGGTCAGTTGAAGAATCCGCGAGTTTCTCTATGAATTTCCCATTATGTCGTTGCACACTCGGAGCTTGTTTAGGGGTTTTTTCGCTGTAAAAAAATTTTTTCTTCCCACGCACAACGGACACTAATGTTTTTGTCACTTTTTATGCAATCAAACTCAAAGTAAGGTCAGTACTTCGACGCTTTAAACGCTGCATGCTCTTACTCTCTCCCACAATCGATATATGATCCATTGTTGATCTGCACACAGCTGTTGTCACGAACGTCGCACTCGCTTACGTCACTGTCATGAGACATTCTCTCAAAAAAAATCACAGTTTTAGTAACGCAGTAATGCAGCGTTCCTACGGGAAAGTAACGGTAATCTAACTACCGTTTTTGCAATAGTAATCCCTTACTTTACTCGTTACATGAAAAAAGTAATCAGATTACAGTAACACATTACGCGTTACTGCCCATCTCTGGTTACGACTTGGATTATATCTTATAACTCATAACTCTTATGCGAGCTCCCCCCAGCAGCCTACTGTCTGAAATATTCAACGGTTGCAATAATTCTTTGGGTGTTATTTTTTCCTTGGTATTCTAATTTCACCCAAGTTTACTAAACTCAACAAACTTAATATTACTTTCCAGGACATTTATTCTCAACTCATTTTCTTTCGCCAAAGAATTGTTTTCTGCTGTGCCGTCTTTCGTGCTTGGCTCTCCTTCCTTTGCTAACTTGATGCTCATAGTGCAGAAGCCGATGCTGCATTCACTTACACTCGGATATCTGAGCTTCACTGAGAAAACATAATCGTACATTTGAAATTTGATTGTTTTAGCTTTGGGGTGGCACCTAGGGTGGCCAGTCTGGATGGGGGGGTGGCCACACCCGCTGGACACGCCACCCCGCTGGACACCCCACCCCGCTGGACACGCCACTGTGTCTGTGTGCGTGTGTGTGTGTGTTAACCACATGTCTGTTTGCAGGGACAGGATCCCTTCAGAATTCCTGCTCTTCTTTCCAGAGCACCTGGTAATAAAAATGCTTTAAATGAACAAATATCACTAATTGTTTACTATCTCTCCTTAGTTACTCGATATGATGGTAAAATTAAAAAGCCTTGAGGCGACTGCTGTTGTGATTTGGTGGTATATAAATAAAACTGATCTGAATGAAAGGTTTTGAAAAAGTGTATTTTAAATTGAAGCTTTTCCTGAACATAATAGCATGAACAACCCCAAAACAGCAGCGACACGGTTCAGTGGTTTTATTAATAAAACTGGAGAGTGAGCTGGCAGCCATGTAGGTTAACCAAGGAGTGGATTCTTAAAGTCAGAGGAAACAGAGGTAGATGTAAAGACAAGGGAGCCTGAGCATGCTATAGCTTCTGCTGTAGTAATGGTCTAGCAGAGACTGGGTAGATGAGCCTTATGTCCTTGTCTACTGCATGTGAGTTATTAGCAGGTGTGTTAGCCAGGTCTATATGGAAGCAGTAAACGGGCATGCCCCTCAGCAGACCGTCAACGTACACCAGCTAGTAATAGAGAGGAAAGAAGATGGCAGTGGAGACGATGATACCTAACCAATGTTGTGTATAAATCTTGCCCAAATGGCAACTGCATAATGAAACTCTCTAAACGATGGCTCCACACGGACTCCAAAGTCATTTGAGTCATGTGCCATCATTGTGTCTTCTTCTGAATAGAGACGATGTCGATTTTGATGTTACACTGCTAATTTTCTGTCATAATGTTTCTACCTTCCAGGAATATAAATTCTAAGGAATGAGACTGAACACTGGCACAAGTTATCAGTACATACTGTAAAAATGGCCTGATTATCGGTGAAAGCAAAGCAATCAGAGGCAGTTTGCATTTAGCTGTAATAGCTGTAAAACTTATTGGCATGAGGTGCAATTATGGAGCTGTACATAGCAGAGGACAAAAGAATGAAACACCAGCAAAGGGCAGAGTAGGATTACTACAAGAGCAAAGAAATGTTTTTGTTTTGTGAAAAAAAAAAGAAGAAAGGGGAGGAGGAAAGATAAAAATAAAGTTGTGTTATTTGTTTGCTTCAGCAGGGTATGATTGTACAATCACTATAATTATCTAGTAGCCAGAATATTATTTCCACACTGAAGCTGAGAATATGCACAGAAATGTCCTCAGATAACAACCTTACATAAATATCTGGGTTGACAAGCTGCATTTGAATCATAACCACAGCAACAACAGTAAAGATTGTGGTGGAATTGCCAGCTGCAATAAGTCTTTCCTGAGACCAAATTTCCCCCTAACTCATGGTGGCATCAGAAAGTGACCTCATCAGTTAGAAACCATAAAGAAACTCATAAATGCAAAGTCGAATTCAAGGTAAGTGAGGATGGATGGAATAAAGACATGCAAGAAGTGAAAAATAGCAACAAAAAATTTTGTAGAATTCGACAGTTTAAACATAAACTCTTGCTGCAGTTGTTTCTACAGACAGACCAACAACAAAGCAGAAGTCATTTTGGAGCACATATCAAGCTGCCGCTCTGAATAAACAGAACTCTTACACAGTAGCATCTTTTTTTCCCTCCTTTAGATAACCTCTTTATCATCTCATTTGCTACGACAGATTGCCTGTTCTGTGGGGCTTTAAGCTTCTTAATCCAAGGAGTTTGGAAAGAAAGGTGACTGGACGTCTTCCAGTCACAAGCTCCTTAGATTACCTAGACCTGGATGACTGAGAACCTTCACACACATTTGCTTCTGGAGGTCATCAAGAGCGTCAAATTCCTTGGTGTCCACCTGGTGGAGAACCTCTCCTGGTCTCCTCAACGCCAGCTCCATAACCAAGGCCCAACAGCGTCTCTACTTCCTGCAGAAGCTGAGGAAAGTCCATCCTCCCATCATCCATTCTCACCATGTTCTACAGAGGGACTATCGAGAGCGTCCTGAGCAGCTGCATCACTGTCTGGTATGGAAACTGCACCGTATCGGATTTGAAAAACCCTACAACGCATAGTGAGAGCAGCTGAGAACGTCACTGGAGCCTCTCTTCCCTCCATCACGGAAACTTACCGCACCCGCTCTATACGCAAAGCCACCAGCATTGTGAAGGACCCCACACACCCCTCACACACACTCTTCACCCTGCTGCCTTCTGGAAAGAGGTACCTGAGCATCCAGGCCCTCACTGCCAGACTGAGGAACAGTTTCTTCCCCCAAGCCGTCAGACTCCTGAACACTCAGTGACTGGAATCTCTCACACACACACACACACACACACACACACACACCACCTTCAGACACGAAGTTAATTTTGCACAGTACAATACTATTACTATTTTGCACATTTCCATTCCACTGTCTTGTGTCTGTATCGTCCAATTCTGTCTGGTGTTGCACAGTCTTGTCTTGTCTTGGGTTTTTTTGCAGTTTTTGCACGTTATACTTTACATAGTTCTGTGTTGACTGTCTGTTATAGGTTATATGTAGCACTTAGTCATAAACCGATAGTAGACTAATGTCAGCCTGACTCTGTCTGAATGCACCAAAGTTGCTTTGACGATGGATGCTGATTTCAACATTTTTCAGAGGCAAAGACTGTCAATTCACTGCACACAGTGACAATATTTTTGGTCATGCCATAGTGTCCAATCATTGTTTTCCCTATTATGGCTATAGCCAAGTGAAAAATGACCAACTTTAGCCATCACCCAAAAAATAAAAATGAGTTGGAGTCTATTGCTAATTGTCCCAATACTACACAGTAACTATTCATATGCTGTAGCTAGCCAGTGCTAACTAGCTTCTAGTGGTTACACCTGTTCAACTTTATAGTTTTTGAGGCATGGGAAAAGGTAGGTGTTGGAAAAGCTTTTTTTCCTCCTCATGTTATTAGGAAGTCTTGTCCAGAAAATAATAATCTTCCCAGCATAACAATTTGGAACAAAGAAACATACTAATGTTGACAGAGATAGTTGGTAGAGTCACAGTTTCCTGTGTCACGTGAAGATATTTCTCTTCAGATTTCAAGCTAATATTAGAACCCTTACTGTTTTTATGCCTCCATTGGCCTCCCATTGCCTGATTGTTTCACGCCATTGTATGCTGTTTTGTTGCTCTATTTTTTACAATCTGCGTGCAACTTGCTTTCAGTTTATTAACAGACTTTAGTTTACTCTATTCTTGACTCCAGTAGGACCACTTTAGACTTTAATACTTCTCCCATTGTTCCTTCTCTATTTTCTTGTGCTCCATCTTTTTGATTTTGCTATCCACACGTGGTCTTCTGCTTCTTGTCAATTCCACTATAACGTCTGGTTGGTTTCCAAGCAGCTGCTTGTCTGTCTGGCGTCCCACAGGACCTGTCATTCTCAACCACCTTCAGGAGTTGGGGACTTCTATTCCGTATGCAGCACAAATGTTCCTATCTCCCAGCCAGCTGGTTATATATTAGAAAAAAACAAAAACCTTACATCCCCCTGGTAGGTGGTATGTGTGTGTTTCCCTTCAAGCTTGGAAGATCTACTAGAGGCCTGGTAGTTTTGGGCTTCTCCACAGTATCAGTGTGGTCCGTGTTCCTAAGAGACCTCTGAGCTTGTATGATGAGTCTGCTGAAGCTTTTCGGGGTTTAAGGGTTGCAGCGCCTATTAACACTGGGCCTGCTTTGGACTTGTGTGTCTGATAGCAGCTGGGCAGTGTAGTGGCAACATTACCATTTTTAGAACAGTTAGTTAGGGTTTGAATCCTCGCCAGTACATGTTGTCACGGTCCTGGGTCGGGTCGACCCAGCATTTTGAGTTTCTTATGTTTTGGTTTATTTTTGCATTATGGATTGGTTATTCTCTGGTGATACTGTTTTGATTACAATTATATTCTGATTCTTTAGTTATCTGATGATGATGTTGATGACGATGATGATTATGTCTGGTTTAGGTTTTGTTATCTTGCCCTTATGTTTGGTTTAGGTTGCCTGTGCTTGGTCTTCTCTGCCCGTATGTCCCTCTGTTTGTCCATGACGTCATTATGCCTGTTTACGAGTCTGTCTCTGTCTGGCGTGTGCTTCCTGTCTTATTTTGTAGGTCTGTGTCCTTTGTCAGTGCGTTCAGCTTTGTGCTCTCCCTGTCTCGTCAGTGTAATCAACGTCAGCCGTGTCTCCCAGCTGTTTCCTCTTTGCTCCGTTCACCTCTTGTATTTAGTGTCTGTGTCTTCCCCTACTCGGTGTCGCATCGTTAACGTCTGTTCACCCTCACTTGCTGCGTGTTTAGGATTTCCAGTCCTCCTGCATCTCTGTTTAGAGTTTTGTTTGCTTTTGTGAGTTTTATTTTATCTTGATGTTCTGCTCCAGCAATAAAGCTGCATTTTCTGTCTAAACCTCGTGTCCTGAGAATCCTGCATTTTGGGTCCACCACTCCTGCCTGCCTGCCACACAGCCGACCATGGCAGAACGATGCGACCATTTCCTGGACCCAGCGGATTCATCCCGGGAACATGACCTCTCCCGCATCCACCGCCTGATCGAGCGGGTCTCCCACACTACGGACGCTAAGACTATGGCAGTTGGGATTAACGCTATAGAAGCGATCCTGGAGGGGAATCCTCATTTGCGCACACTAAAGGGATTTAGGGGCTTCATAGACCAGCTGCATGAAGCCCAGGAGGTGCTACAGGCTCGGGAGCTTGCAGCTTTTGTCCGCGCCCAGTATTCTTCGCCGAAGCCGTCGCATCGGCAGCAGCCGCAACACAAGGAGCTCTCCACGGAGGGGAAAGGCGTTTCCGCACCGCGGCCACAGAGCTCCACTTCTTGCCGCTCAGGGCTTAATTCACCTGCCTCCTGCTTGGCGGCGATGTGGTCGCAGGACGAGGACGTCTTTTCTCCATCGTCACCAGTTTCTCCTGTCGCCTCAGCCCCTGCCGCCAGGAGGAAGCGGCGCCACCGCCGTCATTCCTCACTACAACCGGAGCCCAATCACTCGTCAGAACAGCAGGCAATGGTGAGTGATGTTGACTGTACCCCTATTGCTTCACCTGCAAATAGTAATGGGAACTGTTTTCTTCTCACGGCTAAGAGTAGTGAGGTGAAGGCGGTTTGTTCCATGTACGTTCACCCCGGCCCAGTAGAAAGAAAAGACTCCCTGACTCATTATGTTGATGCTTTTTCCGCTGAAGAACCAGAATGTATGGGCAAAACTCTGATTGTGCACCCTCTGTTGGAGCCTGCTAAGAACTTTTCTGTCGATACAGAGTTAACCCCGGACAGTTTGAATTCAGTTTTGACATGTACTGCTGACTCTATGAATGGCGCTGTGGGTTCGCAACCCAAGAATGGGGAGGGGGACTTAACGGGCTGTTTCTGCCCTGTTCTCTTAGAGCAGAGAAGCCTAAGCAGAACTGTTTCTTCTGAACTCCTTCAGCTAGTTAAACCGAGCCCTAGAGGCTCAGGGGAGCCTATACCACCCCCTGCATCATGCTCACTACAAACACCTCCTCAACCGTTAGCCCGTTCAGCAGCCCAGCTAGCTGTTCAGCTGCCCTCAGCTCAGTCAGCTGCCCAGTTAGCCACTCCGTTACCCGCAGCTCAATCATCTGCTCCTTCACTAGTTTCATTCTCCCCACAACGGTCACTTCAGTCTTTCTCAACCCAGTCTCCTGCTGAGCAGCCATCTTTTCTCACTCGTATTAAGCAGGAAAACATGCTCAACAGGACTGTTTTCGTTCCTCGAAAGCTGGCCCGATTAGAGACATTTACTACCTCCAGGGCCTCCCCAGAGTCCGAGTTTCAACCCGCAGTTGACTCTGGACCCCTGGGGGCTAAGGAGTCAGCCGATGACTGCACCCAACTGTTGCCTCCTGAGCCTAACCTATGTGTTGCTCAGCCCCAGTCAGCATCAACGCTGCCAGAGGCCCGTGTGCCTGCTGGTCCTGTTCCGTTCCTGCCAGAGGCCCGTGTGCCTGCTGGTTCTGTTGCGTTCCTGCCAGAGGCCCGTGTGCCTGCTGGTTCTGTTGTGTTCCTGCCAGAGGTCTCCGCACCTGCTGGTTCTGTTCTGTGTGTGCCAGGGGCTCCAGTGCCCACTGGTTCTGAGACTGTTTTTGCTGGGGGGCCCGAGGAGCCCGTCCAGCCTTCTGCCTCGTCAGCTGGGGGGCCCGAGGAGCCCGTCCAGCCTCCTTCCTCGTCAGCTGGGGGGCCCGAGGAGCCCATCCAGCCACCAGCTGCTCCACCAGCAGCCTCATCCACGCTTGCAGCAGCAGTTTCATCCATGCCGCCACCTGCTGCAGCGCCTCCGTCTGCATCCTCCACGCCGTTGCCTGGCCCGGCCTCTGCTGCATCCTCCACGCCGTCGCCTGGTCCGGATTCAGCATCCTCAGCGTCGCCTGGTCCAGCGCATGCTTCGGCTTCATCCGCTTCATCTGGTCCAGCCACTGCTTCATCCTCGCCTGGTCCAGCCTCCGTGTCTTCATCCTCGCCTGGTCCAGCCTCCGTGTCTTCATCCTCGCCTGGTCCAGCCTCCGTGTCTTCATCCTCGTCTGGTCCAGCTCCCACATCACCTGCAGTGGCCTCCTCTTCAGCTTCAGCTGCTTCGCCTGGTCCAGCTTCAGCATCCTCATCAGCTGCTTTGCCTGGTCCGGCCTCCGCTTCTGCTTCAGCCTCGCCTGGTCCGGCCTCCGCTTCTGCTTCAGCCTCGCCTGGTCCGGCCTCCGCATCCTCATCAGCCTCGCCTGGTCCGGCCTCCGCATCCTCATCAGCCTCGCCTGGTCCGGCCTCCGTGTCTTCAGCCTCGCCTGGTCCGGCCTCCGTGTCTTCAGCCCCGTCTGGTCCGGCCTCCGTGTCTTCAGCCCCGTCTGGTCCAGCCTCTGCATCCCCGTCTGGTCCAGCCTCGTCATCCCCGTCTGGTCCAGCCTCGTCATCCTCTGCATCCCCGTCTGGTCCAGCCTCGTCATCCTCGTCATCCCCGTCTGGTCCAGCCTCTGCATCCTCGTCATCCCCGTCTGGTCCAGCCTCTGCATCCTCGTCATCCTCGTCTGGTCCAGCCTCCGCTTCCGCCTCGTCTGGTCCAGCCTCCGCTTCGCCTGGGGCTGCAGGGGCCACGCAGCCTTCAGGTCCCCTACTACTGCCTCCACATCGTCGGTCATCTGCCAGGCCGCTTGTTGGGCGTCTCCGCCACCGTGGACGCCCTCCTGAACACCCTCCTGAACGCCGCCACTGCCTTCCACGTGGCCGGCCCCCGGAACTGTTTGCCCGTCGTCGCAGTTGCCGTCCACACGGTCGGCCCCCGGAACTGAACTGTTTTGGCCTCCTGCGCTGTCGGCCTCCGGGTCGGCCCCCTGAACTTGACCTTCTGGGTCTTTCTGGGCTCTGTCCCTCCTTCCTGGTCCCCCGCCGCCCACCCTGGTTGGGTTGTTTTCTGTTTTTGGCTGTTTTTTGTGCTTCTGTTGGGCGGTCTGGAGCCCGCCCTTGTGGGGGGGGGTACTGTCACGGTCCTGGGTCGGGTCGACCCAGCATTTTGAGTTTCTTATGTTTTGGTTTATTTTTGCATTATGGATTGGTTATTCTCTGGTGATACTGTTTTGATTACAATTATATTCTGATTCTTTAGTTATCTGATGATGATGTTGATGACGATGATGATTATGTCTGGTTTAGGTTTTGTTATCTTGCCCTTATGTTTGGTTTAGGTTGCCTGTGCTTGGTCTTCTCTGCCCGTATGTCCCTCTGTTTGTCCATGACGTCATTATGCCTGTTTACGAGTCTGTCTCTGTCTGGCGTGTGCTTCCTGTCTTATTTTGTAGGTCTGTGTCCTTTGTCAGTGCGTTCAGCTTTGTGCTCTCCCTGTCTCGTCAGTGTAATCAACGTCAGCCGTGTCTCCCAGCTCTTTCCTCTTTGCTCCGTTCACCTCTTGTATTTAGTGTCTGTGTCTTCCCCTACTCGGTGTCGCATCGTTAACGTCTGTTCACCCTCACTTGCTGCGTGTTTAGGATTTCCAGTCCTCCTGCATCTCTGTTTAGAGTTTTGTTTGCTTTTGTGAGTTTTATTTTATCTTGATGTTCTGCTCCAGCAATAAAGCTGCATTTTCTGTCTAAACCTCGTGTCCTGAGAATCCTGCATTTTGGGTCCACCACTCCTGCCTGCCTGCCACACAGCCGACCATGACACATGTAGCCAGTAATGATTCCCAGTCCAAGAACTCCATGCTGCCCAAGCCAATATTAGAACATGAGTTGAAAATAAATAACTAAAACGGTTATTAAGCACACTTTCTGTAATAGTTATAACCTACCAAAATCATGATGAGCACCAATTACATCATAGCATAATAAATGTGAAGTGTTGCTTTAAAACTTTTAGACTTTAAATAACACAAAGAAGTCAGTGGAATAACATGAAACAGGGTAACTTTAAAGTGTCTCTTGGTATGAATGTCCTTGAATGTCGTTGAATGTCTAGTCTGCGTTATAGTGGTCCATTCTTTTTGAGTATAACATTTAATAGTCTTGGAAGTTAAAACAGAGTTCCTTTATGTAGTCACAATCTTGAAGGACAATGGGGGTCAGGGTACTAAAATATAATCCAGTTTGTCATTCAAAAACCTTAAACAATGGGACGTCTTTTGTCCCAGTACTAAAGTTGGGATAAGATTTATTCCTATCAGGAAAAATGGTTCCTAGGGGAGAAATTCCACCACAGAAAGTGAAAACTGACGGTTACTTCAGTTGGCAATGATTCGGCCCTGAGTTGACCCCCTGCTGCATTCATGAGTTCAATGTCTTCTTAGCTGAGGATAAAATGAGTTAAATGTGATTGTTGTTTGGTTTTAAGTGGAACCCAGGAGGAGTAACAGTATGGTGATGGCAATAGAACGTAAGAGAAAATCTTGATGATTTTGATGTAAAAAAAACAAAACAAAAAAACAACTTACTAACTATGTAAAGTGCCAAAGTTGCCTGTTTTAATGAAGTCGTACTGTAAGCACCAAAGGTTTTTCTTTTATCTAATTTATATTAGTTATCTTATTTACCTGCATCTCTCAGCTTCTGTCTATATGTACCGCTGTTGTAAAACCTTTCTGAGCTCAAGTTTCTGTGAATTGCCACAGTGCCTTTTCCCAGGAGATTCCACACCCACAGGCATATTGAATTGTGAATATGAAGCTTCAGGTAATTAATCAGTGTTATCATTTCCACCATCACAAAGGTCACATCTCAGGGTTTTTTGTTGTTGTTTTTGTGTTTTTAACTCTAAAAGTTGGATCATTTTGAAGTCTGGATCCAGAACCATGAATGTTTTCATTGTGAGAAATTAAATTATTTCATATTTACAAATATATACCAAATGTAATATAGAAAAAAACTCAGGGAAAATATCAATTCATGTGTCGAGGTCATTTTCAGCTTTTGCTGAAATATGTTATCTATAATTAATACACTTCGTAATTAATGTTAATGCTTTCATATTCAACCAAATCTGCTCAGCTTGTTTAAACTAGAATCCTAAGGTCAGATTCAGGCTTTGCCATGTAAACACAAAAGATGCTTGAATGTGCTCCAGATTTTAAAAGCATCTGAAAACTGAGGTAATGCATTTTCAAACATTGGCACTGAATTGATTTTAGAGTGAATAAGATCACAGTGTTGCTCATTTTTTCAGTAAAATGTGGAAAATATTGTATTCAGGTACTACTCCTGCTTCAGGAGTCTAAACGTGCGTCATCATTCGTGCATGGATAAAACCAAGACGCTGCATTTTTTTAGGTTAAGATGCTCAAAGGTCAGGGTTGGGATTAGGGTTTGGTTTGGTGCTGTTATGGTTATAAAGCTAGAGTAAGTCTGAATGAAGGTAATGTCCTTCGATGTGTGTGTGTGTGTGTGTGTGTGTGTGTGTGTGTGTGTGTGAGAGAGAGAGAGAGTCAGAGAAAGAAAGGTTTAAACAGCCTATATTAATACTTTTTTTAAAGTGAGGCCTGGATGTTGATCATTGTGAAAAAGAAGCGGCTCTGGGGAGCAACTGCTTATTGTTTAAAGGGATTTCCATAATCTAAAGGATGATGATGATGTTGTGGATTAATCTGTGGGGGACTGCTCGAAGCAGCCATTGGAGGGAAAACACTAAGCGATATTGATCTGGGACGATGAAGGTTACGGCCATCAATCAGGTGGCATGCTGTTCTCTGTTCCTGTGCCAGCAGGAGCATTTAACCAAACTTTGCCTCTACTTTGGCCACAACTCAAGAGTGTTTTCTTTGTACACACTCACTCTGCAGAGGTCTGGGATTACTCTCTGCCTCAGCGGACAGTGTTCATTTGAGCTGCGATTTATTACAGTGACTCTGTGGGTACTCCCAGCCCACAGAGGGGTTACTGTGGAAGGCGACAGATACGGTGCTCCATTCCTCTCCCCAGGTGCTCAGGCTTGTAGCTGGCCCATGGGAAAACTAAGCTGCTAACCCTCTGACTATTACAGGAAAGGACATGGTTCATTGAGTCCCAGAAGGGGAAGTCTTTTGGGACATTTTGAAGGCAACGCCAGCTCTTCCTCACAGCCCCTGACCTTCTCCAGTTACAGCTGCTCACAAGTTTCAGTCATCGGATAAAACCTCAAACCATGTGGATCAAGGGAGCAGTCACAGTGCTGGTGCTTACACTGAAAGAAAAATGGACCAAGGGTCATTATAGTCCAGCCGACAGTTCCAATGCAGTTTTAATCAAACAGAATGGCTGTATTGAATCACTTGATAAGGCTGTGAGATTCCCAATCTATATGTAATCACTCACGGCTCTCTCAGGGTTTCTCCCTGACCTTTAAACAGTATGCCTGATAATGCTGGCAGGATTCTTACCCTCATACTCACTGGATTCAAGAGGAATTGTATTTTTCAACTCTTTGTCCTGAGAAGCCTTCCCTCGGATCAATTACAGCTTTAGAGCCTCAAAAGGTCAAATTTACCAGGACACCAATAATTATTATATGGCAACAAGTTTAAATAATTTTTTTAAGTTCTGGGAACTAATTAGATTTTACAGTGTAATAGACAGATGCAGCTGTGTGTAGTATAAAGAGTTGTTCTGGTGCTCAAACACACACATATTGTGAGACAAATCTATGTCATAGCAAATATACAAGCATGTAGATTTGTGTGATAAACTGAAACCATACAATTGCATTATTGTTTTCGTAATCATGGTCCATTGTTCCTTTTCTGTGATTTGAATGCATAGATTTGTATGTTAAACTGAAGCCATATGGCACTGCACTGATGGTTCTAATTACTATGTGGTGTGGATAGAACTCTGCTGCACATTTCACTTTGTAATAGCGTTTCAAATTTACCATCAAGATTGTCACTTTATACTAGAAAATTGTACTTCAACTTTGGGTAAATTGTGTTTTATTGTAAATAGCTGAAAAAGAATGTGCATTTTTTATGTGTCCATTTTTGATGGCACTGTGTCTTATACAGTACAGTGGTCCCTCATTTATTGCGGTAGTTACATCCTAAAAATAACCGCGAAGTAGCCAGCTTTATTTTCTTTTTGCAATGATTATAGATGTTTTAAGGCTGTAAAAGGTGATGGTTAGCATCTTCTAGCATCTTTGGGTGCTAACGCAGCTGCCTTTGACGGTGCAAAACGTTTTGTCGACATTGTTGTGTTTGTTGGGGAGAAAACTTAGAAACATACAGTACAGCACTTCAGAGTCACACTGCTAGGATCGAAGATTTATGTAAATGTGACACCAGCTGAACGCATTCTGTATTGGACAGGAGACACGGCATGAGATTGATTGACAATGGTATACAGCCAATCAGGATGCACAACACAATGCACTGTAAAAAAAAAAAAAACATGGAAAATTGCACAACTTTTTTTTTTAATCAGCAAGGCTGCGAAAGGTGAACCGTGTGGACCACTGTATAGCACTTTTCCAGTACTGAGTACTGAAAGTGCTTTATACAACATGCCTCACTCACTGATTCACTGTTATCTACAGCTAGGTGCTTTCTAACATTCACACTCAGATGAAAGCATCAGAGAGCAACTTGAAGCTCATATCTTACCCAAGGATACCTCAGCATGGAGACTGGAGTAGCCAGCAATCAAGGCATCGACCTTCCAGTTAGTAGATGACGTGCTCTACCTCCTGAGCAACAGCTAGCCCCAATATTCCATCATGTTTCATGTTTCTTCTCTAATATTCCATAATATACCTAAAATTCATAGTTCATGTGTTTGTAAACCTTTTCACAAGGAAACACCAAGTAAGCCAAAGTGCACCAGTATAAACCCACTGGGAACATGGTCTTTTTTGAGAAAGCACTCAGGTCCCAGTCATGAGAATCCTTCCTCCCTACTGTCACAAAGTCCTTTCATAAACAGGATTAACACATGGACAGACACCTTGGATTAAATCTCAGTGGTTATTTTAATATCCCGTTCTAAGTGAGACCAGATGGGAACCTAATATCCGAGGGTTCAGCCTCCCATTCTCCTTTTGAAGTACTGTAGGTGTTGAAGTAACCCTGCTCTGTTGCTCTGAAGTGCTCCGTTATGTTATGCTCTCTCTGACATAACATATATTTTATTTTAGCATAACTGTGCAGATAAAGGAAGCCAGTCTTAGAAATGTGCTTAATGATAATGCCATGCTAATGTGGTATAAACTGGTACAAGTGGCCAGTCAGTCAAAGATGTTAAAGATGTGAAAAGCAGAGCAAGCACACTGCGCTACAACTCACCTTTCCAGAATTTGAACCTGAATTTCTTGTGGGGACAAATATGAAACACCTCTCCGTGTCCGTGATGCGGGGTGATTATCGTGGAAGCATGAAGCGCAAACTGCTCCCTTGGAAAAGTCTTTCACCTGGCAGAGGATCCACCACAGTTATCCTCACGTAGGTAGACAGCTCAGCCTGTAATGTGTTTGTTAGGCCTTACACCACGGCTCATTACAGCTCACAATTTGTTGATTCGTTTGATCAGATTGTACCCAATGACTCAAACTGCATGCAAACAGAGGCAGCTGTAAGTGTGTGTGCATGTGCTTGTGTTAAAATGTGTGTTTCATGCCTTGTGCATTTCTAGAGGCAGATGGCTAAAGGGAGGTTGATGCAATACTAGCTTCTGTAGCTGAACATTGGCATGAGCTTTGGGATAACTGGCAGGAGGTTTGCAGAGGTGTTTGGGGAGGTTGTGCCTGTTTGTTTGATTATTGAGTGACAGGGAACTCAGGAGAGACGCGCCTCACTAGTTCGACTGGCGCCTCAGGGCTTCGAGGTCGACAGGATTAGCATTTTAAAACCTCTGCTTCTCAGATTCGAGAGTGGGAGGTGGTGATGGAGTGGGGGAAACCTGTCTGATTCAAAAATTGGATCTACTGCCTACTTTCAGCTCCCCTCATCTTTTTCTAAATGTGTGGTTTAAAACAGAGTGGAAGTTTACCTGTCTCATTACACCACATCACACAGTGGGAACAGAAAAGCTCCGACTGGCAGGAAGCAGTCCTACAATTACACTGTTTTCCACACACGTTACCAGATTCAAAGACATTTTTAGTCTGTGAGGAAAACAGAACAGAAATGAAACATTCATTTTATATTTCTGTTATGTACAAAACAGTTGTTGAGGCTCCTATTAAACATGGTCAAAGTCTTAAATAATGAGGCGATGCGTGAGCCAAAAGCTCAGACTTCAGACTGGCTGAAGTCCAACCTGTGTTGTTTTTAAAGCTGCTTGAAACAAGCAGCCAATAAGAAGAATATTGATTCATAGTAAGGAGCCCAAAGAAAAATCACAGGGGTGCAAAAACACTTTGAACACAGCTGTACATTTCATGGTCGATAACGGGAACTCTGTAATTCCTAACAGTTATTTCAACACCTTGAAATCACCCTGTGATGTCTGAGTCATCATCACTGAACCCTCACTGAACCATCATCATCAACCCTAAACCAAACTCTAAACCTGTTAGATATATCTAATAGATATATCTAACTTTTATTCTTTGTTCTCTAACATCTTCCACCGAGGGAACCAAGAAAATAATTAATCTAATCGACACTTATCAAAATATTTGCCTCTCCAAAAGTATAGCGTTAGAGTAGGGGAAGTCAGTTGAGCAATCGCATCTTGATTGTTTGATTTTAAAATCGGGTCGTGTGCAGATGCAAAATCATAACTGTGTCATTATTCAAAAACTGTTAATTGTAGAGCATCAAACACCCAATACTGGAGCTATGTAAACAAATGTGTTTTTCCCTTCCTGATATCCCAGTGTTTTGCATATTTGTCACACTTACATGTTTCAGATCATCAAACAAATTTTAATATTAGCTAAAGATAGCTGAAGTAAATAAAAGTTGAGTTTTTATTTGATTAACCTCCTAGGACCTGGCGTCCACATATGTGGACATCACATTTTGGGTTATTTAGACCAAAATACTCAATTTTGCTCTACAAGGGCCTGAATAATGTCCACTTACGAGGACATTATACTGCTACTGTTCTATCGAAATTTTAAATGAATATCTTCATATGTGGCTCTCATTTTTATTAGAAACAAAAATCAGGTAAAAAGAAATCTGGTAATTCTTTGTTTTTACATTCATTGGGCCCCAATCAGCCCAAATATCAAAGAGAAATCAAAAATGCATGCCGTGGGAGAGTTCGGGTCTTAGGAGGTTAAGGGTGAAACGTTATCCAAACCCACTCTGTGGCTTTCAAACCCCAAAACACAAACAGAGTAACATAGTGTACGCTGTTATGTACCAGGAGGGTCGCCATGATTTATACATCAGGGAAACGAAACGACGAATGGCTAAGCAAATGATAGATAGCCATTGATCAATTGTCATTGATCAGCGGTTGTCGAGTAGTGGTCATGGTCATTAATATGCAGATGGTCAGTTTGCATATTAATGATCAAGAAACTGCCCTCACAGTGCATTGTTAGCCAGTGGTGTTAGTTCCAGTCATTATACAAATGTACTATTTAAAAGGCTGGAGAATGCTGCAGTCAGCTGAGACTCCTTGGAATGTCATCACCTGGATGATCAAGCATGCATCAAGTTTTACAAACAGACAAAAAAAATGAAGAAATCAGAAAGAAGGCAAACACTTTTTATAAAGTGTTTGCCTTTAGAGGAGGAAACTGTGAGACACGGGGAAATGTATTTATTTCCTCCTTTCAGCTCTACTAGAGAGTAACACGTACACATAGAAAAGCACTAAGTTAAAGCTAAAGTTAACTCTGTGGACATAAAGCAGTGAGTAATTTAAGTTGACTTAATTAGTCAACATAAGTTATTATGAATCTCTTCCACACTGTCTTTGTCCTGTCTCTTCCCCATCACCCCAACCTTCTGCGGCAGATGGCCCCGCCCCTCCCTGATCCTGCTTCTGCTGGAGGTTACTTCCTGTTAAAGGAGTTTTTTCTTTCCCACGGTCACCAAGTGCTTGCTCACAGGAAATCATATGATGGCTGGGGTAACTGTTTGATGTTATATAAATAAATATAAATAAAACTGAAGTGAACTGTATTGAAGTGGATGGCATGAAATTAACAAGTCTTAATATTTGCCAGTTTTTTATGGTTTTCTTTGTGTCTGAAACCAGTGGACAGATATATTAACTAACTTAGCTTTAGGCTCGCCACAGCTCTATTTTAGCCCCTGCAGGTTGTCTGGTGTGTAACACACAGGCAAAAATCTATATCACAGTTTTGCGAATACTAAAACCACTTTTTCATCAACTCATAGAAAAAAATATTAACAGTGAAAAACTGTGTTTATTTTCTAGAATAGTTCCCTGACAAAACTACAGCATGTGATGACTTTTATTTATCACGTTTGTGACAATCACAAACAACTTTCAGTATGTTGTGCTTTCGGTTATTGTCATTTTGTGTAAATATCATAGATGGCTGCTTTGATGTCACCCACATGTTTGTGAAGTAAGAATGTTTTAAATATTTTGTTACTCTAAATGAGTGACGGATCCAATAAACTATTCAGGGGTCAAGTGCAAGTGATGCTTTCCCACAGACTGCTATAGGACTCCAGACCCTTCCTTTTAATGTAACCTGCAGTACTAAAGATCCTGGGAAACATATTTCCTTGCTTAAACTGAATAGTCACTTCTTGCCCTGCAGCCGTAGACTAACTGCTTTGTTCTTTCTGGAGTATGTATCCTTACTCCAACTCAAGTCTGCTTTTTAACTCCACTGAGTGCGATCATCCCTCCATGACTCTTCACCACACATGCTTCACATGAAAAGAAAAGTTGACTTTTCTGAAATACAGGGACATTCAACCAAACCTAGGACCTGAATAAGATTTGTAGAGTATTTATGTATAAAAAGGAGCTAAAAAATAAGAATCCAGCAGCTTGAAGTAGTGTCCTTTTACTCTGAGGTTGTTTTTATTCAGCATACGGTGCCTAAACTCTACTCACAGATTGTTTCTCAACAGTAAAATGTGGCCTTGAGACAGTGTGTGAGGTGGAGAGAGGTGGCTCAATATGGAGGGAGTGTAGTGTTTCGAATGCCTCAATACAGCATTGATTAAGTATGGCATATATGTTAGTCTCTTTATTTGTTTGCTGCAAAACTCAGGGCCATTATTTGAACACCTTTAAACAACAGATGCTACAGATGGAGACAGCTTATTTTATTTTGAGATTAAATTAATTTTGATTATTTATTTTATTCAGCATCCTACAGGTCAGTAAGTGTTTAGGGTAAGAGCTGGGTTAAATAAAGTCTTACAAGTGAATTTTGACATTAAAGCTTTTCTGTTGAAACCTGAACCACAGGTTAAGACTTCAGACTGGCTGAAGGTTCCTAATTTCAGCCCTGTTCGGACCCCTGATGGGTCTCTAACCTGGTGGATGTTAAAGGTAAAGTCACTCACTGTGTAGGTATGTGATGGCTTTTGGTTTAAAATTTCAGTTTCGTTCCTGTTTCCTCATCTTTCTTTTGCATACACATTTTTGTTTGCATTGTGTCTCCTGTGCGTCCTCTGTCCTCCTGCCCTTTGACCTTCAAGTCAAGCTCCAACGTCTCAGTTCCTAAAATGCATCTGGAGAACAGGAGGCTTGTTGAAGGAGCTATAATCAAGTATATTAAGTGCATTATTTGCAGAAGTGTTTTCACTTTTAGTACAAAAACAAGCTATGGTGCCCAGCTGGACTATCTAACTTGTTATAAACGACTTCAGTTATTTAAGGCGTGATCGATCCTGCTTGCTGTCCTTCATGGTTTCCTGATGACTTTAACCATCTGATGTATGAATCATCATAGTTGATCACCATAACTGTGACCCTAAATTGTGGCAAAACTAAATATTTGGAAAAGTAAATAGTTTTTGATGTCAGTTAGAATAATTATTATCTTTTGTCCCATAATTTCCAATCAACTTATTAAAAACAAAAGTATTCTTCAGTTAGTTTCAGCATCAGAATTGGCGGGCATTCCAGATGAGAGACGATGACTTCAGACAGTATATAGTAAATATACTATATTTAGTATATATATTATATATATTTTTTAAATATATAGTATATATAAAAAATGTATAATGTTATATCGCACCATGATGTTAACTAAAGGTTGGACCTCAATGCAGAAAAACTGTTTATATCTCAAATCATAAAACATAGCCGAACTTCAACAAAACAAATTCATGATGCAGTTGTGCCACACCCTATATTTACTTTACCATACAGTGAAAATCTTCCATTTTGTTAAATGCCTTTTGTCTCTGGTATCTTTGGTAGGGGCTACAAAGATGTGAGCAGAGGGGTCAAGGATGTGCAATTATGGGAAAGGGGGCAAACTTCACCTGCCTCTGTTGTTACTATAGTGCAGGTACTTTGTGCCTCAGTTGTTATCACCTTCTGTCTTTATTTGTGCTTCTCCTTAGGTTTTTAGATTGTGCCTCCTTTGTCCTCCTGTGACCTGGAGTTCACTCTGTGTTGAAAGATGTCTCAGCTCTGAAAATCACAATTGGACAGTGGAGCCCTCATCAGAGGGGCTATAATCAAGAATGCTCAGGTGTATTATTTGTGGTTGTGATTTTACTCTTGACACATAACAGAGACGTGTGTGTGTTTATAAAAAGGTCAGTTTTTTCCCCTGTTGTAGCACATTGTGAATTTGGGTAGCAGTTGAAATCAGTCATAAATATGGGTGATCATAAAATAGAGCAGTAATTTCATAATCTAACTATACCAAGCTTCATATGTCGTTGGCATCACTAGGAAAGAAATTCAAATGACAAAATGAGGGTGAAAAACTCATTTCAGATGCCAACAGGTTTTTTTTATGCCTGCTGAACTCTGTCGGTATCTTCAGCTGATAGCAGCACCAGACTGCAGGCAACACGTTCTCACTCCCAAGGCGTAACATTTTACGCTAGGTGACAAATCATCAGAAGATTACGTTTTCGGCTACCCAACACCTTCCTAAATGACGACCTCTGAAAAATGAGGAAATATGAGAACCGTCTGGACTCAATCTACACATGTTCACTCCTTTTCTTCAAATCGTTTGGAAACACGCTATTTAACGTCATTAAAGCCCAGGTTAAGGTCAGGAATAAGGTTATGGTTACGGCTAGGGATAAGGTTAGGTTTAGAGCTGGAATACAGGGCTGGAATGTCTATTACCGTGGGAGCATCATTCCACTGGATTTCATCCATAACCCCACGCCTACCATAAGGAAGGTAGGCGTGGGGCGTGACAAAACGTTGGCATGTTACGCCTCGGGAGTGAGAACGGGCTGAAACACATGGGAAATTACCTGGGTTTATACTGTTATGATTTGATAGCTTATTCATTAGCTGTAACTGAAGATATATGTAGCATTTCAATCTTTGTCATCATATATGGTGGTCTGTCGGCTGGTTTGTCAGTTGTTGAACAAGACACGACACACAGTGTGCAAAACCACTGTGTTACACTGAGCTCTGTTAAAACGTTTGAGTTGGCAAGTCAGATAATTTGTGAAGAAACAGACTGAATTTGCTATTATCACACAAGCAAAGTGTACGCCACATTATTTCTAAAGGATCTTGTTTCCACGTAACTATTTTAATTCAGACCATTTTCCGTTGTCTTCTTCGAATCCAGAAAACAAACACATTTCACTCACTTTGTGCCCAGAGTGCATCATTTGCATTTGAACACACCGTGTTCATTTCACATCATTTCATCAGCTCTTGTTACTTTTATTAGTGCAGCTCACATCTAGCAGCGAGCTCTAAAGCAGACAAGTATTTGCACACTCTTTTTCCTGCTAACCTGAACTCATCTAGCCCAGATGTATGTACTCATGCTTCAGTATTCCATTACTGATGCTGTATTTAGCAGTACACTTAATGATTATCACATGTGTCATGTAGGCCTTGAGCAGATCAGCCCCTTCAGCTTTCCAGCCTCCTAATTCTGGAGGGAGCAGGAAGTGTGGAACCAGTAAAAGAGTCGAATGGTTAATATTTGGACAGTTTAGGTCATCAGGAACACATACTCATGCTGTGGTTGCTGCTCAAGTATGTAAATACGATCGTGGCTCAAGAGTTGGGTGTGCATCTTATAATCGGAAGGTTGCTGGTTCGAGCCCCGGCTCAGACAGTCTCGGCCGTTGTGTCCTTGGGCAAGACTTCACCTTCCGCCTACTGGTGATGGCCAAAGGGGCCGATGGCGCGATATGGCAGCCTCGCCTCTGTCAGTCTGCCCCAGGGCAACTGTAGCTGCCTTCACCAGTGTATGAATGTGAGAGTGAATGAATAGTGGTATTGTAAAGCGCTTTGAGGGGTCCCGAAAAATGCTATATAAATGCAACCCATTATTATCAGATCAGAAGAGCAAAAGGAAACTGTTAAATGTTGTTGGTGATTGTTTTTGAGGGTGAGAATTAACTAAAGTGGATGACCAAAAAGCTGAACAAAAATACAGCGGTTTAATTTCAGGGGTGTAAATGACTAATTGAGGAGAACTGAGAGATCTTAAAACGTCTTGGCATATCACATGCATAAGCAAGGAAACGCCCCTGAATATTCACGATTCTCCACCTCATGAATCGTAACAAGCATCCACATGGGAAGCGATTCGCGCCAATGTGATGACTGGAAGCCAAGAAAAATGTCCAGTCCTTCATGGACAACAAGTCCAGTATTCAATCTCTCTAACAAACCTTCGGACTAATCTGGAAACCCATCAGCTAGTCTGCTAAATGGAAGTGAAACATATAGTAAATAGTGAAATATTGGGCAAGCTTTCTGCAGTTTCCCTTTTAATCACAACATTTCCTCCAACAACATAGGCAGTCAAGTTTCAGTTTGGCACATTTTTTCCTATTTTCATGGCAAAATGGAGACTGCTCTTCTCAGAAGAGAAAATGAACTTTAAAGTGTGATCAGTACATCTACATCAGATAGTTTAAAAAATAAACAAACACACATTTTAAAAAACATTTAGAAAATGTATTAAAGTTTATAAAACGTATAAATTTGCTTAAATGTCATCGAGTGAAACATGTACTTCATCTCAGCACACAGATTAAGGTCAGTTAGAGATTACAGATACTCAAGTGTATAAAGCACAACTGTCCACAAAATCAGTTTCTTCCATTCCAACTTCTTTAACACGATGAAGAGCTGTCTGAGGATTCAGGGAGAGTAAATGGTAAATGGCCTGTATTTATATATCGCTTTACTATTCCCTAAGGACCCCAAAGCGCTTTACACATCTACAGTGGGGCAAAAAAGTATTTAGTCAGCCACCGATTGTGCAAGTTCCCCCACTTAAAATGATGACAGAGGTCAGTAATTTGCACCAGAGGTACACTTCAACTGTGAGAGACAGAATGTGAAAAAAAAATCCATGAATTCACATGGTAGGATTTGTAAAGAATTTATTCGTAAATTAGGGTGGAAAAGAAGTATTTGGTCACCTCAAACAAGGAAGATCTCTGGCTCTCACAGACCTGTAACGTCTCCTGTAAGAAGCTTTTCTGTCCCCCACTCGTTACCTGTATGAATGAATAATAATAATGGATTGGATTTATATAGCGCTTTTCAAGGCACCCAAAGCGCTTTACAATACCACTATTCATTCATGCTCACATTCATACACTGGTGGAGGCAGCTACAGTTGTAGCCACAGCTGCCCTGGGGCAGACTGACAGAAGTGAGGCTGCCATATCGCGCCATCGGCCCCTCTGGCCAACACCAGCAGGCAAGTAGGGTAAAGTGTCTTGCCCAGGGACACAACGACCAGGACAGAGAGCCCGGGGATTGAACCGGCGACCTTCCGGTTACAGATGCGATTCCCAACCCCTGAGCCACGGTCGCCCAGACCTGTTGGCACCTGTTTGAACTCATCATCTGTATAAAAGACACCTGTCCACAGCCTCAAACAGTCAGACTCCAAACTCCGCCATGGCCAAGACCAAAGAGCTTTCAAAGGACACCAGGAAAAGTATTGTAGACCTGCACCAGACTGGGAAGAGTGAATCTACAGTAGGCAAGCAGCTTGGTGTGAAAAAATCAACTGTGGGAGCAATCATCAGAAAATGGAAGACATACAAGACCACTGATAATCTCCCTCGATCTGGGGCTCCACGCAAGATCTCATCCCGTGGGGTCAAAATGATCATGAGAACGGTGAGCAAAGATCCCAGAACCACACGGGGGGACCTGGTGAATGACCTGCAGAGAGCTGGGACCAAAGTAACAAAGGTCACCATCAGTAACACACTACAACGGCAGGGAATCAAATCCCGCAGTGCCAGACGTGTTCTGCTGCTGAAGCCAGTGCATGTCCAGGCCCGTCTGAAGTTTGCCAGAGAGCACATGGATGATACAGCAGAGGATTGGGAGAATGTCATGTGGTCAGATGAAACCAAAGTAGAACTTTTTGGTATAAACTCAACTCGTCGTGTTTGGAGGAAGAAGAATACTGAGTTGCATCCCAAGAACACCATACCTACTGTGAAGCATGGGGGTGGAAACATCATGCTATGGGGCTGTTTTTCTGCCAAGGGGACAGGACGACTGATCCATGTTAAGGACAGAATGAATGGGGCCATGTATCGTGAGATTTTGAGCCAAAACCTCCTTCCATCAGTGAGAACTTTGAAGATGAAACAAGGCTGGGTCTTCCAACATGACAATGATCCAAAACACACCGCCCGGGCAGCAAAGGAGTGGCTCCGTAAGAAGCATTTGAAAGTCCTGGAGTGGCCTAGCCAGTCTCCAGACCCCAACCCCATAGAAAATCTGTGGCGGGAGTTGAAAGTCCGTGTTGCTCGGCGACAGCCCCAAAACATCACTGCTCTCGAGAAGATCTGCATGGAGGAATGGGCCAAAATACCAGCTACTGTGTGTGCAAACCTGGTAAAGACCTATAGTAAACGTTTGATCTCTGTTATTGCCAACAAAGGTTATGTTACAAAGTATTGAGTTGTATTTTTGTTATTGACCAAATACTTATTTTCCACCCTGATTTACGAATAAATTCTTTACAAATCCTACCATGTGAATTCATGGATTTTTTTTTTCACATTCTGTCTCTCACAGTTGAAGTGTACCTCTGGTGCAAATTACTGACCTCTGTCATCATTTTAGGTGGGGGAACTTGCACAATCGGTGGCTGACTAAATACTTTTTTGCCCCACTGCAGTTACCCACCCATTCACACACTGGTGATGGCAGCTACATTGTAGCCACAGCCACCCTGGGGCGCACTGACAGAGGCGAGGCTGCTGGACACTGGCGCCACTGGGCCCTGTGACCACCACCAGTAGGCAACGGGTCAAGTGTCTTGCCCAAGGACACAACGATCTAGACTGTCGGGGGGATCGAGACTGTCGGGGGGCTCGAACCGGCAACCTTCCGATTACAAGGCAAACTCCCAACTCTTGAGCCATGATCGCCCCCCTTATGAGTAGAGCTGCGTAAGCCTGGGAAGGGCTGCAAGACTGAGGAAAAGACTTTTGAGAAGGTGACAGCTGTTGCTGGAATCAATCAGAACTGGAAGAAATATAAAATGATCATCAATGGGCCTCAGCCTGGAGCTCCATGCAAGGCCTCTTGGCCAGAGGATGATCATAAGAAAGGTTGGAAGCCCCAAACTACATGGGACAAGCATATTAATGATCCAAAGCCAGCTGAGACCACCGTCACCAGTAAAACCATTGGTACCACACTATGGTACCTATTCGGAACCACGATAACAGGGTTCTTGCTGATCGGAGCTGGCTTGGCCCTGGCTTATCGGAGAATTAAGAAAGCGGAACCGGCTGTTCAAACCCCCCCAAGGCTGCCCGCTGGGATTGAAACGATGGGACGAGGCACGACTTCTCAGAATGGGCTCACTGAGTGAAGCATGGTTAAGACCTTGGAGAAGCTGACGGCTGCCGTGAATACTCAGAATAACACCTCTGAGCGAAAGTTGGATTACATCTTTCAAATTCTCATGAGCTGCTCGCATAAAAGAAAAATCAACAACATCAACATCATAATGTGGATATCCCCTTAGCGTCAGCTGTGTTCTCAAGGCTGGAGCCGAACAAAAACTCCCTGATAACGACTGTGTGTTCAGAATCAATCAGAATCAGAATACTTTATTAATCCCAAAGGAAATTAGGGTTACAGCAGGCAGCACGCTAATGGCGCATGCGCACTTACAAAGGAACCTTCTGACCAACTTTACACAAACATCACATTGGGGAGACATGTCAGAAAGGTAGGCTGATAGGAAAAAAAACAACGAAAATACATACAGTAACATACATAGCATCCGGTCCTGCAGCATGTCTGCACTGGTCCAGTTGACTGCCATCTTCCCCGGTAGGGCACAAGCATCGAAGGCGTTTGGAAAGGGAGGGGGGATCAGTGTGTGCACATCAGTGTATGTGTGTGTGTGTGTGTGTGTGTGTGTGTGTGTCCAGAGTTCAGCTGAGACAGTGTCCTTCGTCCCGACAGGCTAAGTAAACAGTCTTCCAGCCAACCCAGGTGGCCTTGCGTGGGATGGGAAGAACAGCCATAACACAGTCATTATCAGGGAGTGATTGTTCGGCTCCAGCCTTGGGCCTGCAGCTGGCGCCGTGATGGGGGTCCGCAATTTTGATATTGATTTTGTAAATTTCCATGCGAGCAGCCCAGGAGAATTTTCAGGCTGCTCTTTAACACTCTGACGCTGGTCTCTCAATCTCCCGTTGGAGAGCCGCAAGCCTCCCCATGATGGTATCAAACTTCTGTTCCATGGTGTTGTCATTCTTTTGATTCTGAGACCTCACAACTGCAGTGATCCGTTCCGTGATGTGTTCCAACTGTCGCTCAAGGGTCTCATTCTGAGCAGGCCTCTCTCTGATGTATCCCTCCCATACGCTCAATGGTGTTATTTTGAGCCTTCACAGCAGCTGTAAGCGTCTCCAAGGTGTTAACCATATTACGTTCGTTGTGAGAGGTCGCGCCTCGTCCCATCGCTTCGATTCCAGCGGGCAGCCTTGGGGGGGTTTGAACAGCCGGTTCCGCTCTCTTATTTCTCCGATAAACCAGGGCTAAGCCAACTCCGATCAGCAAGAACCCTGTTATCACGGTTCCGAATAGATAGATATCTTCAGCGTTCTCGATCGACAGTCCCGCCAGGCACATGACCCTCCAGTTCTGCCACCCGTCCATCGTGTATCTGGCAGGGAAAGTCCCTCCAGGGCACTCGGGCTCTCCCGAGCCCAGACTTCTCGTTGAGAAAAGGGTGTCAATCGCATTCAGAGACCAGTTGATCAAATCCATAATTCTGTTTAGGTTTTAGAGAACGACAGTGAGAGAGTGTTGCAGGGAAAGTAATGCACACGAGACAAGACAAGGACATAGAGGCTAAGCAGGGAAGATAAGGGTAAGGAGGAGAGGAGAAAAGTGCGACCGCCTTCGCTGAGAGTGGGAAGAAAAGTCGTGTTGACTGTTCTTCCCACTCTATGCAAGGCCACCTGGGTTGGCTGGTAGACTGGTTACTTAGCCTGGTAGAGCGAAGGACACTGTCTCGGCTGAACTATGGACATGCACACACATACACTTACACTGATAAGCACTCACACATCCCCCCTCCCCTTCCAATGGCTTCGATGCTTGTTGCCTCCTGGGAACACGAGGCGGGTCTGGGCCCACGCTGGAGACACGGCGCAGTGGCAGGATGGCTGCTATCTTGCCTGGGATTACTCCTCATCCCCTACCCAACCCTGTTGCTGTTCATGTGCTCTATAATGTTGTACTGTGGACATTTATGTGCTTTCTGTGCAGAGGAGTTTTTTGGTTTGTTCTCATGCTGTCCTCCCAGGAGCCCAGCATGAGTTAGAGGTCTCTTTTTTTCCTCTTGTACTTTCCCATTGTAGTGTACATTTCAGTGTTTTTTCTGTAATGCAACCGTTCTCTGACTGTATCCCCATGTGATGTCTGTGTTGTGTGTGTATGGTCGGGGGGCGGGTTCATTCCACTGCAGGGCAACCTGCCACTGCATGTGGTGAATAAAATTTGAACTTGAACTTGCCATAATAACTGAAATCTTGCAGTGTCTGCAAGATGCCTCAAGAACGCACATGTACAGGCCATCTTAGGTTTACGAGTGAACTATCTAAATGATTCAGAGAAGGCTTTGAAGAACGTGCTGTGGTCAGTCAAGTTAACTTTCTGATATCAACTCAACATGGTGGAGGAAGACCACACGAAAGTATGACCCAAAGAACAGTTAAGCACAGAGCTGGAAACTAGAGATAGCACGATAACACTTTTATGTCCGATACTGATATCATAAATTTGGATATCTGCCAATACCAATATGAATCCGATATAGTGTATTTTTTAATCAATAAAACTGTTTTTTTAATATCTTTCTGCATTTCGTATTAATTCATACTCAAGTTTAAAAAACAAAATAAAACACTAAAGCTATTCTGTTATACCTGTATGCAAAAAATACGCTGTCCCCAAAAATATTTAATAGTTCAGCAATACTGATCAATCTAATAAAATTAAACCTGCACCATCCTTCCTATTCTGTTTTTTTAAAGAGTAGAGAGCGGAAATATTAAGCAACCTAACTAATAGGGTTGCCAACTCCCAGCAAAAAAAAAAAAAAAGGGAACCACCCCCCACCCTCCGCCTCGCGATGCTTAATCGACGTAATCAACTTTAATGCAAAAATCACAGAAATCAGTTATTTTTCCACAGTAATTAAAAAGATTCAACTTTCCCTAGCTGCACCAAGGCCGATCAGCAAGCACTCCAGCGGGTGGTGAAAGAAGCTGGCAGAATTATTGGAACAAGTCTGCCAGAGATCAGTAATATCTTCCCCACTCGCTGTCTGAGGAGGGTGCACAGTATCCTGCGGGACCAACATCACCCTGCGCGCCACCTTTTCCATCTGCTGCCCTCAGGGAGAAGGTACAGGTCTATACAGGCCAGAACATCCAGACTGGCCAACAGCCTGTATCCACAGGCTGTGAGGCTCCTGAACTCTCTGCCCCCCTCTCACGGGCAATAACCATATCCAACTTCTTAATAGCAATGAACTGGTCTGCATTGGTGCATCATATCTTTATTCTCTTCCCCCTCCTGCCCCCCCCTCTTTCTTAAATAGATAACTATCATATCTGATATCATATCTCACAGTACAATAATATTGAATGGGTTGCATTGTTGTATTTTGTCATGTTTCTCAGGTCTTTGTCTGAATTTCTACGAACATTATTGCTAAGGATTGTCTTATTGCATTGGAGTCACACTGGGTTAAATATGTACACTTGGGTTTTAAGGGGTATTTATTATTTTCTTCTTTTTTTGGGTTGTATGGAAGCCCCAAACGCAATTTCATTGTTCTTGACAATGACAATAAATAAATACTACTATAAAACAGAATTGCAGACTGCACAGATGGTTCCCAAAGGAAAAAGTACTATAGCTTACTAGGGTATATTAGACTTAACAGTTACTATATACAGTAATGGACTTCTATACATTTTACATCAGATTAAAACTTTGGGTGTAAGATTCAGATAATTATTTATTAAAAGCTAGACATTTTAAATGAGAATAAGAAAGAAAAGTATTTCTTTGTGCCCCCTTTTCCCTGTTAATGCCCTATCGGCCCCCCTGGCTAAACTTTGCTAGATCCGCCCCTGATCTAGGGTGCTGGCAGGAGCTAAATGGTAAATGGTAAATGGCCTGTATTTATATAGCGCTTTACTAGTCCCTAAGGATCCCAAAGCACTTTACATATCCAGTCATCCACCAATTCACACACACATTCACACACTGTACTGTAGGAGCTGGTGAAGAAGACACTGTGTGTGCTGTGAAAATGTTCTTCTAATATCTGCTAGAATAATAGCTTCCAGGGTTTAATTTGTGAAATGTAGGCTTGGCCCCATGATGGCTGCCTGATCATTATTCTTTCTCCTACAGGACAAAAACCCAAAAAAGCATTAACCATAAGCTTTAACTTTTGGATTACTACATGATGTTTGTGATGCCACACATGGCACACAGGGCCTGTGCTGGATGTACTTCACTGCTGATCATCAGTGTACAAACAGGCCCTTTGTTCACCAGCAGGCTTCCTTACGGTGTGTTCACACCGAACGCGATGGACGCGAATAAAACGCCCCAAACGCCCCTAATTTGACGCGTGTACATTCGCGTCTCAACGCGTGTCCAAGAAAAATCCATCGCGCGTCAAAATATCATATTTTGACGCGCGTGAACCGGAAATGTGGGAGGAATGTGGGAGGGAGTTGTGCCAGACCGGTATCTTTGCAAGATGGCAGCTATCGAGCTAGCGCTTGAAGAGAGAGTCTCCCTTCTCTATGTACTGTGGAGAGCAGAGCAGCGGCGTAAAAGACGTCCTTGCCATACCTGGGTCCATCAGGTCCTCCAGAGGCATGAGCAGTTTGGTGAGTTTCACCACTTGCTCCAGGAGCTGCGCCTGGATGACGGCCGATTCCAGCGCTATCACCGTCGGCCAGTTTGAGGACCTGCTTTCCCTCGTCGGTCCCAGCATTGCCCGCCTAGACACCAACTACAGACGCTCAATCCCACCTGCAGAGCGCCTGTCCGTCTGCCTGAGGTTAGTAAAACTATTTAATACGGTAGTCCTTTATTGATATCTGTGCTAATATGCTAATCCATCCAGTTATACACTGCTAACATGGATGTGCTATGCTAACAGTGAATGCTGTCGGTGTTTACTGAAAGCAAACTGTGGTACAGAGACGACTGTTTATAATATTTCTAGTGATACTCAGAAGGTCTCATCAAGTCCCGATTTAATTCGATTTATGCTGTTATCAGTGTTTGCATGATAGCATGGCTGTGGTGTCACATCAATGTATGCGCTCGGTGTTTGCTGATATCAAACTGTAGCATTAGGACCACTGAGTTAACCTTGTAGTGATACTCACTCCTTTTTATTTAGACCTGGTTTAATTCTGGGATAGTTGAATATTTGTATATAATCCCTGCAGCTGTCAGACTCTATAGCAGGGGTCACAGCCTTTATTAAAACAGAGTTAGATAAAACTGTGAACAGTTTGGTTCATCTCTAGTTACATGGTTCTATCTTGATAAGCTATGTCTTATCACAGATTAATTTTTCAAAAATATTAATGATTTAAGCAAGGAAAGGGCTACATGTCAACACACAACTCTTTATTTCTATTAATGTCTTACTTCATTCCTACCTGATTGACATGTTTAGGAATTATGAGTGATTGGCTCACTGTAGTTGTGAAAGTTGCTACCAATCAAATTATGATATGTTAAAGTTAAAACAAAACACAACTGTTTTAGATATGATCTAATATACATTTTGTAATTATCCTTATAATTACAAAAGGTTTTATGTAAGATTCATGTTTTGTGATTTAAATCTGACATCACAAAAGTATTTTGGAATTTGAATAATGTATTTTGTAACTGCAGTACACATAATACTGATTTTGAACAATTTTGTCCAGGTTCCTTGTCACCGGGGACTCCTTCAGGACCATCGCGTTCAGTTTCAGAGTCGGTGTGTCCACGGTGAGCCAGATCACCCCCCAGGCAGCGACGTCCATCTGGGACTGTCTAGTGGACGACTTCATGGCTGTGCCTTCACCTGGAGACTGGCGGTCCATCACAGAGGGATTCCAGGAGCGCTGGAACTTTCCTCTGTGCTGTGCAGCTCTGGATGGGAAGCACATCCAGACAAAGGCACCCCATATATCATATAGGAGACACACACATTGATATACACTAAATATTCATTTCATTTCTTTTTTGTGGTGCCCAAATTGATGCACCTGCTTGATTTTGTTTAAACAATTATTGCACACTTTCTGTAAATCCAGTAAACTTCTTTTCACTTCTCAAATATCACTGTGTGAGTCTCCTGTATGATATTTAACTGACATTTTTTATTGTAACAACCAACAATTTATACAGGAAAATAATGTCTATTAACAAGGTTGCCCAAACTTCTGTATCCCACTGTATCAGTATATTTTGTCATTAGTATAATATGAAATAAATTCTACATGTGTCAAGTCGTGTGCCAACATTTGCTGTGTAGTAGAACTGAGACATTAGTCATTATAAACATTTATTTGAAATAATATTAAAAGTCTCAAACAGAAAAACATTAAACATAAATATATAAAATATAAGTATTTACAGAGAGACAGGAATAAAAAGGACCAGCTGCTCTCCAGAGCAGGAACAAGGCTGAGGAGGAAATGCTCCATTGGAGACTGGTGTGGCCTCTTCAGGGACTACAGGATGGCCAGCTCCACCGCCGATGGACCGTCCTGGGACCCGTCCCTCATCTGCCTCGGAGCCGTCCTCCTCTGTGGGCCTGTAAAACAGCACAAAACACAAAGAAATGAGAAGGCTGCTACTAGATTTTAATTTCAACATTGAAAAAAAAAAAAAAAACAATAACAGGATATAATCAGATTGGTTGTAGATATTTAGTAAAGGTGATCACAAGGGAATCCCACCGACTAAAAAAGGTATCAGTGCTTGCTGTACATATCTGTGGGTGCAGCAGCAGGAGCTCAGGGACTGGGGATGCTCTGCTGCAGAATCAGTTGGTTCTATCAATACAGTATTAAATGTTAACAGGTTGGATATAATAATTGTAGAGTAGACAGTGGTCCCTCATTTATTGCAGGGGTTCTCAGAATAACTAGCCCCTGGTCACAGTTCTCACAATTGATTCTCAAAGTGCAAACCTTTGTAGATTGCAAAACGTAAAAGTATTATTATGCCGCGGTTTGTCTTCATCTGCCCGCCACTTTCGTGCGCCTTTTTCCCTCACGGTGCAGGTGTCTATTTCCGAATGAGGCTCATAGTTATGGGTGTTTTTGTGCTGTTTTTTCTATTGGACGCGATGGTTATCAAAACCAAACGTGATAAATTTGGCAAGCGCAGGAGACACGGCACGGAGCAGATTTGTCAATCAGGCTGCAGAATGCAATGCTGTACTGTGCAATAAAAAATCAGCGAAAAAGCAAAGCAGTGACGGATGAACAGCGGGACCACTGTGTGCTGTTTATTAATAAACAATAAAATATATTCCTAAATGATAACATGCATAAAAGCAGAACGGTATTTGTACGTCAGTGGGAAAATAGCGGTGGCTTGCTAGCTTTTGTGCTGCTTCCCCGGGTCAGTGAAAACTTTCAAAAGAGAAATGAATGAACTTACCAGGTTGCCCGATCTCTTCACATATCTTCCTCCAAGCTCGGTCCTTTTTATTCCTGTCTCGGTACTGAAAGCAGCTGGTGTTGTACAGCTCCGAGTTGTTTGCTACCGCATTGATTAGCCTTCCCCTCCATTGAAGTATGAAAGGCTTTGGCTGGATCTGCCCCTTTGACCTAGGTAACAGCCACGTCACCAGGCTCCTGATTGGTTGTCGCGGCGCGATTTGACGCTGGAGTTCAGATTTTTCCAACTCGAGCGGTAGACGCGAAACGCGCGTATGCACAAAATGCAACACAAAAACTCACGCGCGTGGTTTTATTCGCGCGTCAAACGCGCCAGACGCGCTACACTGACGCGCGTTTCACGCGTTTTGGCGTTTTCGCGACGCAAATCTGCTTCCGAATTTTCGCGGGACCCGCAATCGCGCGTCATCGCGCCTTTCCATTGACTTTACATGTAAACCTGACGCTCTATTCGCGTCCATCGCGTTCGGTGTGAACACACCGTTAGGAGATGTGCATTACTCATGCCTGCAGCTTCTCCACGATGGCCCCATGCTGTCAGCCTGTGGCAAGTAAAAACAGAATCCCCTGCTTATTACTTTTGTGCTGGCAAAAGACATCCAGCCTCTGTCTGTTAATGAATGTTATAGGAGCCTGCTGCAACCCCCACAATACCCAAGTGGCAAGACATGATATTCTGGATGAAGCGGGGGAGGAGGAGAAAATAGTACCAGGTGAAGATGAAAGTGAGTACGAGTTGGACAAAGATGTAGCATATCACAGGGAGCTGTGAGCATACAACACGAGAGAATTATTGGTCCTGCAGACCTGCCTGCATGTCCGAGGGACTATTTTTTAGGAAAGCATCCAGTTTGTACTACAGTTACATTTGATTTCATTTATATAGCACCAGATCCCAACCCAGTGGGGGTATCCCCCCAAAAGAGGGACAAAAGGACCTCCTGATGATCCTCTAATCACCTGAGCCAAGGTGTGAAAACGGGTGTGGGTCCCAATCAGCCAGGGTTTTGGGTGAGCTCATTGTGAAACCTGGCCCCACCCTATTATGTGATTTCCTGAGGTCAGATGGCCGAAGATGTGAGTGAGCATTAAGGCGTCTGGGGAGGGAACTCAAAACTGGATTATAGATGGCAGACAGTTGGTGATACCCCCACTGGGTTTAAATCTGGGACTCTCTGCCATTTGGCCTTAGAACTGAAGAAGCTTCTCTGCTGAGAGGTGAAACGTCTTCAAGCAACTTAAAGAAGTCCACACGCTTTTCTTTCCAAGCTCCTTAGACTACGATGACCTGGATGACTGAGAACCTTCACAGACACCCTACAAAATTATTAACCCCTAACATGAGCCCTTATGTTATGTTCAGCAGAAATAAATTACCTTCTCTTATTATTACCCTCAACATCCGTCAGCTTGTTGAGGGTTAAGTGGCCTAACCAGGCCTTAAGTGGCCTGATTAGGATTAGGATCACATGTACATCCATACAGGATACGTTTGGCATCCCCAAATGGAAGTCTTGTGAATTGTAAGGAAAAAATGTTGAACATGATTAGAAATGTACATTCATGTAGTATTTATTGTATTTTAACATGAGGCTAAAATACAACAATACATTACACAATCTTAACTGATGACCTGGTAGATGCTGTAAGATAAATATTTACATTACTGCCACTAATAAAATGGGCATTGGCTGCATGGTTGTACACTCCAGTTTGTTTGCTTGCTAAGAAAAATATTCCTTTTTGTGTTGATTGTATATTTATATTCACTTTTTTGTTTTTGCAGGCTGAAAATATAAATAATAAGCAGCTTTTCCCTTTTTTTTCTGCTCTTTAAGAGACCAGAGAGTGTAAGGGTGAGCTGAAGAGAAAGTCGAGTCGGAGTTTTCTGAGTAACAAAGGTCTCTTTTAGCCTGGCTACATGGTAATGTACGCTGATCCAGAGCAGATTATATTCTATTCCATTTTATTATTGACTTAAACACCAACAGCACCAAAAGCCCACTGAGTGGAAAGGACACTAGTATATGTATGTACATACAGTTTGTGTAAATGAAGAGTCAAATAACATCACGCTTTTATGAATAGCTTACATTTAACGAACGTTGATAACCACCGTTCTGATGCTGGGGTTTTTGTTAAGTCAGCTAATGGAAAGCGTGATCATGTCGTACGTCCTTCATAGTACATCCCTCAAGGACAGTCTGGCTTGCTGTCCAGGAAAAGCTTTTAAGCAATTTTAGGAAAGCTTTCTCGCTGAAGTAACTCAAAGCAAAGAAACTGGACAATTAACTTGAAGTTGGTGTTAAAAGTTGGTCTTCCCTTTGGCCCACTTGGCCAGAAGTGGTAGCAAAGTCCCCCTGCAGAACAACAAACTGACATACGGGCGGTTCAATTAAATAGTAATCATTATGGATGGAGACTGCCCAAATGTGACTCCCCAGACATACAGCAATGATACAAACACTGAAAATCAATACTGACTCAAATCTAGTCTTTAAGAGGTTTTGCCTGATGATAGAAAGATTCCTGTTGGCAGTGCGGCCTGTTCAGTGAAGAACAGGGTGCTGCAGTTATCCATCAATCAAACTAATGTGAAAATGTTAGTTTAATAAATAAAGATATAGCCATAACGACAGCTAAGTCTTTACAACAGGGAATAAAGGAAAGTCTCCGACTGGTTATGAGGGCAGCACTTCGGTAAAACATCAAAGTAAACAAAAAAAAACCATGCAATTATAAACCTCAATTCATCCTTAAGCTCAACTCAATATTCTTTGTCTCAACTGTCTCTGTTTAATTTGAAAATAGTTTTAAACTCTTCTTTAATACTTTCTTTATTCATACTAATTAATGTTAGAAAGGTAATCAACTTATCTCTAATGTCAGACCAGCTCCCAGCAGAACAGCATCTCCACAAAAAACAGATGTGACTAAGACAGACTTTAATTAACAGGTTTACAACATTTAAGGGCTTTAATAAGTTGATCAGATTGTCAGTAAAGACTTTACATTCATCAGGTGAACTAGCATTAAATTAAATTTAATGTATTTTGATTTGGGCACCCACAGTCCAAATAAATAAATACATAACTGCTCTTTACTGAGTTGAGCTAAATCAGCTTATTGATAGCTTATATCAGATGGAGTGTTTTGTATTGTTTGTTATTTTTCACCTCTGCTGACTGATGTCAGTTTTCTTGAACAGACCCACCTTCACAGCGTTAAAGAGAGTTAAAGTGAGTCCACAGTGACACAGTTTTTGTGATTCTGCATCTGCACATCATCACAGTGGATTTCTAAAGAAACAAACCAAACATTAGTGACTGTCAAACCAAGGATCAATGCCCACCCCAGACCCTTTCTGGCTTCCCCCGCAGCCCTCCACTTCCGCAGCACCTCCTTCTCTCTCTCTCCTGTTTCAGACCTTTGACCCCGCGCGACCCTTCCTGTTCACATTCGCTCACGCACTGTAAATAAAGTCGCTGTTAACCCCGAGCACTCCAGTGTTTTGTCTGCTTTCGGGTCCATTTCTGTGCTGCCTGTGGCAATATGATCCCGTTTCTGAATTCTCCATGAGAACAACTGTAGTCTTGCCAAATTTGTATTTTTGCAAGCAAAAAATGACATGATGAAGGACCACCTCGCTAAAATATCTGGCGTCTAAAAAGATTTAATTTGCTTCGGCAGTTGAAATTACAAGTTACTGCACTGGACCTCGATTTGAGATCTACTTCACACCAAGGACGACCCTGATTCAGGCTGTACAGTTTTTATACTGCGACAGGCTGTATAAGAGAGAGAAGCAGAGAACGGAGCTAGAAATACACAGTCACTAACACATTCATTCGTCCCTCTATTCCCCTGCGGAGCAGTCCAGGGGTCTCACTGCAGAGGTCCCATCCAAACCCATGCAAATCGAGTGGTCGAGGCTCATCTTGGAAGAGAGAGAGAGGTGTTTTCGTGTTCTGGCCAGGGCATTTCATTGACAACTGCTCGGTTTGACCAAAACGACATTAAGTTTGGGGGTTATGGTGCATGGTTCTTCCCTGCCCAAGCCCTGTCTCCTAATCGTACTGAAGCTCTGCCACCAACAAGCCTCTCACTCCCTCCAAGCTTTCCTGGATTCAGCCTCACAAAAAGAGCTCCAATGCTTCCTGGGATTCCCTACATTTATTTTTAACCAACGCTTCATCAGGGACTACAGCAAGGTAGCCTCTCCACATACTGGACTCATATTCCCCAAGTTGTGTCTTTGTTTAGTCCACAGAAGCAGAAGTAGCCTTCTCAAAACTGAAGACTCTGTTCACATCTGCGTCAGTGTTGGTTCACTCTCACACCAGACTCCTTTTTTGTGGTGAAGGTGGAGGCTTTGGACACTGGGGTTGAAGCTGTCCTTTTTCCAGCACTCTGGACCCCAAGGGGTGCTGTCTTTTTCCTACGTTTATCTCCTGCAGAACGCAAGGTAATGATATCAGTGATTGAGAGCTACAACCTATCAAATTAGTGCTGGAGGAATGGTGCCATTGGTTAGAGGGAATGGAATGGATTTACTACTTGGACTGACCACAGAAACCTCATCTGCTTCTGTCCAGCTAAAAGGTTAAACGCACGCCAAGCTCTTTGGTCATTATTCTTCAGTTGGTTTTTCTTTAATCTTTCCTATCGCCCAGGGTCTAGGAATGTTAAGCCAGATGCCCTCTCTCAACAGTTCTCACAAGACTCAGATCAGTCCACCCCTGAGGACATTCTGCCAGCCACTTGCTCCATCGGATCTCTTACCTGGGACATTGAAATCACGATCCAAACCAGAAGACCCTGATCCGGGTACCGGGCCTCCTGATCGGCGCTACATGCCTGTCACTGTCATCCATTGGGGCCATACGGCACGCTATACCTGCCAAACTCTCCTCTTGATCATCCTGGTGGGACATGTTGGAGAGAGATGTGAGGGGTCTGACAGGGGGCCACAATTCATCTCTCAAACATAGATAACATTCTGTTCTTCCCTAGGAGGCAAAGTATGTCTCAGCTCTGGTTACCATCCTCAAAATGGGGAAACCGAATGGCTGAACCAGGAGCTTGAGGCTGCTCCTCACCTCCTCAGCTACAGGTCAGTCCCTGATTGAAGCTTCTCTGGAAAATCACCCCCGCACCCCCAAGCAGGCCTGGAACCAGACCAGGCTCTGTTCAGGACAGCACCTCAGAACAAAAGGTACGCAGACTGTATTTGCACCTTGGTACTAGATTACTCGGCAGGACAGAAGGTAGGGCTGGCTGCCCGGGATGTTCTGCTCAAGGCCCTCAACTGAAAACTGTCTCCTCGTTATACTGGGCCTTATGAAACTGACTTTGTTCTCAGCCCCACATCAGTGAGCGTCCCTCCACTCTTCGCATTCACCCTACTATCCACGTGTCCCAAGTCAAATTAGTCCATTCTAGTCCTTTTCGCTCCTATCTTTGCTTTTTCCTGACAGGCTTACATGGACACATGGTGTACCCATCAAAATATAGTCCCATCCCTGCTTGAATGGATCCTCAGCAGGGCTGAATATACACGTACTGACAGGCTATTAATAACCAATTGTATCACAGGTCAAATGTGGCCTGCGGGCCGCACATCTAGACAGACCACCATACTCCCCACAACTCCAACTAAGAGGTTTGAACTTAGTTGCTGTGAGATTGCAGTGTGTTACGACCCTGCACTTGGACCTAAGACCAGTCAGACTCATTTTCTTTTTTCTGACTACTGGGGTACAATAAAGCTTGCTGATCACACACTAGAAGTGTGAAAGTTATATTTTTGATTAGCTAATTACAGAAAATATCTTTAAATCCAAATTTAGCATCTTTAAAAAGATCCCTCATTTTAAATATTCAAATAATAGGGTTTTTTTTCTACACATTTACTTAACCCTTTAAAACCGGTCAGAGCGGGCACGCTCCGTTTTCCGTAACTATATTTAAATCCCGGTAGCACTGCAACCACGTGAGCTAGCGCAATAATTTTTTTTGCATATGAAACCGGAGGAGTTGTACTTACATCTTATGCCATCAGCTTGACCTAGGTCACAGTTTCCTTCCACATATAGCTTTGCAAAAACTGCATAAAAAGCACTTGCAGCAACAAAAACATAATATTCCAGAAACACGCTTTGCCGATCCGATCAGCTGTTCATAACACTTCCTATGTCCATCAGCACGAACTATCGCATGTCCGCCATGACCTGCCCGAAACCGGAAGTGACGTCATTTTCATGGAAATGTAGTTTTTTACCTGTGGTGGGAAACTATTTTGTGCAACTTTTTTGTATTTACAGTTTTGAGAGATAAGCCTCTTAAATTCCTCTAACTAGAAATATATGTTAAAAAAAAACAAAAACGATTTTCAATTTTTTTGTAGTTTATTGCACTTTTTTGCAATTTATGTAGTAACTATGCACTTAATGCATACATATTATTAAAATTTAGGCTGTAATGGTTGTATTGATGTATAGCAACTTGAAATGCTCCCAAAAATGGCACTACATCATGTAAAAATATAATATAAGCTCTGGCAGACTTGGTTCTGTGGTAGGTCTTAAAGGGTTAATGAGAATTTAACCCATTAAGACCTACCATAGAACCAAGTTTTTGTTTTTCTTGTGACATTACCAATAAGTTTGATGTGTCACATGGCCTTCTTCCTATTGAAAAAAGTTGTATCCAAGATGGCCGACTTCTAAATGGCCACCATGGTCACCACCCATCTTGAGGAGTTTGCCCCCTCACATATACTAACGTGCCACAAATAGGACTTTAATATCACCAACAATTCCCATGTTGTTACGGTGTACCCATATAAATGGCCCACCCTGTATATAATAGCGCATGCAAATGGTAATTTTTAAAGTGATGAGATATTACACTTTACATGTATTGCTTGCGTCTGTGTAATGCGCCATTACTTGAAATGAAACTTTGAATCTGTTGCTGTCTGTTAACAGTCTAGACAACTGCAGGCAAGTTGCAATGAAATGTGTTTGTGGTGCGCTTTTTTATCAGTCAGCATGCATGACTGGTAATCGGAACACTGAGATTTCCCGGTGGCTACGGCCCAAAGTGGCCTTTAGAATAAATAATTACAGTCGTGGTCTTTGCAAACTACTTTCCTGCCTTGAGGGAAAAGAAAATAGACGGCTTACACATAAAACAGGTAAACAAACTTAAATCCAGTATGTCTTTGAGATTCTATGAATATTGGGCAGATCATTCCCAACAGTCGTGTTTTAAAACTCTTAAAAAACAGCTGTTGCATCCATCTGCGTCTCCCCATTGATCTTCACTGCAGCTCCTCATCATCCCGGAGAGCTCACTGAAAGCTTTCTCCCAGCCTGTAACTGGCCGCTTTGTTTTAGCAGCACCAGAACTTTCTGAAAAAGCTCTGAAGCATGCTTGCTTGTATTTAAAAATGTGCGTGGCAGTAGTGGCTTGTTCTGTCATGCAGATACAGCTTTGCTCACATATCTGCCTCATAATCCGCTCAGCTGTTCGCACTGTGGGGAAACACTGGGACAGAGCAGCATCATGACTTATATATCATGTTTAACCTGAGTAGCGAAAGACCGCGGGGTCTGAAAACAATGAAGGGGGGAGTTCGCTGTTCTCGTCGGCTCGAGTGACCATTGAACCCCCTGGCTAGCTCTTGAGCTGGTGGGTAGCAGACGTCTCCGAAAACGTCAAAGCACTTTTGCAAATATGCGATGTCTTGATAAACCAAGCAGATATTTTAAGTTTACACAACTATATTCTCGCCTGAAAATATGTTAAAAGTTTATTTTGTGACCCAGAAAGATTAATAACATTAATATTAAAACCTAGTAGCGGCCGCCATTGTTGGAAACTGGAATTGGCTGATCCACGCTATGAATTCTGGGATATGGTGAAGGTGATCGTGATCCACAACATCATGGCCGAGGAGGATCCATCAGATGTGTCCATTGTGATTGAGGGAAACCAAGTGATGGAGGGATGTGGAAGCTGAACAAAGGCATGTGTACTGCTGATGGGACTGATATATGCCCTCAACCTCGAATATCCGAAGGAGCTGAAGAACACTTTTGACACTTTTCAAAAACTTTTTTTGGAACTTGACAGAGCAAAACTACTGAAAAAGAGAGAAACTCCTCTTTTGCTTCTCTGTTCCGTTTGCTCCTCATCTGTTCGAGCTGATCGTATAAAGACTGGTTTTCAGATTTGATGTCTTCCAGATCTGCTTTGATTACACTGATCTCAAAGCCCATCTTGAAAAAAAAAGGGATGTGTTATTGTCCAACATTATTGAAACAACTTTTAAAGTTGTTAGTTTAGAAGTTATAAAACAGGTTTATTATTTGAAATCTTGCTTGAAGCTGTTGTGTTGCACTTTATTCTGTGTTTTTATGGAATAAAAACACTGAGATGATGAACTATCTGTCTTTTTGGGGGGTACATTTTACCTTATATGAATATGTAATGTTTATCAACTAGTAATAGTTAAATTTTATTAGTAATTATCAGGTATTACCAACTAGCAAACAAGAGATGATTTCACCTCATTTCAGTAGCTGTAGTTGTTGAATAGATACTTAAATATGGGGTAAATTTGACCCAATTTAATTAAGCATTTCATAGCTTTTTATTGAAGCTTTTATTATTATTATTATTTTATACACAATATATTGAATTAAATCTACCCCAGAAAAGTCAATGCAAAGTTACCTCAGATTTATTAGGTAAATTCTATAGATTACTTCTTACAGTGTGTCAGTATTTTTACTTGTATTTTTGTTTTGTTTTTTTTGGAAAAATTGTGTGTTCACAAAAATTTACCACTTATTTTCTTGGCTGTTAAAATAACAATTTAGGCAAAGATGACTCAGAACATTTACATTCAAGTAACTGCATATGCTGTCACACGTTTTCCACGGGTTAATTCCTTAATTAATATTACTTTGACAAATCCACAAGAGAAATAAAGTTAATAATTTGTGTTCATCTCTCAAAGAAAACGTTGCTTACTTTCTTGTTCCATTATTATTTTGTCTTTAATATTTATGAGCATGTTTACCAAAAGAAGTGATTTTTTTCTTCTATTTTTCATCTCAAACTTTGCTTTTAGAGTTTGTCTTTGTTTCAGAGACTTGTTGACGAGAGAAACCAGAGCTGCTCTGGTTTTCATCATCCAACCAGTGTAGGAAGGCTTTAATCTTATATTTCTCATTCCTGCCCCTGTGATTCTATCTCCTCTACAGCGAGGAAGAAGTAACAAAGTCTGAGGTAACTGAAGGTGCAGTTAGACGGATAGAAACCATGCAGCTCCTAACTCAGCCAGAAGCTGGGGCCTTGTATGAAAAGTACTATTTTGTTTTCCATCCAGGTTCTCTCTAACGCTGAAAAGATATGAGAGGTGCTGGTGAGGCCGGCAGGGGTGTCGGCATGACTTTTATCCCAGGTTAGAAATGTTATTTTATTTTCACAAACCAGGTTTTATGAACTGCAGTTTTTCTTTGGTTGTTTCATGCAGTGGGAGACAGCACAGGGAATGGTAAGAAAAAGTTGTTGAAATTTCAGCTGCAGTGACCTGACTTGGTTTAGAGGAAAGACTTTAGACGTAGATTCCCTTGATGAAAATATGCCTTTGTCTTGCTCTCTTTCTGAAAGTTTACACAATGTGGGGGGCATATTCATGAAGCAGACGATGTTAGCACAATTCTTTGCAGACTCCCAAATGCAAAAATAAATAAATACATTTAAAGAAAAATGTCAAAACAAAAAATGAAATGATCCAGTTTGTTAAAATCAAAGTGTACAAGCATGTGAAAATGAAAAATGAAGTAAAGAAATCAAGTAAAACTCTCATGGTTATCTTTACTTCAGGCAAACTCAAAATGATTTATCAAAGCAAAAGATAATGGAAGGAGTTTGGTGTATAGGCTCCGAGTTTATCGTTCCAGCAAAATCTGATAGGGTGCACCTTTACAATGACAAGCCATATAAAGAAATTTGCAAATTGAGACTGAACCAGTTTGCAAGCATATTTGTGGGACTAGTAGCTGAAGATTATGGTTACCTCTTTAATGAATTTCTTTTCTGGACACAATGTTATGCTTTGCGACTTCTCAGAGACAATATTTATAGATTGAAGTGAAAGAGCTGATATTCAGGGTTTACACACTTCAACCATCCAATTCCCGTCTCTTTAAGAAAAATTTCAAACTTCAGATCACATCAAAGTACATTAATGCATGTTCTAATCTACTACTGTTCTGTGACTATTAGGAGGTGTTCACAGAGAAAAACAGCTGCAGAAATAAAGGATTCTATCCCGGCTAGTAAACCATCAGCCCATATTTAAGACCGAGGCACAAGATACACTATATTGCCAAAAGCATTTGCTTGTCTGCCTTGACGCATTTGAACTTGAGTGACATCCAATTCTTAATTCACATGGCTTAATATGATGTCGGCCCACTCTTCCCAATGATAACAGCTTCAACTCTTCTGGGAAGGCTTTCCATAAAGTTTATGACTGTGTTTATGGAAATGTTTTACCATTCTTACAGAAGCACATTTGTGAGGTCAGACACTGATGTTGTATGTGGAGGCCTGGCTCACAGTCTCTGCTCTAATTCATCCCAAAGGTGTTCTGGTCAGGTTGATGTCAGGACTCTGTGCAGGCCAGTCAAGTTCTCCCACACCAAACTCACTCATCCATGTCTTTATGGACCTTGCTTTGTGCACTGGTGCACAGTTATGTTGGAACAGGAAGCACCCATCCCCAAACTCTTCCCATACAGTTTGGAGCATGTCATGTTATGCTGAAGCATTAAGAGTTCCTTTCACTAAGGGGCCAGTTGTGTCTTGTTACACACTTGTGGTCTTGGAAGTGATTGGAACAGCTCCCTGCTTTTCCATGTGCGTATGTGTAAAGCTCAAGGCAGGGACAGCAGCAGCATGACCCATACAGAATGCACAGAGCAAAGTTGGCATCAATGATTAAGTCAGTTACAGCGTGAGATGAGTGGGTTGCAAAGCTGCTTGAAGATGTGCAAGAATGCATAGAGGATGCATAGAAGGTTGCCATCAGCTGATCTGCCAGTATCTGTGCTGAGCCTGACTTCATGGTCTGCCTGAACAAACGCTCGTTTAATTAATCTGGTGAAGGTCACTGCTTCACACAGAGCTGACGTTTTCACGCTGTCACTGAAAGATTAACCCTTTAGAGCCGATCGGAGCAGGAACGCTCTGTTATGCGTAACTATTTTTAAATCCCGGTAGCACTGCAACCACGTAAGCTAGCGCAAAAATTTTTTTTGCATATGAAACCGGAGGAGTTGTACTTACATATTGTGCCATCAGCTTGTCCTAGGTCACGGTTTCCTTCCACATAAAGCTTTGCAAAAACTGCATAAAAAGCGCTTGCAGGAACAAAAACATAATATTCCAGAAACACGCTTTGCCGGTCTGATCAGCTGTTCAAAACACTTCCTACGTTGGAATAGACGTCAGTGCGAACTTTTGCATTTCCGCCATTACCTGGCCGAAACCGGAAGTGACGTCATTTTCGCGGAAATGTAGTCTTTTTTGCGATCAGGGCCTCAGGGCCTATACTGCTCTTTTTAAAAGTTATCTTTGACTTTATGACTTTCTGTGTCGTTTCTGGGATGCTTAGGACTCATATTGCACTGCTGGAAATAGTTTATTTTGATGCATATGCTGCTTTTTTGCAAATTTGCAGTATAATATTTATTTTCGTTTTTCCTGCAGTGTATAAAAATTGGTGTATTTCAAAAATAAAACTATGAAGACACTCAAATTAAATTTCCTGTGGTGGGAAACTATTTTGTGCAACTTTTTTGTATTTACAGTTTTGAGGGATAAGCCTCTTAAATTTCTCTAACTACAAATATATGTTAAAAAATAAAAAACGATTTTCAATTTTTTTGTAGTTTATTGCACTTTTTTGCAATTTATGTAATTACTATGCACTTAATGAATACATATTATTAAAATCTGGGCTATAATGGTTGTATTGATGTATATTAACTTGAAATGCTCCCAAAAATGGCTCCACAGCATGTAAAAATATAATATAAGCTCTGGCGGACTTGGTTCTATGGTAGGTCTTAAAGGGTTAAATAATGTTTCAGTCATTGATTCTGTTGGTAAAAACTTACTTCCTCACTCTTCTTTTCAGTCAGGCCAACATTAAATCTTTCATGTGCTCTTTGTAAAACAGGCCAGTCCTCAGTAACAAACAGCTCAGATTTCTAAGCATAAAAATGTCCACATGCTGAAAGGTTTCATCGAATATTGGATTTTAATAGTAAACAATCAGTGTTTGTAGGGACATATTGCCTCAGTATTAAGCTCCAAATACATCTAATGAATTTGATTGCCTGTAATACCAACTTCATCTGCTCCTCTCTATCAGCGCCTTCCTTCTAGCGCACTGTTTTAATTATCTCTGCTGTACTTCAAACAACAAACTGCTTGATCCAAACCTTCAGTCAAAGCAGATAATTTCCTCCTGCGGAGTAAGTGCGCTCTCCAGGAGAAAATGATACTGCAATACAGACTTTTAATCTACTTCCTTCATCTTGACAGCTGTTAGCACATTATAAAAGCTTGATGTATTAAGATTTTGTGTGCAGAGTAAATACTGTTAATTAGGGTTGGGTAATGGTGGTTGAATTGTCTCTCATTGACACTTTGGCATAAAGCACAAATGTACAAATACAAAAACTTGACAAAACTTTTTTTCTTTCTTTCTTTTTTTTAGAAGAAGTTTAGCCTGTTAACAGGTAACTTTGGAGCTCTGCGTGAGTTATTTTCTCATCCCAACATCAAATGTCTCTCAAGAATTCTTACCCCACTTTGGATTTAATTATTAGTTTTTGTTCCTTTCTGGCTCTCTTTCACAGAGTACAGTTTTCCAGGTTTTCTCTTTATTATTATTGGCTCTTTACCGTACAATATAAAGCAGCTTGAGATCATTTTGATTTGGTGCTATCGAAACAAAACTGAATTCACTGTATTCAGACTGTATTTCGGTCCCAAGATTGTGATTGAGAGCTAGTGCTAGTGCTTGTCTGCATCTGACTGTCACAGCACTGATGTGTCTTCGAATGCTCCTCCTCTTCTCCCTCCTTGCTGTGATGAGAAACCTCTCTGTTTGTTCAGGAACTATCAGAGGGTCTCATCACCGGCTCCGATCTGATGCCAAGAGCTGCCAGAAGAGGAGATTAATGGAGTAACGTCCTCTTTCACTGTGATAAAAAAAATACACATCTTGCCCCCAGGCTCGTCTCAGAGCCCGTATCCAAATGGATCAGTCGCAGTTTTGTGGAGATTAGATTAAATTTGGTGGTAATGTGATGCTGAGCTGTAAAGAGAGATAAAGTACCATCTGCTCCTCTATCCCATTTCTTGTTCTCTCGTCATAATCCAACAAAATCTTTTTTACTCACATTCCCAGGCACTGCCTGTTTTTCCTCATACATTCCATCTATATTTCATAACTCATAATTAAACATGTCCTTCTCTTTCCACTCAGCACTTCTGACTCTATAACTTATCTAAAGTACGCATAACTGTCTTGTCCGTCTGAGTTTTAGTATTTCAGGATGCAGGGCCAGAGCAGTAGGCAGAATTTAACTATAGCTGCCAGTGATCTGCAGAATGCTGGTGGGTGGTGTAGGCACCAGTCTCATGCTGTACTCTTACTGCTTGTTTTTCTCTTATGAATTCATTTAGCATTTCTGTCCATAGTGAAAAAGCAGCATGCTGAGGTAAGTTAAAAGGTTCATCTTCCAAGCAGTCGTCATTCCTGAATGACGAATTAAGAAGGCAGTCTTGTAACTACTCATTGGTCTGTTCACCTTTGTTGCAGAAAATCATAGATGTGAAGAAAAGACACCCACCTAGCACCAGATGTCCGTGCATGTTTTTTTTCCTCGGCTAAATCTTGCTTGTCTCATTTGCATATTCAATTCAGTTTTATTTATGCAGCACCAAATCACAACAACAGTCGCCTCAAGGTGCTTTATATTGTAAGGTAGACCCTACAATAATACATACAGAGAAAAGTCCAACAGTCATATGACCCCCTATGAGCAAGCACTTTGGTGACAGTGGGAAGGAAAAACTCCCTTTTAACAGGAAGAAACCTCCGGCAGAACCAGGTCCAGGGAGGGGCGGTGCCATAATGTGTAATTAATTTATATTACATGTCGATGGATATGTCGACATGTAATATAAATTCAGTTTAATTAAATTAAGACCCCCAAACAGAGTCTGCAGCAATTTCCACACAGAGACACAGACAGGCATTCGCACTCACATTCATTTAACCTAACGCCCTGCATGTCTTCAGACAGTGAAAGCCAGACAACTGAGAGATTATGCAGAGATAATATCTAGTACCATCTCATTTAAGAAAGTGGGACAAAAAAAGAAAATAAATAAATGTGTAAGTAGCTTTACTTTTTTCCTACAAAGATTATGTTTATTAAAGTTGCCTCTTAACATTAGCCTTCACTCACTGAGCTACGTTCTGGAAGGTCTACTATTGCTTAGTTACTGTTAGTTAAAGGCCGGGACGACTTGCACTGGAAGCTGGTCATTTTATACATATTAAGAACAACAGTGAAAGTTGTGTGTCCTCACAAATTTGGGAAAGATACCTGGATTATTTCCAGAACCTCTTAAACAGATTAAGGCAGTGGTTCCCAAACCTTTTTTTGTTAAGCCCCCCTTTGTTTTACAAGAAAATCTTCACGCACCCCCACGACTTATTCTTCCACCCTGGCACAAACACATCCTCCAATCACACACACCCATCGCGCATCATAAATTCCTCCACAGCTGAGAATTTTTTGGATGCTTTTAATTTAACTCTATCTAAAAAAAAAAAAAAAAAAAACTCTATGCCTGCAAAACGGCGTTGATTTCTTAACAGATCTATTTAATAACCATTGTTTTTCAATTTTAGATGAAATCTGTCTGGTTAAAATGAGATCAGTTTCTGCTTCCAAGTCCTTACCCTGGCTAAATGACAATATCCACTGCTTAAAACGTGATTGTCGTAAAGCTGAGCGCTTGTGGAGGAAAACTCATTTAAATGTTCATCTCCTTTACTTAAAGGATCTTTTAGCCTCTTTTAACAATGCAATTAGTGATGCGAGGGCTGCTTATTTTTCTCATTTGGTTGCAAAGAGCAGAGGTAATAATAATAATAATGGATTGCATTTATATAGCGCTTTACAAATCCACTATTCATTCACTCACTGGTGCAGGCAAACCACAGTTGTAGCCACAGCTGCCCTGGGGCAGATTGACAGAATCACGCCATTGGCTCCTCTGGCCAACACCAGTAGGTAGTAGGTGAAGTGTCTTGCCCAAGGACACAACGACCAGGACAGAGAGAGCAGGGGGATTGAACCGGTAACCTTCTGGTTACAGATGAGCTTTCCAATCCCTTAAACCACGATCGCCCGTGGCTCAGGGGATTGGGAAGGTAAGGTAATCCTAAGGTGTTATTTGACACTATTACTGATATTATTACTGCTGCCACTATTTCCTCTAATGAAGACTGTGATAAAATTCTTTCTGGAAAAAATTTGTAATGTAAGGAAAAAATTGTCCCCATCAGCATCTGCATTGTCAGTTCCTACGCCAGCTCGGCCTGTCATTTTAGAAAGCTTTTTACCCATCTCACTACCAGAGCTGGTAAAAATAGTTAATGCAACGAAAGCATCCTCCTGTCTATTTGACATTTTACCTGCATCGTTATTCAAAAATGTCTTCCATTCTATTGGTCCCTGTGTGCTCACCATAGTTAACACCTCACTGGGGTCTGGTAAAGTCCCTGCTTATTTTAAAACTGCTGCTATACACCCCCTGTTAAAAAAAAACTACGCTGAACCCATCTCTCACTAGCAATTACAGACCAATCTCAAAAATACCATTAATTGCTAAGATATTAGAGAAGGTTGTGGCTAAGCAGCTTACAGCAGTTTTAGACAAACATAATATCTTTGACAAATTTCAGTCTGGCTTTCGTAGAGCTCATTCTACTGAAACAGCCCTTCTTAGAGTTTCCAGTGACATTCTGATGCAGAACGATGCAGGAAAATGTTCTGTACTCCTAATGTTGGACCTCACGTCAGCCTTTGACATCGTTGACCATTACATTTTGCTTGAAAGGCTGAAATACTGGGTTGGTGTATCTGGGTCTGCCTTAGAGTGGTTCTCCTCGTATCTCTATGAACGATACTCTTCTGAGGCGGTCTCTAAGTACAGGTCATCTTCCACGTCCCTGTCCTATGGTGTGCCACAAGGTTCTGTGCTGGGGCCCTTATTGTTTTTAATATATCTACTTCCTCTCCAGCATATTTTGAGCCCCTTTGAGGACATTTGCTACCACTGCTATGCAGACGATATCCAGCTGTACATGTGTTTTAAACCTGAAGATGTTTCTAAGCTGCAGATTCTAAATGTGTACTTAGAATCCATCAAAGGTTGGATGGCTGACAACTTCCTCCAACTTAATGAAGAAAGGACTGAAGTCCTTGTATGTGCTCCAGACAGACATGTTCCTAACATAATGAATGGTCTTGGTCCTCTTTCAAAATTTGTGAAACCGTCTATCAGGAACCTCGGGGTAACCTTTGATTCTGCTTTTACTCTGGATGTTCACGTCAAATCTCTGGTTCGGTCCTGCTTCTATCATTTAAGAAACATTTCTAAATTGAGCCCCATAGTATCTCATACTGAACTGGAGATTGTTATTCATGCATTCATTTCATCGCGATTGGACTACTGTAATTCACTGTTTACATGTCTAAACAAAAACTCCCTGGAGCGTCTGCAGATTGTCCAAAATGTTGCAGCAAGGCTTCTGACAAAAACATCTAAGTACTCTCATGTAACACCGTTGCTTATACAGCTGCACTGGCTCCCCGTTGAATTCAGAGTCCATTTTAAGATATTGGTTCTGACCTTTAAAACTCTTCAAGGACAAGCACCAGCCTACATCATTGAGCTTTTACAGCCCTATGTAGAAGGTCCCTGAGGTCATGTGATCAGGGCCTACTTGTTATTCAGCATACAAGGCTGAAAACCAAGGGAGACAGAGCTTTTGCCACTGTGGCTGCCAGACTGTGGAACTCTCTTCCTCGGAACTTAAGATCTGCAGACTCAGTGGTCACTTTTAAAAAATAACTAAAAACACATCTTTTTAGAATTGCATTTTGTTAACTTTTGTCTGTTTTTGTTTTATACTTTGTGAAGCACTTTGTGATTTTTTTTATCTAGAAATTTGCTATATAAATAAAATGAAACTTACTTACTTACACCCATATTTGGTTTTCAAACTCCATTGCAGTTTATTTCACACCTCAAACATTTAGTAAACAATTAAACAAATAAAAGTAAACTGCAATAAATTACAGGCAGCAAAAAAATAAACTACTAACTCTTTCATGCAACGTCCACACCTACACGGGTATTTTTGAAAACGCAGCTGTTTCTATGCGTTTGGACCTTTGGATTATTTTAAAACTGTTGTCAGGTTGGAGATTTTGCGAAAACTCAGTTTTTCCGTTTACGTGTGGACAAGGAATACAGAGTTCATCACGCAACGTCAAAGGTATGTGCCTTTTTTCACGTCACACTGTGCGCCACTTTATGGTTTACATGAGATGAATTTATACAATGGCGGATAGAGACAAAATACTGTTACTGTTAATCTGACCATCTGCAGTTTTTACATGCTTACATATACACACACAGTTACTGTCCCTCCATTTAGAAAGGAGAGGCGTCACGGTGTGATTATTTTACGTGTAGTTGTTTTTTCCTATGTAATAATATTCAACATTGCTATCAAACCATTTTCCAAAAAATGTGCAAAATTGGTTCAAAAACATAAACAGCTGTAGGATACTGTTTGTCCGTGAGGCAGGGAAACTAATGGGGAGACCTACTGTGGCACTTGTGCAGGTGAAGCCAAAGGCAGGATATGCGTCATAACATTTTCTAGTCTTTGGTTTGGAAGTAAGTTGGTTTGGAAACATATTTGGCAATGCTTCATCTTCTGCTTTGGGTTTGTGTGGGAGCCCCATCAAAAACCTGTCCGTTATTCTAGCAGTGTCCAAGCGCCCTTTTTTTATTCTTTTTTAATTTACACCGTGCCCCCTTGCAATGGCTCTGTGCCCCCCTCGGGGGGGACTTATGTCAAAACTTAATGTATTAATCTGGCCCATTCTTATCTGAAAGGGATCAAATGGTGCTGTTATGTTAGAAAATTAAAAATAAAACTAAAAATTAAAAAAATTAAAATTAAAAATAAAACGTTAAAAATAAAACTGAATTGAATTCTGTGATAAATGACTATTTGCTAATATTTCCTCAGGAGTCGGCTGGAAAAAGGTTTAAATGAATGAATCCTGTTGTTGTTTCTATGTTCAGTTCTGTCAGGGTGTATTCCTCTAAATGCCAGGCTGCTGTGTATTTTAATGTGTGTATGGGCTTTGGAAAGTTCACTGAGGTCATGCCTTGTCAAAATTAACCATTGCTGATCGCTGCTTTTACACAAAGGCTGTTTGGTTTGGCTCAAATGAACTTTAGGCTTGTGCGAAAGTTGTCAATCAACTTTTAGTGTGCACTAAACAAGTAGCCTGACAGTAGCTGGAAAGGTGAGCCTTGGTTCACCTCTAATTGGATCTCATGCTGTTTCTTTGTGGTCTGAAAGCAAATACATGTGAGGCTGAATGCACACTTGGAACTTGATGGTCTCTAAAGATGAAAGAGTTAAAAAACTATGTATGGCAGTGATGTAATACACCGTGTAACACAGTTGCATCAAGTTTCAAGGTTTTACACAAGGTTAAAATTAAAAGACTGAGTACTGTGTTCCAAATATATAAGCAGTACGTGTAGTCTGCACCACTCTGAGTGATAGTGATATAGTGAAATATAGTTGAAGCATTACTGTATTAGTTCTCATTTCCTTACATCCTTTTAAAGGCCTGCTTTGACAGTTAAAACTTCTTTTAAGTTAGAATTAAGTTTTGGGTTAAAGTTATATATATTTGTGACAGTAAACTCAGAGGTAAGAGGCTTTAAAAAAACATTAATACAAATGAAGGTCTTCTCAACGATGTGTTGATAACAGTCTCTGATTGGTTGGTGAACTATCAGAGGTCACTGTAAAACACGCATTGCCCAATCCTTAATTTGTGATCAAATGAATAAAAATGACAGCACAAATGGGCCACCAGTGCACTCGTTGAAATGTAGCACTGTCCTTTTTGTCCCCAGCTTGGTCTGCACACTTAATATTCTTGCAGCACCTTGCGAGGTTACCGCTGAGTTTTGTCCTATCATCACCTGTTTTAGACTTTCTAAAACTCTTACTTGCTGCTCCCTGCAACCTGACTTTGTCTCAACCTGCTGTCCAATAATTATGCAAATTTAGTCTGTTTCAGTAGCTGTGCATACTTTCCTGCTGTCGCCTTTCTTCTTAGCCTCTCTTGCAGCTGTTTTCTGTCCTCAGCTATCTGACTGTTCAATGTGGCGGCGGTGCAACAGTATCCAGATGGACCTCTGATGCCAACACTGCATACAGAAGCTCACAGAAAAGGTCACATTGACACTAAGCCAAGAGCAAATAAAGAACCCTTTTTATCTCCTCCACTCCACTGACATTCACACAGTAATAGCTTCTGTAAGATATTGTAATCGACCCCTCCAACTTTGTTATTAATTATTATTGTAAATGATTACTTTAGCACACATGCTTGTCACGATCCTGGTTCTTATGACAGTTTCTTGTGTTTTGTCATTTTGTATTATGGTTTGAGTCCACCTTGTTAGTTTAAAGTTTAGTCCCAGTCCCTAGGTTATGTTTAGCTTTTGGTTGTTAGATCCTCCCCGTGCCCTTGCTCCTGTGTAAGGATGGGTATCGTTTAGGTTTTATCCGATACCGGTGCCAAACCGGTACTTTTGAAACGGTGCCGGTGCTTAAACAGTGCTTAAACTGGTGCTTAAAGAATGGAGAACACAAAATTGGTCCAAAAACCTCTCATGTTTAGCTGTTTTTTTGTAAAAAGATAACAATGTTAGCCTTTTCTGCAGCTATAGGGGATTTATGGCATCACTCTTGCCTGGAAGCAGTGCTTAAACAATGGAAAAAACACAAACTTTGTCCAAAAACCTCTCATGTTTAACTGTTTTCCACTTTTTCTTTGGTCATTTTAGCCTTTTTTGGCCAGGGTGAAGGGAGTATCTGCCATCAAACAAGCAGACAGCCGCATGTAGCTATGATGATGTTTGCTAGTTCACCTTACATGCATTAATGTAATAACGTGGTTAGCCTAATCAACGTAAATTACACACGAACAACATTAAGCTCCTCACGCAGAGAAGAACGGCTGCTGCTGCCATCATCATCCGTCATCATTTCTGCTACACTGGCAGGGCTAGGGGCCAGGACTCTCCTCTCCGTGTTTTTGGAGGATGTTGCTAACTCCGGGTCCGATAACAGGCAACCCACCCGCAGTAGATGTGCACGGTGTGAGGTCTCACAGCAAGCTATCAAATACGGCGCATTTCTTGGCTTTTAAAAAAAACGCTATGCGTCGCCAGGTGTTTCATCGGATTTGAGGTGTTACCTCCTTTGACAGTATCACAGTATCACCTTAAAGCACTTGTTGCAGGCTGCTGAGTTTGCATATTTTGCTGTGAAGTACAGCCAGACTTTTGACCGATTTGCCTTGGTCATTTTTAATCTTTAGCTCTGCTCTAAAAGAACCTATGTACCTGGCCCCGCCTACTAAAACGTAAAATGATTGGCTAGAATCTAAAGTGTATCACAGCTCAGGAAAAAAAAGCACCGAAATAAAGCACCGAAATGTGCGCTGCTTTTCGGTCTGGTTACTACCATTTATGTCAGAACCGGTGCCATCATGGCATCAGATACCGGTACCCATCCCTACTCCTGTGTGTCTCTCTGTGTATCTGTGTTCATATAGTTCTGAGTTCCTGTGTCTTGTTTCCCCCCCTGTTTTATTCCATGTCTGTGCTCTCCCCGTGCTCTCTCTTCTCCTCCTCTCTGCGTATCTGTGTTCTTCCTGTGTTACATTTAAGGTCTGCGTCTTGGGTCAGCATTTTCAGTTGTGTCCTCCCTGTCTTGTTATGCGTAATTGTCCTCAGGTGTGCTCCCTGTGTGTTACCACGTCCCTCACTTACCTTCTGTGTATTTATGTCGGAATCTCCCTCTGTTCTGTGTCGTCCCTCATGGTTGTGTGCATTTCCTTGTGTCTTCCCTGTGCCTCAACTTTAGTTTCTCCCAGTGTAGTTTTGTGTTGCTCCTTGTGTTTCTGTTAAATAAAGCCGTGCCTTTTGAGTTTATCCCCGTGCATTGTGAGTCCTACATTTTGGATCCAATCTCCTGCCTGCACACAGCGATTCTTGACAGTGCTTTGTTTTTGCTAAGACAAAGAACTTTCTTCTCAGATATTCGTGAGTGTTACTGTGAGGTTTTTACCTTCCAATATAAAGCACCTTGAGGCAACTTTTGTCATGTTTTGGCCCTATATGAGTAAAACTGAATTAATTGAACTAAATGATACCCAGTGGCCCAAAACACACTGCTGATCCATTAAACCAGATCTGGATAGAAAAGGACTTTATGGTTCATAGACTGGCCTCCCCACAACCCAGACTTCAAGCAAAGCAGTGTGGAATCATCTTGACAACGAATGGATCAAAATGCATTCAACTTTTCAAACTCATTAAAAATGTGCCAAATCAGTTTTAGTATAAACAGTTTTTCCATTTATGTTTATATCATTACCAAACCTATTTTCCATTTGTGATACACCGTCATATTTACATTATTTGTACAGTACGAATGATTTGCTTTGGTACCTGGTCGAACTTAAGCTCTCCTCTGTCTGTCTGGCTGCGCTTCTCCAAAAGCAAACTCGCAGGCAGCAGCTTCTCCCCCCTCGCTCACATGCGTAAGTGCTGTGCTCAGTTGCCTAGTGCCTGAGCTCGGATCATACCAAAAGTAGGGGGAATTTACAACTGTGCGCTATGTGCTTTGAATAATGTGTGTAGTTTTTGTTTTATACAGTTGTCAGTCAGGCATCTAACTATGAAACACTCCAAAAGACCCGGGCTTAAGCCCAGTAAGGAACCCCCACCCCCAGCTCCGCCGATGGTTGACTCCAAATCTCCCGAACACTATGTCGATTAGCGATGGGATTTCCGTTTTGACTCACAACCGGCTCTTTCGGCTGGGTCACTAAAAAGAGATGACTCTTTCAGCTCCGAACTGACTCTTCAGGTTGTTTTGTTGCTTTAATTAATTAATTATTAACAACAATATAAAATTATGCACAAAAGGAATTACTAATGTAAAAAAAAAAACGTGGTTTTATTTATATATGTTTATATAGAAATATATACGGTGGTCCCTAGAGACAAAGCACGTACAAACGCCGAAACACATTTCTAGCGTTAACTGAACTTCGAAAACAGCTGACTAGATCACTTAAATTACACAATTGAAAGCATATGTGTATTGTTTGTGTATTTATACACAAGCACTCATATATATTCAAATAATTTAAAAGAATGTTCATTTACCTGTTACCAGTGTTGGGACTAACGCGTTATTAAGTAACTACGTTATTATTGTGTTATTAACTAGTTACCGAGCACGGTAACTAGTTATTATGCCAAAATCAGGAACGCGTTACTCGTTACTGGGATTTAGATAGGGTCGTTACTCGTTACTTCGTGTGGTGGCTATCGCGGAGCTTCCACAGATTCAGTAACATTAGCAAGTGGTGGAAGCCAGCAGGTGGATTAAGGAAAAGGGACGCAGAAGGAAAAGAGACCCGAGGCGGCCGCCGGTCCAAGTGTGAACTGAACTTCAGGTAAGAAGTTATGACCTGCAGTCTCTCTGGGTCAGATATAAACCAAGTTTAGGTGGAGTTTATTTTCGTTATGCTGACTTTTTCCGTACTGCGTGCTAGCTAGCATGACGGAGTTTCTATACAGCTGGGTGGTGCTATGAAGTTAATGATGTTGAACTTTATTTTGTTCATAAGTTATTAGAGTTGCCAACCGTCCCGTCTGGTATTCAGAGAAAATATTACGCGTTTCTTATTGAGGTGAAAAGGAACAGTTTGTCCCGTAATTCAGCTACAATGAAAAAGACACAAAGCTGGAGTTATTCTGTGTCTTTACGCTGCACAGCTGCCTCTTCTTCTTTCATTCTCTCCCCCTCCCTCTCCTGTTTCTACTTCAGTCATGAAAAGTGATCAGCTGATCGGTTCTCTTGTTTGTTTATCGCTCACTTTGCGCCAGAAAGAGGAAACCAGCGGATGTCGCGCTAAACAACAGCAGCACGTTTAAGCTAGAATTTATTTAATATTAATTTCTAGTATCAGCTGATGTTTTCTGGAGCCACAGCTGCAAAAAAGCTGCTGGTCATGATATGGTTTGGTTATCTGGTGAGAGGGAAACATGAAGATGAAACCAGGAGATGTCCTTACTGGATCATCCGAGCTGTGATGGAGAAACAGGTTTACCTTTTAGGTGACATGAATGAGTTGAAGGGAAGTTATGAACTGTTTCTGAGAGACAAATAACACCAGGATCCTTTTTTAGGCAGTTGACAGCTGGTAACTGTGCAGGTGCGGATCTAGCAAAGTGTTGCCAGGGGGCCAGGTAGGGCATTAACAGGGAAAGGGGGGCACAAAGAAATACTTTTCTTTCTTATTCTCATTTAAAATGTCTAGCTTTTAAAAAATAATTATCTGAATCTTACAATAAACGATTGATAGATTGATGCATATATACCATCAAAACAGTGTACATGACTGTCACAAGAGTGTTTATTTTCATTCAAAGGCTTTATGATTTTTCCTATAATGGTGGGCCGGTCTCTAGTCAAAATGCCCGGGACGATTTTTTTGTCCCAGTCCAGCCCTGTATGCAGCTCATCTGCAGTCTGGTGTTACCTACATCTTCCTATTCAGAAGGCAGAATTTCCGTGTTCTGAGTACAATCGAAAGCACCACGATTGCAGTTTTTGTGTTGGATGTAAAAGGCGCACATGACACTGTGACGTAGGCTAGAATCATGGCAGCAGTCAATGACGGTCCAGGCGTGGGATTTCTCTTGTGGAAATATGCACATTATCTTTTCCTTTCTATTGGTAGGTGGCACAGTGCACTTGTGGCAAGTAAGCAAGCTAGAAGACTGGCAAAGTTATGGAAGAAACACATTAACAAGTGAATTCTGAGTAAAACCAAAGTTACTTTCCCTAGTAACTAGTTACTTTGAAAGTAACGAGTAACTTGAAGTAACTGAGTTACTTTTGAGAGAAGTAACTAGTAATGTAACTAAGTTACTATTTTAAAGTAACTTACCCAACACTGCCTGTTACTACCACACACCAAATCTGGTCGTTGGTACTTCCTGGCTTGTGTAGCCACTAGGTAACAAAAGCTCAACACTGCCCCCTAGCATCTTGGAGCACTTCTGTTGTGTTTTGTACATGCTTCTGAGTTTTTACGTGTTTTGGAGTTTTTACGTGCTTTGTCTCTAGGGTCCACCGTAAATATACCTTTATTTATTCACTCCACATAAAATGTAATAAATAAATCATATAATATAAAAAACAACTATTCACATTTCAACTTTTAACTATTTAAATTTTCAGCTTTTTCCTTTTAAACAAATTTAAAGTGAAACAACACAAAACACTACAAACCACAACACAATTAAATATAAATTAAAATATGAAAACAAAAAGAAGATGCACATTCTCTGTCATATGGGCCTGCATGAATAAACTTTCTGAATCCTTTATCATCAGCAACTGAAAATAGTTGTGGATGATTACTATACCTTTCTAATGTGACATTGTTGTCCCTGGCTCGCTTTCTCTCTCTCTTCCTCCCGCTCTGTTCCTGTGCTACTGAGTGAAACTACCGCCCCTCCCCCCCTCTGCCCAGCGCAAAGCACGAGACTCGCGTGCGGAGTGAAGCGGAAAAAGGTGCGAGAGAGAGGGTGAGAGAAAGAAAAAAAAACGTACGCTCTAAGAGCCGTTTCGTTCGCAACCGACACATCACTAATGTCGATCTGAGACAGCAAGACCGAGACAGCGAGACCAAAACAAGACCAAGACCACGTAAAAGTGGTCTCAAGACCGGTCTCGAGACATCCAACTCTACCTTTTGCAAGAAAAACCGTTAGCGTGAGTGTTACTCCTATAACAAATGCGGGTCTTCAACTCTTTATATTACTTTTCTATTAATGATACATTAGGTCCTAGGTCCAAATCCATCAGCTGGCCAGTCTTTCTGTGTTAAGTTTGCATGTTGTCCCCTGTGTTTGTGTGGGTTCTCTCTGGGTACTCGTGCTTACTCCCATAGTCTAAAGCAGGGGTGGGCAAGCTTTTTGGCTCAGGGGACACACTGACCTTTAAAATTTTAAAAACGGACCAGGCCAGCACCAGATGCATACATATCAAACAAAAACATTAAGAAGGCTTTATAGTGTTAATACTTACATTCACTTTTAATGGGGACAGTGTTGTTGATCACCCTTTTTTTTTCAGTGCATCGAAATCTGGTGTTAGTTTTGTTGTGGCAATTCTCAGAACAGATCTGAGGTGTTCATCACTCAGCTGGGGTTTGTGGGATGCTTTGTTGTTGTTCATCACACCAAAAGTCTGTTCACATACATTCGTAGAGCCAAACAACACCAGCGTCCTCTGTGACATCTTGTGGATGATTGGAAATTTGGCTGCGCTTAGTGATGCATAAAACTCATCCAGTTTAAGAGAGTTGAACTTCTCCTTTAAGACAGAGTCACATTGGAGATCAATCAGTTCCAACTGCAGCTCCTGTGGCGCTGTAATCTGTAAGCCAAGCCATTGTTTACAGTAGGGAGCAGCTGCTAGCACTGGGCAACAGGAAAGTACTCCCGGAGGAGCGACCCAAGATTCCGAAGGAATTACGACGTTGGAGGAGGGGACGCAGGGCTGGAGTGAAGTACCAGGAAAGAAGGAGACGGTACAAACCAAGTATTCCATCCATTCTCATGGGTAATGTAAGATCTTTACCCAACAAGATGGAAGAGCTAATTGCGCTAACCAGACTGCAGTGGGAATACAAGCAGAGCAGCCTCCTCCTGTTCACTGAGACATGGCTCACGGACCACACACCGGACTCTGTCATAACTCTGGATGGCTTTCAACTGGTTAGAGCGGACCGGAATGCAATGGAGAGTGGTAAGAGGAGAGGTGGGGGACTAGCAATGTATGTCAATGAGAGATGGTGTAACCCGGGGCACATCACTGTGAAGGAACAGAGCTGTACCAAAGACATTGAACTGTTGGCAGTTAGCGTCCGGCCATACCACCTGGCCAGGAAATTTTCACACTTTATTGTGCTGACTGTTTACATCCCACCCTCGGCCGACGCTACAGCAGCCTGTGATTACATTCACTCCACTGTCTCTCAGCTACAGATGGCACATCCGCAGTCCCTCATTATTATTTCTGGGGACTTCAATCATGCCTCACTATCTGTCACTCTCCCAAACTTCTCCCAGTACGTTGACTGACATACAAGGGACAGCAAAACCCTGGATCTATTGTTTGCCAACACAAAGCAGGCTTACAGTGCATCACCCCTCCCCCCGCTTGGCCACTCAGACCACAACCTGGTCCTTCTCCACCCCACCTACCTACACTCCTATGGTGAAGAGGAACCCCCCCACGAAGAAGGTGATAAGGGTGTGGTCTGAGGAATGCACTGAGGCCTTAAGAGACTGTTTTGAATGCACAGACTGGCAGGAACTCTGCAAGCCTCACGGTGAGGACATCGACGCCCTCACTCACTGCATCACGGACTACAGCTCCCCCGCTGACCCCAGTAGGCACCCCCATACTCCGCGACCCGCCAGGGAAAGGGGGCCCGGGCCCATCCAGACCGGGGCCCAGTGCAGCAGCGCCTCCTGGCCCCACAGAGCCCGGGACAGTCCACCCAACCCCACTACAGAGAAAACTGCACCCACCCCACCATCCACTCATCTTCCAGACTACATAAGACAATAGACGCCCAGGCTGAGATCTTCCTCCACCTCTCCTGTATCTCCCCCTCCTGCAGAGAGAGTTCCTGAAGAGAGGAAAGCTCCTGCAAGATGTGACAATCTCCCCCATCAGTTGAAGAGCCCCCCAGGTGGCTTGACGCACCGCCGGCACCCTGCGCCAGGGCCGGGCCCCCATACACCCACCCGCCCACAACCCCGACAACACACCAACCAGGACCCAAGCCCCCGAGGCCCGGCCAGGGCCCCAGCCCAGAGACGGAGCGCCCCCAGAACCTCACGCCCATCCCGGACCCACCCAGAGGCAGCCAGGCTACCAGGTCAGTAACCCACGTCCGTCAGCACAGACCCTCCCCTAGCCCCGCTGCACGTAGCCACGAGGAAACCGTCACCTAAGAGCCAACAGAGCCTCTAACCGGACATGACCGTTACCCCGGGTTGAGCCCCCCAAGGAAGATGCCTCTGGGGAACCCCCCAACGCCCTAAGCCTATCCCTACCCCCACACCAACCACAACAGTGAAGGCGGGACCAAACTATGACCCCCCCACCCCCACTAGGTGATGGAGCTGATCAAAGGAGCCCAGAGCAATTGACCTGATGTGGTGGCAGAGGCTGTATCAAGACTAATGTAATCTAATAGATAATTTCTATATTGGTTAGAATTAAGATTATTTTTATTTTTCCAGTTCATGAGGACTGTTTTCTTGGCTATGCATAGGGCAGTGAAAACCATATGGGCTATATTCTTTTCTGAAGTGACATTATCTAAGCTGCCCAACAAACACACTAAGGGGGAAGTTGGAATGTTACATTTCAGACACTTCGATAAGTCCTCACATATCTCGCGCCAAAACTTCTGAACTGGTGGACAGAACCAAAGAACGTGGATATAATTGTCCGGTGAATTGGTTTGGCAGTGTGAGCAGTTGTTGGTAGACGTAAAGCCCATCTTGGACATCCGATGAACCTGTATAGTGCACTCTATGTAATATTTTGTATTGAATTAATTGAAGACTGGGATTTCTGATTAGATGAAAGGTTTTTAACCCTTGTATGGTGTTCGGGTCTGTGAGACCCGTGTTCAGTTTTTTTCAAAAGAAAAATTTAACAATTAATTATTTTTTCACGTGTAAATGTGTTGTGTCTTTCCACTCACTCCACTTGATTATAACTGATTTATTTATAACATTTTATATAAAAGAAAAACGAGAAGCACATTAATTCATAAATGTGATCTAACAAAGGTAAAGGGAAAAAATTAACCATGTTTGCTGTTCATATGTCTTGTAATTGGGATGAAGTAAACATCTGTTGAGTAATTTAACATAAAATTGTTTGATAGTGTTAATTTGGAAAGCCAGAACTCTAGCGGGTCCACCAGACCCATGAACACTGGCTGAGTAACAAAAATACGAACACCACACAAGGGTTAAGCAAGTCTGAGACCAGAAGTTTAGGTCTAAGTTAACTGACAAATGTGTACTTAATTAGAGTAACTTCACATTTCGTGCGACTTCATGGTTCGAGACACGGATGAGACACGTCAATCTTTGGCGGGCCGGAATAAAACGCCCAACGGGCTGGAGGTGGCCCATGGGCTGTAGTTTGCCCACCCCTGGTCCAAAGACATGTAATTAGCGGGACTAGGTTAATCGGTTATTCCAAATTGGCTGTATGTGTGAATGTGAGTGCGAATGGTTGTTGGTGTCTCCCTGTAAGCCCTCTGTTAGCCTCTCTGCCCTATGGCAACTGGGAAAGGCTCCAGCCCTCCCATGACCCTGAATTGGATCAACAGAAGGAAATTGATGGATGACTGGTAGTATTACTGTATTACTGTTACTATTACAAATACTACCTCTGTTTTTGCCTAAATCTGACTGTGCACAGTTTCCCTGCTCGATTGGGAAAGGAGTGTAGAAACAGTTGAGAAACATGAAGCTGTGAGAAACAGAGTAACAAAACATGGAATGACACGTTGGTTATTCTCTTTCCTGTTATATAAGATCTTAGTTAATATTATCCACTGCCAACTGCTGCGCTTTTATTTTTGTAACACTTTCTCGGCTGCTCAAGTGTTATATAATCATCAAACTGCCAGATATACTATTTTTGTTTCAGTATTCGTGAGTATGACGATGAGAATATGAAGACAAATTCTACATGCAGTCGACTAGTAGTGCTAATATTTATCAGTAACTAATTTAAACCTAATATTAATGTACTTGAATAATATCTTATTATAATGTTTACTTGTTTCTATCACTTTAGTATTTATTATTATTATTTCATGTAATATTATTAATATAAATCTACTACTGCTGTTATTTAAATACTGTGGCACTGTGAAAACATATATACGAAATATATGGCTATGAGTTTTTTGTAGTAGTGTCGACTATCTTATTTTTCAAATCATCACATCATGTGAGAGGACTTGGAACATGTCCTTGTGAAGTGTTTTGTTTTTTGTTTTTTTTACCCAAATCTGGTCTTTAAGTCTGCCGTCATTAGCCGTTTCCGGGTCCCAAAGTCAAATAAATAATAAAATGATCAGTGTTGCTGCGTAACCAGGTGTAACTATTAAGTTTAACATCCAGGCATCCATGAAAACAGAATTTATTAAATTTAGTGGAGTTAGAAGTTAGCAGGAAGTTAGCTCACTAGCTTCCTGCTAAACATGATATACCATGTTCTGACTGAGAGATTTCTGAAAAAAATTCAAACTTACAGCTCTGCTATCACTTCCAAAATAAATGAAGACAGAAAACTAAACAGCAGTGACGTTTGTAGGGTTACTGAAGTTGAGCTAGCTGGTATATAATGATGTGCTGTGTGATCGCTAGCGACACAGCTATGTTAACATAACATAAACACAGTGAAGCTGGAGGATGAACGCTAACTTTTTTCCACTTGATAAAAGTTAACATGAGGGTTCCCGATGGTTAGGGGATGCTGTAAACGGACCAAACTTCAGTCAGGAGAACAACTGAGATAATTCATCCACAATACGAGGTTAGTCATTAATATACTGCTGCATGGGCTGGGCTGTAGTTACATCGTAAAGGTTTAAAAACGGAGCTTTAAAATGAACAGTGGTAATAAAAACCGAGAGAGGCCGACAGTGATCACTGACTGTTTTTAGAGGCTTGTTGAGATTAAATAGAACAAGATATAAAGCATTAAAACATGTTAAGAACACAACAGCCTTATTAAATGCAAAGTAGTTTGGACCCGGAAGCAGAATTCATACATCATCACTTAAAGATCAGATTATGTTTGTGGTACAAGAATTCTGTAAGACATTTCATATGATAGCTTTTAACTACCAGCACAGTAACATCAGATTTATGGGTAAACTGTAACTGATTAATAATACATGTAAGAGAGATGCCCAAACTAAAACGTTTAAACCTCTGACATGTAAAGTGGATAACATTGATAATCATGTTAGGGATTGGCATTTATGTGGAAAATTGTTGCACACACCCTGGGAGTGACACTTCTCAGAGGCAGCATCCTCAACAGAGAATTGCAGGGAAAAAATCCACCTCAAAAAGAAAACATTGTGACTTGGACATAAACTGCATCAAAAGCTGGTTTGAAGACTTATTTAAGTTTTTCATTTCATCAAAGTGCTTTCTTTCTGCCTGCAAAGTTATGTCTGCAGAAAACCGCGGGCAGGGTGATAATGATTAACTATTGAAGTACTGCAGGGTTTCACCCAACAAACATTCATGCTGCTGACATTTTCTTTAATAGCTGTTCGATTGTTCAGTGAACAAAAGTCAGAGAATAGTGAAAAAGCCCATCATTATACCCTGAAGCTGAAGTTAAGATATTGATATGCCTTGAGTTTGTCAAAAATCCCAAATATATCGTGTTTACTTTAATGGAAAAGTATGAATTTTCACATTTAGGAAGGCAGCATTTTTGACTATAATACTCTCCTGTCAAATAACATGAAATGTAATGGCAAAAATGAAGTTGATCACCCTTTGGACTCCAAGCCACATGTACCCATACATTCATAACACTTCAGTGTGTATACGTTTATTCTGCCTCACATTCACTGCCAAAGTAGAATCAGCAGTTAACCTACTATGGACATCTCTTTTTTTTTAATTTTTTTGCCTGTCCCGTTTGGCTCTTTTGCCATCAGAATTGTTGTCTAAAGGCAAACAAAGATGCCCAACGGATTTACTTTACCAAATTGACCATCCCAGCCTTGCCGTAATGGTCCATTTGATTGGGGAAAGAAGGGGAGAAAGAAAGAGGGAAAGAGAAACAGCTGAGAAGAGGGACGGGGGAGAAGGGCAAAAAACATAAACCAACAGAACGGGCAGAGAAAAAAAATGCATATATCAATCACCTGGATCACCTGCTGAGAAAGAAAAAAGAAAACAAGCAGAAGAGAACAAGAGTAATAGAATAAACAACATCACAATGATATATGGGAATATGATAGTAAATACTAAATATTAAACATTATTGTGCAGCACATAAGATCAACAGAACACAGTGTGCTTTGAGGTAGGAGCCAAAAAGGGTGTAGTTTCAGAATCAGAATCAGAATACTTTATTGATCCCTGGGGGAAATTATTTTTTGTTACAGTGCTCCATTTTAAACCAACATTAAGACAAGACAGACAATACACTAACTAAGAATAGTACAATATATACATATATATACATACATACATACATAAGTCACTCAAAAATAAATAGTTGGAAAAGAAACATGTGTAGTTGTAGCAGCAAACAGTGTGTTAAGTGGATGCGTTGTACAGGGAGATGGCCACAGGCAGGAATGATTTCCTGTGTCGTTCAGTGGTGCTTTTCGGTAATCTCAGTCTCTCACTGAACGTGCTCCTGTGACTGACCAGCATGTCATGGAGTGGGTGGGAGGTGTTATCCAACATTGTCTTTATCTTGGACAGCATCCGCCTCTCCGACACCACCTTGAGGGAGTCCAGCTCCATCCCCATAACATTGCTGGCCTTACGGATTAGTTTATTAAGTCTGTTGGCATCTGCGACCCTCAGCCTGCTCCCCCAGCATGCAACAGCATAGAGGATCGCACTGGCCACAACAGACTCATAGAAAATCCTCAGCATTTTCTGGCAGATGTTGAAGGACCTCAGTCGCCTCAAAAAATAGAGACGACTCTGGCCCTTCCTGTAAAGTGCTGTGGTGTTTTTAGCCCAGTCCAGTTTATTGTCAATGTGTACTCCAAGGTATTTATAGTCCTCCACAATGTCAACACTGACCCCCTGAATTGAAACAGGGGTCAAGTGTTTCCTGGTCTTCCTGAAGTCCACGATCAGTTCCTTGGTCTTTGCCACGTTGAGCTGCAGATGATTCTGCTCACACCACGTGACAAAGGAGTCGACCACAGCCCGGTACTCTGTCTCATCATCCCTGCTGATGCATCCAACCACCGCAGAGTCATCAGAAAACTTCTGAAGATGGCATGTCTCTGTGCAGTGGCTGAAGTCTGTGGTGTAGAGGGTGAAGAGGAAGGGGGAGAGGACAGTCCCCTGTGGTGCCCCTGTGTTGCTGATCACCTTGTCAGACACACACTGTGGGAGACGTACATATTGTGGTCTTCCTGTCAGGTAATCAACAATCCAGGACACCAGAGAAGCATCCACCTGCATCGCTGCTAACTTATCACCCAGGAGGGTCGGCCTGATGGTGTTGAAAGCACTGGAAAAGTCAAAAAACATGACCCTCACAGTGCTCGCCGGCTGGTCCAGATGGGTGTAGACACGATTGAGCAGGTAGATGATGGCGTCCTCAGTTCCGAGACAAGGCTGATAAGCGAACTGAAGGGGATCCAGGTGTGGTCTTACTATGGGTCGCAGCTGGTCCAGGATGAGCCTTTCCAGGGTCTTCATGATGTGGGAGGTCAATGCCACGGGCCTGTAATCCTGGGGGCCACTGGGACGTGGCGTCTTTGGTACAGGGACGAGGCATGATGTCTTCCACATCACCGGGACCCTCTGCAGACTCAGACTCAGCATAAACAGTTTATGAAAGACTCCACACAGCTGGGGGGCACAGGTCTTGAGGACAAGGGGACTCACTCCGTCTGGTCCAGTAGACTTGCCTGAGTGAAGTCTCCTCATTTGCATCTCAACCTGGTATTGAGTGAAGGTGATAGGTGGGGGAGGGGTGTTAGGAATCTCACAGGAGGCAACAGCGCCATGTGAAGAGAGAGGCTGGCACAGTGGTGTGGCTCTGGATTCCAGGCTGACTACAGGTGAGGTTGTGGGGGTGGGAGCAGACACTGTGGTGTCGAATCTATTGAAAAACAGATTCAACTCATTGGCTCTATTCTCACCTCCCTCAGTTCCCCTGCTGTTGGTTGGCCTGAATCCAGTGATGGTCTTCATGCCCCTCCACACCTCTCTCATGCTGTTCTGCTGGAATTTCCACTCCAGCTTCCTCCTGTAATTGTCCTTAGCCTCTCTGATCTTGTCCTTTAGTAACACCTGGATCTTCCTCACCTCCTCTTTGTTGCCCCCTCTGAAAGCCCTCTTCTTGTTGTTGAGGAGGGCTTTGATGTCCTTAGTCACCCACGGCTTGTTATTTGGGTAACAATGAACAGTCTGAGCTGGAACAATGGAGTCGGTGCAGAAAGTTATGTAGTCTGTGATACACTCAGTAAGCCCATTGACGTCCTCGTCAATGTTTCCCAGTCGGTCACCTCGAAACAGCCCTGTAGTTCTGCTAAGGCCTCCTCTGACCACCTCCTGACAGTCCTGGTGGTCACAGGTTCCCTCCTCACAATTGGCACATAGCGGGGGGGTGAGGTGAATCAGGTTATGATCTGACCTACCAAGTGGGGGGAGGGAGGAGGAGCTGTATGCATCCTTGACGTTAGCATACAGTAAGTCTAAAGTTTTCTCTCCCCTGGTGGGACAGTCCACATATTGTTTGAATGTTGGTGTATTGTCCAGTGATACATGGTTGAAGTCACCCGAGATCACATTAAAGGCACTCGGGTGCTGAGTCTGTAGCCGAGCTATGGGGGTGTGATCACCCGTGTGTACACCTGTGAGCATGGACGCGCTTGTTTTTTTGTTTTTTTTTAAAAGGTTCCTTCATGTAATGATCTGCTAGAGGGTGTGGGGGGGCCACAGCCCCGTCCTCCAGGGCATGAAGCAGGTATGGAGGAGATCAAAACTCCAGACATCCAGAGGCCCCCAGAACACAAGAGACCAAGGAAGACCAACAGAGGGGCAGCCGCGCCACTGTCCCAGAAAGAGCTGAGGAGAGTCCCAGATGAGGGCTCACTCAGCAGCTGCGGAGCAGAAGCCAGGGGGAGTTGCAGTGATGCGCCCGTGAGCTCCGCCGGCAGCCAGCCGTGCCTGAGTGACCGAGCCCCAGGCCGAGAGGCCGGGGGCACCCCACCTCCGAAGTGGCCCGAGCGAGCCCCAGGCTCCAGGCCCCGATAAGCGGCCGCCAAGGAGTGAGCCGGTGTGTACCTGGACGCCCATCCCCGGACACAAAGAACCACCAACGCACCGATGTCTGAGGGTGTCCGCCACTGGCAGGGGAAGTGGTGGTAGGGGGAGATAGGCCTCCAAACCTTGGAGGGCCTGAGATGTCCCCAGAGAGGTGGCGCCTGACACCCAACCTATGGACATCTCTTGACTGTGAGATAAGCCTAGAGTACCTGAAGGAAACCTCCACAGGCATTTCACCAAGAAAGGTTTAAGGACCACGGAGAATTGAACCGTAGTGAGGCAGCAGTGCTAACCACTGTACCACTGTTATAGCTTCACAGTAGGGCAGCATGGTGACAACAGTGTCAGCATTATTGCCTCGCAGCAAGAAGATCCTAATAGCTGATGTGTACCGTAAACCTACGCATACAGATCAGTATTTAAGGTTTGACTCTCATCATCTACTGGAGCATAAACTGGGTGTCATCAGGACGCTACAACACACATCTAGAAGGCCCTGTGTAAATGAGGTTATCCCAGCTGGAAATTTATCAAAGCTGGGAAGGCGCCTAAAGAAAGCTGCAGCTGATCCAGGAGAGAAGGACAACTGCTGCCTAAATGAAAACCTGTAGTGATCCCGTACGTGTCAGGAGTATCGGAGCAGGAGAGGTAAGTGACGGAAGTGACGGGAAAAGGTAAGCGACCCATGTTGTAGGTGACGTCAGATGCCAGAGATTTGGCGGAAAAAAAGCGAATGGTAGCGTAGAATTTAACAAAGTTTCTTTAAGCTTCAGTATTGCCAAAAAAACGAATCAATTGTCATATAACTAACAACATCTGTCCTATTATCTCCAACACCCTGGAGGACAACGGGGAGATTTTAGATGCTCTCCAAGATTACATCGACCGGTGCTTCCAAGATTTAGTAATGAAGAAGGCTCAGAGTGCATCTTCCCCGGGCAGAATTGAGACACCGTCATCAAAGAGATGTCGCCCGGCAGACTCCCCCGGCACAACATCGCCTGCCGGCAAAGACATTGCAGACATCCTGGAGTCAATCGACAAGTGATTGTCCAGTTTCGATGCGAGGGTGTCCCTGGTGGAGATTTTAAACCGGGAATTTAAATCTCTGAGAGAATCCCTGGAATTCAGCCAGCAGCAGGTGGAAATGGTTGCCGCTGAAAATGCCACGCTACAGGAGTCGGTCAAATCTCTCACCGATAACGTGACCCAGTTAAACATAGAAAATAAAAAAATGAAAGAATCCGTTATCGATCTACAAGCCCGTAGCATGCGAGACAACCTTGTGTTTTCTGGTACTCCAGAATCTGTCGGAGAGGACGTGGAAGCAATAGTGAAAAGCTTCATTAAAACCCACCTGAAGCTGCCGGAGGACACCGTAAAGAACATCGCCTTCAAAAGAGTGCATCGCTTGGGGGCCGTGAGGTCGCCGACTGGGAGACCACGTCTGTGTGGCCAATTGTGGCCAAATTCGGCCAATTCAAACAGAAGGAACAGGCAGGGAGCTGAAAGGAACGGACTTCAGTGTGAACGACCAGTTCCCCAAAGAGATCCTGGAACGACGCAAGGTCCTGTTCCCAGTTCAACGTAGCTTCATCCAGAGAGGCTCCCGCGCTGTCATCGCCATGGACGGACAGCTGTACCGCGACCCCGGCACCACTCCGTGGTTATATTGACTGCACTCCAGATAAGAACCCGCTACACTCTTTTCTTATTCATTCACACTCTCTCCTTTAACATGTGTTTAACCTAGTAATATCAGTATGATGTCATGGCAGATATAAGATAAGATAAGATAAGATAAGATAAGATAAGATAACCTTTATTAGTCCCACACGTGGGAAATTTGTTTTGTCACAGCAGGAAGTGGACAGTGCAAAAGTTATGACGCAAAAATTAGAATACAATAAGAATAAATACAGTACACAGCTGTACAGAATAGAATAAAATAATATACTATATACAGTAGAATAAAATAGAATAAAAATATACAATAAGATAAAAATAGAATACGAATGCTATATACAACTGAGTAAAAATACAACGATGCCAGAAAAGATTATTGCACTTAGTGTTATTGCACATGTGTGGATGTGTGTGTTTGTTCAGTTAAAGTCTTTGTTGTGGAGTCTGACAGCAGTGGGGAGGAAAGACCTGCGAAATCTCTCCGTCCCACACCGTGGGTGCCGCAGTCTCCCACTGAAGGAGCTGCTCAGTGCTGTCACAGTCTGCTGCATGGGGTGGGAGACGTTGTCCAACAGGGATGACAGCTTAGCCGCCATTCTCCTGTCACTCACCACCTCCACTGGGTCCAGAGGGCATCCTAGAACAGAGCTGGCCCTTCGGATCACCCTGTTCAGTCTCTTCCTGTCCCCAGCAGAGATGCTGCCGCCCCAGCAGACCACACCATAAAAGATAGCAGAAGCCACCACAGAGTCATAGAAGGTCTTCAGGAGTGGGCCCTCCACCCCAAACGACCTGAGTCTCCGCAGCAGGTACAGCCTGCTCTGCCCTTTCCTGTAGAGGGCGTCTGAGTTATGAGTCCAGTCCAGTCTGTTGTTCAGATGAACACCAAGGTACCTGTAGCTGTCCACAGCCTCAATGTCCATACCCTGGATGTTCAGTGGTTGCAGTGGAGAATGCTTGTGCCTGCGGAAGTCTACCACCAGCTCCTTGGTTTTACTGGCGTTGATCTGGAGGTAGTTCAGCTGGCACCAGTCCACAAAGTCTTGAGTCAGTCCTCTGTACTCCTTGTCGTCCCCATCAGTGATGAGGCCGACTATTGCAGAGTCATCAGAGAACTTCTGCAGGAAGCACTGGGTGGAATTGTGGGAGAAGTCTGCAGTGTAGATGGTGAAGAGGAACGGATCCAGAACCGTTCCCTGTGGGGCCCCCGTACTGCAGACGACCCTGTCCGACACACAGCCCTGAGTCCTCACATACTGTGGTCGGTCGGTGAGGTAGTCCAGGATCCAGGTAGTGAGATGATGGTACACTCCAGAGTTCACCAGCTTGTCCTTTAGAACCGAGGGAAGAATGGTGTTGAAGGCACTGGAGAAATCAAAGAACATGATTCTCACAGTGCTTCCAGCGGTCTCCAGGTGAGAGAGGGAACGATGTAGGAGGTGAATGACGGCATCATCCGCGCCAATGCCAGGCTGGTAGGCAAACTGAAGTGGGTCCAGTGATGAGCTTGTTAGGCGCCGAAGCTGAGCCAGGACCAACTGCTCCAGGGTCTTCATCAGGTGGGATGTCAGAGCCACCGGCCTGTAGCTGTTGAGGTCCTTGGGGCGTGAAGTCTTTGGCACTGGTACAACACAGGAGGTTTTCCAGAGCTGTGGGACTCTTCCCAACCTCAGGCTCAGGTTGAAGAGGTGCTCCATCACCCCACACAGTTGGTCCGCGCAGGACCTGATGACCCTCGAGCTGATGCCATCTGGGCCCGCTGCCTTCTTGCCATTAATCCTCCTCAGTTCCCTCCTAACCTGGGTGGTTGAGAGAGACAGGCTGGAGCCTTGTGTTGAGTGTGTATTGGATGCTGTTGTTGGGGGTGGGGAGGAGTGAGCAGGGTGAATAGAGGAGGTGTGAAGTGTCTGAGGTGTCAGAGGTGGAACAGCAGCAGTGGGGGTGGGTGAGTCTGCAGCCGATGTTGTAGACTGTCTCATGGTTGAATCAAATCTGTTGAAGAAATGATTCAGTTCATTTGCCCACCTCACATCCCTCCCAGGCAGAGAGTTCTGCTGTTTGTGGCCTGAGATGGTTCTGAGGCCTCTCCAGACTTCACCAACGTTGTTTTGTTGAAGCTGGTTCTCCATCTTCTGCCTGTAGCTGTCCTTCCCATTCCTTATCAGTCCCCTCAACTCTCTCTGCACCCTTTTCAACTCCTCTTTGTCTTTGGATTTGAAGGCCCTCCTCTTCTGCTTGAGGACAGCTTTAATTTCTGGGGTAATCCAAGGTTTGTTGTTGGAGAAACACCGTACAGTCCTGGTAGGTACGGTGTTATCCACACAGAAATTAATATAGTCAGTAATGCATGTAGTAAGGCTCCATGGTCGTCACAGATCACCTCCCACACAGTCGACTCAAAACAGTCCTTAAGAGCCTCCTCGCTCTCCTCTGACCATCTCTGCACTGTGCGGGTGGCTGGTGGCACCCTGCGCACTAAGGGCTCATACACAGGGACAAGGTGCACCAGGTTGTGGTCAGATTTGCCCAGTGGAGGGAGAGGTGATGAACTGTATGCCTCTTCAGCATTGGCATACAGTAAGTCCAGTGTTTTATTGTCTCTGGTTGAGCAGGTCACATACTGGGTGAAGGTGGGCAGTGTGGAGTCCAAAGAGGCATGATTGAAGTCCCCTGATATTATGAGAAGGGCTCTCGGAGATTGTGTTTGCAGTCTGCTGACCACTGAGTGCAGAGTGTCACAGGCTGCATCCGCGTTGGCCGAGGGGGGGACATACGCTGTTATTGCGATAACATGCGAGAATTCCCGGGGCAGATAGTACGGACGCATGCTAACGGCTAACAGCTCAATGTCTCTGCTGCAGAGTTGTTCTTTCACAGTGATGTGCCCAGGGTTACACCATCTGTCGTTCACAAAAACTGCCAGTCCCCCTCCTTTCCTCTTACCGCTCTCTCTCGTCCTGTCCGCTCGCAGCATCTGAAATCCCGGTAGTGTCACGCTTGTGTCCGGAGTTAGCGGTGTTAGCCACGACTCCGTTAGCATCATGATGCTACATTGCCGGTACTCCCTCTGTGACCAGATTAGCGACGTGAGCTCATCCATCTTATTGGGCAAAGATCTTTCGTTTCCAATGATTACAGAAGGAAGAGATGGTCGATAACGTCTCCTTCTCGGGCGACGGCGCTCCTTCCCAGCACGACACCCCCGTCTTTTCCTCCTCAGCTCGCTGGGAATGTCGGGTCTGTCCGCCGGCAGTACCGCTGCGGGACGCAGCGCTAACAGCTGATCCTTACTGTAAACAAAGGATCCCTGCTCTGGGTCCCCAGACACGCGTGAAAAAAGTAGAAATAAACTAAGAAAAAAGACCAGAACTAGCACAAAACGGTAGAACATGGTTGCAGAGTCTAATTACTGATACGTTAGTTATAAAAAATTACGAGAAGAAAAGATAAGAAAGAAAGAAATACGCTGTTGAGCAGAGCTGCTGTAACAGGCTGCCGCACACGGGGGGCGCCGGAAGATATAGCACCATCACTCTCCATCATTGCTTTAATTGGAATGTTTCCGTTTCTTTTCTTTTTTGTTGTTGTCGCTCAACATTCTCGTGATTTTTTTCTTTCTCTTTTCTTTCACTGCTGTGATCACCTACTTCCCCACTCACCTACAAACAACACCCTCTATTTCTGCATATTCACACACCACGATCACGCAAACACATGCGCTCAACAGCACCACATTTACAACAGCCTCACAGCGCACACAGACTTACAGGACACACACGCAAGCCACGCTTCTTCATATTAGTTAATATACACACACATAGTCAGACTGATGGAGCCTCTCACCACAAATAATTTTTTCTCTTTCTATTTACAAACAAGTGATGTTTCCACATTCTCTTCACCCGTCTAAACGAAACACCCAGCATACATCATTAGACATACACACACAATTATGGGCACACTAAGGTTTGTCACATGGAATGTAAATGGAGCTGGCACCAGAGAAAAAAGGTTAAAGATATTTAACCAGCTTAAAAAACTACAGGCAGATGTTGTTTTATTACAAGAGACTCACAGGGCTGTCACAGGTTTAAACGAACTTAAAACATCTGAGTTTCCTAATGTGTTTGCAGCCTGCTATAATTCTAGACATAGGGGAGTAGCAATTTTAATACATAAAAATTTTAATTTTACTGTACTCGATACAGTTATAGATCCAGAGGATAGATTCCTTATTATTAAACGACCAATGTTTAACAAAAAGCTATGTATTGTAAGTATATATGGTCCAAATGTTGATGATTCCTCATTCTTCCACGGATTTTTCAGTGCACTCTCTGAACACCTTGATTGCACACTTATTCTTGGAGGCGACCTAAACCTTGGACTAAATAAAGAAATGGATAGGCTCAACACAACAGGAACTCAGCGCAATTGACAGTCCACAAATATAACCAAACAGTATATGAGCGACTTTGGCCTTTGCGATGCATGGCGCTCCCTTCACCCCACCAGTAAAGAATATTCTTTCTTCTCACATGTCCATCACTCCTACTCTCGTCTGGATTATTTCCTAGTCAGCAGCTCACTGCTGAGTGATATTTCAGACACTGAGATTCACCCTATAGCTGTCAGCGATCATGCTCCTGTATCTTTAACACTAATACATAAGAAGAACGCTATACCAAGTAAAAACTGGAGATTCAATACATCGCTGTTCAAAGATGAAGACTTTATTAAATATTTAAAAAAAAGAGTGGACTTCATATTTAGACTTTAATGACACTCCCGGATAGGGATGGGTATTGATAAGATTTTCAAGATTCCGATTCCATTTTCGATTCTGTTTAACGATTCGATTCTTTATCGATTCTCTTATCGATTGTTTTTTTTTAAAAAAGAGAACACTAAGTTCGATTAGCTTAGAACTTTGTTTTATATCTTCTCTTTGAACGAGATAGAAATTTAGGAGTAACATGGCCTTACAAACCCAACAGTGAGATCCAGCCTATGGCTCTTCAATGGGGTGTCACAGGGTCCCCAGGAAAAAAAATTGTAAATGTAAAATAATAAAATAAATATTCTTCTGTAGCAATAACAAAGTATAACATAAATTATTCAGTAGCAATTACACAAGAATATCCAGTAATGTTCCTGCCTACAATTAAACACATTCACTTACCATCTGCTGTGGCAAATGGGTGCAAGCCTTTTACCACAAATTTGTCACTGCTTGGTGACATTCGTCTATCCTGGCCTGAAAGGAGACGCTAACGGTAGACTGGGGTGAGAACTGCCAGCATCTGAGCCAGCCAGACTCTGTCTGTCTCTCTCATCGTGGTCACCTAAATGCAGCGCACAGTAATGGCAGGTTTTATAATAAGGCAGATTGCGCTAACATAATATGCACTGTTAGTTGATTATTTACCTTCCACATTAACGGGAAAGGACATGCAAACGTTACCGCTGCTGCTGGGTTGTGTCAGGGTTCCTGGGTCGTTGACCCAGTGCTTTCAGTTTTGTTCATGTTCAGTTCATTTTGCCACTTCCATGTTCTCACTTGCTGCTTTTCCTGTGTCAGCTTGTCTCGTGTCATTAGCCAGATTATGTTCAGTTGTGTACTCACCGATCTCTCATTATCATCCTCATCAGTCTGTGTATTTAAGCCCTCTGTTTATAGTCGTTCACTGTCGTGTCAATGATGTTGATGTCGTTTCTCCGTATGTATGTTCAGTTCAGTCAGTCAGCCAGCCATCCATCCAGTCTTTCAGCCAGTCAGTCCTTCATTCCTGCCATGTTCATCCACGATTCATAATAAACCATCTTCAGTTCTTCACTATCCACGAGTCCTGCGTTTGGGTCACTTCCTCGCCAAGAAGACACGCTTTTAACCCAGCAGACTCGGACCTTTTCGAGCAGCAGGACGCAGCGCTCTCCATTTGGGCGGAGAAGCTCAGGTGGAAACAGCGGCTCTTCTCAGAGAGGGAGGACGTCTTTGAGGGGACTCGTCTGGCTCTGGGCGGGCCTTGGAGACGCCGCGGTCCTCCACCTGCTGCCTCACCTGCATCGGAGCATTCGCAGCGGAGAGTGGGCGTTACTCTCGTCTGGATTATTTTTTGGTCAGCAGCTCACTGCTGAACGACATTTCAGACACTGAGATTCACCCTATAGCTGTCAGCGATCATGGTCCTGTATCTTTAACACTAATGCACAAGAATAATACTACGCCAAGAAAAAACTGGAGATTTAATATATCACTACTTAAAGATGAAGACTTTATTAAATATTTTAAAAAAGAGTGGACTTCATATTTGGACTATAATGACACTCCCGAAACATCAGCTTCTGTTCTATGGGAAGCAGGGAAAGCTGTGATGAGAGGTAAAATAATTTCTTTCTCATCACATAAAAAGAAAAAAGAAAACAAATATTCAGGAATTAGAAAAAAACATCAAATCACTAGAAGAAGCCTACGTGTCCCACCAAGATCAGGAAACATTGAACAAAATACGCAAAACAAAACTAGAATTAAATGAGATAATTGATAAAAAAACAAAATTCTTAGTACAAAGACTACGCCTACAAAATTATGAACATGGTAATAAATCCGGTCAATTTCTAGCAAACCAGCTAAAAATAAATAAAGAAAAAACAACTATATGTGCTGTTCAAGATTCATCTGGGAACACAATATATGATCCGATACAAATAAACAACATTTTCAGGGATTTCTATAAAACGTTGTATTCACCACAAATAAAGCCATCTAAAAAAGAAATTGATCAGTTTTTGGACAACATAACTCTTCCAAAATTATTAGACACTCAAGCAATGGCACTGGATTCACCACTGACACCAGGTGAACTCCAGGAAGCCCTGATAAGTATGCCCAATAATAAGGCTCCAGGTCCAGACGGCTTTCCTGCAGAATTCTACAAAGAATTCTGGTCGATTCTAGCACCAGTTTTCTACAGAACGTTGTTGGAAATTAAAGAAAAGGGCAGACTTCCATCAAATATGAATTCTGCAAACATTAATCTCCTGCTAAAACCAGGCAAAGACCCTGTATATCCCTCAAGCTATCGTCCAATATCCCTTATAAATGTAGACCTTAAAATAATCTGCAAAGCTCTCTCAAAGAGACTGGAGAAAATAACCCCCCTCTTAATTCATCCTGACCAAACTGGTTTCATAAAAGGTAGGCACTCATCAACAAATACACGTAGATTACTTAATTTGATAGACTACTCATACAGTAAAAACCTAGAAACTACAATATTCTCTTTAGACGCAGAAAAAGCATTTGACAGAGTTAACTGGAAATTTATATTTGCAACTTTACACAAATTTGGTTTTGGATCCTCTTTCATAAACGGGTTAAAAATATTATATAATTCCCCAACAGCTTGTGTTAGAACAAATGACCAAACATCCTCCAGCTTCTGTCTCCTGAGGGGCACCAGGCAGGGATGCCCACTCTCCCCTTCACTGTTTGCAATTTTTATTGAACCACTAGCAGCAGCAATTAGACAGAATTCAGTAATTAAGGGCATAAAATGCAAGAACGTGGAACATAAAATCAGCCTTTATGCGGATGATGTGTTACTCTTTCTCCAAAATTCACAAACCAATATCTCTGGGGTGATTGAATTGATAAACTCTTTTGCAAGAATATCAGATTACTCAATTAACTGGACAAAATCTACAGTTCTACCGATTAATTGCTCCCTCCATAATTCCTCTTCTACACCACTGCAATCGGGAAATATAAAATATTTAGGTATTAATGTTTCTCCCAAGCTTGCAGATCTAACTAAATTAAACCATATCCCACTTTTAAAGAAGGTAGAAGATGATCTGGCTAGATGGAAATGTCTACCCATATCACTCATGGGAAGGGTTGCCGCTATAAAAATGATGCTCTTACCAAAAATAAATTATTTATTCTAAATGATCCCAACTAAACCGCCACAAGATTGGTTCAGATCGCTAGATTCATGTATGTCCAAATTCCTTTGGAAAAATAAACCCCCACGTATAAGCTAGAGATCTAGAGATCTCAGACCTACCATTTGTCAGCTCAAGCATCCAACGACATGAATGCTTTAAAAGCATCAACATCAGCTCTTCTCTGACAGCATGGTGGGAGTTTCTAAAATTGACGGCGTCTTCATTAATCCCATGCAAACGTACACCTATCTGGAACAACCCTGACATATTACAAAACAATAATATGATAAACTTTTCAGATTGGAGTGGTAAAGGAATCAAATATTTAGAACATATACTAGAAGGAACAGAATTTATCTCATTTGACGGACTAGTTACACAATATGGGATCAACAAGAAAAGATTTTTAGAATATCAACAAATTAAATCCATAGTAAAAAAGAAATTTAAACCGGGTCAAGTTGAACTACAAACACCACCAAGTGTGGTTCAATTTCTTACTCTTAAAACCCCCAAATTACTATCCAAAATATACAGAATACTTTCTAAAACAGATGAATCAATATCACTTCCTATTGCAAAATGGGAAGCGGATTTATCAGTTAACTTAGACCAAAACTTCTGGTCTCAGATTTGCTTAAAAACCTTTCATCTAATTAGAAATCCCAGTCTTCAATTAATTCAATACAAAATATTACATAGAGTGCACTATACAGGTCATCGGATGTTCAAGATGGGCTTTACGTCTACCAACAACTGCTCACACTGCCAAACCAATTCACCGGACAATTATATCCACGCTCTTTGGTTCTGTCCACCAGTTCAGAGGTTTTGGCGCGAGATATGTGAAGACTTATCGAAGTGTCTGAAATGTAACATTCCAACTTCCCCCTTTGAGTGTGTTTGTTGGGCAGTTTAGATAATGTCACTTCAGAAAAGAATATCTCCCATATGGTTTTCACTGCCCTATGCATAGCCAAGAAAACAGTCCTCATGAACTGGAAAAATAAAAATAATCTTAATTCTAACCAATATAGAAATGATCTATTAGATTACATTAGTCTTGATACAGCCTCTGCCACCACATCAGATCAATTGCTCTGGGCTCCGGAGGCATCTTCCTTGGGGGGCTCAACCCGGGGTAGCGGTCATGTCCGGTTAGAGGTTCTGTTGGCTCTCAGGTGACTGTTTCCTCGCGGCTGCGTGCAGCGGGGCTAGGGGAGGGTCTGTGCTGACGGACGTGGGTTACTGACCTGGTAGCCTGGCTGCCCCTGGGTGGGTCCGGGATGGGCGTGAGGTTCTGGGGGCGCTCCGTCTCTGGGCTGGGGCCCAGGCCGGGCCTCGGGGGCTTGGGTCCTGGTTGGTGTGTTGCCGGGGTTGTGAGCGGGTGGGTGCATGGGGGCCCAGCCCTGGAGCAGTGTGCCGCCGGTGCATCGAGCCACCTGGGGGGCTCTTCAACTGGTGGGGGAGATTGTCACATCTTGCAGGAGCTTTCCTCTCCTCGGGAGCTCTCTCTGCAGGAGGGGGAGATACAGGAGAGGTGGAGGAAGATCTCAGCCTGGGTGTTTATTGTCTTATGTAGTCTGGAAGATGAGTGGATGGTGGGGTGGGTGCAGTTTTCTCTGTGGTGGGGTTGGGTGGACTGTCCCGGGCTCTGTGGGGCCGGGAGGCGCTGCTGCACTGGGCCCCGGTCTGGATGGGCCTGGGCCCCCTTTCCCTGGCGGGTCGCGGAGTATGGGGGTGCCTACTGGGGTCAGCGGGGGAGCTGGCCCCAGGGAGGGGTCACTTGCCGCTCCCTTCCTTCCCTCCCCATCTCCAGCTGCCTCCCTCTTCCCGCTCCACCACAACCACCCACACATGCAGGACCTTGGAGTAGGGGTATGTCACCAGGGTGCAGAGGAGGCTGCCCCCCCCCCCCCCCTCTCTGTCCCCTTCTGGCTGCCTCTGCCTCAATTTTATCCCACAACTTAGACATTCACATTACTCCCACTCTCATTACACATACATATAGGATCTTGGGGGTGGGCACGATACACGGAATCCAAAGTACCATCAGGGTGTACACCCCACCCCTGGCGTCGTTGCCCACCTCTCAAGGTTAAATACACGTAGACATTGTGGGCTAGCAGGAGGGACCATGCGCTTACCTGCTGCTCTCTGGCAGGTAGCTCCATGCCCTTCTGGGTTTTAAATGCACCTTAGAACACACATGCATCAACACTACAATGAGCGGGTGGAGGGAGGTTTGGAGTCTTCTCTCACCCCCATTCTCTGCGACCTGCTGGAGCGGGGGGGCTAGGAGGAGGAGTTGGCCATCCGACTGCGGTCTGGAGTGTGGGGCCTCCCTGCTGCTGCGGAGTCGGGGCGGTCTGCCTCCCCCCACCGCAGGGAAAAGGGTAACACCACCTGGGTCTGGGTGCAGTTCCCCCTCCAGGGGCAAGGGTACCTAGACCCGGTTTGTAGAGTACGCTTGGGGAGTGTGATCGTGTGTACAGCGTCTCTTTATGTCTGTCTCCACGTTGGTTGAGTGTGGAGTAAGTGCATATGAGAGCATGAGGGTGGGAATGGATGTTTGTATATGTGTGTGCCTGTATTTCTGTGTCTATATGTCAGGTTGGGTGTCAGGCGCCACCTCTCTGGGGACATCTTAGGCCCTCCAAGGTTTGGAGGCCTATCTCCCCCTACCACCACTTCCCCTGCCAGTGGCGGACTCCCTCAGACATCGGTGCGTTGGTGGTTCTTTGTGTCCGGGGATGGGCGTCCAGGTACACACCGGCTCACTCCTTGGCGGCCGCTTATCGGGGCCTGGAGCCTGGGGCTTGCTCGGGCCACTTCGGAGGTGGGGTGCCCCCGGCCTCTTGGCCTGGGGCTCGGTCACTCAGGCACGGCTGGCTGCCGGCGGAGCTCACGGGCGCGTCACTGCAACTCCCCCTGGCTTCTGCTCCGCGGCTGCTGAGTGAGCCCTCATCTGGGACTCTCCTCAGCTCTTTCTGGGACAGTGGCGCGGCTCCCCCTCTGTTGGTCTTCCTTGGTCTCTTGTGTTCTGGGGGCCTCTGGATGTCTGGAGTTTTGATCTCCTCCATACCTGCTTCATGCACTGGAGGATGGGGCTGTGGCCCCCCCACACCCTCTAGCAGATCATTACATGAAGGAACCTTTTAAAAAAACTGTCCATGCTCACAGGTGTACACACGGGTGATCACACCCACAAACTACACCCTTTTTGGCTCCTACCTCAAAGCACACTGTGTTCTGTTGATCTTATGTGCTGCACAATAATGTTTAATATTTAGTATTTACTGTCATATTCCCATATATCATTGTGATGTTGTTTATTCTATTACTCTTGTTCTCTTCTGCTTGTTTTCTTTTTTCTTTCTCAACTGGTGATCCAGGTGATTGATATATGCATTTTTTTTCTGCTCATTCTGTTGGTTTTTGTTTTTTGTCCTTCTCCCCCGTCCCTCTTCTCAGCTGTTTCTCTTTCCCTCTTTCTTTCTCCCCTTCTTTCCCCCAGTCAAGTCTGTCCCGTATTCAGTAAGTGAAAATAAAATAAACAATAAAAGGTGAATCAAATGGACCATTACGGCAAGGCTGGGATGGTCAATTTGGTAAAGTAAATCCGTTGGGCATCTTTCTTTGCCTTTAGACAACAATTCTGATGGCAAAAGAGCCAAATGGGACAGGCAAAAAAAAAAAAAAAAAAAGAGAGTGGGCGTCACAGGCCAAGCTTCAGCCCCTTGCTCTCCCGCTGCTCTGCTCCTCGCACGCCCGCCAGCCATTTTACTCACCGGACCTTCAACCTCGCCACCGCACAGTGGCTCCGCCTCCCACCTCGGCTCAATGGAGGCTCCCGCGCCAGAGGCTCGGCTGTGTACCCCGCCCGCTTCCTCTTCCCGGGGAAAGCGGCGCTTACGCCGCCATAATATGGACCATTTTGAGCAACTCCCGGTGGTGAGTTCTAGTGACTGTTTTTCGCAGTTGTTTTGAGCGACTGATTCCTCGCTCAAAACAAATAACGGACTCATCTCCCATTCATGGGGAGTTGACGATGTAGACTGGAAAGAATTTTTCTGCTCTGCTCCCCCAAAGACTGTAAATAGTGGTGGCAGAAAGACCAGAACAAGCCCTGATAAACCCGCCAGTATCACACACCCAGTCACTATTTCCACACCCATCACTCAGCCGTTTCCTGCCAGCATGGTGGCCCAGATTCGGCCTTCCTCTTCCACCATTTCACCTTCTCAGGTGAAGACAGCTAAGGCTCAGCCTGTCCCTAGAACACCACCTCAGATGGCTAGGGCCCAGCCAGCAACCACTCCTGTTCCAGCTCCCAAGACGAGGGAAGCTGTGACCCAGTCTACCTCCACACCCGCTCCCATTTCTCGGGTGGGGGTGACTGGTGTCCAGCCACCTCCCGTGCCTGTCCCAGCACCCAGGCTGAGGGCAGCCAGAACCCAGCCAGACCTCCCTAGAGGCGCGGAAGAGCTAGCCTCTCGGCCTGTCAGTCCACCACTTTATCCACCTCCTGATCCAGCTTTTCACGCCCTCGCACTATCCCTTGTTAGGCTAGCTGACCTGTCCCCTGCTCAGGCACCAGCCTTACTAGCCCAGGCGGTAGGTTTATGTCCTTCACTAGCTCAGTCTGTAGCTCAGCCATTAGCCACACCAACCGCAGCTCCGTCGTCAGCCTCACCTACCTCAGTTCATCCCTTAGCATCTCTACTCCAGTCAGTTCCCTCGCCTGCTGTTCAGCTTCCACTCCAGTCAGTTCCCTCGCCTGCTGTTCAGCTTCCACTCCAGTCAGTTCCCTCACCTGCTGTTCAGCCTCCACTCCAGTCAGTTCTCTCACCTGCTGTTCAGTCTCCTCCTGCCCTCCAGTCCCCTGTAGTTCAGTCTCCTCCTGCCCTCCAGTCTCCTGTCCGCCAGTCAGTCCAGTCGTCCCCTGTAGCCCAGTGTCCTGTTCCCCAGTTGCCCCCTGTCCAGTCAGTCCAGTCGCCCCTTGTCCAGTCGCCCCCTGTCCAGTCAGTCCAGTCGCCTCCCGTCCGGTCGCTTCCCGTCTGGTCAGTCCAGTCGCCTCCCATCCGGCCGCCTGTAGCTCAGTCACCCGTTCTCCCACCGTCTGTAGCTCAGTCACCCGTTCTCCCACCGTCTGTAGTCCAGTCTTCTGTAGTTCGGTCACTCATCCACCATCCTGTTCAGTTCCTGGAGCTGCAGCCACAGCATCCAGAGCCAGCTGTGAACTCTCCCGCTCCTCAGCCAGGGGTTTCTGCACCCACTGGCCCGGCCGCTCCTCAGCCAGGGGTTTCCGCACCCGCTGGCCCGGCCGCTCCTCAGCCAGGGGTTTCCGCACCCGCTGGTCCGGCCGCACCTCAGCCAGAGGCTTCCGCGCCTGCTGGCTCTACAGCTGTTGCTCTGTCTCCACCGGCTCCCACGCCGCCTCCTGCAGCTGCTCCTCAGTCTCCGCCGGCTCCCACGCCACCTCCCATGCCGCCACCCACGCTGCCTCCTGCAGCTGCTCCTCAGTCTCCGCCGGCTCCCATGCCGCCTCCCATGCCGCCTCCTGCAGCTGCTCCTCAGTCTCCGCCGGCTCCCACGCCGCCTCCCACGCCGCCTCCTGCAGCTGCTCTTCAGTCACCGCCGGCTCCCACGCCGCCTCCTGCAGCTGCTCCTCAGTCACCGCTGGCTCCCACGCCGCTTCCTGCAGCTGCTCCTCAGCCACCTTCTCCTCGTCGTGGTTGACCACCGGACCGGCTCAGTGGCCGCCGCCGTCTTCCTCGCGGCCGTCCACCGGACCGGCTCAGTGGCCGCCGCCGTCTTCCTCGCGGCCGCCCACCGGACCGGCTCAGTGGCCGCCGCCGTCTTCCTCGCGGCCGCCCACCGGATCGACTGCCGGCCACTTGGCCACCCACCCGAACTGTTTGGGCTCAGCCACTGGCCGCGTGGCCGCCCACCTGAACTGTCTCTGTTTGAACTCCGTCCCTCCGTCCTGGGCACCCTCCGCCCACCCTGGTCTGGTTTTCCTTTCTTTTAGCCGTCAGGTGCCGGCCTTTGAAGGGGGGGGTACTGTCAGGGTTCCTGGGTCGTTGACCCAGTGTTTTCAGTTTTGTTCATGTTCAGTTTATTTTGCCACTTCCATGTTCTCACTTCCTGCTTTTCCTGTGTCAGCTTGTCTCGTGTCATTAGCCAGATTATGTTCAGTTGTGTACTCACCGATCTCTCATTATCATCCTCATCAGTCTGTGTATTTAAGCCCTCTGTTTATAGTCGTTCACTGTCGTGTCAATGATGTTGATGTCGTTTCTCCGTATGTATGTTCAGTTCAGTCAGTCAGCCAGCCATCCATCCAGTCTTTCAGCCAGTCAGTCCTTCATTCCTGCCATGTTCATCCACGATTCATAATAAACCATCTTCAGTTCTTCACTATCCACGAGTCCTGCGTTTGGGTCACTTCCTCGGCTCCACACACGACACTCCTGACAGGTTGAGATTCACGAGTTTGGAGCGGAATTAAAAACATGACATTCATTTAAGGTTATCGTGTGTTTTGTGAGCAAATGCTTTTGCATATTCGTAATGTTCCCTCCCTTAAATGAAATCTCTACTTTGCAAGTATTGCAAGTTGCCCTATTGTCATCTGTTCTCGTAAAGTATAATCACACTTTTGAGCGTTTGAGCCGCTTAGGCGCCATGTTTCCTGCCAGGTAAATGACGCTCCGCAACGTGGTGACGTCATTCGGGGCGACTGGAATCGATAAGGGAATTGTTTGCAAAAATGGCAAACAATTCCAAGGAACTGAAACAGTGGGAACCGGTTCTCAACAAGAACCGGTTTTCGATACCCATCCCTACTCTCGGAACATCAGCTTCTTTTCTATGGGAAGCAGGGAAAGCTGTGATGAGAGGTAAAATAATTGATTTCTCATCACATAAAAAGAAAGAAGAAAACAAAAATATTCAGGAACTAGAAAAAACCATCAAATCCTTAGAAGAAGCCTACGTGTGCGACCAAAATCAAGAAATAATGAACAAAATATGCAAAACAAAACTAGAATTAAATGAAATTATTAATAAAAAAAAACACTATTCCTAGTATAAAGACATCGCTTGCAGAATTTTGAACACAGTAACAAATCAGGTCGATTTCTAGCTAACCAGTTAAAAATAAAGAAAGAAAAAAAACTATATGTGCTGTTAAAGATTTCTCTGGAAACACAATATATGGCCCTGGAAGAATAAATAACATTTTTAGGGATTTCTATGAAACTCTATATTCCCCACAAATAAACCCATCTAAAATGAAATTGAACAGTTTCTTGACAATGTAACTCTTCCAAAATTACTAGACAGTCAAGCAATGGCACTGGATTCGCCACTGACGCCAGGTGAACTCCAGGAAGCCCTGATAAGTATGCCCAATAATAAGGCTCCAGGTCCAGACGGCTACCCTGCAGAATTCTAGTAGATTACTTAATTTAATAGACTACTCATACAGTAAAAACATTGAAACCACAATATTATCTCTAGATGCAGAAAAAGCATTTAACTGGAAATTTTTATTTGCAACTTTACACAAATTTGGTTTTGAAAACTCTTTCATAAACTGGCTAAGAATATTATATAATTCCCCAACAGCTTGTGTCAGAACAAATGACCAGACATCCTCCAGCTTCTGTCTTCTGAGGGGCACCAAACAGGGATGCCCACTCTCCCCTTTCACTTTTTATCGAACCACTAGCTGCAGCATTTAGACAGGCTACAACAATTAAGGGCATAAAATGTAAGAACGTAGAACATAAAATCAGTCTCTATGCGGATTATCCCATATGGAAAAGAAATAGTAAAAACTTATATGTGATTACTCATGAAAGTGGCCACTTTCTCATTACTTTCATACATTGTTTTAGTAAGTATCCAAAACATACAAGTTTCATTATATAATTTTTCAAGGGATCTTATATCTGTTTTCACTCTTATATGCTTTTCATACAAGTTTCACACAAGACAGATACAAACTTTATAAGATTTATATATATCTTTTCCATATGGGCACACTGTCAAGGCAATACACCAGACAATTACATCCACGCTCTTTTGTTCTGTCCACCAGTGCAGAAGTTTTGGCGTGGGATATGTGAAGACTTATCAAAGTGTCTGAAATGTAAAATTCCAACCTCCCCTTTAGTGTGCTTGTTGAGCAAATTGGATGATGTCACTACAGAAACGAATACAGTCCACATGGTTTTTACTGCCCTATGCATTGCCAAGAAAACGGTCCTCATGAACTGGAAAAATAAAAATAATCTTAATTCTAGCCAATAGAGAAGGGTGATATGACCAAAAATATTTATCACGATATACATTTGAAAATTTGCGATAACGATATAACTGGCGATATAATTGACACTAGACAAAATACTTTACAACTCCACAACTTTATTAGTGCAAAAAACCCCATCAATGTATTTTCACTCAAACAAGCAGCTGTTTTTTATGTGCATTAAAGTTATACAAAAATGTAACAGTCCAAATTCCTTGCTGACAGTTGAACCAAAAGGCATTTCCAGTGGAAATTGGCCGACATATCCTCAGCATAACCATGTATAATATCCACAAAACTTAAAAAGAGGTTATACACACACAATATGGTAATATTATGTTGAAGCGCAGTACATATCACTCCGCGAGGCTCCTGCCTACGATAGCTCTGACAATCCATCAAGCGGTGCGGGTTCGTAGCTTAGCAAAGTCATACTAAAACATTTGACAGATTTTTGAGCGCCATGTACGACATAAAATCGTTTCGAGGTCAGTAAACACAACCAGAATTCATACATAAGGCACACGGGATTATAAGGGGCACTGTCGATTTTCAGTGAAATCAAAGCATTGATTTTAAGTGTGCCGTATTTTCCAAACAACACGGTAATAACGACGGCCCGCTAGCATGCTCTTAAAAAAATAGTGCGTTGTTGTGTATCTGATGGACGAAAGCTAAACCAGTTCCACACTGGGCATGTTAACGGCGTCCAGTGGACGGTCTGTGTATTCAACCCCACCTCTGGCGCCGGTGCCAATTTTAAATCCATGTAGACATTGAGGATTCTCGGGAGGGGCCGTGCTAACACGTGCTGCTCTCTGGCAGCAGCACCATGCTCTCCAGTGTTTTAAATGCACCTTAGAACAACACGCAGCAACACTACACATGAGCGAGAGGAGGGAGGTTTGGGGTCTTCACACACCCCTGTTCTCTGCTGGCCATCGGGGCGGGGGGGCTGGGAGGAGGTGTTGGCCGTCCGATTGGGATGCGGGGCCTCCCTGCTGCTGCGGAGCCTGGGGCGGTCTGCTTGCCTCGGGGGAAAGGGTAACATCTCCTGGGTCTAGGTGCTGTTTCCCCCTCCAGGGGTGAGGGTACCTGGAACTGGGGTATAGAGTTTGTTTGGGGAGTGTGATTGCGTGTACATTGTCCTTGTATGTCTATCCCTACGTTGGGTGAGTGCTGAGTATTTGTGTATGTGTGCATGAGGGTGGGAATGCAAGTTTGTCTCTGTGTGTGCCTTTTTGTCTGTGTCTATATGTCATGTCGGGTCTTACACTTCACCTCTCTGGGAACTCCCAGGCCCTCCAAAGGCCTATCTCCCCTCACCACACTCCATGCCGGTAACTGATGCCCTCAGGGGTCGGTGCGTTGGTGGTTCTTGGTGTCCGGGGCTGGCTCTTCCATGCCTGCTTCATGCCCTGGGGGACGGGGCTATGGCTCTCTAGATCCTCTAGCAGACTGTTACATGGAGAAACCTTTTGAATACAAGCGCGCTGATCCACACAGGTGTGCACACGGGTGTTCACTGTTCATAGAATAAACTACACCTTTATTGGCTGCTACTTCCAAGCACATTGTGCGCTGTCGGTCCTGCTTGCTGCACAACATCATTCAATATTTAGTATTTACTGCTGTTTACACTTAGCTAGATTAACGTGATGGTGTTGTGTTTAGTATGTTGCTCTGTTTTTTTTGTTTTTTTTGCTTGTTTTCTCTTCTTTTTCTCTCAACAGGTGATCCAGGAGATTTTTTTTCTCTTCTTTCTCTTTTTAAGTGTCTTCCTCACTGTCCCTCTTCCCTTCTGTTTTTCTTTTCCTTCATCTTTCTTTCTCCCTTTCCTTTCCCTCAGTCATGTCTGTCCCGTCTGTAACAACTGAAAATAAAATAAAATAAAATAAATAATAACAACAAAGGTCGATCAAATGGACCAATACGGCAAGGCAGTGATGAGCCATTTGGTCTTCAGACAACAATTCTGACGGCTAAAGAACCAAAAAAAAAGGCAAAAAAAAAAAGGAGTATCGGAGCAGCTGAGACGCATTTTTTCTAAACACGACATCTCTGTGGCTTTTAAACCCCAAAACATGCTGCGCTAAACATCAGTCCGCCCTGACACAAACAGAGTAACATAGTGTACGCTGTTAAGTGCCAGGAGGATTGCCAGGATTTATACATCGGGGCGAAGATGTATAAACAACCTCTGGCGAAGAGGATGGTACAACACAGAAGAGCTACCTCGTCAGACCAGGACTCTGCAGTCTATTTACCTACAGGCCAGTGGACACTCTTTCAATGATGAGGATATACACATCCTGTCATGAACCGAAGTTCCACGCACAAGTTGGACCCAGGAGCAGAACACACACACAGCGGTACGAGAGAACAAAAATAAACTTTATTATAACTGAGGGTGTCCCGGGAGGGTAGAAGGAAAAAACGCACGGAACCAGAAAAATCGAGGGACCGGGAGGTGAATCACGCAGGAACGCCGAGAGCGGGACTGTGGGAGGCTGAAACAGAAAAAGGAAAAAAGGATTATTGGGGTGCGGGGAAAACGGCAGTATACGAGGGGAAGTAGAGTACGCGTCTTACGATGATAGCGGGGCCGAGGGAACCGGAGGGAGGGGTGAGGGTCCGTGGGGAGAAGTTTCAGAAAGGTCGAGGCGGCTGGGGCTGATCGTGATCCAAATTCCGGACAGGCAGGTGGACAGGCTGGTGGCTCAAACACGCCGAGCTGTGATCGCTGAAGGACGACTACGGACTGGCGTGGAGCAGCAGGCTGGGCAGGATTAAATAGTCCACCTGGTGATCGCCTGGGATGGGATGCAGGTGTGGAGTTAGCAGCCGCGCCCACGGGAGTGGGCATCCCATCAGCACCTCGGACGCCGGGCCGCGGACCATGACACATCCTGGACAAGGAGGAACACTGGTTTCGCTGGTACTCATGGCCATCAATGGTCTCTGATCAATAAGGTTTGATCAGTGGCTGTTGATCAATGGTCATGAGAATTTGCAATGATCAAGGAACTGACCTCCCAGCCCATTGTTCCTTCACTGGGCTGGTTTCAGTCATTGTGCAAATGTACTGTTTATAAGATTGGGGAAAACACTGCAAACCTCTGTTGTTTAAGTGGAAGAGATGGATGCCTCAAAGTACAAGAACTGCTTCATGAATACGTGTCTGCAGGAACCCACTGGTTTTTTTAAGTTGGTCTGTCATCCAGATGGTTGAAGACAGCAAGTTATGAACGGAACCAGTGAGTTTGGTTGAGTGCTTCCTGCTAAGAGTTTACGAGTTTATAATCTAAGAAGAAAAATCCCATCAGACAACAATACCCTGCTGTCTGAACTTGGCACACATTATTTATTGGAAGCTGAAGCGCAAAGCTGCCCGTTATGTTCCATACTGATTTTGAAGTTATATCAATCTAGACTATTAAGGCTTAGATTCCCCAGTCGACACGGCTCTGACCATCTTGACTAGTGACCAAAAGTAAACCAAGGCTCACAGAGCCCCAGACTGTTGAGCGTCTCCATCCTGAGCACCTTTTAAAGCTCTTCTTTTATAGGAAGTGGTTCATAAATATTTAACATGTAGCTGGGTTTTATCCTTCCACTCCAGCTATTTTACATTTTTACTTTATCCTCAGATGTTTTATGATCTCTGTGTCTTTTATTTCTCCAAAGCAAGAAAACTGCTGTACAAATAAAGTTGATTACTTACTTTTTGAATTATCTGCCCTGCTCCTGTAACAGCCATAAAGACCGGTTGCAAGTCATTCTCTTCACCTTTCTCTTGAGGCTGGATTTGAACTTGCAGCTGTGGTTACAGTAGCCAATCTGAATTGGAGCCAAATTGTCATTATCTGTGATGTCTTCCGACCCCACCCTGCCCTTACCCCGGATCCTCACTGAGATGGCAGTGGAAAGCTCGATAATCTGACAATCTCTGGACATTACTCTTTCTGGCCAGAAGGCAGGTGACTTAATTTCCAGTAATGGGCGGTTATTGCTGCAGAGATCTTCTTCTTAAAATGGAGCAGGTAATGGCCCGTGGTGCTTTGGGTGCTCATCTAAGCTGCCTATTAGACCTTAATGTGATTTAAACTGTGGAGAGACAGTGAAAGAAGGTACAGTAGAAGAAAGAAGAGCTAAAGAGGAGAAGGGGCTGTTATGTGTTGGCTGCTTGTGTGTGTATTCAAACTTGTTTGAAATGTGTACAAGACTGAAACCATGAATGAATTTAAGTTGAACATGATCTGCTTTCAGAAATCCTGCTAGAAAGAAGGAATGATGCACAGTGTAGGAATGAAATGAAAGAGAAGAGGTAAGCAGAAATTCTTTATTGTGCATTAATCCTGTGGCAGAGACTGAGGAAAAATTACACCACAAAAAAAGGATATATTGTGCTATGTGGGTGAAACTCTGTTTAAATATTTAGTAGTGCCCCCTGCTTGAAAACAGTGCTAAGAACAGAATCTCCTAAAATTAGCAGAGGTTTTATGTCTTATTTATGTGTCATTTCCCCCTACTGCTATTCCTTGTTGGTGGTCGTATCGTAACAAATTGAATGAATGTTTGGGGGGTTAACCTTTCTTTGGAGTGGCACAAAGAAAGGTTAACCCCAGCTGCTCTACCTGCTGAGTTACAGCAGGTTGGCAGTTTGATCCCTGGCTGTGCCAGTCGGCATGCCAAACATCCTTGGGCAAGATACTAACGAATGTTAGAAAGCGTAGTAAAAAAAAAAGTATATGGGTGAATGAGGCATATTGGATATATATACATTGTGTCCACACAAAGAACATCTTAGCCTGCTCCTGTTCTCTGGTATTTTGGCTCTACAGCTTCGGCCTGTGCAGTGCATAGATATGATGTTGTGGTAAACATCTTGCATTTCATTTAGGTGCCAAATGTAAGAGCTCAGACTAGCCACACAGTTCTGAACAGAACTCAAGTGTAGCTGCAATAGCGCATCATAGTGTGCACATTGTTTTCAGGGACATTGCTTTCACTAACAATGATCGGGTAATGATACCAGCAGCACTACATAACTGACACCTTTTGCTATAATTTCAGTCTGGGAGATAAATATACACAGCAGACATGAAAATGTGATTATTATTATTGACAATTTTAGTGCATTTCTCAGTGTTAATGTAGGTTAAGCTTAGGTTTGCACACATTCTGCTCTTAGTTGTAAGCTGGACAGAATTATGCATTGAAAATTGATGTTACTTCTTAAAGGATTTGATCCTAATAGTTGTAATAGTAATAGTTTACAAGGAGTGCAGAATTATTAGGCAAATGAGTATTTTGTCCACATCATCCTCTTCATGCATGTTGTCTTACTCCAAGCTGTATAGGCTCGAAAGCCTACTACCAATTAAGCATATTAGGTGATGTGCATCGCTGTAATGAGAAGGGGTGTGGTCTAATGACATCAACACCCTATATCAGGTGTGCATAATTATTAGGCAACTTCCTTTCCTTTGGCAAAATGGGTCAAAAGAAGGACTTGACAGGCTCAGAAAAGTCAAAAATAGTGAGATATCTTGCAGAGGGATGCAGCAGTCTCAAAATTGCAAAGCTTCTAAAGCGTGAACATCGAACAATCAAGCGTTTCATTCAAAATAGTCAACAAGGTCGCAAGAAGCGTGTGGAAAAACCAAGGCGCAAAATAACTACCCATGAACTGAGAAAAGTCAAGCGTGCAGCTGCCAAGATGCCACTTGCCACCAGTTTGGCCATATTTCAGAGCTGCAACATCACTGGAGTGCCCAAAAGCACAAGGTGTGCAATACTCGGAGACATGGCCAAGGTAAGAAAGGCTGAAAGACGACCACCACTGAACAAGACACACAAGCTGAAACGTCAAGACTGGGCCAAGAAATATCTCAAGACTGGTTTTTCTAAGGTTTTATGGACTGATGAAATGAGAGTGAGTCTTGATGGGCCAGATGGATGGGCCCGTGGCTGGATTGGTAAAGGGCAGAGAGCTCCAGTCCGACTCAGACGCCAGCAAGGTGGAGGTGGAGTACTGGTTTGGGCTGGTATCATCAAAGATGAGCTTGTGGGGCCTTTTCGGGTTGAGGATGGAGTCAAGCTCAACTCCCAGTCCTACTGCCAGTTTCTGGAAGACACCTTCTTCAAGCAGTGGTACAGGAAGAAGTCTGCATCCTTCAAGAAAAACATGATTTTCATGCAGGACAATGCTCCATCACACGCGTCCAAGTACTCCACAGCATGGCTGCAAGAAAGGGTATAAAAGAAGAAAAACTAATGACATGGCCACCTTGTTCACCTGATCTGAACCCCATTGAGAACCTGTGGTCCATCATCAAATGTGAGATTTACAAGGAGGGAAAACAGTACACCTCTCTGAACAGTGTCTGGGAGGCTGTGGTTGCTGCTGCACGCAATGTTGATGGTGAACAGATCAAAACACTGACAGAATCCATGGATGGCAGGCTTTTGAGTGTCCTTGCAAAGAAAGGTGGCTATATTGGTCGCTGATTTGTTTTTGTTTTGTTTTTGAATGTCAGAAATGTATATTTGTGAATGTGGAGATGTTATATTGATTTCACTGGTAAAAATATATAATTGAAATGGGTATATATTTGTTTTTTGTTAAGTTGCCTAATAATTATGCACAGTAATAGTCACCTGCACACACAGATATCCCCCTAAAATAGCTAAAACTAAAAACAAACTAAAAACTACTTCCAAAAACATTCAGCTTTGATATTAATGAGTTTTTTGGGTTCATTGAGAACATGGTTGTTGTTCAATAATAAACTTATTCCTCAAAAATACAACTTGCCTAATAATTCTGCACTCCCTGTATGTGCAGCAGCGCTTTCACATTTAAGGCAGAAAAAACACGCATCTCAAAACCTCTACTGAAAGCGGTTTGAGCAGTCCTTGCTCCAGTTATACTCGCAGCTTAGAACCCACTGACAGAGTTAAATAAATGATACACAACTTGAACACATGTTCATAAATATAAAAAAATAAAATAGAATTCAATTCAATTTTAATTATATAGTGCCAAATCACAACAAAAGTCGTCTCAAGGCGCTTCATAGATACAGAGAAAAACCCAACAATCATATGACCGCCTATGAGCAAGCACTTTGGCGACAGTGGGAAGGAAAAACTCCCTTTTAACAGGAAGAAACCTCCGACAGAACCAGGCTCAGGGAGGGGCGGGGCTATCTGCTGCAACCGGTTGGTGTGAGAGAAGGAAGACAGGATAAAAGACATGCTGTGGAAGAGAGACAGAGGTTAATAACAGATATGATTGTAAGAATTGTAAGAAACAGATAAATAAGAGAAAAGACTAAAAGAAAAAAGACAAGTCTAACATGCATGTAAACCACACAAAGGTCAAACTGTAAAGTGTCTGTTACAAATCGTGCAAATGGGACTGGAGCCATCTGTGGCACCAGCTTGATCTTCACTTGCACCATCTGTGTGTGTTCTTGTCATTTTTTACGGTGTGAAAAGGTTTTTTATGATGTGAAGCTATTCGGATGTCCTGTCTGTATTTACACTCTCTATTCATTTATGAATAAATGAAGAAGCCTGTAAATATTTTAAATTATCATTATCATTAGTCAGCAGTTTATTTTAACAGTAAAGCCTCAAATACAGACAACAATAAATCCAAATACTTTTGAAAACTGTATAAGAAAATGAATGATTATGTGATGACTCTGGGCTGGTTAGCACTGCTGCCTGACAGCATAAAGATCGTGTGTCTGAATCCACCATCTGGTCTCTCTACGTAGAGTTTCCATGTTCTACTCATGTTTATGTGGATCATCTCTGGCTTCCTACTACAGTCCAAAGACATGCAATTAGTGGAGTTAGATTCATTGATCATTCTAATTTGGCCATAGGCATAAATGGCTGTCTGTGCCTCTATGTTGGCCCTGCGACAGACAGCTGGGAAGGCCTCCAGCCTCCATGCAACCATGAACGGGATAAGCGAAGAAGATGGGTGATGATAATAAAGCAAATCTTGGTGATTCTTTTGTTTGCAGAATTTTAGCAAAGCTTAGACAATGTAGACATAACAGGATTCTGCTAGAGAAGGAAACAGGACATGTAAGTGGTTTCCTTCTCTTCCCTCCTCCTTGCTCAGGATATCTACTCTCACTGACATTATACTAAAAACTGTGACAGTACATAATGTATATGACATCATTAAATGATTTAAAATGTTCAAATTTAAAAGCTGCCCTTTATGTTTGGGGTACCGTATTAATAAATAACATTATTGATAAATTGTATTCATCAATTTTCCTGTAACCATGCTCTCATCTTTGGCATCACCAGCACGCGTCACAGCAGAAAATTATTCCAGTCTTAACTCAAAGTCCATTTGCCAAGCCCGGCTGTCACAGCGATGGAGTGTCCCGGTAAAGGTGGAGGTAACCTTGAGTCACAGCTTGCAGCTTTTCCTCAGTGCTGCCAATAAGATTTAAGATATCATGTTGAAGAAGACACTGCTGATCGGCTCTTACCTGACATGTTTGGGTGAAAAGCAGTGTCCTTTCTTTCTCCCCTAATTATTCATTTCAGATGAAGTTACGTATTCTCAGACTATAAACATATTGTAATTTTTATTTCACCGTGCTAATCCGATGGCTGGATTTGCCCATCATCGTAAACATTATCACCGCTTAATAATTACGTTTCCAGTCACATTCGTCGTGGGAAGTTTTGTTCCTTTTTTGGCTCCTCTTTTCCAGCTGCGTCTCCTCCACCTGAACGTTCCCACTGTGTGGAAATGGATTTCTCTCACTTTTGGTGGAAGCAGCAGGTTATTTGCATTTCCAGCCATAGTGCTCATTTCACAAAATTTCATGGGACAGGGTCTGGGAATCAGCAGTGGGAGGCAGAAATCATCACAAAGCTCATTTCTTTAAGGATTCTCAAAGTGGGGAGTGAGTCGAGGAGCTGCTGAACTTTTTGCGAGCTGATTTTATTATGCTTGTAGTCAGCATGTTATTGCTTGAAAGGTCGAAGCATCTCAGCTGCATGTGTGCATGTTAATACACCAAATGAGCTCATTTATCCACATAAAAGAAAATACGAAGCCTGTGAGAGAGAAGAACCTTCTTTAAAAAAAATCAAGGTTCCAAGGTGGGTGCATTTCACCTTGAACAGGCAGTGCTGATCCAACCTTTTGAACCTCTCGTCTTCAGACAGACCGCCACGAGCGAGGGCGCTGCCAATCACCAGAACAAGCATCTGTGAATCTGCTCCGTCTGCCTTTTTTCTTCCCATCCTGCCAAAAAGCCCAATTGGGGGAATCAGGCAGTGATTAGTTTCCCTTGAGCCACATATGAAGGACGATCCACCAAGCTTGTCCTCATTAAGCCTCCATTAGCACAAGTGTAATGGATTTTTAATGAAGAGGGGGAGACACAAACACAACGATGAGCTTGACTTGACCCCGGCATCAGCGGGGAGCCGTGTCAATCAGCGCCCCCCGAATCCTCCTCCTCGTTTTCCTCTGTCACTGTCCTCAGGGACTTAAGTACACAACAATTCAAGCTTTCAAGTAATCCAACTCTTTTTTTTGTTTTTAACATGTCTTTGTATCTAATAAGTCACATTTAAAAAACTGCAAATTTATTTCCTGTTAATCTTAAAAGAAGAAAACACAGCCCCACTGACGCATGTCGTCTCTCGTGAGAAAGCCGTGTTTCTTCCATTTAATCCCTCATTAGCTGTTTTGTTTTCTCACTCTTCCCCAGTGAGTCAATTGTTTTCATGTGGATCAGACGACACTGATGAGAAGTCTTGAGGACCCAAACAGAAGCAATCATCCTCTTTTTACCAGGCGCGTGATTTCTCCTCCGACTGTGTTGACTCCCATTTCACAACTCCGACAAACACCATTGAGTTCCTTTTGTGATTCGTAGCGTTGAGTTAGGCCTTCGTGGAAAGCCATTAGAGCTGCAGCAATCAGACGATGGAGAGTTTACAGTTAAGCACAATCACACAAGTCCTGCAATGTCCTATTGCCACTTCAATTAAAATAAATAAATAAACTAATCTTCCTTCATCCCAATAAACCAAAGGAGAAAAAAAAAGGATGTTGGATGATGTGGCCTGTTTTCCTGCTCCAGAATAATGTTTGGGCCAATGAGATGCCTTCTTCATCCCTCCCACATTTTGCCAGTCTCTGTACTGGGAGTCCTACACCCTTTAGATCTCCTGGACTCTAAGTGTTACGGGAGTGATGAGTAAGAGAACCCAGACGCGGATCGCTCGTTAAGATTGAACAGTGTCTTTATTTACAGTGAAGCAAATCCAAAGTAATCCATAGTGCTAAGTCCCTTCCGTGCTCCCCTCGTGTGTCCATACAACTTTCGTAAACAGTGACGTCTCTCCTCTCGTATCTCCGTCTCACTCGTAGCCCGGCTTGGTGGAATACTCCAGCGCTGTCTGTCACTCAGCCACATCATTAAATAGTTCTGTCACAATGGTGGATGATTGGCAGCAGCTGGCGAGGAATCAGTTGCAGGTGGGACCACTCAGAGTGGCGGAACTTCCGGGTCGGACATCTCCCGTTGCTACGCAACCGCGTAACAACTACAATGGAGACAAAAACAGAGCGGGAGAACAAACACACACACAGGTCGCCGGTCGGGGCACCGTCGAACCTGACAGTACCCCCCCTCTAATGGGAGCCTCCCGGCGACCCAGCAAACTTATCAGGGTGCCTGCGGCGGAAGTCTCTCACCATGGCAGCATCGAGAACCGCGGACCGCGGCACCCAAGAACGCTCTTCCGGACCGTACCCCTCCCAGTCCGCCAAAAACTGAAAGCCCCTACCGCGGCGCCGGGCATCCAATATCCGCGATACGGAATACGCCGGCGAGCCGTCGATAATCCGGGCGGGTGGCGGGGGCCCGGAGGGCGGGCACAAAGGGCTGGTCCGGACAGGCCTCACCTGGGACACATGAAAGACATTGTGAATTCTCATGGAACGGGGAAGAGACAAATGTACAGTCACAGGATTCAACACGGCCAGGATGGGGAAGGGCCCGATAAAGCGTGGAGCCAGTTTCCTAGACTCGACCCTCAGAGGAACATATTTCGCAGACAGCCATACCTGTTGCCCGACCTGGTATGCAGGGGCCGGAGCACGGCGGCGATCCGCAAGTCTCTTGTTCTGCTCAGCGGTCCTCAAGAGGGCGGCCCGGGTGGCGCGCCATGCCCGCCGGCAGCGCCGCAGGTGGTGCTGGACTGAAGGAACCGACAATTCCCCCTCCGACACAGAGAGAAGCGGGGGCTGATACCCCAGGGAGGCCTCAAACGGGGAAACCCCAGTAGCTGCCGACGTGCTAGCATTATGGGCATATTCGACCCACGCCAGTTGATCGCTCCATGATGACTGGTTCGAAGAGACCACACAACGCAGCATCGCTTCGAGCTCTTGATTAGCCCGTTCCGCTTGCCCGTTGGTTTGAGGGTGGAAGCCGGACGACAAGCTGGCCTGGGCCCCCAGTTCCTTACAAAACTCCTTCCACACTCGCGACGTGAATTGGGGACCCCGATCGGACACGATATCTTGGGGAACCCCATGGAGACAGAACACCTGCTGCGTGAGAATCTTGGCAGTATCCAGGGCCGAAGGGAGTTTCGGCAGAGCAACGAAATGAACAGCCTTTGAGAAGCGATCGATCACGGTCAAGATGACTGTGTGACCCGAGGAGGAGGGAAGACCGGTAACAAAGTCCAGTGCAATATGAGACCACGGGCGGCTGGGCACAGGCAATGGACGAAGGAGGCCAGCAGGGGGTGAACAGGAGACCTTGTTTCGGGCACAAACGGGGCAAGCGGCCACATACTCCCGAGCGTCCTTCCCTAGAGTCGGCCACCAAAACAAACGTTGCAGAAAGGCGATAGTGCGGTTTTTACCCGGGTGGCAGGCAAACTTGGCCGTATGGACCCAGTGAAGGACCTTACTTCGGACCGCCGCGGGAACAAACATCCTCCCATCGGGCCCAGTGCCCGGATCAGGTTCCGACCGCTGGGCAGCCTTAATAACCCGCTCTATGTCCCAGGTCAGAGCCCTGCCACGAGGATGGCAGAATGGGTCTCTCCTTCTCGTCTGGGTCGAGATCCGGGGAAAATTGGCGCGATAAAGCATCTGCTTTAAGATTGCGGGAGCCAGGTCTGTAAGAGATGGTCAAGTTAAACCGAGTGAAAAACAGAGCCCACCTGGCCTGCCGGGCATTCAGTCTTTTGGCCGCTTGGAGGTAGGTCAAGTTCTTGTGGTCTGTCCAGATAACCACCGGATGCTCGCTGCCTTCGAGCCAATGTCGCCACTCTTCAAGCGCCAACTTAATGGCGAGGAGCTCCCGGTCTCCAACGTCGTAATTGCACTCCGCAGGAGATAAGCGACGTGAGAAAAAGGCACATGGGTGTAATGAGAAAAAGGCACATGGGTGTAATTTTGCATTCACTCGTTGGGATAGTATTGCCCCCACACCTGCGTCTGAAGCATCCACCTCCACAAAAAAAGGTTGACTGATGTCTGCCTGTACCAACACCGGAGCTGAGGAAAAGAGGTGCTTGAGTCTCACAAAAGCCCGTTCAGCGCCGGGAGACCACTGGAATGGCAGCTTAGGAGAGGTTAGGTTGGTGAGAGGCAAGGCGACCTGACTGAAATTGCGGATAAACCGTCGATAGAAGTTGGCAAATCCCAGAAACTTCTGCAGCTGCTTACGGTTCTTGGGTTCAGGCCATTCCACCACTGCCCTCACTTTGGCCGGATCTGCCCGCAGCCGTCCCTCCTCGATGATGAACCCCAAAAAGGAGACTGTCTGCACGTGAAACTCACACTTCTCTGCCTTTACAAACAGCCGGTTCTCCAACAGGCGCTGCAACACCATTCTCACGTGCTTGACATGGTCAGCTGGGTTCCGAGAAAACACAAGGATGTCGTCTAGATAAACGAAAACACAATGATTAATGAAGTCCTGTAAAACATCATTTATCATGGCTTGGAAGACCGCCGGAGCATTCGTGAGCCCGAAAGGCATCACCAAATATTCAAAGTGCCCACGATGCGTGTTGAACGCCGTCTTCCACTCATCCCCCTGGCGGATTCTCACCAGATGATAAGCACTGCGGAGGTCCAGTTTAGAAAAGATGGCAGCCCCCTGAAGGAGTTCAAAAGCAGAGGTGAGTAAAGGAAGCGGGTATTTGTTCTTAATGGTTATCTTGTTAAGACCTCGAAAGTCAATGCAGGGGCGGAGCGTTTTGTCTTTCTTCTCAACGAAGAAGAAACCTGCCGCGAGAGGAGAGGTGGACTGCCGAATTATCCCGGCCGCCAGCGAGTCGGTGATGTAGCCCTCCATTACCTCTCGCTCTGATTTCGAAATACTGTATAGACGGCTTGTGGGCAAGGGAGCGCCGGGTAGCAAGTCTATCCCACAATCGTACGGACGATGGGGGGGAAGAGACTGGGCCTTTTCTTTACTGAACACCTGGGCTAGGTCATGATATTCAGCTGGAACTGCAGTCAAATCGGGAGGAGCGTCAGGTGAAGATGGGCTAGTGGACGTCTGGCTAACTGTAGCAGAACGTAAACACTGTTCATGACACTTAGGACTCCACCCAGTTATCCTGCTGTTCTCCCAATCGATCTGCGGGTTATGGCGTTCGAGCCAGGGGTAGCCCAAAACTAGCGGAGTGTGAGGAGCCTTGAACAGAAACAGGCTGATTTGTTCAACATGGTTTCCGGAAAGAGAAAGAGTCAAATCAGTAGTGCGATGTGTTATACTGGCCAAGGGGGCACCATTCAGCGCCGCCACCTGGAGGACCTCAGGTAAGGGTTCAACAGGTATGCCCAACGTCTGGGCCAGGGCTTCGTCAATAAAACTTTGTTCGGCCCCCGAATCGATTAAAGCACTACATGGGTGAATACAGGACTGGAAAATCAATTTGGCAGGACAGCTGAGGTGGGGCAAGATGTTTGCGGTAACGCCCGTCAGTATGCCCACGGCTACTGACGAGCAGCGTCTTTTCCCGACTCTGGGCATTTATCAGAAAAGTGTCCTCTCTTTCCGCAAGTGAAACACTCACCCCCCTGAGGTCTTCTCCGTCGGACCACAGACCTAAAGCTGGCTCGACCGATCTGCATGGGCTGCTCCTCCTCCAACGGCTGTTCCTCCCACTCCCATCTCCACTCGAGAGAGGGCCCTGCCGAGGTTTTGCTGCCGCCCGCTGGTCGCCGTCCAAACTCACGCCTATGCTCATCCAACTGAATGCACACATTCACCAAAGCACTGAGCGACTTAGGCAGTTCTCTTGAGGCCAACTCACGTTTTAGATTTTCGTTCAGGCCGTTTATGAAAGCCCCTCGTAGTGCATTTTCTTGCCAGCCGGTCTCCTCGGCCAAAATCCAGAAGTCAATCGAGAAGTCCGCTACACTCCTCCATCCTTGTTTCAGGGAAAACATGCGATGTGCTGCGCTGTCGGCGCTGGAGCCTTTGTCAAAAACACAACGAAATTTGCACAAAAAATCTTCATAAGAGATAGCAGGTTGCATGCTTACCACGGCCTGGGCCCATTGTAAAGCGCGTCCAGTCATTGATTCCACCATTAACCCCACCTTGGCTCCATCTGAGAAATAAGACCGAGGCTGTTCTCTAAAAATGAACGAACATTGTGTTAAGAACCCGCGGCTCTTATCCAGATCCCCACTAAACTTCTCAGGGGCCGGCAGCGGGTGCTCGCGCTGCAGTGTGGGAGGGGAAGGAGGCAGAGGAGTAGCCGCGGCTGTGCTGAGAGACGGCCCGGGCGACGGAGCATTAGCTGCAGCCCCAGGGGGAGTTAGCAAAATCCCTTTTAATTCAGCAACCAGCTGCCGTAACACAGTTTGTTCTTCAACAACATGTTTCATCATTTTTTCATGGCGTTCCAACATCTCACCTTGAATCGAGAGTTCTCGCAGAACCGGAGCGGCGTCCGCTGGGTCCATGTAAGTGGCTGGAGTATTCTGTTACGGGAGTGATGAGTAAGAGAACCCAGACGCGGATCGCTCGTTAAGATTGAACAGTGTCTTTATTTACAGTGAAGCAAATCCAAAGTAATCCATAGTGCTAAGTCCCTTCCGTGCTCCCCTCGTGTGTCCATACAACTTTCGTAAACAGTGACGTCTCTCCTCTCGTATCTCCGTCTCACTCGTAGCCCAGCTTGGTGGAATACTCCAGCGCTGTCTGTCACTCAGCCACATCATTAAATAGTTCTGTCACAATGGTGGATGATTGGCAGCAGCTGGCGAGGAATCAGTTGCAGGTGGGACCACTCAGAGTGGCGGAACTTCCGGGTCGGACATCTCCCGTTGCTACGCAACCGCGTAACAACTACAACGGAGACAAAAACAGAGCGGGAGAACAAACACACACACAGGTCGCCGGTCGGGGCACCGTCGAACCTGACACTAAGAGGATAAATAAATGTGCAAAAATTCAGCACTGTTCTGCAGCATCCACATGTTCTAACTTGTGAACGATGCAGTGAATGACAGTCGGGTTAAGCATGATGTTTTCACACAGTGGTGTAGCTGCTCCTCTTTATCAACCCCTCACAGCAGCTGCACCATTACTTGAAAAGCAGCAAACCGTGCCTGTAATTTCTTGACAGATGCACTTCACAGCAAGAGTTTCTAATTGCAAACAGCAGCCAGTGCATGGCTGCAGCTTCACACCTTTATTCTGATGTCAGCTATCAGGTAAGTAGTTCTCACACATAGGTATATTTGTATATATATATATATATATATATATATATATATATATATATATATATAGTACTCTGGATCCAGTTTATTCAGCTTTTATTTACTTAAATTAATGTTTATTTATTTAACAGTAGTTTTCACCCCCTCACCACTCAGTGTCATCTCTGTTGGCATAGGTTTGCAACAACACTGTTGTTGTTTTCACTGTAGCTTCTCGAGATGCAGCGCTAAAAGTCAGAGAGGTTGATCTGGTGAAAGAAAAGTTCAGTTTATATAAAGAGTAATCCCTCTCCACCCACTCACAACCCAAATATAAAATTTCTTAGATAAAAGTCTTAGATTAAAGTGCATGGCTCTTTTTTTAGTTCAGAGGTCAGAAGAAGCATAAAATTCCCATTTTGCTTATTTTCTATCATGTTATTCACTGCGAGAGAAAAGCTCAGGCTTAAGGTTTTTCCTTTGGCTCTGTATGATGCCAAAGTTCTACATGGTCCTCTCAGGCTCACACCTTATACTGTGAGCACAGAAGACCAATTCACCTGCTGTTCGTACCTTTCATTTAAAAGGAAAAATGAGCAGACTCTTATATTAAAGGGAAGCATTAAAGGAAGCTAAAACAGCTTGTTTCACACAGAGGATGAACTGGACGGAGAGGTTGCATCCAGGTGCAGTATAAGCTAAATAAAGATTATTTTGAATTGTGCATCATGCTAATTTACTTGAGTAAAGTCCATGAATAAAATATGTAGCTAGGAATGGAAGCAGAGCAGTCCATTAGGCCAGTAGGACATTATTAAATGAACATCTAACCTTTTTTTTTTTTTCGCTTTTTGCTCCATCATCAGCCTCCGAAATTAAACATTTTCTCCAGTTATTGGCTGAACTGAACAGACACTAACAGAATTTCATTTAAAGACTTTCAACTTAATTGCTTGCTCCACAGGGTCTGTTGTAATCAGTGTTGGGTAAGTTACTTTAAATTAGTAACTTAGTTACATTACTAGTTAGTCCTATCAAAAGTAACTCAGTTACTTCAAGTTACTCGTTACTTTCAAAGTAACTAGTTACTAGGGAAAGTAACTTTGGTTTTACCCAGAATTCTCTTATTAATGTGTTGCTTCCCTAACTGGATACCCAGCAAGGATGCCAGTCTTCTAGCTTGCTTACATGTTAGCACTAGCCTGCCACAAGTACACTGTGCCACCTAATGGCCTGAACCTAAAATGGTTAAAATGGCAGTGTAGTAGTGCGAGTGCAAGTTAATGATGAAATGAATTAAACTAAATTAGAAATTAACAAAGTTTGTTTTATGTGTCACTTTTTTATCTGTGTGTTTTAATCTATTTCTATTGTTTCAACCCTCTACAAATGCAAACTCATCCTTCTGGGGTTGTTACAGCAGTGTATAATCATTGTACGTAGTATCACTAGGAAGAAGCAGTGGATCACAAAACACAACATACAGTGTGTTGAAACTTTTGAAAGATATTTATTTTTGCCATTTAAATGGACAGAAAGTATGCTTTTAGTAGTGCCAACATTAAACCGTACCTCAGACAATTTAGGACCTGTAGGTATCAAAGTAGGTATCAAAGTGCAAAAACATGTAGTGCAAAAAATGATTTAACATAAATACGGTGAGGTTTGTCCATTCTTTGTAAAGTTAACTGAACTTAACTTTGTAAACTTAACTGCTGAATTGCACCAACTGGAGACCTCATGTTCAGTAAATAAAAGTATTTTCAGAGAAAGAGAAGAGAAATAAAATTAATTACAAGTATGTAGTATGTTCAGCCCCACAAACAGAAATAAAATAAATAATAACTATTTTCAGCTTCATAAACAGTCAAACCAAAAGAATATTGCCTCCATACAGGCCATGTAGATAAATAAAATATAATGGTATTTTAAGTGCTTCAGAAGCCCAAGTTTCACTTGGAAATAACCCTACTTTACCTTGTAGAGCACCACTGAAGGCAACACATCATCATCATATGAGCACTACTCAACTCTGGTTCCATCAAACCAACGATTGTACCTCAAGAGGAGAAGCTTCTCAAACTTATGATCAGACAACTTGTTCCTCTTTGGAGTGAGAATCAGGTTTCCCAGGCTGAAAAGCCTTTCAACTGGGGCACTTGAAGGAGTAGCTGCATTAAGTTTAAGAGAGAGTTTCTTTATCATTGGGAAATGATTCAGAGAGTCTAACCCTGTTGCTCCTGATTTGAGGTACTCGGCTACCTCACCTTCAGCAGTGGCATATATGTCCTCATTCTCTTCAAAGGAGAAGAACTCATCCTCTTTGCTAGAACCCGCGTGCTGTGTTGTGTTGGTGGCTCTGGTACCTGGTTGTAGCTGATCTTGCTCAGGGAGAAGTTTTCGACACTCTACCAGCAGACGTGCCTTTGCGAGGTCCTTCCGCGCCTGGTCATGTAGCCAACAAAGCTTAAATTTTGGTAGTGTCACAGCAGCCAGCAAAGCATCTTCACTTCCAAGGACATGTGCAAACCTTGTTTTGACTGCCTGTAATAACGACACAGTAAAAGTGCAAAAAACATTTTTGCATGAGAAAGTATGCATTGTTTCAACATTAAATTAATTAAATATTAACAGCATGTTGTAGTTTTATATAGAATGTATTTTAATTTGTAAATAGTGTGTATTTTACTACGTTGTATTTATTTTATTTATTTATTGGGGTTAAGTATCTGTAACTGTAACAGCATTCACTTGCATGTGAACAGCACAGCACAATATAAAAAGCAATTGAGTAAAACATTTCATTAAAGATAAACACAAATGAAAATATCATCTCTTACCTGGACAACTGTATCTGGTAGCCCAACAAGAATTTGCAGACCATTTTTTATAGCCAGAGTCTTGGTCATCAGCGATTCCAGTGTGGGTAGGAGTGTGCCATAAAAACAATGGTCTTCTCCTTGAAGAATGTCCAGTGCCACAGTAAGTGGTTTCATGACTGCACAGTACTTTCTGATACACTGGTGCTCCCTCTCATTGAAACATTTCAACTGTAATGTGGATGAGATTGTGTTCAGCTCCACCACAGGTATCTTTGAAATTCTCCCCAGAGCATAATAGAACGAGTTCCACCTTGTTGTGGAAGGTACTAGTAGCTTCTTTGCAATAATGTCTTCCACAATCTCAGCAGCCACTGTGGAACGACTGGCCTTGTTCCACAGCCCTGCACATTTTGTGGTGGCACTTCTGTAGATGGTTTTTGTTGCAGCTTCAGACAATAGCCACTTCTCCACATCAGTGCAAGAGATAAGATTCATTGTGTGCGATGCACATCTCTGATGTGGCGATAAAGAAATTGCATCATCAGCATCACCAGCACCATTCTGCAGCACATTCCCAATTGAAACAAAAGTCACCTCATCCTCCTCAGATTCAGAGTCATCTGACTCAGGTGGTGGCTGGTACACTTTAAAAGCCTTGACAAAATTGGAGCCATTATCCGTTACAGTTGATGTGATTTTAAACGATAGGCCATGAGATGAGTTAATGTTGTCCAGCTCAGATGCAATACTGTCATACGTATGTCGACCCATAAATCGCCTGCATGCCAGCGCTGCTTTCTCACATTTCATGTTTTGTGCATTTATCCAATGCGCGGTCACACCAAGAAAACTTTTATTATGCACAGTCCAAATGTCTGCTGTTGTGGAGATGTATTCTACCATGTCAAGTGTATTTTTGAGCTCTGACTCCATGTTGGCATATTCTTGGTCTAGGAAACTGGAAAATGTCTTTCTGGATGGTGCCTTCCCAGCTCTCCCTCGCACAGGTATATGACTAATCAGTTGTCTGAAAGCATGGGACTCAACCGTTGAGATGGGTTTCATGTCTTCCACAACATACCTGGCAATCAGCCTGTGTAGCTGGGGCTGGGTAATGGACTGTGCAGCAGGCTGTCCGAAATCAAGCTTTCGTTGTTTTGCTGGAATAGCGTCAACGGAGCTAGAGTCACCGACGTTGCCTTCGGGTTCTTTTTCAACTAAGTTGGTAGATGCATGCTGTTTCTGAAGATGTTTCATCAGATTAGAATTGCTAGTCTTTGATGTCGAAAGAGTTTTAGAACCTCCACAGAGAGTACAGTTCACGACAATATTCCTGTCTTTTACCACCAGAAAGGAGAAATAATGTGAATATTTCCAGGAGAGAAAACCCATGCCCGGACCATCTTCGACTGCCGCCATGATTGTAGCTTACGTCACAGTGACACGTGCCCTTTTTACGCCCAACACGGAAACTGCAGTCGTGGTGCTTTCCTTTGTACTCGGGACTCAGAAATTCGGGACTGCAGATGAGCTGCATATGTGTTTAGTAGTAATTTGTTTTTGTAGAGGGCTAGCAAAACAAACGTTTTCGAGGGCATCGCCATATATATACTTAATAACGCGTTAGTCCCAACACTGGTTGTAATTAATGCTCTGGCTGTGTAATGCAAGTATGATCAACAATGGTCAGCATACTAAAGATGCAGAGATATCAGGGGAGTTGGTGTACTTTTCTTTGTTTAAGGTATCTGTATTTCATCATCAATCACTGGGACACATCAGACACCAGCAGTGCACGGAGCTAATAAAGGAGAAAAAAAATCATAATTACTTCAAGAGGAACCAAATTATCAAAGGCCCAGACCAACCTTTGGTCTCTAAACGAATAGCAAATTGACGAAAGTGCAAGGTCAATCAATTGGGATCATTTGCTTTGGTATCAATGCAGACAACACAATGGCTCAGCCAACACACTTTTACATCAGTGAAGAAAAGGTTTGCAGATTAAAAACTCAGAACTTTGTACAAAAAAGATTTTATCTTGATTAAAGTGAAAGAAAAACATGATGTGCAAAGCAAATACAAAGACAATAATTATGTTCTCAAAAAAGGTGGAAAAAGAAATAAAAAGAAAAAAAGGTATTTAAAAAAAAAGCACAATTTACAAGTCAGTTCTTTCCCAGCTGTCTGCTGATAGATGAGACAAAGGCATGGATATAATAGGATGTCTGCACAGATCCATTACACATCAGCATCTAAATGTCTTATAATTGCCATAATTGCCAGTCCGCAGTTAAGCCTGAGATTGAAACGGGACCATTAAAGCACACATGCATTCTGCTTTTTGATCATGAGAGAAGCTCTGTGTCACATTATAGCTGAATGGTCATTCGCAACATTTGGTTTGGGCTAAACTGTATAAGTGTGCGAGTCAACTTGGGCACATTGGGAATCGTGGCTTTTGCATCAAAGTTGGGTGTCATCTAAGACACTGGTATTATTTCCCTTCTTTATGTGCATTCCCAGCTCTATGGGAATCCCCCCCACGTCTACTGCACCTTAAGGTACCTATGTGTACCTATGTGTACCTTTTCCAAGACTTTCCAAGGTTCACGTACCAGTGCATTTCAAAATATTTGAAAACTGTGAAAAAGTTCATTTTTTCATAATTTAATTAAAAGAAAGGTAAACTGACATGTATTCAATATTCATTATGTGTAAAGTGGAACATTTTAAGCCTTTTATGCTTTAATTTTGACAATGGCTCATCAGAATCAGAAACCCAGAATCTCAAATATTTCATTTTGAGTTTGAATAAATTACTATTTATGTGATGGCCCTCCAGTCCAACTCGCTCCCCCCTCTCTCTCTATCCATCTGTGTTGTTTGTGCACAAACCACAGCCTGTATTTTAGAGGAGGGTCTTCCTCCAGCTGCTGTGCATCTGAGCTGATTACCTCACCTGTTGCTAAGCCGATGATCAGCTGTCCCCCTACTTAAGCTGGATGAAGCCGTCTGTTTGATGCTGGATTGTTAGCAATGAAGAGTCAGTGGAATTTTTCTCCCTTTTCTGTGAGCGAGAGCAGCTTACCTTCTGCTCACTTCTGTGCAGGATATCTGGACTTGTGGTTTGAGTAAACCTGAGAGTGAGTAATCTGATGAGGAGGATTAATGATCTGTTTAAGTGGGGCCTCTTCATGACTGAGAGGTTTTGGATCACGCTGCTTGGAGCTTCTGTTAATCATTGACACAGATGTTATATTGTAAATAAATGTACTGAATCAGAGTTTGAGTCTATTAGAAAAACCACAAACATGAAAATTTAGACTACATATATACTGTATCTCTAATTCAGGCCTGAATCATTGGGAAGACTACTGACTTGTCAGATTTCCATATGATGACCATCCATGCTCGACAAGGAAGCTACACCACAGAAGGTCACTGCTCAGAGAGCCACACGCGATATGGAAGCATATTAATGGGAAATTGACAGGAAGAGGAATTGTGGTAGCAGATGGTGCACGGACAACAGGCATGAAGGATTATCAAGAATTGTAGAATAGACTCTGTGACGACTTGGGTGCCATGTAATATGCTTGCAGTGGTGGCTCTTAGTCCACTGTGTTTTATCAAGTTCAAAGTCAACACATCTGTCAACCAAGGGATTTTAGAGCATCTCTCGCATCCATCTGCTGCCAAGCTTTATTGAGAAGCTCATTTCCTTTTCCAGCAGGACTCAGCACTTAGCCACAGTGCCAAGACTTCGATCAAATTGTTTGGTGACGGTGTTGTACTGTGAAGGTCTGGCCAGGAGGCGTCCCTGAAAGAAATCCCATAATTTATGTGCAGGCCACTATCAAAGCAAACCTGGGCTTCAATAACACCCCAGCAGAGCTAATCTCCTCCATGTTATGCTGCATTGATACAGTTGTTCATGAAAAAGGATCCCAAGGTTTCTTAAATATTTAAATTAACATACTTTTAAAAAGTTAGGCAGTTCTATATTGTGACTCCTTATTTGATTAATCTTAGGCAAGATTCTAATGATGAAAGGTACCTGAACTCTCATTGAGTGAGCTGTAAGCCATAATCATCAAAACAGGGGGATGCTTGAAATACTTCATCTTAAGTGTAATGACATCATGTTCTCAGCCAGTAAATTGTTCATATTTACCTTTTTTTTAAAAATTGTAATCTTCTGTTGCCTTCTTAGTAACTGTACAAGAGTATCCTCCCACACAGATTTCAACACAGGTGGAGGATAGAAAAGGCTTTGAGTGATCAGTAAGATTTGTCATGTGACAATGTGAAAGGAGAATGATTGAGGAACCGAAATGCAGACTTGTACGCAAAATAAACTCTCAGTCACGACGTAGGACAGAGGGAGACGCAGACATAAATACACACAAGGGCAAATGAGGGAACAAACCACATGAGGGAACTGTGGCTAAGAGGATACACCTGGGAAGCGCAGCTGGAAACGATCTAGAAGGAGAGACAGGACAAGCAAAACTGAACATGATGCACACCAGACAGGAGACTATAAAAGTAAAGACAAAACACTCTGGGCCAATGACCCAGGGACCCTGACAAGATTAGCAAAGAGCTATAAAAAAGATCATTTTGTTTCTTTTACCATTTTAATCTGCATGTTTAACTAGACAGATTCATCCATACAGGCCCACTTCATGCTTTAAACTTTACAGATAGGTTTGAGTGTTTTTTCCCTTGTTTTTTTCTTATTTTGTCTGTTGTGCCACCTAAGTCACATTTCTGCAAATATCGGAATGAGTGACCTTGAGCTAACACTTGATGCAGTCCTAAATGACTAGCACTTTATAAATGTGAATTGTCATATTTACAGATAGCAACTTCTTAGAGTCCAGGCCAAAGTCGTTGTAGTGGAATCTTTTGAAGTGGAAGGACATAAGCCAGTAACTCCTTTACAAGATGAAAGGTTTTAGATAAATTGAGCAGGTTCAGAGACTAGACTGAACAAACGACGACAAAAAAAAGCCAAAGAGAAAGGCAGAGGGACTGAAAAGCCGAGATCAAAAAGAGAGAGCAGAGAGCCTGTAATGCAGATGCACTTTCCAATAATTGTATCATTTTGACCTACTGGGTAGCTGCACATGTCATGAAACCTTTGTAGATATAATGTTCTGATAAGAACAAAACAGACACAGCCAACTATGAATTGGTGCAACAGCTGTCTGCTCTGAAGATATTTCCCTGAGGATTTTGCGAAGGTTGTAAACACTGGCTATCAGCTTAGGTAAGCAGATAATCACTGACTGAAAGCTGCTTATGAAATCTGAGAGAAATCATATATATATATATATATATATATATATATATATATATAATGAAATGCACAATCAAAGTCTGAATATATAGAATGTATGAACCTCATGTTTAGAGATGAGTTTTTTTTAATTCTCTGCCTTTACAAAATGGCATCAGCTGAACTATTTCAGTACTATAGTTTTATAGAGCTTGACAACTGTTTTGCGACAGCTGTTCAAACTGCAAATAGTAGAAATAATTTGGAATTTATACTACGTCACCTTTTCATTACTGCAACATTTCTAGTGCTCATGAATAATGTTCAACAAAACGTGTCTGGGAGAAGATTACGCACGCTTCTTGAGGGAATTTATCAATCACTGATGGAGATGTCAACTGAGCTAACACTTCGAGCAGAAGCTCGATTTCAGATTTCAACGGTGGCGAGTGCGAGAACGTTTAAGAATAGTTGATCCAGTGGGAAGAGCTGAGAGGACGGAGAGCAATTCAGCGGAGGGTCTACAATGTCACTGTCTCAAATCAAGTGTGGTATGCCTTTTTTCACTTTTTAAATTTGATTAATGTTAATTATTACTTCCTGCATGGCAGTAATATAATATTTTGTTTGTGTTTTAATAAACAATGTTGTATGTCTGGGTTGAAATATTGTTTATCTCCAGAAATAGGTTACATGACAGAAGTACAATGTCAAAGTCATAGACCTTTATTTTAATGTACATCTAGTGTCATCATAATAATATATTTCTTCTTATTCCAGGCATATCCAGTCGTTAAGTCTGACGTCACTAGCCGTGTCTGGGCCTAAACTCCGCTGCAGGTCCATATATCAAATGATCACTATGGCATTACTGAGAGTTAAAACACTGTCTTAAGTCTTTCATCTTTAATAAAATGATCAGCGTTCTGCTCTACCAGGTGTAACAACTGAGTTTAACATCCAGGCATCCATGAAAACGGAATTTATGACATTTAACGGAGTTAAAAGTTAGCAGGAAGTTAGCTCGCTAGCTTCTATCTAAATACAATATAGCATGTCCTGACTGCGGAGTTTTGGAAACAAATTAGAACGTACAGCTCTGTTATCACTTCCAACATAAATGAAGACAGAAAACTAAACAGCAGTGACGTTTGTAGGGTTGCTGAAGTTTGGCTAGCTGGTATATAATGATGTGCTATGTGACCGCTAGCGACACAGCTATGTTAGCATAATATAAACAAGCTAACTTTTTTTCCACTCGATAAAAGTTAACGTGAGTGTTCTCGGTGGTCAGGAACAAATGTAATCGCATGGCAGGATGCTGTAATAGGACCAAACTTCAGCCAGGAGAACAACTGAGATAATCCATCCACAATACGAGGTTAGTTATTCATATACTGCTGCATGGGCTGGGCTGTAATTACATCCTAAGGTTTTAAAAACTGTGCTTAAATAAATGAGTAGTGGTAATAAAAGCCGAGGGAGGTCAACAGTGATCACTGACTGTTTTAGGAGCTTTTTGAGATCAAATAGAAGAAAATACATAACATTAAACATGTTAACAACACAAAAGCCATATTAAACGCAGACTACTTTAGGCCCGGAAGTAGGATTCGTCACGTCATCACTGAACAACCGGATAGTCACTGCATTACCTACATGAGATGCTGCACATATAGCAGAGCATCAACTGCTATGCAACTTTTCCAGAGTTCCATTGATCTTTTTGGCCTCCCACAACATGTCAGGAGTGATGCTGGCAGTGAGAATATTGATATTGCATGGTTTATGATTGAACATCAAGTTCCAAACAGAGGAAGCTTTATGGTTGGATGAAGTGTGCAAAATCAAAGAATTGAAAGATTTTGGGTTGAACTAAACAGAGTTGTGTCAGCATACTTCAAAGACCTTTTCCTCTTTATGGGAAATGTTGGGATTTTAGATAGCACTGACCCATGTCATATTACGGCTCTTCATCATGTATATCTTCCAAGAATGAACAGATCTGTGGATGAATTTGTAAATCAGTGGAACCATCACAGCTTAAGGACAATGGAAAATAACTCCCTGCTGCAGCTGTGGACTGTTGGAATGTTGCAGCTTCCTCAGCATCACAGACCGCTCAGTCAAGTGCACTTCAGACATCGTTCTTACCATCACCAGCAGTTGACGGCTGTGAGGCAGATCGACCCCTTGAGTGACGATGGAAATCACAGATTAGAAGTTTTTTTGACAGCATGCCACATGCTTCAGTTAAGTTATTAGTAAATTTGTTTGTGTTAATTAAAAAATGTATTTGAGTGCCAGACACTAAAAATTGTGAAATATCATGATACTGAAAGGCTATTATTTAGGTAAAGGTAAGGTAAGGTAAAAAGACTGGTTTTATCTTCATATTCACTTGTGCCATTGAAATCATAAAAGTAGACAAATAAAGTGTTTAGACTACACTTTTCTTTCATGACAAACCATAATTGGCATAGTACAAAATGTTACAGTATATGTTACATATGATTGTATGATGTACTAATTTATCTGTTAATAAACAGGAATTATGATTCGTTCATTAAATAAAATATGTTATACATTTTAAACTCTTTAGACTCTTTTTTTAAAAACACAAAGTGCATAAAAAGTAGGAACACAGAACACTTTACTTGTGTATTTCCAGCACCCAGACGAAGGAAATAATATTCTGTAGTAATGGGGCTAGGCTTAAAAACAAAGGAAAGGGAAAAAAAAACCCAAATAATCTACAATGAGCCTGTGTTATCAAGTAGTATAGTAAAATATGCAAACAAAATCCTTAAAACACTCCCTGCAAACCAGGTTATGTTTATTATTATTATTATTATTATTATTATTATTATTATTATTATTATTATTATTATTGTTGTTGTTGTTGTTATATGTTATACGTTGATAACATATAATAATTTGATAAGATTGTAATGTCATATAGTGTGATATAATGTTCATATTTCAACCTGTAACATAACCAGGTTTGACCAAACCAATGTCTGTCACGTTTATAGACAACTTTGCTGGCAGTGTTGGAGATACTGTCTTTCCACCTTTCAGTATGTAGGGTTAATGTAATACTTTTCAAAACTTTACCAAAACCTAACAGAAACATTTTTTTAAACCTGTGAGTTAAGCTAAAAATTAAATGATATTAATACGAATTTCTGTGTAAAGCATAAATGTTCAAATGGGACACTGAAATGAAGCTTTGCTCCTCTCATTTGAAAATTCACATTGTGTGGAATAGTTGAACACAGGAAGCATTTGAGAAAACTGAATTCTATATAATAATGAGATTGTGGCATATCATTTTGCTCACTGCAAGGGTGCTAAATAATCTAATGTTACTATGGGTCATATCAGAGACAAAACATGACATATATTTCTGTCTAAAGTTCTAGAGAAGATTGTTCACTCCCAACTCCAAACTTATTTGGATGCAAATAATATAGGGGAAAAATTTCAGTCTGGGTTTAAGCCACGCCATAGCACGGAAACTGCATTACTGAGAGTCTTTAATGACCTTCTCTCAATTGCTGACTCAGGTGGTCTTAGTTTTGCTTGATTTGTCCTCTGCTTTTGATTTGGTGGACCATAATGTTCTTTAATGAGGTTTGAGCGTCTGTCAGTGCCCTTAGCTGGTTTAAATCCTATCTATCAGAAAGGTCCCTTTCTGTCCCCCATTGCCCCTGTCACCTCTGGTGTCCCCCAGGGGTCTGTGCTGGGTCCTTTGCTGTTCTCTTTATCCTTGTTACCCTTGGGCCGAATCTTTCATAAATACAATATTTCCTTTCATTTTTACGCGGATGACATTCAAATCTATTTTGAACTGGCTGAGGATGTCACATCGTCGTTGCAACACTTCTTTGATTATATGAGTGAAGTTAAAAACTGGCTACTGAGCAATTCCCTCATTTTAAATGATAAGAAGACAGAAATTGTAATCTTTGATACTCCCATCCTGCGGGCTGAACTAATTGATATATTTGGGCCCTTTGCTGACTCCCTTTCTGATACTGCAAGGAACTTGGGTGTTGTCTTGGACAGTTCCTTCAAGCTGGACAAACATGTGTCCTCTGTAGTTAAATCTGGTTTCCTACATAGCCCTACATACCACGTAAGGACCTGGAAAAACATATCCATGTCTTTGTTATATCAAGATTAGATTACTGTAATTCCCTTCATACTGGTCTCCATTCTGCCCTTGTTCACAAACTGCAGCTCGTTCAAAACGCTGCTGCGCATCTCTTAACTCAGTGGTCCCCAACCCCCGGGCCTCGGACCAGTACCGGTCCGTGAGTCGTTTGGTACCGGGCCGCGAGAGTTGAGGCTCAGGTGTGAAATGTATAGTTTTCAGGGTTTTTATCGGTTTTCAGCGTTATTTTGTTATCGTTTACTCGGTTTTCCTGGGTCTTTTCACGTGTGTTATGAATAAATTTTCTTTTTTTCGTTACCGGTACTAGTTTTATTTTGTTGTATTTATCTGCGACACCTTAAAAGCTGGTCCGTGAAAATATTGTCGGGCATAAACCGGTCCGTGGTGCAAAAAAGGTTGGGGACCGCTGTCTTAACTAGAACTGGTAGGTTTGAGTCTATTACTCCAGTTCTCACCAACCTGCACTGGCTCCCCATTAAACATTGGATTGTTTTTAAAATTTTATTGCTCACTTTTAAAATCGTAAATAACACAGCACCCAGCTATCTTAAGGATCCCCTCAGCTTTTATACCCCTAGGAGAGCACTTACATCAGCAGGCCAAATGCTCCTGGTGCGACCTAGATCCTGCCTTAAGACCAGAGGTGACCGCGCATTCGCCTCTGTTGCACCCTACCTCTGGAATAATCTTCCTCAAGCTATCTGCGCGTCTGATTCAATTCAATCTTTTAAATGTCGATTAAAAACTTATTTATTTAGCCTTGCCTTCCCTGCCTCCTAGACCATGCATTTTTAACTGTACTATAACTTATCTTTTTTGCTTTTATTAATGTTTTTATGTTTTAACCTTTAGCCTTTCGACTCGTACTATGCCTGGTATTATTGGTTAGTTATGTCTCCCACCTGTTAGTATATTCTATTTGTACTTATATTATTTTATTATTTTATTTACTTGTATTTATTATTGCTCTTATTTGGTTTCTGTGAAGCACTTTGGCATAGACCTTGTTTTTAAATGTGCTATATAAATAAAATTGTATTGTATTGTATATAAGCAGGAAAAAAAATTAACTACAATCAAAAAACAAAAAATGCCTCACATGTATAAACTGAAACAAAATTATTCCATCCATTCTCTTCTGCTTATCTTTATCTGGGTTGCTGGGGGGCTGGCGCCTATTCAGCTACCGCGGGACGAGAGGCAGAGTACACCCTGTACAGACTGCTGTCCAGGGTGTACTCTGATGCGGGGTTAACAACATTAACAAAAAAACAAGAAAATAAAAAATGCATATGCAAAATAGAAAAAAGAAACACCCAAATCCTCATCATGTCAACAATCCTTGAGAAAACACATCATGCTCTTCCAAATCCTGGTGAATTCCTTATTGCAAAATCCGTGTCTGATTTGAAAGTAGTGTACACTGCATGAACTGGTATAGGAAGGATATTTTCACAAGTATTGGCCACTGGCTGGTATGCTGTCACATCCAGTGCAGAAAACAAGAATATTCATTCATTTCATTCATTCATTTTTTTGTTCATTTTCAGGCACAACAAATACCTATATTGAACATAAAATGCACAAAACAAAAAACAAAAATTGCCTGAAAAAGGAGTGGGACGAAGAAAACTTATTAAATCCCACCCCTATACTCACTCATCAACAAAAAAAACAATAAACTTCCCGCAGCTACGCCCATCATTGCATACAGACCCATCAACAGCCCCGGACACATACAAGCATCTTGTCACGATCCTGGGTCTTATGACCCAGTGTTTTGAGTTTTAGTTCATTTTGATGTTTATAGTATGTTTAAGCTCATTAGGTCTCCTATGTTCATTTGCTTACCGTATTTTCACGACCATAAGGCGCACTTAAAAGTCTTAGATTTTCTTCAAAAAGTACGGCGCGCCCTATAGCGCAGTGCGCCCTGTGTGTTGTAATGAGGACGTAGTAGAGAACACGATGAGAACGCTAAAGGGTGAAGTGTGGCCGAGTTGGAGGAAAGACTCAAGCGGTGGATCATCGAGCAAAGAACGAGCGGGAGAAGCGTTTCGACGGTCACCATTCGGCTAAAAGCAGTTTCACTTTCACTTTTTATGAAACGGTGCCATTTTTCCATCAGGACCGGGACTACGGTAGCGCAGCAACTTCCAGCGGATTATAAGGAAAAGCTGGCCATCTTCCGCTCCTACTGCAGCAAACACATCGGCGACAAAAACATCCAGCCCAGCCACATCACAAACATGGACGAGGTCCCGCTCACTTTTGACATCCCGGTGAGTCACACTGTGGAGAAGCTGGGGACCAGCACGGTAGCGATACGCACAACGGGGTATGAAAAGTCTTCTTTTACTGTTGTGCTTGGCTGCCATGCTAATGGACAGAAACTGCCGCCTATGGTGATTTTTAAGCGAAAGACTTTGCCTAAAGAGAAGTTTCCAGCAGGAATCATCATTAAGGCAAATGAAAAGGGCTGGATGGATGAGGAAATGATGAAAGAGTGGCTGAGGGAGGTGTATGTAAGGAGACCAGGTGGTTTTTTCCACGCATCACCATCGCTCTTAATCTGTGACTCTATGCGTGCCCATCTCACAGCCGATGTGAAAAAACTAGTGAAACAAATGAACTGTGAGCTTGCTGTCATTCCGGGAGGCCTGACAAAGGAACTCCAACCGCTGGGCATCGGTGTGAACCGCCCGTTCAAAGTAAGGCTGCGAGCGGCCTGGGAGCGATGGATGACCGATGGAGACCAGTTTCACCAAGAGTGGAAGGCAGCGCCGGGCGAGTTACGCCACAATTTGCCAATGGATTGTAGATGCTTGGGCTAACATGTCTGCTGGCACTGTTGTTCGAGCTTTCGCAAAAGCCGGCATCATTTCCGAGGAGCCGCACGGCACGGAAAGTGACTCTGACAGTGAAGAAAGTGAACCTGGAATGTTTGATGGAGATTTAGCGCAGCTGTTCAATTCAGACACAGAGGATGAGGACTTCGATGGGTTTGATTGATGATAAAAATGTGAGTACCAAACTTTGTTTTGCTCCTGCTTTATTTTTAAATATGCACACTTGTATGCTTGTGTGTTGTTGATGATGACGATTACTGGTAATAAAAATGTGAGTAAGGTACCGAACTCAGGTTTGCTCCCGCTTTATTTTTAAATACGCATACGGTACTTGTATGCGCCCTATGATCCAGTGCGCCTTATGTGTGTGTTAAATACAGTAATGGCACACATAACTGAGACTGCGCCTTTTAGTACAGTGCGTCTTATGGTCGTGAAAATACGGTATTAGTTCCCCCTTGTGTTTCCAACCCATGTTAAGTCTCCCCTGCTCTTCATGTGTTTCATGTCTGTGTCTTACGTTGTCAAGTTCTGGTTGTCATGTCTGCGTCTCATTATGTTTCCTATTTTATTTTGAAGAGATCTTGTGTTTTTATATTATGGTTTATGTTTTGAGTCCTTTGTTGTACTGTTTCTTGTTTCCCTAGGTCTGTTATGGTTATCATAGGTTTAGTTCTTTGGCTTTGTCATATGGCTTCCCTGTGTTCCATGTTATGTCCACTGTGACGTTTTTGTACCATATTTCAGGTTCCTATGTTCTGTCTCCCCAGTTGCTGTTAAGTTTGCATGTTTAGAAGTCAGTCAGTGTGTTTCCTGTTTTACTTTGAAGGTCCATGTCTCATGTGAGTGTTTCTAGTTTTGCTTCCCTTGTCTCGTCCAGCCTGATATCTCCCAGCTGTGCTCTCCTTCTGTGTCTCATTCCCTCATTATCCCTCTGTGTATTTAAGCCCTGTGTTTCTCTTTGTCAGTGTCGTAGTCTCCCTCATGCTGTGTGTGATTCTCCCCGTGTCTCCTGGTATGCTTTATGATTAGCTTTCCCAGTTTAGTTTTGTATTGCCTGTGTTCTATTTTTCCAGCAATTAAAGCTGTGCTTTTGAGTTCGCTTGAGGATTTGCGGGCCGACTCGTCTCCTCCCTCTTCCAGGAGAAAGCGGCATTCACGCCGCCATCGCTCCACAGCAGCTGAGCAGACCATTTTTGTGAGTAAAAGTGACTGTTTGCCACATTCTGACTCCAAACCTTCTGCCATTTCATCCACGGTTAGTCATGCTGCTCCTATGAACACTTTAGTTTTTCAACCAGCTCCTCCGAACCTTCATGATTCCAATCCTGTGTCCGAGACTCTACGTGACGCTCTTCCAGTATCTCAGGCAGTTATTTTTTTCTGTGCCTCAGCTGGGAGGTGTAAATAGTAACAGAGTGCCTCCTACCTTAGTTAAACTGGCTAAAAGACTTGGACTTGATGCCACTGAGCTAATGGATCAAGTTGAATTTTGTGTTCCACAGCCAGCCATGTTCAAACACACTCACCATGTTTTAGAGTCAGACCAAGTTCAACTTGCACCTCAAGTGACTGTTTTGGGTGTGGCTTCACCCCTGGACTGTGCTGCTCACCAGTCAGCTTATTCTGAAACTGCCTTTGCAAACCCACCTACTCGTGTGACCACTCCTGAACTCCGCTCTCCATCACCTGTCGCGGCTCCCAGGGTGAGGCCAGCCAGGACACAGCCTACCTCCGCACCCGTACCTACTCCTCGGGTGGGAGCGGCTCGTGTCCGGCGGGTGCCTGCACCCATTCCTGTGTCTGCTGAAGGCTCAGGCGAGCCTATCCAGCCCCTGTCCTTGTGTTCTATAGGCTCGGAGTTAGGTCAACAACAACTACCACAATCACTACAACCTCTCATTTTTTCCATAGCTCAGTCTGTTGCTCAGTTATTAACTCAGCCATGTGGTTAGGCTTCAGTTTTGTCTCCAGGTCAGGCTTCAGTTTTGTCACCCATACCCCTTTCTTTAGCCCAATCATCTGCACAACCAACCGCTCAACAGTCTGCTCAGCACTCTGCGGCTCTCACGCCACCGCCTGTTCCAGCTGGAGGGCCCGAGGAGCCCGTCCAGCCTCATGCCACGTCAGCTGGGGGTTCAGGAGAACCGCACCAGCCTCATGCCACGTCAACTGGAGGGCCCGAGGGGCCCGTCCGGCCTCATGCCACGTCAGTTGGAGGGCCCGAGGGGCCCGTCCGGCCTCATGTCTCCGCTGGAGGGTCCGAGGGGCCCGTTCAGCCACCAGCTGCTCCACCAGCAGCCTCATCCATGCCAGCTGCGGCCTCCGTGTCTCCGCCCACGCAGTCGCCTGGTCCAGCTTCGGCTTCATCAGCGTCGCCTGGTCCAGCTTCATCCGAGTCTTCATCCTCGTCTGGTCCGACCTCGGCCACTGCTTCTGCCACGCCTGGTCTGGCCTTGGCACCTCGGGATCGCTGGCCACTTTCCGGGCCACCGGCTGGACGTCACCGCCGTTGAGGTCGGCCCCCTGAACTGTTTCTACACCGTTGCCGTCCACACGGTTGGCCCCCGGAACTGTTTGACCATGAACTCCTGTGCCGTCAGCCTCCGGGCCGGCCCCCTGATCAAGTGAACTATGGATTTCTGGACCTGGCGGCCCCCTGAGGAGTTGTGAACTGTTCCCTGTGCTCCTGTGCTTTTGATGGTCATTTTGTTTTTGTGGCCTTTTTCCAGCAATTAAAGCTGTGCTTTTGAGTTCAAGTTCTGTCCCCGTGAGTTTGCGTTTGGGTCCTCTCCTGCCTGCCACACAGCCGAAACATGACACATCAAAACGGCAGCTCGCAAACAACAATTAGAGCCTTCATAACTGAATACTAGGGGTGCAACGATATTCGTATCGATATTGAACCGTTCGATACAGTGCTTTCGGTTCGGTACGCATATGTATCGAACAATACAACATTTGTAATTTATTTTATCAATTTTCCTTCTGACGATGCTGTCTGTGTTGAGCGCTCAGTGAATCTGTGTTCGACTACTCCGCCTAGGCTGCACAGTCGAGCGCAGATCCACTGAGCGCTCAACACAGACAGCATAGTCAGAAGGAAGAGCGCAGGGCAAGCTAGCGAGACAGAAGTTAAGCTCTACTTGCAACAGGCAAATTGAACCTCATTCAGATCTGGCGTTTGGAATTATTTTGGTTTTCATGTGACGTATGACCCTGAAGTTAAGCGAGTCATGGACTAAAGTAAAACAGTATGTTGGATGTGCCATGCAATGCTCAATTACATTGGTGTGAACTAGTGTGTTAGCGCAGTTAGCTCGTTAACGTGTTGGCCGTCTAGCCCCATGCACAGGGCTTTCGGCGGTAGCTCGTTAACGGAGATTTGCCGTGTTGTGGCGTTAAGGTCATTTCAACGAGATTAACCTGAAAGCACTAGTGGGAACACAACGAATATGACTGCACATTTACGCCGACATCATCCTAGTGCAAAGACAAGTGGAAGCAGACAAAAAAAAGCAAGCATTCTACTAACTTTAGCCGAGTCATTTAGACAGCTGTTAGCACATGATTCTCCTTATGCTGCTGAGAATATAGCCCAGAAGAAGCGGATAGTATAGCTTTTATTTTGGAAAGAGCCATTTCTCTGTAATAAACTCTCTTTTCCAAAGATGAGTGATTCCTCAATCAGATACAGGGCTTGCAATATCGCTAGCCCGACGTCCCGGAGCTAGCGATTTTTTTTTTCAGTCGGGCTACCAAAATCTATCTCTTCCCTGCCCGTCGGGCTATTGTAGGAAAAATATATGTCAATGCTTTTGCATTCTTTCAGAAATGTAGCTGGGTAATTATGTCATTGGCATCGGTGAGCCACTGTCAATATGTGACATATTGAAGTCGCGTTTGAATTTGCGCTTGTTTTTTTGCTTTCACTTTGCAATCGTGCGAACTGTGTATAGAGAGCGACAGCACTGATCTGTGAGTGATAATTTGTGCACCAATTCCTCTGACATCGTCTTATTAATCGTTAGCTTACTATGCAAACATGACAAGTGAAATCTCCCGCAGCAAGCTTAAACATGTGAGAGGTTGATCGCGCAGAGAATCGCTGAGCTTATGTGAGTGAGTGTGTAAAAGCATTTCAGTTCTGCTGAGCCAAATAAGACAGGTCGGGGTGAAGAAGTGACAGCCAAAGAAAAGCTTACCACAAAACGGAAACGTTATGACAAATCAGACTATAAGGCAAAAAGAAAGTGCAGCTTTATGGTTTCATGGACAAAAGAATTTCTGTGGCTGCAATATGATGAGCTAAATAACCAGGGCTGCACATAAGTAGTCCGCAGGTGCGCATTCGCTGTCAAAATAAAAAACACGCACAAGGGTTAGGGTTAAATTTAAAAACTGTACTTTTGAGTTAAAATATATATTTAATATTTTAATAAATGACAAATTAAAAATGCATGAACATTTTATTTTGTATCGAAAAAATATCGAACCGTGATACCAAAGTATCGAACCGAACCGAGAATTTTGTGTATCGTTGCACCCCTACTGAATACAGAATATATAAATTATAAATTGCATTACCACAGGTAACAGGCAGTAATAACTACAAGTAACAAACACACATATACACATATGGAGGGCCATATATAGATAGATAGATGGATAGCAAGAGATTTATTTTTATCCAGTGTATCAGTAATTTCTTCTACAATTATCGCTATTGAAGTGGTTCTTTGCGTTCTGAAACCATAATGACCAACATTTATTATCTGATGTTTTTCAAGGAATTTTTCTAATCTTGAATTAAAAAGTGGCACGGTGGTTAGCACTGTTGCCGCACAGCAAGAAGGTCCTGAGTTCAATTCCAACATCAGGCCGGGGTCTTTCTGTGTGGAGTTTGCATGTTCTCCCCGTGTTTGTGTGGGTTCCCTCCGGGTACTCCGGCTTCCTCCCACCGTCCAAAGACATGCAGCTTGTGGGGATAGGTTAATTGGATAATCCAAATTGTCACTAGGTGTGAATGTGCGAATGAATGTGAGTGCGACTGGTTGTCTGTCCCTGTGTGTTGGCCCTGCGACAGACTGGCGACCTGTCCAGGGTGTACCCCGCCTCTCGCCCTATGACAGCTGGGATAGGCTCCAGCGCCCCCCGCGACCCTGAAAAGGATAAGCGAATGGATGGATGGATGGAATTAAAAAGTTTTTCTAGAATTTTTGAGAATTGAGGCAGTAGAGAAATAGGCCTATAATTGGTAAAACTGTGTTTGTCATTACTTTTATATAGTGGTATTACTTTCGCTTTTTTTTTTTTTTTTTTTTTGTTTTTTTTTTTTTTGATAAGGTTTCCGAAAGAGGCGCAGGCCAGGGTTTTCCTTTAAGCGAAGGACAGTGCGTTTATTTACAGTGAACACATACACCAAGTGGCTATATACAACGTGCAGGGGAAATGGGTCCGGGTCGCCAGGGTCCGTGGGAAACAGGGTTGGGAGAAGGGTGTTCCACACTTTCTGTACAAAAACGTTCCCCCTCAATCACTCCTCTCCGCATCGGGTTCCAAAAACGATCTACACACAAAACGTCGGGTTAGCAGGATAATTATAAGAAATTCTCAAAGTACAGGTTAGCAGAAACACAAGTCTAACTGACACTGATAGCTCAACGATCCAGCGAAGACTAGTGCAGACTCGCCATCTAAGTAGTGCAGTAATCAGCTGGGATCAGCGGCCGGTGTGGTGATGAGCAGGTGTGTGGGCCAGCAGCGGGAGCCCGCAGTGAGCATCGCCGTGGCGAGAGAGAGAGTGAGAGAGAGAGCAAACAAACCACAAACATATTGCCCAATAGAGGATTGACCAGCGGGGCACGGGGACCATGATACTTTTTGAAAACAACGGGACTGAAATGATAAATTACAGATATATGTTAAGGGACTAGCAATATTCAGAATAACCTGTTTAACTACAGACATATTTATGTTTTGATAATCCATTGAAGACTTACTTTTACATTTTAATGTGATATTTATTAGTTCTTGCTCATTTGTAGCTGAGAGGAACAGTGAAAAGGGATTTGATTTTATATTACTGATATTTTCATTTTTATGACACGGGATGTCCGCTGCTAGTTCAGGGCCAACATTTATGAAGAATTTATTGAACCCATCGACAATATTACTCATGTTGTGATTTTCACCATTTGCATCAGTAAAATATTCAGGATATGATGTTCCAGAAGATCCTTGTTTAATTAAGTTGTTTAACACATGCCAAGTTCCTTTTATATTTTTATTTCCATATAATCTTCTATAATAAAGTTGTTTGCTCGTTCTTATAATAGCAGTCAATTTATTTCTATATGCTTTATATCTTTGTTCCACTTTTGTTTTTACTTTGATAAACTGTTTATACAGATTGTTTTTCTTTTTGCAAGCATTAATAATTCCTTTTGTGAGCCAAGGACTTTTTATCTTTTCTTTGTCATGTGTTCGTTTACAGGACAATGTTTATTGTACCACATAGTAAAAATATCTAGAAAATTATCATAAGCCTTGTCCTCATCTGACTCTTCACACACCGAACTCCAATCTTGTTGTGCTAAATCGAAATTGAAGGCATGAATTGCTTCTTCATTTATTGTTTGCTTTGCTATCATGATCTTGGTATCTATATATTTTTTTTTTTTTTAAATCACAGTCACACAAAGTAAAAACTGGTAAGTGGTCAGTTATATCACAGACAAGCAGGCCACTATTAATTTGGAAATCCATGACATTAGTAAAAATATTGTCAATAATAGTGGCGCTATGGGATGTTATTCTGCTTGGCTTTGTTATTGTTGGATATAGTGATAAGCTGTACATCGTGTCAGTAAAGTCATCAATGGCTTTTACCTTGTTGGATTTAGCAAATCAATATTAAAATCACCACAGATAAATAGTAATTTTTTGGTTCACCGAAGCGAACGTTTTTTTCTATCCATTCATTAAAAGTGTCAATACTTGAACTGGGTGTCCGATATATGCAACTTATTATAACATTTCTCTTTTTTTTTTTTTTTTCATTCATAATCTCAATAGTCAAACATTCCAAAATTCCATCAATAGCCATAGACATAGTTGTTACAACATTATATTTTATAGAGTTATGAACATATATAGCAACCCCACCGCCCGCCTTATTTAATCTATTCATGTATTTTAAATCATATCCATTCAAACATAAATCAATTTCTTTATCGACATTGAACCAAGTTTCAGTGATGGCTATAACACTAAAGGGGCGAAAAAATTGTTGCAAATAGTCCTTAATGAAATCAAAATTAGAGTACATACTTCTGCTGTTAATTTCTTTTTCATATTGTTCCTGAGTGAAATAATTACAATTTTTAACAAAAATAGAGAGAAAGTTACTTTCAGAATCTATTTCTGGATCTATTATATTATGCTCCTTATATTCACAATCTAGATCAATTACTTTCTGTTGAAGAATTAATTTCAACGTGTCCATGTCATTTCCTGGTGTAATTGATACATTGGTGTCAGTTATACTTGTCCAGATCCTCCATGTTCCTCACTATCAGTACTTTTGCCTCTTCTGGTGTCCCGTTTAGCTTAATGAAAATCTTACAGTTTGTTACCCATGTATGTTGTATTTTACCGTTCTTCTTCAGTTGCCTTGCCTTTCTCGCGATGTCTGCGTTTTTTCGTGTCAGATGCTCATTAATGAAAACGTTCGTGCCTTTCGTTTGCGTCCTCGTTTCAGCAGTGCGACCTTGTTCTTCCGATTGACAAATCTCATTACGACGGCCGGCGGTCTGTCACTCCTCCTGGGCAGTGAGTGACATGCTTCTATGTGCTCCAGGTCCATCTCTATTCCCTTGCTTTGGAGGAAGGACGCCACCTGTTGCTCCACCGAGCGGGTCTCCTCGTCGCTGGGCTCCCCGATGTTCCCGGCCACCGCGCGCTCGATTTTAATACGGCTGATGACCACGTCGTTCGTACGGGTGTACTGCTCCAGCTCATCCACCCGCCGCTCGAGATCCATGATCCGTCTGTCCTTCTCGGCATTTTGGAGGCGTAGCTGTTTTACCTCCTCCAGAAGCCTCTTTGTGGCCTCTCTGACTGACAGGTGACACAAGTGGTTGTAGCTTCAGCTAAACTGGACCTCTGTGCTATGTTTGTGCTGTTGGAGCTTTTGGAGCATTTTTAATCTCCCTCAACGCTTCCAAAGAGACATCATTTTCAACTATAAGATAGAAAAATACAAGATGAAAATGAGATTCTGACTAAGACTACTGGTGTACAAATACATTAAATTACCAAAAGATTAAAGCAAAAGTGAAACATGTATATTTTTAAAATTAAGCTTTAATTTGAAAGGCACACCTGAAGCTAATTCAATTCAATTCAATTCAATTCAATTTTATTTATATAGCGCCAAATCACAACAAAAGTCGCCTCAAGGCGCTTCATAGATACAGAGAAAAACCCAACAATCATATGACCCCCTATGAGCAAGCACTTTGGCGACAGTGGGAAGGAAAAACTCCCTTTTAACAGGAAGAAACCTCCGGCAGAACCAGGCTCAGGGAGGGGCGGCCATCTGCGGCGACCGGTTGGGGTGAGAGAAGGAAGACAGGATAAAGACATGCTGTGGAAGAGAGACAGAGGTTAATAACAGATATGATTCAATGCAGAGAGGTCTATTAATACATAGTGAGTGAGAAAGGTGACTGGAAAGGAAAAACTCAATGCATCATGGGAATCCCCCAGCAGCCTACATCTATTGCAGCATAACAAAGGGAGGATTCAGGGTCACCTGGTCCAGCCCTAACTATATGCTTTAGAAAAAAGGAAAGTTTTAAGCCTAATCTTAAAAGTAGAGATAGTGTCTGTCTCCCGAATCCAAACTGGAAGCTGGTTCCACAGAAGAGGGGCCTGAAAACTGAAGGCTCTCCCTCCCATTCTACTTTTAAATACTCTAGGAACAACAAGTAGGCCTGCAGAGCGAGAGCGGAGCGCTCTAATAGGGTGATATGGTACTACAAGGTCATTAAGATAAGATGGGGCCTGATTATTTAAGACCTTGTATGTGAGGAGCAGGATTTTGAATTCAATTCTGGATTTAACAGGAAGCCAATGAAGGGAAGCCAAAACAGGAGAAATATGCTCTCTCTTTCTAGTCCCTGTCAGGACTCTTGCTGCAGCATTTTGGATTAGCTGAAGGCTTTTCAGCGAGTTTTTTGGACATCCTGATAATAATGAATTACAGTAGTCCAGCCTGGAAGTAATAAATGCATGAACTAGTTTTTCAGCGTCACTCTGAGACAGGATATTTCTAATTTTAGAGATGTTGCGCAAATGGAAGAAAGCAGTCTTACATATTTGTTTAATATGTGCGTTGAAGGACATGTCCTGGTCAAAAATGACTCCAAGGTTCCTCACCGCGTTACTGGAGGCCAAGGTAATGCCATCCAGAGTAAGAATCTGATTAGATACCATATTTCTAAGATTTTCAGGGCCAAGTACAATAACCTCAGTTTTATCTGAATTAAGAAGCAGAAAGTTAGCGGCCATCCAGGTCTTTATGTCTTTAAGACATTCCTGCAGTTTAACTAATTGGTGTGTGTTATCTGGCTTCATGGACAGATAGAGCTGGGTGTCATCTGCATAGCAGTGAAAATGTATGCTATGTCTTCTAATGATACTGCCTAAGGGAAGCATGTATAATGTAAACAGAATTGGTCCTAGCACTGAACCCTGTGGAACTCCATAATTAACCTCAGTGTGTGAAGAGGACTCTCCATTTACATGCACGAATTGGAGTCTATTAGATAGATATGATACAAACCACTGCAGCGCAGTACCTGTAATACCTACAGCATGTTCTAATCGCTCTAATAGGATATTATGATCAACAGTATCGAACGCTGCACTGAGGTCTAGCAGGACAAGCACAGAGATGAGTCCACTGTCAGAGGCCATAAGAAGATCATTTGTAACCTTCACTAAAGCTGTTTCTGTGCTGTGCTGAGCTCTGAAACCTGACTGAAACTCTTCAAATAAACCATTCCTCTGCAGATGATCTGTTAGCTGTTTGACAACTACTCTTTCAAGGATTTTTGATATGAAAGGAAGGTTGGAGATTGGCCTATAATTAGCTAAGACTCCTGGGTCTAGAGATGGCTTTTTGAGTAAAGGTTTAACTACAGCCAGCTTGAAGGCCTGTGGTACATAGCCGATTATTAGAGATAGGTTGATCATATTTAAGATCGAAGAATTAATTAATGGCAGGACTTCTTTGAGCAGTTTTGTAGGAATGGGGTCTAAAAGACACGTTGATGGTTTGGAGGAAGTAATTATTGAAGTTAACTCAGAAAGATCAATTGGAGAAAAAGAGTCTAACTTAATATCAATGGTACTAAGAGTAGCTGTAGATAATATTACATCTGTGGGATGATTATTGGTAATTTTTTCTCTAATGATAAAAATTTTATTTGTGAAGAAGTTCATGAAGTCATTACTAGTTAACGTTAAAGGGATGGTTGGCTCAAAAGAGCTCTGACTTTTTGTCAGCCTGGCTACAGTGCTGAAGAGAAACCTGGGGTTGTTCTTATTTTCTTCAATCAGTGATGAATAGTAAGATGTTCTGGCTTTGCGGAGGGCTTTCTTATAAAGCAGCAAACTATTTCTCCAGGCTGAATGATGATCCTCTAGATTTGTGACACGCCATTTCCTCTCCAGATTACGAGTCATCTGCTTTAGGGTACGTGTTTCAGAATTATACCACGGAGTCAGGTACTTCTGATTTGAGGCCTTAGTTTTCACAGGAGCTACAGTATCCAGAGTCGTACGTAGTGAGGAGGTGAAATTATTAACAAGATAATCGACCTCTGTTGGGGTAGCGTTCAGATAGCTGCTTTGCTCTGTGTTGGTACAGGGCATTGGAGATGATAACAGTGGGTGGATTATATTCTTAAACTTAGTTACAGTGCTTTCAGAAAGACATCTACTTTGATAAAGTCTACTCTTCACCGCTGTGTAATCAATTATTGTAAAAGTAAATGTTATCAGGAAATGATCAGACAGGAGAGGGTTTTCAGGAAACACTGTTAAATGTTCAGGTTCGATGCCATATGTTAAAACATATAGTCTATACAGTGAAACCATCCATCCATTCATCCATTCACTTCCGCTTATCCTTTTTTCAGGGTCGCGGGGGGGCGCTTGAGCCTATCCCAGCTGTCATAGGGCGAGAGGCGGGGTACACCCTGGACAGGTCGCCAGTCTGTCGCAGGGCCAACACACAGGGACAGACAACCATTCGCACTCACATTCACTCGCAAATTCACACCTAGTGGCAATTTGGATTATCCAATTAACCTATCCCCATAAGCTGCAGTGAAACCATAATGTCAAAAAAGAATTTAGTGGAGACCACAAAATATTTAGCGTACATGGATGCAGAAATAGCCTATTATTTGTACTCAGTACACAGGATTGGTAATAATTTATTTATTTAGTTATCCTCCTATTTATCCTGTTATTTATTTATCTTGTTAATACTAGAGATAGCACGATACCACTTTTTTATGTCCGATACCGATATCATAAATTTGGATATCTGCCGATACCGATATGAATCCGATATAAGATAAGATAAGATAAGATAAGATAACCTTTATTAGTCCCACACGTGGGAAATTTGTTTTGTCACAGCAGGAAGTGGACAGTGCAAAAGTTATGAGGCAAGAATTAGAATACAATAAGAATAAATACAGTACACAACTGTACAGAATAAAATAAAATACTATATACAGTAGAATAAAATAAAATAAATATACAATAAGATAAAAATAGAATACAAATACAAATACTATATACAACTGAGTAAAAATACAACGATGACAGAAAGGATTATTGCACTTAGTATTATTGCATATGTATGGATGTGTGTGCTTGATCAGTTAAAGTCTTTATTATGGAGTCTGACAGCAGTGGGGAGGAAAGACCTGCGAAATCTCTCCGTCCCATAGTGTTTTTTAATCAACAAAACTGTTTTTTTAAATATCTTGCTGCATTTTGTATAAGTTCATACTCAAGTTTAAAACAACAACTACACTAAAGCTATTCTGTTATACCTGTATGCAAAAAACAAATATTTCATAGTTCAGCAATACTGATCAATCTAATAAACTTAAACCTACACCATCCTCCCTATTCTGGTATTTTAAAGAGTACTTAGCTTAAATATTAAGCAACCTAACTAATAGGGTTCCAACTCCCAGGAACAACAAAAATAAATAAAAAATGGGGAACCACCCCTCACGCTCCACCTCATGATGCTTAATCGACGTAATCAACCTTAATTTGATGCAGTGTGAAAAAAAAAAGGACATAAATCAATTATTTTTCAAGAAATATTAAATAGATTCAACATCTTTCTTCAACAAAATTGCAGACTGCACAGATGGTACCTTCCCAAAGGAAAATGTACTATAGCTTACTAGGGTATATCAGACTTAACAGTTACTATATACAGTAATGGACTTCTATACATTTTACATCAGATTAAAACTTGGGTGTAAGATTCAGATAATTATTTATTAAAAGCTAGACATTCAATTGTTGCTTGTCTTGTGTTTCTATGGTGCATTGATAGTCATGTGCTTTTGTGCTGAGGTGTTTTGTTTTTTGTTTTTTTTTCTGTTATCAAACTGTTCTCCCACTAGGAGCTAAGTCTGAGTGGAGTTTTTTTTCTCCTCCTCTTACCTCATGTAGTGTATTTTCGTTGTTTTTTTCCTATCAGCCTACCTTCTGACATGTCTGCCCAATGTGATGTTTGTGTAAAGTTGGTCAGAAGGTTCCTTTGTAAGTGCGCATGCACCATTAGCGTGCTGCCTGCTGTAACCCTAATTTCCCTCGGGATGAATAAAGTATTCTGATTCTGATTTTAAATGAGAATAAGAAAGAAAAGTATGTCTTTGTGCCCCTTTTCCCTGTTAATGCCCTATCGGCCCCCCTGGCTAAACTTTGCTAGATCCGCCCCTGCACAGTTACCAGCCGTCAGTTGCGTAGAAAAGGATCCTGGTGTAGAAAGTAAGATTAAATAAATTCTAACAACAGCTTATCAAGCTTAAACGTGTTGCTGTTGTTCAGCCGCCGGTTTCCTCTTTCTGGTGCAAAGTGGGCCAAAAACAAAGAAGAGAGACAGAGTCGCGACAGAAAAGCCGATCAGCTGATCATTAAGCAGTTTCATGATTGAAGTAGCAGCAAGAAGAGGCAGTCGCTTGTTAAGCTTAACGCAGGAATGCTTTACAAACATTCAGAGATGGACTTACACACTTGCTTTACTTCTCTCGGGATAACTTTGTCGGAGATGAAATGCCGGGTTGCTAGCGAAGCTCCACATGCTATCCAGACCACAGGTCCCGCATGCCACAGCCGCTCTATCACATGATGCATACTGCTCCGACGTGCTAACGTTCTGAGGTGAGTTACGGCGTGTTGCAAGTTTTGTGAGGTGCTTTCGTGATATTTAATGGATCGGATTACATTTTTTATTTTTCCGATCCAGTAATTTAGGTCAGTATCAGACCGATACCGATACGTAATATCGGATCGGTCCATCTCTAGTTAATACACTGAAGTCAAACTGACATCACATTTGAAAATGAGAGAGCATGTATAAAAATGGCCAGAATTTCTAAATATGCAGTACTGTTTCAAACCTTTCAATCAAAGCAGAGATGGTAGTACAAAAATTCTATCATTGCCAAAAAAATGTGTTTAGTTAACTGTATGAGATACTAAACTCGTACATGTAATCACAAACCAATTGATGTATAATGTATTGATGTAAAATAAATCAAATGGCAACAATTAATTAAATCATAAGCACCTTTAGAGTTGCACGTAAGAACTTTAGCATTGGGTGGACCTTCAAAGATGCCAAGCTTGTCCTTGACTTCACGGAGGCAAAGTCGAAGAACTCCCGAGTAGGTCCTCCACTGTCAACAGCACCCTCAGATATTCCATAGTCAGCAGTAAACTTCACAAATATTTTTTTCTCTGGTGAAAAATTGGATCTGCCCATGTGCCCGTGGCTCTGGATGCTCCATCCCACACATTTCGCCTTATGATGTTGAAGTGTGTAGTGCTGTCATTATTTACTCAATAAGTAACAATCTGCTCCAAGATTCTCTCTAAGCTCTGGACGTCACTGACACACACACACACACACACACACACACACACACACACACACAGTAAAGAAATATGCTAGTCTCAATGGCAATAACCCACCAACAGAATAATGATGTACCATCCTTAAGACTGTAATTGATATTTATCATAAAAGAGATACAAATCAAGAATATTTGTGATAATGGAAAAAAGATAAGTTTAAATTTTTATCTTGTCATAAATACACTAGTATTTATAAATAGTATAAATACAAGTAGAACATGAAAAAAACAAGATCCAACACTGACAACCAACCTCCATTCAAAAAAAGTGAACATAAACCAAAACATATAGCAAATAAAATATAATTAATTTGATAGCCTTGGTAATCTTCAAAGGACAACAGAAATTGCAGGTTGTAGTTTGCTTATTCAAACTAATTCAAAACTAGACAGCCGGTGACTCCTTTTCTGCAACAAATATCAAATAATGGTTAATATGTTGACCTTTCAACATGACAAGTAAAAGTTTTTGTTGTACTGACCTTTCACTTGCACTTGAGTCTAAAGACGTTGAAATGGCTTCTTGGAGGTCGGGGTCATCTGACAGGTATTCTTCCTCAAACAGGCCAAGATATGTACTGCAAAGCCAGAATGTTTTGTAAATTATTTATTGGCCTCAGCATTATTAAAGTTTTGTGGGATCATCTTGACAGAGAACAGAACAAAAAGCCTGGAAAACTTTTCCTGAACCATGCTTAAAGAAATTCAATAAAAAGAAGACATCACCATCAGGAAAGCTTGCTTAAGAGAGTTCAAGCTGTGTTGAAGCCTAAAGTAGCTCATATCACATTTTGAATTTTAAGCTCATTAAAATTCTACAAGTTTTGTTCTACCCTAATGTACTGTGCTTCCATGTCTGTTTGTAGACATCATTTTGTAGACTGCAGTAAATCAATGCACTTATTTCCTTTTTTTCCCAGCAAAATACAAAGAAAGGAGGGGTGGCTCATGACTTTTGCACAATATAGCTCAAAAGATTAAAAGATACAAACATGTACAAAACACATACCTGTAGGCTGGGTTGGTCCTTTGGACACACTGGAGGTGTTACTAGAGAAGACACGTGTGTCACCAGTAACACTGGCAGAAGAACCCACTGATAAGCCAGGTGTGCTGTCTGGCAGATGTTCCACTGGAGTAAGGCTTATCCTCATCAGTAGCAATGACAGAAGGATTGGTGGACATTTTGAGGGTGTCAGCAGAGATGGAAGATTCAACAGTACAAACATCTTGGGTAGCAACACACCAGATGACCTCATCATCAACAGACATGGACTGTGTGTTAACAATGGGAATGGCTGAGGTAACTTCTTTAAAAATTTCAACTGTGACAACACAAAGAACAGTAGTTTAACCTTTGAAGGTCTCCATTCAAAGTCTGTTTGGAAGTGAGTGATGGCTCAACTAGTTTGGTGTGGCATGCCAGCAAAATCTGTAGCCTAGGGAAGAAGAAAACAGTGTATATGAAAGTTTTGTTAAGGCTAACAGACTACAATACAATACAGTACATTAAAAGGTTTCATTTTTGTTAACTCTAAAAGATATCAATCCAGTCATCTGATCAGTGCTTCCAGATCATTTTTGGAAATACCCAAAGTTGACCTTTAATAATCTAAGTAACAAAAACAAATCTTTTTATGAAAAAGGATCTAAAGCTTACCTGCATCCTTCCACAACTGGCTGGAAGGCAGTCCTTATTGGCTGCATTACTTTGAGTCCCAGTCACAGCTAAACTCCAGTGCATATTTTATATGTCCATTTTCAAAAAGCCAAGCGTTTTTGTTACGCCTTGGCACATGTGCAGTAAGATGGTCTGGCAAGAGAATCGCTTCTTTGGTGAAAGACTGAGCCACAGAATGTGACCTGCTTAGCTGTGCTGGAAACCTAATAGAGGATAAAGGCAAAGTAAACATTTCTGCATGTAATATACTCACACTTCTCTGATCAATGAAGTACATTTAATTTAAAAAAAAAAAACAAAAACACCATGCTGTACACATGTCCAATTTGCATTAATAAACACCCTCTAGCCTCATGGTACCTAGTATAGGCTGTTGGAATCCTGAATTGGCTAAGTGGAAGAGAATGGATGGATTAATTGATGGATACATGATGGAAGATAGTGGGATGGGTGGGTGAAGAAACTTAACAACTTAACCACATAAAAAAAATCTCTTAAATTATACATTTTGTTGCTTTAAAAAAAGTTTCATTAAATTATATATTGCCAAAAAATGTATTGTAACAACTGAATGATGTGCTTTGCTTTTACAAAATGTTTGCAGATTAAGCTTACGGGGTGTGAAATCGCATGTTTCCACAATTAAACAAATTAACTGTTGTGCACAGTTTAGTCTCCACATCGACATGCTGTCAGTCTATTGAACAGTTTTTTTGTTTTGTTTTTTGTAATATTTTTGTTTACTTAGCTTCGTTGAGCAAATGAAACCTATGGGCAATTACTAACCTTCCACTAGTAATTTCAATGCATTTAGTTCTGTTCTTACCTCTTCTGCCTTGGGCCCTTTCGAGTAAAAGGTCTAAGATTGTAGATGGGACCCGTTGTGGGGGACTCCTGTAATGTGGAAGGCGTGTTCTCCATAAGGTTAGCTGGATAACCAGGTGCTATCTGACCAGTGAGGTTCACTGCATTTGGTCTTCCACGATAAAACAGTGAATAAATTTCTTCATCAGTAGTACGATGCGGTATACTAGTACTAATATTAGGTTGGCCAGAACATGCATTTGCCAGGGTGTTAATTAGCTCCTCATTACTTAGAATTTGAACCGCAAGATTCCGTGTGGACTGGCTCATACTGGCACTCCTTGCAGCTACAAACAAGGAAAGCACTAGATGGCACAAGTACCCCCGTGACGTCAAGTGTCATTCCATATATTCAGAAGATCATCCCATATATTCAGAAGATCATCCCATATATTCAAGTTTCATCCCATATATTCAAGTTTCATTTTATTCATGTTTCATTCCATATATTCAAGTTTCATTCTTTGTATTCAAGTTTCATTGCATATATTCTAGTTTCATTATATGTATTCAAGTTTCATTGCATATATTCTAGTTTCATTCTATGCATTCAAGTTTCATTCTATGCATTCAAGTTTCATTCTATGCATTCAAGTTTCATTTTATGCATTCAAGTTTCATTCCATATTTTCTAGTTTCATTTTATATATTCAGAAGTTCATTCTATGTATTCAAGTTTCATTCCATATATTCATGTATTCAGACAATCATTCTATATATTCAGGATTTGATTGCAAAATATATATAATATTTACTGGGCATGCAAATGAAATGAATTTATGGTAAACAGTTCTTTTTTTTTTCTTTTTTTTTTTTGTACTTTGGTTCATTTAGATGGCTACTTTTAAGTTAGCAGTATAATGATAGCGATGGCTGCTTTGATTGGCAGGTATGCTGAGTCAGTAATCACATTCTGAATACAAGTCTGTGAAGGGTTTATTGCATGCACCCAGCATAAAGAACACCATTGCACTGTGTATGTTGCTTTTTTTTCTTCTCTCTACCTACAACCAAGCACCTAGTGGTGAGAAACAGCTTTTTTTCAGCTGAGTCAGTCAAACCTTTCATCTCTTTTTCTGACTTTTTGAGAGAGTTTTACATGCATTTGTGACCACTCGCCTTGATTATTGTTGGTATTGATCAGGCCTCACTATCCCGCTTACAAATGGTCGAGAATGCTGCTCGCCTGCAGACAGGGACATGCATGAGCACATACTTCTCTCAGATTAACTGACCAGTCGCTCTTAGCTGTCCCCACATGGAGACTGAAACACTGGGGGGACCGAGCTTTTGCTGTTGTGGCCCCCGAATTATGGTATAAGTTGTCCATATTAGGCTGACCCTTACACTTGAGATTTTTAAATCACTTTTAAAAACACACCTTTTCTTCAAGGCAGTTTAGGTGTAGCACCAGTCAGCTTCTAATCCGTATTAGTCAGTTTTTTGTCACTTTTAATCTTCTTTATTTTGTTAATTTTATTGTCTGTTTTATTCATGTTTTAGTATTTATTTTTAACTTTTATCATCATTCTTTGGGAAGTACTTTGGTCAACCATGTTGTTTTCAAAGTGCTCTATAAATTAAGTTGGATTGGACTTAAAGTAAGCAAATACTAGAAGGACAGCCTCAGAATTAATGTGGCTCTGTGTGGTTGTGCAGTTTCTTCCTGGTACCAAGTAAAACCATATAAATAGTCCTACAACTTACATATGAGTCTCCTGAATTATCCTTTTGGCATTAAGGTAACCAAATCTCATCAAATTTTGCGTAGCAATGTGATCATTGGAATGTTTTTGTTTGTTCTTTTTTATTACAGTTTTTTCTGATTGCTTAAGCACGTTTTTTGTAACTATTGGCTATTTTTGCAAAACTCTACACACAAATAAGAAAACCTGTCACCCAATTATCAAAACATTGTAGTTCTCTTGCAAAAGCAAACACAGCTAGATTAACCCTTTAAAACCGGTCGGAGCGGGCACGCTCTGTTTTGCGTAACAATTTTTAAATCCCGGAAGAACTGCAACCACATAAGCTAGCGCAATAATTTTGTTTGCATATGAAACTGGAGAAGTTGTACTTACATCTTATCCACTCAGCTTGTCCTAGGTCACAGTTTCCTTCCACATATAGCTTTGCAAAAACTGCATAAAAAACGCTTGCAGGAACAAAAACATAATATTCCAGCAACAGGCTTTGCCGATCTGATCAGCTGTTCGTAACACTTCCTATGTTGGAATAGATGTCAGCGCGAACTTTCGCATGTCCGCCATTACCTGCCCGAAACCGGAAGTGACGTCATTTTCGCGGAAATGTAGTTTTTTACCATCAGGGTCTCACGAGCCTATACTGGTGTTTTTAAAAGTTATGTTTGACTTTATGACTTTCTGTGTTGTTTCTGGGATGCTTAGAACTAAAATTGCACTGCTGGAAATAGTTTATTTTGATGCATATACTGCTTTTTTTGCAAATTTGCACTATAATATTTATTTTCGTTTTTCCTGCAGTATATGAAAATTGGTGTATTTTAAAAATAAAACTATAAAGACACTCAAAATAAATTTCCTGTGGTGGCAAACTATTTTGTGCAACTTTTTTGCATTTACAGTTTTGAGGGATAAGCCTCTTAAATTTCTCTAACTAGACATATATGTTAAAAAAACAAAAACGATTTTCAATTTTTTTGTAGTTTATTGCACTTTCTTGCAATTTATGTAATTTCTATGCACTTAATGCATACATATTATTAAAATTTGGACTATAATGGTTGTATTGATGTATAGCAACTTGAAATGCTCCCAAAAATGGCACCACACCATGTAAAAATATAATATAAGTTCTGGTGGACTTGGTTCTATGGTAGGTCTTAAAGGGTTAACTCTTCACACCTTCGTAAAAATGGTGTTTTCGTATCAAACAGTATACACAAGCCATCATCTACTAAGCACACAATGCGCCAACTGCACACTGATGGTATGAATACCAAACACATCTGGCTTTTGCTTTCTCTGTCTATAGATGTCAATTTGAGGTCACACTTTTGTCATAGTATCATGTAAACATACAAGGATCCAAACTTCAAGTATTGGTGTTTATTCACACTCATCAAAACTAAGACAAAGTCAGAACACAAAATAGGAATTTCACAAAAAAAAGGAAAAAAAAGACAATCAGCCTACATCATGTCGTCTTTCTGGGTCCGGCCACAAAATTTCGTCCACATCGCATGCGATATCCTTCAGTCCAAGGGGAAAATATCTCCTTGAATGCCGTATCCAGGCCTGACATGATGCCTGGTCAATATCTCCACATGCCTCCTCCATTGCCTGTAAAAGGGCTACCTGTTGATGAGGATGACGGTCGTACACTTTCCAGCGCCAGGCAGAGAACTCCTCGATGGGATTTAAGAATGGAGAGTATGGAGGGAGGTTTAGTGCCATGAAGGATGGCTGGTCTGTAAACCAGTTGCGGACCAAAGCAGCCCCATGGAAACTAACATTGTCCCATATGATGACATATCGGGTCTGCTCTGGTCTCTGAACAGTGAGCATGTCATGCAAGGTGTCCAAGAATGCAATAATGTGTGCAGTGTTGTATGGGCCTATGGTTGCATGATGGTGAACAACACCATTTTGGCTTATAGCTGCACACATGGTTATGTTACCACCACGTTGTCCTGGGACATTGATGATGGCACGGTGTCCAATAATGTTCCTGCCACGTCTCCTGGTTTTACTGAGGTTACAACCGGCCTCATCTACAAAAAGTAGCTCATGTCCCATTGCATCTGCTTCTAGTTCCATCACTCTCTGGACAAGACAAAAAAAAATGCAACACATCGGGCCCATGCACAGTACTACAGTATGCACTTCCAAATTCAGAACCAATGACACTAGTTTACCTGCACATAGTCATATGCTTTACACGTTCTGTGTTTCTCTCGAAAGGAACTCTGTAAATTTGCTTCATTCTTATTCTGTGGCGCGCAAGTACACGACTTAGTGCAGAAATGCTTGCACTGCGCATATTTTGAAAGATGGTGTCATTATCAATTATGCGCTGCTGTATTTCGCGCAGTCTTATTGCATTATTGGCAATCACCATGTTCACTATATGGGTCTCTTGCTCTGAAGTGAACATTCTGCCTCTGCCCCCAACATCTGGACGTCTAGCAATTCTGTAAAGTAACAATTTCTGTATTTTTGCATGTATGGTACTGTTGTGTTTCTCATTAGAGTATGGCAGTGCTACGAAGTCCTTACCGATTCTCATTTCGAAATGTCCTAATGATACTTGCCACAGTGTAGCGGCTCAGTTTAGGCTGAACCCGTTGGCCAGCTTCCCTCAGGGTCATCCCATGGTTGATGACATGGTCCACTATTGTAGCTCTGATGTCATCAGTTATTCTGTTTCTTACTTTTCTTACCCTTCCTCTTTCTCCTCCTTGTCCTCTTCTTGCTCCTCCTTGTCCTCTTCCTCTAACTTCCTCTAACCCTCTTGCTTCTTCACCTCCACGTCCTCTTCCTCCAACTTCTTCACCTCCACATCCTCTCCCTCGGCCTCCTCTGATTCTCACTCTTCTCACTCTTACTGCTCCTTCCATTGTACTCCACATAGACAGCTTACCTGTGGCCTGTTTATAGTGCTTAGGCTGATTGCAAAGTGGACTAATTATCTAAAACAGTTTTCACATGTGACAGTGTGCCAGACAGTTGGCAAAATAGTGTTAATGATAGCCATATGTAGCACTTACGTGGAGTTACATAAAGTACCAATGGATAATTACTAAGGTACTAAGTAATTTGGGCTAGTATCAGAAGACTGAGAACGACTCTTAGAGCTCTGGCACACGAATGGCAGAGAAACCAGACAAACACAGTTGTGTGGCTTTTAAAAATACTTTAGTGATGTTAAGCCTTGTAAAATAAATTTGTAAACAACACAGTATCACAACAGAATGTCAAGTATATAAATTTCCCCCAAAGTAGCAAAAAAAATAGAGTTAAATAAAATTTGTGCACACAAGTAAAAGAATTAGTCTTTAAGTCCAAATGGTACCGGTGGGGCCCGTGACAAACAGGTGTATTCCAATAGAATTCGTCCGACAAGGAGTGTGTGGGTGATTGTCTGTCCTACCGTACTACTTGTACAGTAGAGGATTGTAGTCCATCAATGTGCAAATGAGTGTGCGTGTATATGTATATCGTCTCCTAGGATCTTGGGTTGGCTCGCCATCCAGTGAACACTGGAACACTCTGGGTTCTGGAATTGCTGACCTGGTCTTTGGATTCGTCCCATATAAAAACCTGACCTATAAACAATGGCCAAATATATGTCACGTACCCTTTAAGGATGACTCTCACAAATTAACCTAAGGTAGTGTCACAGTGCAGTAACTACTATTCAGATCAGCTATCATCAATTCAATCATCATCAACTCAGTCATGTTGTACAACATTAAAATATCAAGTTTCAAAGGCCAAAGTATCAATATCCAAAATTTCACAGTATCAAGGTTCAATACTTATTTGTAACCTGCAGTAACATTAAAGATTATCTACAAGGTTGCAAACATTCAGGAATTATAGTCACCATATGATTCACTTTCATTGTAAACATTAATTACATCCATCAAAATAACTCACTGTACATATATATCTAATCACAAATAAATAAGCATATTACCCCTTTTAAGAAATGGAATAATATGCAAATGCTTATCAGAAATTGAACAAAGTGCAAATAATCAATTTCAATAACACGTAAACACAAGGACTCAGTCCACAAATAGGAGTATTAAAATAGACGTGCTTAATTCCGCTTGTACCATAGGCCTACTAGTACAAGTGGAAATACACTAAAAATTACCTCCAAGTGTTCAATACTGAGTATTGTAAAACAACTGATTGACATCAAAATTTAAACAGGAAGCAGGATAAAGTCTGCTTACAATTATCTCTCAAAGTTATTTTTAGCTGCTTTAACAATTTACAGCTTTTCACATGTTAATGACTTAGTTAATGATCTAACTAGCATAACAACAGTGCGTTTCAGAGACATCGAACAACTGTACCCACACTCCACACATCACGTGTCTGATTAGCCACATTTAGCTTACCGCCGTCGAGTGGATGCTCAGCATTTACGTGGAGCCACAGCTCAGTAAACCTTCCGGTTTCGCTCTGCCCTTGACAACAACAAGTGCAAATACATAATTTGTGAAAAATATCAGTTTAGATGGTATTTCTTTTAACTCGTTAGAGGTTAATTTCTCCAGCTTACCGATAACAAAAGTTTTAGTCCGTCTGCTCTGTTCGGCTGTAGAAGCAAGAGACTGAAAACTTGGGAGCTGGTACTAAGGAGGGACAAGAGCTGCCTAGAGCTTCACCGATTGGCTGACATGCGAGGAGTGGAATAAAACAATAGGCTCTCATCAGAGCTCATCAACCCTCTGAGAAAACTTAACCCTTGTTTGACCAGAGCATATCATATATAATCTGCGTCCCTTCTATGTTTAAATAAATATTTTGATCTCATTTCACTTTCATTAACAGGGACAGTAAGAACAGGACAATGAACATTAAATGTTTTAATTTTTCTTCTCTTTTTGTTTGAGATGATTTTAGGAACTGGGTTACACATACATGTGTATAATTTTGCTAGGAGTGTGTTGGAAATTTGGTAATTGAGTGTAAGCAGTGAGTTGTGTTTAAAGTTCTGCAAAAAGAGTGTTGTGCAGTGAATTGTGCCTACAGTTTTGCAAAGTGTGTGCTACAAAATTGCAAACTGAGTGCAAAGCAGTGTTTGTGCTTTTAGTTTTTGCAAACTCAGTGAGTGGTTTTGCTTTAAGTATTAATAATTTTAGGAATTGTGCTATAAGAATCACAGTTAGGGTTAAAGCCATCAGAAAAAACTGTAATAGCATGGTGTCTGTAAAGTTGGTGCTGTTTTCCTAAATGGCATGGATTTTCAACAATTGCTGGACTTACCCATTACAATGCTAAATTTAATGGCACAAAACTAAATTAAAACAGAAGTACACCTTGAAACATGAAACTCAAATGCTAAGCATAAAGAAACCAGATTTGGAGGAACACAGAATTACTACAGTATAAAGACATAGATAGCAAAACATGGAAAGACTGGGGAGATGACAATCAAGACAGAACCCTAAAACAATAATATCACTAAACTGAAAGTCATCATAAAACCAACAAAGTTAATCAGAAATCAAAAACTACACAGTCCTGTCTCCATTCCTCAGATTTCCAGTACAACAGTGAAACATGCCACCTGAAGCTCTCTGCAGTGGTTGGGTGTATTGAGGGTGAGCAGGAGTTGGAGCCAATGAGAACTTCATGGAGTGGTCCAGAAGAAATCACCTTCTTCTGAATGCCAGCAAGACAAAATAGATGGTGTGGAAAAAACTGTGACTAGGCCCATCAACATCATGGGCGAAGAAACAGTGGACGGGCACCTGGGCGTTTACCTGAATGACAGACTGGACTGGAGGACCAACACAGATGCTAACCCTAACCTCCCAGCACAGGATGAGCAGAATGTACTTTCTAAGGAAGCTCAGGTCCTTTAATGTATTCAACAAAATGTCAGAGATCTTCTACCAGTCTGCGGTAGTGCCATCTGTTTTGCTGTTGTCTGCTGGGGGATCAGTATCAGTGCCAGAGATGCCGGTTAATGCAATTTGAATTTCTTTCTAAAAACTTCATTTTTACTTTCCTATGTTTTTATCATGGTTGTTGCTGTTTTGTAGACTGTTCTTTTTACTCATGCTGCTGTAACAAACAATTTCCTTGTGGAATCAATAAAGTATCAATCTTCTATCCAATGATTATATAAGAACACAAAACCTTTGGGTCATGACGTAATGGCATGTCAACTAACAATCTCTTGCTCTATTTATGTTGTTGTAATGACAAAGTAACAATGTTATCTTGATCAGGAATGTTTATACACTCCAACATAATATAATCTATTTTCGTATAAATGTCTTTGGTTGATCCTTACAGATGATGTAAATAGGGCTGCTCGATTATGGCAAAAATGATAATCACGATTATTTTCACTGAAATTGAGATCACGATTATTTGACGATATTTATTTAACCCTTTAAGACCTACTATAGAACCAAGTCCACCAGAGCTTATATTATTTTTTTACATGTTGTAGTGCCATTTGTGGGAGCATTTCAAGTTGCTATACATCAATACAACTGTTATAGCCCATATTTTAATAATATGTATGCATTAAGTCCATAGTAATTACATAAATTGCAAAAAGTGCAATAAACTACAAAAAAAATTGAAAATTGCTTTTGTTTTGTTTACATATATTTCTACTTGGAGAAATTTAAGAGGTTTATCCCTCAAAACTTTAAATACAATAAAGTTGCAAAAAATAGTTTCCCGCCACAGGAAATTTATTTTGAGTGTCTTCATAGTTTTATTTTGGAGATACACCAATTTTTATATACTGCAGGAAAAACAAAAAACAATCCTATGATGCAAATTTGCAAAGAAAACAGCAGGTGCATCATTTCACTGTGGGAAGTGTTACGAACAGCTGATAGGAACGGCAAAGCGTGTTTCTGGAATACTATGTTTTTGTTCCTGCAAGCGCTTTTTATGCAATTTTTGCAAAGCTATATGTGGAACGAAACCGTGACCGAGGACAAGCTGATGGCATAAGATGTAAGTACAACTCCTCCGGTTTCATATGCAAAACAAATTATTGTGCTAGCTTACACGGTTCAGGTTCTACAGTGATTTAAAAATAGTTACGCAAAACGGAGCGTGCTGCTCTGACCGGCTTTAAAGGGTTAACAATGACTTTAAAAAAATAATATAAAATAGTGTGCAACACCACTGAAGTTTTTTTTTTTAAACTCTCTTTTCAACCAACGGCAGTCACTCTCCAAATAACTTCTGCTTAGCTTTCCGAGCTTCCCTCGGGTCCTCTTAATCAGCGGTCTCCAACCTTTTTTGCGCCACGGACCGGTTTATGCCCGACAATATTTTCACGGACCAGCCTTTAAGGTGTCGCGGATAAATGAGGGAGGGGCTAATAATCGGCTCAGTCATTTTTAATGATCGTTGAAAGCCCAGATCGTAATCGTGATTAAAATTCGATTAATTGAGCAGCCCTAGATGTAAATATCAGCATAAGTGAGACTTGCAGGGCCAGCAGACACACAAACCCAGAGCAGCAGTGGATCTTTGGGGGCCAACCCTTGATATGAAACAAACCAGGTAGCAAGAGGAGGTCTCCGTGACACCAGCTCTCTGCCTTGAGCGAGAGTCTACTAAGATGCGAGTGTATATGTGTAGGTGTGTATGTGAAAGTAGCAACTGGAATAAAGTTGTCAAGGTCAGTCGCCCTGCGAGTTTGTCACTGTTACTCGGCTCCTCGTTACGCCACAGGCGTCATTAGCCGCCTGATTGGCCTTGAGTTCAGCACCCTGATGAATGTGTTTTGTCGCAAGAAGTCATTATAGCTTGCGGTGGTGATGGCTGACCTGCACACACAGATGTGCACAAAGACACATACACAGAGCTACCAAAGATTTTAATATCCCATTTTAATATAGGAAGCATATAAATATAATTGACCAAGATGACATTAACTAGAAGCATCAGTCTGGCCAGCATTGGATGCAAATTAGAAATCACTGTCTAATGAAGTCTAGATAGAGACACTGAACAGCTTGAGTGCACACATACTATTTTCCCTTGCACATACACTTACATTACACACACACACAAAGCCTTCAGGGGCTACAGTGACATCAGAGTCTGAAACTCAAACTTAGGTGGATGCAGGCAGCGGGTAAACGACACAACTAAAAGCACAGTGAATGGAGGTCAGGGTGGTAGTTGCAACATGTCAGAGTGGACTCCTCAGAGAATGGTAAGTGTCTTTGCTGTGCAAATCTTCACGTTTCACTCCTTACAGAGAAAGATTTTAAAATCTATCTATCTATATAAAAATTCCACTCATTGTACCCAGAGCTGAGCAGGATAAAGAACTAGTCAAATAATTAGACATACCACTGCCAATATAAGAATGAGGCTCCCCACAACCTGGCAGCAGTACATAGTCAGCACAAACACAGGATTTTTTAATTTATTTATGTTTTGCATGGCAGGGTTACTGAAGGTTTTGGTTATGAATCACATAAGAAAAATATGCAATATTGCATCTCACCAGATTTCTTTTGGAATCACATTCATTTCTGCTGTTTTACACAAGTATTCACACAGCCATAAAACTATGCATGAGAAATATATAAAATAGAAATGAGACTTTCGATTACTCTTTATAAATAATAATAAAGTTCCTTTTAACAAAAACAATAATGAAGCATTGAACTAGGCAAGCTAGGATGATTAGGAGCTCTTCCTATCACCAACGTGTGCTTATATGAGAAACTGTGTTTAAAACTGGACGTAGCTTCTGGGATTAAATGTGAATATGCCTTAAACCTTCATCCTTTGTAATAGACAAGAGTGGAAGTTGAAGGAAAAATGGCCCCATAACTCTGTGAGTTTAGCAACTGATGAAATGACGGTCTCAACTGCTTGTTGAAAGTCATATTAAATGTATGATGTTTATTTTGTAAATTATGGCACCCACTGGGATGAGTAGGTGACCATAAACTGCATGTCTGAGAGCGCCTAGGTTTGAGTCTAACACGCGGCCATTTGCTGCATGTTTTTCCTGTCATTCTTCACTGTACCCTTTCAAATAAAGCTGTAAAAAGGCCAGAAATTTTAAAATTATGGCACCAACATCAAAAGGACAATAAAGCAGGGTATCCTCTACCATGTGACTAACAGGTTGCTAGCCAATGAGCATGAAGGATCCCTTGAATTCTAATCTCTCATGATGATCCGTTGATGTGTACAACCACTTTTTAATGACTTATGTGTCGGCACATAAATAGGCAACGACTTCTTCTTCTCCGACACCTTATTCTTTCTTAATGCAAAAGTGAACAAAAGAGTACTGTGAAGCAGATGTGCCTGGAAAATTATTGCTTAAGATAACTTTTAAATAAAAAGAAGATCTGTCTCCTTGCAAGCAAAGGATAAAGAAATGAGTGTAACCATTAACCCATCTGGAGCCCTGGGACATAAAATGTGACGTGCACCCCCCTAGAGGCTTAACTGCATGTCACGTCAACGCAGCCCACAACTACTGTGATTGGTCTGTTCCAGAGGTGGTAATTAACAAAGTACAACTACTTAATTACTGTACTTAAACAGAATTTTAAGGTATCTGTACTTTACTCTACTTACATTTTCCGAACAGGGTCATTACTTAAGGTTCATCAATAGTTTATACTCGGCAGTAAGGAGGGCCGTGTGTGCATAAGTTGTGCCTGTGGTCCTCAGCATCTAGCTAGCACTAGAGAAGAGGATGAAACATGAAGGGAATGAGATTTTTTTAAGTGTCAAGTCATTTCAAACGCAGCCCAACTCAACACACAAACTGTTTGTGTGCAGTTTGTCACACAATGTGTTGCAAGCTAAAAGTCCAGGTGCTATTAGCGATTACTAACTTTATTGTGTTATTGAAATTTTACATGAAAACACTGGATAGTTTTGTGTAGGATAAACCAGTTAGCTGCAGTACTGTGGTGAGTTCACAGTAAAGCTGTGCTGGGACACAGTGGCTGTGATGCACATGTTAGGTTACAACAAGTGTAGCAGAGTTTCATTTGCATTTAAGCTGATAATGCACAGACTCATTCAGTGAATTTCAACTTTATACCAACTGTAAACGGTCTAAATAAAGACCGTATAAACTGTGTAGGGGATGGACATTAGCCAACACAGCTGTGAAACATCTACTGACGTCTCGATGAATTAAGTTGTGTAAAGAGCTGCAGGTCAGCTGATCACATCCTGCACACTAAGAAAATCTACTGAAGCTCACATTAGAAATGAAGGTTGAGTTGTGATTCTTTTCCCCTCACTGAGCCACTACAACCAATATTAGTGTTCTCTCACCTGCTGAATCCCACTGTAACCCCGACTGTTTATTTCACTGTTTAGTTGTGGAGTCAAAGTCACCCTCTACAACGTAGGCAACAGAATTATTTTTTATTATCTTTCACTGTAACAAATTCAAGCTGAGTACATACAGAATTGGAATATAGATTCAAATAATATTATTATTCTCATGTACTGATATTATTTTATTATTATATTAATATAGCACAATGTTCAGTTACTGTTGTACCAAAATGGTTGGTAGAATTGTTTACAATTGGCTACTTTTTACTATCTTACATTTCAGACTTAAGTAAGTTAAGTACATTTCAGACATTTACTTGAAAGAAGTTGTTTCAGTACTTTAACTTTTACTGGAGTATTTTTAAACCAGGTATCTGTACTTCTACTTAAGTAAAGAAAATCTGTACTTTTGCCACCTCTGGTCTGTTCAGTGCTGCTCCTTCTGTCAATTTCTGGCTACTTTTTTGCTGCATATCATGAAATAATCAGAGAGAATAACATACATTCATGTCAGTATTAGGAATAATAATCAATATAAGGGCTCACAGATGTCAGCAAATTCCTGGAGGGGGATTGCTGAATAGACACAAGGGAATGCAGAAAAAGTGGAAAAGCTTGTTGTGATAAATTCTGGCAATTTATTTATCATTGTAGGGTCACACAATAAAAAGTGTGTTGAGGTTACTGTTGTTGTGATTGGCCACTATAGAAATAAAACTGAACTGAACATCAGTGTCATGACTGCATGCAACCACACAATTGAAGTACTTGGGTAATATAAAGCTTCTGTGATCATAATTTAACCAGCTCAAAACTTTGAGCTTCTCTGTAATGCGTGACAGCAGTGAGCTATCCGGTTGTTCAGTGATGACGTGACGAATCCTACTTCCGGGCCTAAAGTAGTCTGCGTTTAATATGGCTTTTGTGTTGTTAACATGTTTAATGTTATGTATTTTCTTCTATTTAATCTCAAAAAGCTCCTAAAACAGTCAGTGATCCCTGTTGACCTCCCTCAGCTTTTATTACCACTAATCATTTATTTAAGCTCAGTTTTTAAAACCTTAGGATGTAACTACAGCCCAGCCCATGCAGCAGTATATGAATGACTAACCTCGTATTGTGGATGGATTATCTCAGTTGTTCTCCTGGCTGAAGTTTGGTCCTTTTACAGCATCCTGCCATGCGATTACATTTGTTCCTGACCACCGAGAACACTCACGTTAACTTTTATCGAGTGGGAAAAAAGTTAGCTTGTTTATATTATGCTAACATAGCTGTGTCGCTAGCGGTCACGTAGCACATCATTATATACCAGCTAGCCAAACTTCAGTAACCCTACAAACGTCACTGCTGTTTAGTTTTCTGTCTTCATTTATGCTGGAAGTGATAACAGAGCTGTACGTTTTAATTTGTTTCCAAAACCCCGCAGTCAGGACATGCTATATTGTATTTAGATAGAAGCTAGCGAGCTAACTTCCTGCTAACTTCTAACTCCGTTAAATGCCATAAATTCCGTTTTCATGGATGCCTGGATGTTAAACTCAGTTGTTACACCTGGTAGAGCAGAACGCTGATCATTTTATTAAAGATGAAAGACTTTAGACAGTTTTTCAACTCTCAGTAATGCCATAGTGATCGTTTGATATATGGACCTGCAGCGGAGTTTAGACCCAGACACGGCTAGTGACGTCAGACTGAACAACCGGATAGTCCGAGTGGTGGCATAGAATCTGTTTTGCATTGTTTGTCATTTTATATGGGGATATGCTATATTAATTATATTTCTGTTCTTTCAAGTTACCTGGCTGTCCTTCCTGGTTTGGGTGAAAGAGAAGGCTGAGGGTGAAGCTGGATTAAATACGGAAGCCAATAAAATGGACTGAACCATCTACTGTGATCATGTGGGGGGTCAGCTGTTATCTCTGTAATTTTCACCTTTGGTGTACAGTGGTCCCTCGCTATAAAGCGGTTCACTTTTCACAGATTTGTGCCATTTTACATGCTGTATTTTTTTAAACAGCTCATTGTGCTCTGCGTCCTGATTGGCTGTAGACCATTTTTAATCAATCTCGTTCTCGTCCCCTTTCTCCTGTACGTTACAGAACGCATTCAGCTTGTCAAATTTACATAAATCTTCGATCGCTAGCAGTGTGACTCTGAAGTGCAGTACTGTATGTTTGTAAGTTTTCTCCCCAACAAACAAAACAATGTCAATGAAACGTTTTTCACCATAATAGGCAGCTGCTGTTGGTTTCATTCTATAACACTGGACTTAGGTTTGAACTTTGAGAGTTTAAACAAGAGAGAAAAGTGTGAAAATGTTCATGTCTGTCTGAGAAAAGTGTATAAAGTGTGTAGTGAGGGGTTTTACAGCTTTAAAACATCTATAATAATTGTAAAAAATTAAGTTGGCTTCTTTCACCTATCGCTGGGTTTTTTTGGAACGTAACTCCTGCGATAAATGAGGGACCACTGTATACAATGGTTTATTCATTTGCTATATAACTGGAGCTGTTTCTCATTTGGGCAGGTGAGTTTGTTGAGTAGAGTTTTGTTAACCTCTTTTATGGACCCACTTGGTTCTTAAAATAGTTTGTTTTTGTCATTTTGAATTTTTGTAATAATTTTGGCCTTTTTGGGGTATAGTAAAACCGTTTTTTTTTTAAGATTACATCAGTGCCTGTATGTCCTTGGCTCCTTGGTCCCTGGTAATCACCCACTTGTAGGTTACGTCATGGGCTCTGCAAAGAATCACTGCAGAAACATCAGGCCTTGGACCTCACATGGTAAATGGGTATACAGCCTGTCTGTGTATTCAAGTTTGCTTACCTTTGGAACAATTGATTTCTTCATATCCACCAGGTCAGTAATGAACCCCTAAAAGGTGAGGCTTGGTTGCATTTTAGTCACATGCTAAACAAAAGTAGTCACAGAAAGTCAAAGTTAGCTTTAAAAATCAACTCACCTCCAGGTATTCTGTTCCAGCCTGGTTATCAGATACAGATGAAAACTCCATAAGGAGTAGCCTAACCCTGACAAACCTATTAGGAGATTAAATGCTCTTTGTTGGATTCAGCTGTAAATAAAGTCATCAGTGACTGAGAATTTTCAGGTTCATGCACACTCTTCTGAATGCTTGACAGGCTTCTTGCTCCTAGTTACAGTTGCTAACATTGTTCAGTCGTTTTTCTGTAGGTGCTTAACAAAGGTTTAGTTTAGTGGAATCAACCTGACAACGTTTTTTAGTGTAAGTATTCATGGATTTACCATAGATAAGTCTTGGAAGTAACATATGCATGCACCAACACACAACTTGAAAACATCTATGAACACATAAAAGCAAAGATGATGGTAATTTCTGCCATCTGCATATTCTCTCATTTATTTAACCTCATTTTGTATTGACAATAAATTGCTATTTCCAGACAAAGCCTGGAGGAGAGACGCTAACAAACATCGCAAGGTGTCAAACTGGCAGGGAAAGTGCTGCAAACAGTGGGGGTGGTGTTTAAGTGTTCATCAGTGTGTGGAGAATCCAGGCAGAAAGAACAAAGTTGTAAAAAGTGACGGATTACAACCAGAGGAGAGAAATGTCTTGAGGACAAAACAGCAAATCGGGACTTAGCAGATTTGAAGCACAGTTAATCTTTTTGGGGAGTATTCATTTTTTAAAAGGGAAAATGAGTAATGAATTGTTTTAAGAGTGTTCATCTCTCATCATCATCATTTTTCTTTCCTTTTTTAAAGATATGTCTGTTTAAGTTATAACTCAGTATGGGCCTAATATAAAGTGCACATTTTAGCAATAGAACATGAAAAATAACCACAATGTGTGCGATACATGACAAAACAACACAACATAAGGCAAATCAAATTAAATGTCATGCATCCCAAAAGGAAAGAACAGGACCGCCTATTCCCAGCGGTGGTGTTACCTGACCCACCTCTTCACTCATCAGTTCAATTCGTTCAAATCAGTGCAGCACATGTGTCCCAGCTGTGGCCCATAATTTAGCTTTCCAGCTTTCAGTTCTCATTTTTCCTGGCTATATTTTGGTTTCAGTGCTGTATTCTCCCAGTAAGACACTGGCAGTTGGGGAGCATGAAGACTTTTAAAACCAGTCACTGAATGCGTGACGACTTACTCTATCCTGCCTGGTCCAGTAAAGAAGTCAGGAGTAAAACAGTTTCTCTTGTAAGGAATATATTTCAAGCTGAAGAGCAAACATGTTCAATGACCTGATAGAAAACTCTCAGAGGTCAAACTTTTTGCTACCACACAGATAGATATTTCAAATAGCTAAAAAAAAATAGTTAAGCAGATGATTTAACAGAAAAACAATCTGTTAAGAAACTCAAAGAAAACCTGATCCTAACCCTAGACAAGTTTCTGAAAATCAGATGAAAAGCTGATTAAGGGTGATAACCAATTGATAATGGCAAACGTAGTAAAGGCAAGGTGGAACTTTTAATCTGTAGACTACTGGACTACGCCAAGTGCATGATCTACTGGTTTAGAGCACTAGGAAAGCAGTCTAAGCAGAAATGGCCAGCTCTCCTCCAACACCACCACCTCTTGTAATTCCAGGTGAAGAGTGAGGTTTTTCAAGCCAGCTGAGAGACACAACATCCCCGGCATGAGCCGGGTCTGCCACTGGGTCTCTTCTCATTAGAGAGTTCATGGCATGTTCAATAGCCATGGATAACAATAGGAATGTGGATGAAATAGTAAATGACTTCAGACTCATGCTCAGCATCCGATTGCTGTTGATGCTGCATCAAGCCATCTTGCAAACAGAATACTCTGCTCTTCCCCAATTATCTTCAAAACTCTGAGATGCTTTCAGAGTTGCAGAGAAGTCTAAGGGACTTCATTGGGGTAGACAAGATTTGACCCATGTTTCTGAAGGCCCAGAATCATGTGAGGTCTGCAACGTCACACTGAGGTTGGTAAGTAAGTAAGTAAGTAAGTAAGTAAACTTCATCTATTAAGCGCTTTTCACAGACAGACAATCACAAAGCGCTGTACACAAATATCAAAAAATATTAAAATAAACAATAAAATCAAATTTTGGTGACAGCGCCTCTGGACTGGCAAAATGAGATGGTGACCTACCTTTATTTTAAGAAGGGGAACAAAAAGAGTGTGCTCCAACCTCACCCTCCATGAATGCCACGGTGCTGGAAAAGAGCAAACTCAAAGGAACTGTGAAAAGAAGGAAGAGTGATATTTTTTAAAAAATGTAAAAAAATTATGCATATGATGACATTTTAAACAAGCCAGCAACAGCACAGTTGCAATCAAAATCAATCTCCACTTCACTGCGGCTCTCTTCACTTTCAGTAACTACTAAAGTAAGCCGACTACCACCAATGGCATTCAGTTCTCTTACATCGAGAGACTTTGCTCATTCTGCTTTGTGCACTGGTGCACAGCCATGTTGGAACAGGAAGAGGCAAACCAAACTATTCCCACAAAGTTAGGAGCATCAAATTGTCCTAAATGTCTTGGTATTCTGAAGCATGAAGTTTTCCTGTTACTGGAACTAAGGAGCGACCTTGAAAATCAACCCCACACCAAATTCCTCTCTCCACCAAACATTACACTTGGCAAAATGCAGTCAGACAAGTAGCATTCTCCTGGCAACCTCCAAACCCAGACCCGTCCATCAGATGGAGAAACATGATCTGTCACTCCAGAAACCATGTCTCCACTGCTCTAGAGTCCAGTTGCGGCATGATTTACACCACAGCATCTGACACTCTGACTGCACTTGATGATGCAAGGCTTGGATGCAGCTGGCTGGACGTGGAAACCTATTCCATGCAGTGTTCTTGAGCTAATCTGAAGACCACACAAGTTTGGGGGTTTGTAGTGATTGACTCTGCACTGCAGCATCTGCTAACGCCACCCTGTGAGTTTACATGGCCTACCACTTCATGGCTGAATTGCATCTTTGTTATGAAACCACGAACAGCTGGAGTTGTGGCACATGTGGCATCCTATCACAGTACCAAGCTGGAATTCACTGAGCTCCTAAGAATGACCAATTATCTCACAAGTTTTTGTAGAAGCAGTCTGCATGCAGGTGCTTAGGCTGGATACACCTGTGATCATGGAAGTGCTTGAAACATCTGTATCCAATGACTTTTTTTCTTTTACTTTTTTCTCCTAGGTGTTACATCACTTCCACTTTCCCATGCTGTCAAAATCAGTGCTGACATCATTGCTCTATTTGCCCGCCTTTTTCAAAGCAGTCAGCCTCCATCCTGCATACTCTAAACCTCAGTGCTCTTCTGCATCCTCTGTCTCATTTGTGCCTCCTCCCCTTCTCTGCCTCACCCTCGTCACTCAGTGCTCCATCCAAACCTCTAGCCTCCAACAGCGTCTAGACTCTGGGGAGCCCAGTCCTAATTCTTATAATGACTGAGATTACATTCTGGTATGATGGGTCACTGGGCTGTCTTCGCCAGGAAGCTTAAGTGAATACTGGGTTTCTATGTTCAGTTCTTCCAAATGATCTCTCCTTATTGAACAAACACTTGTCTTCTGTCTGCATCTGCTCACCGTATTCGTTCACTATTCAGTTTTCTTTTCTTTTCATTACATTTACGTTTTTATTACCTTGTCATCTTTTTAATGTAAGATTCAGTGAATGCTGCATATCAACACGTTCTCACTCCCAAAGCGTAATATTTTACGCTAGGTGACAAATCGTCGGTATATTAAACTTCCGCGCACTCAACACGTCCCTATATTACAAGATCAGAAAAACGAGGAAACATGAGAACTGTTTGGAATGAATCTACACATGTACGTTCATTTTACTTAAATCGCTTTGGAAAACACTATCTAATGTTATTAAAGTGCTGGTTAGGTTTAGGGTTGGAATACATGGCTGGAACATGTATGACATGGGAGCCTCATTCTACTGGATTTCATCCATAACCAAATGCCAAAATACAGAGAACTGAATATAACAACTGGAAACTAAACTTGGAAACAGAGAACCAAGAGGCTAGAGACTGTGAGACTAACAAGTTACATTTAAACCAGGAGCACGGAGGAAACACACAGCACGGTGTGTGTCGCTTGACTCAACAACAAGCAAGGGAAGACTGAGGACTAAAATACACAGGTGGGATCACGACAGGATGGGGAATCAGGAAGAAACACAGCTGGGACAAATGAGACATAATGAGATGAGGGAAGCCAAAACTAGATACACAGGAAATACGCCACGTTCCCGCAGACACGGACTCAGAGACACGAGCTTAACACTACAATAATACTGACACGGTACAGAGGGAACATAAGGACAGGGATGACTTGACAGGAGACGTGGGACCAGGGCAGGCACAGAGACACAGACTAGACACTGAACAGAGGGAGCACGGGAACCAAAGCCTAAGAACTAAACTCTTAACAAGAGTTAAACTGAAACATAGGATAATACTAATCAAAACAGCACAGCTGATGAATCAGAACATAAGCCAACATACAGAATAATACCCAAACACCAGAAACTCAAAATGCTGGGTCAAAATGACCCAGAACCGTGACAATTGTAGAGGACAAGGGCCCTCCATGATCACATTCCTAGCTTTTAATCTAAGAGCTTAATTTCAAAATCTGTAACGTCAGTGATACTTCAAATCTCCAAGCCCACAAATTCTTTTCTTTTTTCTTTTCCATTTATATTCATTTCCTTTTTTGCAGCTTAATCAGCAATCATAACTGATCCTGAAATGTGATGACTGCCCTGTTCTGAGTTATTATAAAACTTGTGATTAGTAGCAGGGGGTCACTCGGCATCCTGCAATATAAGGGCCGTTGTTAACAAATTTGCACTAGCTCAGCATGTTAGGCAAAAGAGTGTTTGTGTATGTGCATGCATTTCCCTCAGAGGCCACAGTTTGCACACAGCATAGCAGCCATAACAGATGAAGATGGATTAGCATCTCTGTCTGACTGTCTTAGGGAAGCAGAAACTGGATGGAGAAGCCCCAACGCTCACAGCAGAACACACACATACTCCACCCTGCCAAGGCCCCAGATGAAAGGTTCAGCGATTTTTGGCTGGTTATCAAAACCAAGACACAGCAGTTTCCTCTGTTTCCTTCTATCTGTCCTCCTTCTCCTCTGCTGCTGGGACAGGAGGTTGCTGACTCAGCCAAGGAGTTGCCATGGTTCTTTCCTTTGATGATATTTTGTCACAGTGTTACTATGAGGCTGACTGGAGCTATGTCCCAGAGCAGGGAGCTCTGTTCTATCTTTCCCGTCTAGGCTGAACCTGTGACACCATGTTAGTGACTCATCATTAGAAAACACTGTTTATTAGTATTAAAATGCTAAAAAGTAAAATAACGTCATCATTTTGTGACATGACCTACTGGTGACTTAGGTATGTAAAGTAATTGGTTTTAGAAATAACAACACAGCCCGTTCCCAAGACATAAGCTAATGCCCTTGGTGTACTTGGGCAATGGGATATGACATTAGTGACACTGATGTGTCCTTACTGTTGTTCTACTCCCACCCCAACCACACTCTACCTCTAAATCTAATCAATAACTTTTCACTGGGTTAATAAAGCCAGCAAGGGAATGTGAATATTAAAGCTAGTGGAAAAAGAAAACATCTCAGCAAATGGGAGAAAAGACAAACAATAGCAAAAGACAAATGTTCCACTGGAATGCAACCATGGTCTACTGCAGGGGTGGGCAACTCCAGGCCTCGAGTGCCAGCATCCTGCAGGTTTTAAATCTCACCCTGGGTGAATCAAATGATGAGTTCATCACCAGGCCTCTGGAGAACTTCAGGACATGTTGAGGAGGTCAGTTAGCCATTTAAATCAGCTGTGTTGGATTAGGGACACATCTAAAACCTGCAGGACACCAGCCCTCGAGGCCTGGGGTTGCCCAGCCCTGGTCTACTGGCTGGGTGTCAGGTTTACTGCAGGGAACAGCAGGTCCAGTTAAGCCACCTTAACGGAAGCTAGTATTGAACCACCCAGTTTCCAGTTTGTGACATCGAAACATTTAACAAGCTCTTAAACTACAGTGTTAGAGTGGTATATGGGTAAAATAAAACAGCAAAAACATGAATTATACATAAGACAGCCCTATGAGGTCTTTTCAGAACCTTTTCTTATTGTTTTCCAAAGTCTTGGCAAACCTAACCCTTACATATTAGGGCTCAACGCTGAATTAATTCTAGCCAGCAGTGAGGTTTCTGGGTTGTTAAAGACCATAGGAATGGATTTCAGGGAGTATCTGTAAAATGCAGATTTTGAAGGGGGCACTTAATAAAAATAATTAGCGTTATATGTCTGATGATGATTTCATAAAAATGTGTCAGCCCAGCTGATGGATTTGACCTGACCTCATCTCATGGAGGATGTGTTTTGGGTGTCATTCCAGCGCTTTCAGAGATCACTCAGCTTGACAGGTCATTAACTGACTGAGGCAGAGCAACAGCTATCCACCTCTGAAAGGTCAGGAAAAGGTCAGGTTCATACCGTGCCTTATCTGACTGAGAAACACCTCCCACATTCTCTCTTTTATCAACATCCCATTCTCTAAAACATTTACACTTGCTCTCTGCTGCTTCTTAACATCCTCTACACTCGCCCTCTGACAGTGAGTCTCATATATTGCAAAGTGTCATGAAATGGCTGTGACACAGGCAGAACGTAGGTCCAGATGTGGGTTAAGTTGATCCTTAAACTCCACTTTCATTACTCGTCTATATAGAATGATTTAGGAATTTTGCTTCACAGAGGCAGCAAAGAAACTGTGAAAAGGTTAGAGTTGTTTGTGTAATTGTGCTGTTTCTACCTTATTTATCTAGGTAGAGTAGGGGTGGGATTACAGAGTATACAGAGTCATGTTTATAACAATCCTCACAATAACAACAGGATCAAAATACAAAAAATCCGCTATATTCTAAAAAGCAGGCATAATATACCTATTCAATTATTTAGCTCTTTAACTTTGAGTCTGGTAACTCAGATAAGACAAACAGTTTACTGATAATGTATAGCAAGAGGGAACTGTACTGTGTGTCATTGCATTAATATTTTAACCCTTTTACTTTGTTTAACAGTTTAATCGAGAATGAAATAAGTAGGGCTGCTTTTCCTGAAGCTCTACTTACAATCAAATACAAATTTGAGGCACTGTTTTGACCTTAGTGATCAAAAATAATAAGAATTGCTTTATTCTATTAGACTATATGCAGTGGCGTGTCCAGCGGGCCACCCCTCCAACCAGACTGGCCACCCCGGGTGCCACCCCAAAGCTAAAACAATAAAATTTAATGAAATATCAAATGTACGATTATGTCTTGACAGTGAAGCTCAGATATCCGAGTGTAAGTGAATGCAGCATCAGCTTCTGCACTATGAGCATTGCGTTAGCAAAGGAAGGAGAGCCAAGCACGAAAGACGGCACAGCAAAAAAAAAAAAATTTCGGTGAAAGATAATGAGGAGAGAATAAATGTTCCGGTAAGTAATATTAAGTTTGTTGAGTTTAGTAAACTTCGGTGAAATTAGAATACCAAGAAAAAAATAACACTTAAAGAATTATTGCAATTGTCGAATATTTCAGACAGTAGGCTGCTGGGGGGAGCTAACATAAGAGTTATGAGTTATAAGCAGTGTTGGGACTAACGCGTTATCAAGTAACGCGTTACAGTAACTACGTTATTATTGTGGTAACGAGCACGGTAACTAGTTACTAGGAGAGACCCGAAGCAGCAGCTGGTCCGAGAGTGTCAGGTGAAGTGAACTTCAGGTAAGAAGTTATGACCTGCAGTCCATCTGGGTCAGATATGAACCAAGTTTAGGTGGAGTTTATTTTCGTTATGCTGACTTTTTCGTAGTGCGTGCTAGCTAGCATGACGGAGTTTCTATACAGCTATGTTACTGATGTTGAACTTTATTTTGTTCATAAGCTTAATTATTAGAGTTGCCAACCGTCCCGTAAAAAACGGAATCGTCTCGTATTCAGAGAAAATATTACGCGTTTCTTATTGAGGTGAAAAGGAAGACAGTTTGTCCCGGACTTCAGCTACAATGAAAAAGACACAAAGCTGGATTTATTCTGCGTCTTTACGCTGCACAGCTGCCTCTTCTCCTCTCATCCTCTCACCCTCCCTCTCCTGTTTCTACTTCAATCATGAAACTGATCAGTGATCAGCTGATCGGCTTTTCTCTCTTGTTTATTTATCTCCCACTTTGCGCCAGAAAGAGGAAACCAGCGGATGTCGCGTTAAACAACAGCAGCACTTTTAAACTTGATCAGCTGTTGTTAGAATTTATTTTATATTAATTTCTAGTATCAGCTGATGTTTGCTGGAGCCACAGCTGTAAACCTGCTGGTCATGATATCGGTTTGGTTGTGTGGTGAGAGGGAAACATGAAGATGAAACCAGGAGATGTCCTTACTGAATCATCAGAGCTGAACAGGTGATGGAGAAACATGTTTACCTTTTAGGTGACATGAATGAGTTGAAGGGAAGTTATGAACTGTTTCTGAGAGACAAATAACACCAGGATCCTTTTCTAAGTAGCTGACAACTGGTAACTGTGCAGGGGCGGGTCTAGCAAAGTGTTGCCCGGGTCCATGTAGGGCATTAAAAGGGAAAGGGGGGCACTGGGTATCCAGTTACGGAAGCAACACATTAACAAGAGAATTCTGAGTAAAACCAAAGTTACTTTCCCTAGTAACTAGTTACTCTGAAAGTAACGAGTAACTGAAGTAACTGGGTTACTTTTGATAGAAGTAACTAGTAATGTAACTAAGTTACTAATTTAAAATAACTTACCCAACACTGGTTATAAGCAGTGTTGGTCAAGTTACTTGAAAAAGTAATCAGTAACTAATTACTGATTACTTCCCCAAAAAAGTAATCCCATTACTTTACTGATTACTTATTTTCAAAAGTAATTAATCATTTAGTTACTTAGTTACTTTTAAAAAACACGACTTACAACCTGAATAGGTGATAAAGCAATAAATCTTTCAGCCCAATTCTACTTTTTCTGCATAATCCATCATACAAAATGTAATCAAATGGAAAAGTCTCCTTTTTTTAAACTTGTTTTATTAGTTTTAATCTTTTAACTTTATGCATCAAGCAAAAATGTAATTATATGCAACATTCTCTGACTTGAAGAAATTAGTTTAACATTTAAACCTATTTTCTGCACATCAAGCACATAAAATAAAATATTTTGTTTGTGTTTACACAAAAGTCTTTCAAATAGATGCAAGTAAAACACAGCAGAAAATAAATAAAATCAAAGACTACCAGTCCTGTTGCTCTATTTTCACCTGTAAAGCAGGAGTGGCGTAGGCGGAGGTTTGCCCTGGTGCAGGTGTGCCGCGGTCAGTGGAAGAATCCGCGAGTTTCTCTGTGATTTTCCCATTACGTCGTTGCGCACTCGGTGCTTGCTTGGAAGTTTAGAGGGTTTTTTTTCGCTGTAAAAACAAGTTTTCTTCCCACGCACAACGGACACTAATGTTTTTGTCACTTTTTATGCAATCAAACTCAAAGTAAGGTCAATACTTTCACGCTTTAAACGCTGCACGCTCATACTCTCTCCCACAATCGATATGTGATCCATTGTTGATCTGCACACAGCTGTTGTCACTAATGGCGCACTCGCTTACGTCACTGTCGTGAGACATTCTCGCAAAAAAAAATCACGGTTTTAGTAACGCAGTAACGCAGCGTTCCTACGGAACGGTAATCTAATTACTGTTTTTGCAATAGTAATCCCTTACTTTACTCGTTACTTGAAAAAAGTAATCAGATTACAGTAACGCGTTATTGCCCATCTCTGGTTATAAGATATAATCCAAGTCGTAACATTGCTGTGTGGAGCTGCAGATTTGGTTGCAGGTTAATACTGGCAGTGTCACCATGCCAGCTGACTGTACTTCATCATCAGCCAGTGTTGTTCTTTATACATCAATATTACTAAAGTTTACCATAACGCAGCACTTACACTACACTGTGCGGTCTATCTAATTCCTCTCATTACTTATCCTATCTGCCAGCTCCATGTTATGAATAGAGTGTAAATCCCCCCTGTGCCATGTTCAGTGCAGGGATGTGCAGTTCTGGATCTCAAGGCTCCTGTCCTCCCGGTTTCAGATGTTTCCATACGTCAACACAGCTGATTTAAAGAATCATTTACAGACTTCTGCACAACTAGGTGTTTGGGGATTATTTGATTTGAATTGGCTCTGTTGGTATAGGTAACATCTAAAACGTGCATGATAGGGGTCCATGAGGGCCAGAATTTGACATCCCTGACTTCTAGTCAAGGTCATACATCAGGAAAGTTGTTGTTTGTGACATAAGTTTTTGCTTTATTACTTCAGGGCCAACCAGTAGAGATAAAAGAATAGGAAGAATGAAAAGATGGCACTGTTGTCATGTCCCACCCGAATTGATTTCCAAATACGTCATCAACGTGTGACAGTGGGAGAGTGTAACGTCATTGACCTCACCGGAGTTTTACCACGGTTCAGATTCCTAAGGTAAGTTTAACTTTTTCTCCCTTTTGTCCATATTTTTACCACAGTTGTGTTATATTACATTGCGGTTATGTTGTGAAACTTACATATCAGAGAAGGAAAGCTAGTTTTGTACGAAACCAAATCAGCACTATTTTTGTCTGGCTAAGTCATTCTAGCTAGCGACAGTGGTGGTGAAATGTCATTTAAATTTAAACTGTTTAGCAATTGTTTTGTATACGTTTCAGCAAATGGACAAGCTGAAAGCTTACGAGCAGCTGAAAAAAGACCTTGAAAATGGTAATCAAACACTTTATTAAATGTTTTTGTAATGCTTGCAAGTTCATTTTTTAACTGCAAAGAACCCTGACAATATCGTGCTTTAATGATTTAACATTGTTTGGTATTCCTGTTTACTTCTCTTAATTAATATGCATGTTAAAAGACGTATATATTTATTACTTTCTGATATTGTCGGAGTGCCTGATTTAAAAAAAAAATTGACAAAAGATGGATTTCTCACAAAATTAAAAGACTTTATTGCAATTGAAAAGTTAGATAGTCATGTAGGATCTGGCTCCTACAGTCAATCTGTAACTCCTTACCCTTTTAAAATTTAATTTGAAGGTGAGATTACCCAAAAAGGCTTTGATAACAATGTAAAAAAGCTCCTGACAGCAGAAAAATCAGGTAGGTTTTGATACTTTTGAACAACATGTAAAATAATCTCCTTTATTTAACATGATATGCTTAGCAGGTTATGATTGACTAACCGCTTTTGTAGAGTCTAAACTCAGAGCTCGCTGACTCAGAGACTTATTCCCGTGAAGGAAAAAATAAGGCAACAACGATCGATCGATTTACTTGCGCAAGGGAGGCATCGTCGGTATCTCGGGAACACACTTCGAATCCTATCACAAATGACCCCGACTCCGGCTTCCGCTCGCTGCCTTTTCTTGAAAGAACTGTTACAATAAACAATAGTTTACAATAGTTTACACAAACACCTCCCCTCGTAAAACCCCGCTTGGTTACAAAGACAAGGCACTGTATGTGTGTGTGCACGTGTAAGCACATGTGCAAGAATGTGTGTGTGTGTGTGTGTGTGTGTGTGTGTGTGTGTGTGTGTGTGTGTCTCTCTGTGTGCGTGACTTCCTGATCACATCTGTTTCTAACAACATCCTTGGTCATAAAGGGGGTAATCTCCCCCACACCCAATATATGGTTCAATTCCTGTATTGGTTCACCATAAACAACACAGTGAAGCCATAAAAAGGGCAGGAAGCTTACCAAACATCAAACAAACCTTCACAAGGGTTGTGCTTGTGATAAAACACTACAGCCTCCCCCCAGAACCTCGAGAAGCTGGGGAGGGGGACAAAGGAATTCCTTTGATCACAGAGTTTGAAACAATGTAGAGATGGTATGGCAACAGCACCGCCTACAACCGCAAAGCTCTCCAGCGAGTAGTGCGGTGCTCTGAACGGATAATTGGAGGTGAGCTTCCCTCCCTCCAAGACATCTACAGGAAGCGCTGCCTGAGGAAAGCGGGGAGGATTATCAAGGACTCCAGTCACCCCAGCCATAAACTGTTCAGACTACTTCCATCAGGAAGGAGGTTCTGCAGCATCCGGTCCCGTACCAGCAGACTGAGAGACAGCTTTTTCCATCAGGCCATCAGACTGCTGAACACTTCATAGACACCTCACCTCCACTACTGGAACTTCAACATTATGCACTCCATACTGTACAGTAACGCCACTGTTTTGCACATGTCTCAACTCTGTATATTTTTATATATTTTATTTATTGTTGACTCTATTTAATTTGTAAAATATGTGTATACACACACACACACACACACACACACACGTAGAAAAACATTTAGTATACACATCCAGAAATCTTTTTTAATTTTTTTTTGCATATACTATTATATATTGTACATATATTTATTAGTTTCAGATTTAGCCATTCGTATATTTTGCCTGTTTATGTTATTGTATTTTGCACAACTCTGTTGCTTGTGAAGCTCGCACACAAGAATTTCACTCGCATGTGCTGTACCAATGTACCTGCACATGTGATGTGACAATAAAAGTGATTTGATTTGATTAGATGGTAAGCATAAAAATGACAACATTTAACAATTCACTTTAACAACTTTATTTATAGATGCAATACATTTTGAAAGCAGATGACTGTGCAGTAGTCTGTTATTGTAGTAGAATTCTATAAACCAGGTTTCACATCACTGCCCTATTTATATTGCAGATGACACTACTTCAACACGTGGCAATGAATTTCTCAGTAAGAAAACCCAATTATTTTGCTTTAAGATCAATTGTAATATAGAACTTGCTTGCTTCATCCATTACAGGTGCAGCAGAGGCCTTTGGTAAAGCCAAGAAACTACTACAGCCTCAAGTAAAGAAAAGGCAGTTTCCATTGAATGATAAACGTTTGGACCATGGCAAATCATTATTGAAGGTTAGTTAAAAATTGAAGCTACGTGTATGACTGTCAGCAATATATTAAAAAATAACTTTTTTTTTTTCCTTGAACTCTGAGAAAGTGTGGACAGTACCAGAAGTTAATAATGGACGAAGCTCCACCTCGAATCATTCTGCAAGGCCATGAAACATATGATAATTTAATTACCATAGGCAAAGAACACTTCTGGCCAGAGCGTACTGAGGGGAGTGAGTTCACTCTTTGCCATTCTGACGGGACCAGGTGGAGTAAGGAGGAGTTCCACAAAGAATACAGAACTGTTTCTGATATTACACATCTGTGGAAAAGAACACTATACATCGGGCGAAGACAACTGGGTAATAAAGTGATCAATATTGCTATTAAACCTTTAAAGCCGGTCGAAGCGGGCACATAAGCTAGCGCAATAATTTTTTTTGCATATGATACCGGAGGAGTTGTACTTACATCTTATGCCATCAGCTTGTCCTAGGTCACGGTTTCCTTCCACATAAAGCTTTGCAAAAACTGCATAAAAAGCACTTGCAGCAACAACAAACATAATATTCCAGAAACACGCTTTGCCGATCCGATCAGCGGTTTGTAACACTTCCTACGTCCATCAGCGCGAACTATCGCATGTCCACCATGACCTGCCCGAAACCAGAAGTGACGTCATTTTGCGGAAATGTAGTCTTTTTTACCATCAGGGCCTTATGAGCCTATACTTGTGTTTTTAAAAGTTATGTTTGACTTTATGACTTTCTGTATCGTTTCTGGGATGCTTAGGACTTATATTGCACTGCTGGAAATAGTTTATTTTGATACACATGCTGTTTTTTTGCAAATTTTCATTATAATATTTATTTTCGTTTTTCCTTCAGTATATGAAAATTGGTGTATTTCAAAAATATAACTATGAAAACACTTAAAAAAAATTTCCTGTGGTGGGAAACTATTTTGTGCAACTTTTTTGCATTTACAGTTTTGAGGGATAAGCCTCTTAAATTTCTCTAACTAGAAATATATGTTAAAAAAACCACGATTTTCAATTTGTTTTGTAGTTTATTGCATTTTTTGCATTTTATGTAATTACTATGCACTTAATGCAGACATATTATTAGAATTTGGGCTATAATGGTTATATTGATGTATATCAACTTGAAATGCTCCCAAAAATGGCACTACAGCATGTAAAAATATAATATAAGCTCTGGCGGACTTGGTTCTATGCTAGGTCTTAAAGGGTTAACTACTGTCTAGCACTCAAATTTGTATGGTATGAAATAATTTTACTTTTTTTTACGTGTGTTTGGATGATCAAAGTTCCATCTCAGGTGTGTGCCTGCCCAAACCAAATTGAATATTTTTGATGTTATGATTGAACATGGTAGGGAAGGTGCCCGGACTGTTCATTTTGAGCCGATTTTTGAGTCGTGCGACCGTTTTGGTGATCGGCCCGAGTTTGGCCTTCATCGTGCGTCGTGCATCGTATAGTATACGACCAGCTCCCGATCATCAATGCTTGGTCAGGAGAATTTCCTGACCGTCGTGAGGGTGTCGCCGCAGCCGCTCACACGGCGCACGCGCAAACACATGAACGTCGGTCAAAAAGACGGAGTAGCACAGCAGTGCAGCCTGTGATTTGGACACAAGCGATGGAGGCACAACTTGTAGAACTTTGGAAAGCTCATCCGAGCCTTTTCAATGTGGCTTCACAAAATTATCACGACCACAACAACCGTGAAAATAGTTGGATTTACATTACTGCTCAATCACAGCTGCTTGATCAATGTTTTTCCATTAGCAATTTAGCAAAGTTGATGGTGGTGGTGTGCGTGTCTGTGTGAGTGAAAGAAAGAGAGGGAGAGCGAGCGACAGATTTTCTGTTATAACCTTCATGTTATGGAGGCACAGTTTGAGCACTCAGGTCGCATCAGAGCATCGGGCCGTATAGTGTGAGACCCTGCATCGTGACCTACGAACTTCTAACCCCTGCGTCAAGTCAATCATACAGTTTGAGCAGGAGCTGAATCGCGCGACTGGATTGCACAGTGTATGCCCAGCTTAACTTACAAACATTTTTCTGCATTAGTGCTTCCCAACAATGTGTATATTCAAATGCAGAAAATGCAAACATTTCCTGCATCATAAAACCCCTAAAAATGAAACAGAAACCTACAGTGGAACTTGGGGAGTATAAGTCAACAGGGTTGTCCAGACAACCATTCACATTCACACCATGGCCAATTTAGAATCAATTAGAATCAGCAATGAACCTCTCTTGCTGTGAGGCAACAGGGCTAACCACCACGCCACCGCCCCATGCTTTAAAAAGAGTAGGAAAACTATGATTACAGGGTTTGATAGAATTTTTCTTTACATTTTTGCCCTTAACAGGTTAAACCACACTAAACACCATAGCAAATCAAATCAAATCAAATCACTTTTATTGTCACATCACATGTGCAGGTACATTGGTACAGCACATGTGAGTGAAATTCTTGTGTGCGAGCTTCACAAGCAACAGAGTTGTGCAAAATACAATAATGTAACAAGCAAAATGCAAGAATGGCCACATCTGAAACTAATATATATGTACAATATATAATAATATATGCATTTCTGGATGTGTATACTAAATATTTTTGTACGTGTGTGTGTACACATATTTTACAAATTAAATAGAGTAAACAATAAATAAAATATATAAAAATTTACAGAGTTGAGACATGTGCAAAACAGTGGCATTACTGTACAGTATGGAGTGCATAATGTTGGAGTTCCAGTAGTGAAGGTGAGGTGTCTATGACGTGTTCAGCAGTCTGATGGCCTGATGGAAGAAGCTGTCTCTCAGTCTGCTGAGAGAAACGCATGCACACACTTTGTGCATACACAAAGTGTGTGCATGCGTTTCTGTCCCTTATAACCCCAGTGATTTTCCAGTAGTTTAAAATCTTGCATGATGTCAAGGATTTCCCATCAACTGAAAAAAATTTATTGAAACACATGTGTGTGTGTGTGTGTGTGTGTGTGTGTGTGTGTGTGTGTGTGTGTGTGTAAGACAAGGTGATAAAGTGTTTGAGATGTTCTTGTTTTTACAGCAGCAGCATCTTTGGCACTCACAGGTCATTAAAGTCTCTGACCACATGATTTAGCAGAAGCAGAATGGGCCATATATCACTCGGGCAAAGGCCAATAAAAAATTAATAGCTGATTAGACATTAAAGATTCAGGAGTGGTGGCAGTGGTGTAAAATATTAACTTTAAAAGATACATTATACATATATATTTTTTGTGTTAAAGGATTTATGAAACTGAAAAGGCAGAGTATTCACATTTAAAAAAGAATTAAATCTCCGATTTTTCTATGACCACCGAGTGAAAAAATAAAATATTAAGAAGTCAGATGTCACCTCATGCTGCAAGGGGTTTAGTGATAAATCATCCTGAATCTGGGATGTGGGATTCCCAGCAGCAGCCACAAGATCTTCTGTGTGACCTGACTAAAAACAGACTCCCTGCAGTCCAGAAGGTAGCTGCTTTCCCATGCTTCAGCCAACTAAACATCTGCTCACACCTGGTGTTAACATGGTGTCTGCATTCGTTATCAGGTTCATTAGTCTTTGCATTTTGGATTTTTATTTCTGTTGTAATTATTACATTTCAGTATGTGACTTGGTGAGGTTGGGTTGACTGACCAGTTTGAGGGTGTCTGTGGGGCCCATTAGTTTCTACTATAAAGACCTTTTTATTGTCGCAGTTTAATACCTGATTCATTACCATACTATCCAAAATATGCAGACTATCAGCAACAACTAGTGAGTGATGAGGCCAAGTGTATACATTTGTTAACTTTTATTTTAGTTATTTTTTGTCAGTAGTTTAAGTGCTAAGAATGGCACAAGCCAATGTGCTCAAAGCTAAATCTTTGCCAAACAAAACATGTGGATCATCAAGATTGGGATTTTTTTATTTTGTTTTATTTTATTTTTTTTGTTGCCTGTCCCGTTTGGCTCTTTTGCCATCAGAATTATTGTCTAAAGGCGAAGAAAGATGCCCAACGGATTTACTTTACCAAATGGACCATCCCAGCCTTGCCGTAATGGTCTATTTTATTCACCTTTTATTGTTTATTTCATTTTATTTTCACTTGCTAAATACGGGACAGACTTGACTGGGGAAAAGAAAGGGGAGAAAGAAAGAGGGAAAGAAAAACAGCGGAGAAGAGAAGATTGGGATTTAAATATCAAAGTGGCTGGAGAACAAGATGCATGTGGAAACTGTGCTACTCTTACTGTTAGACAAAGGAAGAGGAGATAGGGAAAGAAAGACAGCAGTACATAGGTGACTTTAAATATAGGGACTATGACTGGTAAAGGGAGAGAGTGGGATGATGTAATTGAGAAAAGGTAGAGATTTTGTGTGTGCAAAGGAGACCAAGTGAAAAGAAAGCAAGGCCCGGAGCATTGGATATGGATTCAAACTTTTAACCGTGGTACCATAGTACAGTGGGAACCACTGTTGTAACCCTCCTAGGGTGCAAAGCCATTGCAGGGGCAGCGCGGTATGAATTTAACAAAAAAAAAAAAAAAAAAAAAATGAATGCTTGTACACTGCTAACATAATGGACAGGTTTTTTTGACGGGGCTCCCACACAAACAGAAACAAAACAAAAAAAACAAAAAAAACAAGGAGAACAGGTCCAGACGAGTCCATAAACACACAAAAACAGTTCAACACAAAACTAGATCAAACATGAATCCACAAATCAAAAAGTTCTGCTGTCAACCTGGAGGTTGACAGCACATGAGCCAAATCCAAAACAGTTCAGGGAGCCGGTGTTCTGACAAGACGTCCTACTTTGGCAAAACGTCCTACCGTGAGTAGTTTATGCACATTTCTGCTGTCACAGTAATTCCAGCACAAATGTAAGTAGGTATTACGGTTTGCCACTTAACTTTGCCCATGAGAGTGTGCTTGTAGCTCATATTCATAAAACCAGGACGGTTTGCCACTTCATTTTACCCGGTAAAGTATGCTTGTAGGTCACATTCGCAAAGCTAGCATGGTTTGGCACGTAATTTTACCCGTCAGAGTATATTTCTAGCTCATATTCACAAAGGTAGGATGGTTTGCCACTGAATTTTGTGTTGTGCACATGCGTAGAAACAACGGGTAGGATGGTTTGTCAGGTAGGATTGATTCCCAGAACACCAGCCGTGTGGACAGCAGCGGCGGCAACGCAGGTGAATCAAATCAGGAGGCCGGCCACGCGGAAGGCGGTGGCGGCAACAGAGCAGGTCCGGAGGCCGACTGCAAAGCCAGCAGTGGCGACAGAACAAGTCCGGAGGCCAGCCACGCGGAAGCCAGCGACGGCCATGACATCCAACTAGAGGCCTGGAAAGCGGCCGGCAAAGGCGAGGTGGTACAGGCCGAGCGGGATCAGACGGCGGTGTGGCAACCGCAGGACCAGACGAGGAAGGACCAGGACCAGACGTTGCAGGCGACGGTGTGGAAGTTGTAGGTGGTGATGTTTCAGGAGGTGGCTGAATGTGCTCCCCAGAGCCGTCAGCGGACGCGAGGATGTGCTGGCCGGCTCTCCAGAACCCCCAGATGACGAGACTTGATGGTGGCTGGGTTCTCCTGAAACCCCAGCTGAAACAGAAGACGACTGAACGGGCCTCCCGGCCCCTCCAGCGGAAACAGGTGGCTGAACCGGCCCCTCGCCACAAAACCAGCCAATCACAGACTTGGATGCAAAAATATCTGATTGGCTGTTCTGGTCTCCAATCAGCTCGAAATGACAAAATGCAAAATCCCAGAATGCATTTCGTCCAAAACTCAAACGAGGCAGTGGCGGAGGAACACAGAGTGGCAGAGTTTGACATATTACTCTTTCTGGGTCACAAAATAAACTTTTAAGATAGAGTAAAGAGAGAAACTATCTGTATTTCTTAATTGTAAATGGCACCAAATTGTATTCAAACTGAGCCACACTTATGGAGCTCCACAATTCTTTTCCTGGTGTTTTGGTTGACATCTCTTGATTTTCCCATGTCACAGAAATAGGTTCTGTGTTTTGCCTTATATGCATCCACAGCTGTGCCACCAATTTACTCACATGGACTCTACTAACCAATCAGAAGCTTCTTCAGCTCAGAATGGAATCGTCTGGAGTTTTCTTATTAATTAACAATAAACTTAGTGTACATGTACTCCTACATTTGATGAAAATGATAAAAAATAGACAGCTCTGTCTCTCTTTATTCTGACATTTAACTAATTCAAAAGATATTTCAATATTTATTCATCTAAAACAACCAAGTTTACTCTAAATTGATGTTTAACAGTAAAAAAACAAAAGTTTTTATGTTTTTTCCCTAAAGTGTGTGTAAATATCTGATTTAAACTGTGAATATACTGCTGTGTATTGAAACTCCTCTTGTTTTGCATAGAAATATATTGAACAACATACAAAACATAATATATAAAATAACATCTACCTGAGTTTTTTCTTTGAAAGAAGCTCCTTATGTCTATTCTTGTATATCAGTACATTACTGAAACCAATTTAGAGTGCTTTGTTTAGCCGTGGAGGGAAACAACTGAAAATATGAAACAAACACACATGTAAGCCAAGACTCTCTTAAAAAAAAACAGCATTGTTGTTGTTCGGCTTTTCATTTCGCCGTTTGTTGATTCACTCGAAGAGAAAGTAACGTAATATGTGTTTGGGAACCACTGCCATGGTAGAACAAGATGGGCAGAGAAATCGAGTAGTGGTAATCTTAAAGTAAGAGTATGTGAAAAGTGGTGTGGAGGTTTGAAGCTGGTTGTTGTCATTGACCCACAAATTGGATGTCAGTTTGAAAACATGGATGAATTCTGAAGTTAAATGAAGCAGTAGAATGTTCCCAGTGGGGTGATTGGAGCAGACGTCAGTGGATGTGTATACAGGTATGCAGGTATTGTGTTAAGGGCAGAAAGGCAGAAGGCTAGTTGGTGGTGGACTTTCTGAAAAGGGTGGAAACAGCTGTGGTGAACATGTACTTTAAGAAGACGGAGGAACACAGGATGAGATATGAAGTGGAGAAAAGTCCACGTATTGGGCTCATGCATAAGGTGCAATTTGAAAGCAATACGACACAAGGTAGTCTCAAAGGAGAATTGGTAGGATGTTAGAATGATGTTGGACATCAAAAACAGGAAGCAGGTGACAGCAGGGCCAAGAATTAAATGGTTGAAGTTGAAGAAGGAAGAACATTGTCCAGGGTTCTGGGAGGAGTTGAGACAGGTGGTAGGGAAAAGCTGGCAGATTACAAGGGAACTGCCAAGAAGGTGTATCCTCTGGACAGAGGAAAGAGGACACGGACACCTGGTTGTGAAATAAAGAAGCACAGGAAAAGACCAAAGAAAATCTAGGATAGGCACAGAGGTGAAGAAAGTAGACAGGAGTACTTAGAATGAAGGCATACAGCAAAGAGAAAGTAGGCAAAAGACATGGCTTATAGTTTGTTGTATTTGAGGTTGAACCCTAAGGAAGAAGCAAAGGAACTGTGTTGATACGAGGGAAGGAGGTCATGGTGGAAAGGAAGTTAGGGTGATTAACAATAAAGATATTTTGAAATGTATTGAATGAAGAGAGCAAGTTAAGAAGAAGGAAGAAGTACTTTGAGGAGCTCATGAATGAAGAAAATTAGGAGGAGGAGGATGGATGGAGGAAAGTGTGTACATGAGGAACTGCGTAGGATTAGTAAGAAAGAAGAGGATTAATGGTGTTTTTCAATTCAATTTTATCTACGTAGCGCCAAATCACAACAGCAGTTGCCATGAAGACATCACTATCAGCACCAGCATGGTGATGGTGATGGTTATGGTGATGTCTTGGAGTGAGGGCAGTGGACTTTTTAACCAGACTGTTGAGCAAAAGCTTGGAGTGCTAGAGGATACCTAAGGAATAAAGAAGAAGTGTACCAGTGCCAGTTTTCAAGAACAGAGTGGTTAAAGCCAGGTTAAAAAGAAATGCCAAAGAGCCAGGATGGAGGTTGGCAGGTCTTCTAAGAGTTACTAGGATGGACAAAATTAGAAAAGCTTTCATTTGATCCAAAATAGAATAGAATAGAATTCAACTTTATTGTCATTGCACATGCACAGGTACAGGGCAACGAAATGCAGTTTGCATCCATCCAGAAGTGCTTTAGTGATATAGATATATTACAATATATATTAGCAATAATATAGATATGTGAGTATATTACAGAAATGGGTCTATTATGGTATGTTATAATGTACACGGTATGAAGTATGTTGTGAATATTCTATAACTATAAGTATGTACAGGCTGTAGTGAGTACAAGCTATGTACAGGATATGAACAGGATATAAATATGAAAAACTATACAGAATATGAAATGAAATAAATAACTTTACAGAATCTGGGATATACAGCTATACAGAAATGTGAACTATGCAAGTTGTAAACAGTTGTAGGATTAAAGATTATCGAATGTACAGAATGATTATTTACACAGAGTAGTGCAGTTAAGATAAGTGAGGGTGTAGATAGTTTCTACAGAGGCTATATAAAGTGCTAGTGGTTGTGAGTGGTGGTTCAGTCCATGTTATTATTGTGTTTGAGGGTACAGTTGTCCATTGTGGGTGTGTGTATGTTCAGTCCATGAGTTTAACGTGGGTCAGATGTCAGGAGGCAGAGTTCAGGAGTCTGACAGCTGTGGGGAAGAAGCTGTTCCGGTACCTGGTGGTCTTAGTCCGGAGGCTCCTGTGGCGCCTCCCAGAGGGCAGGAGGGTGAAGAGTCCATGTGATGGGTGACTGGGGTCTTTGATGATTTTCCCAGCCCTTTTCAGACACCGCTTCCTGTAGATGTCTTTTATGGCAGGAAGTGGTGCTCCGGCGATGCGCTGGGCAGTTTTCACGACCCTCTGCAACGCCTTCCGGTCCGAGGCAGAGCAGTTCCTGTACCAGACTGTTATACAGTTGGTCAGGATGCTCTCGATGGTGCAGCGATAGAAGTTCACCAGGATGTCTGAGGACAGGTGGTTCTTCCTCAGAGTCCTCAAGAAGAAGAGGCGCTGGTGAGCCTTCTTGACCAGCTTGGAGCAGTTGGTCGTCCAGGTGAGATCCTCGGAGATGTGGACTCCCAGGAACTTGAAGCTGCTCACACGCTCCACAGCCGTCCCCTTAATGTGGATGGGTGAATGTGGGTCAGCATTCCTCCTGTAGTCCACGATGAGCTCCTTGGTCTTCTCGGTGTTAAGCAGCAGGTTGTTTCTGTCGCACCACTCAGCCAGACGATCCACCTCCTCCCTGTAGGCGGCCTCATCGTTGTCACTGATGAGGCCAATCACCGTGGTGTCATCTGCAAACTTAATGATGGTGTTGGAACCATCAGCAGGTCTGCAGTCGTGGGTGAAGAGGGAGTAGAGGAAAGGGCTCATCACACAGCCTTGTGGTACACCGGTGTTCATTGTGATGGTAGATGAGCAGCGGTTATCCAGCCGGACATGTTGGGGGCGGTTGGTCAGGAAGTCCAGTAACCATTTGCAGATGAGGGAACTGATACCCAGGTCTGTCAGTTTCCTGATGAGTTGTGAGGGGTGGATTGTATTGAATGCTGAACTGAAGTCTATAAACAGCATTCTGGCGTAGGTGTTGTTGTTGTCCAGGTGTGAGAGGACAGAGTGCATTGCGATGGAGACTGCATCCTCTGTGCTCCTGTTCCGGCGGTATGCGAATTGGTGGGGGTCCAGGGTGGGGGGGAGACAGGATTTGAAGTGTGCTAGGACCAGTCGCTCTAAGCACTTAGTGATGATGGGGGTGAGTGCTACTGGGCGGTAATCATTGAGGCAAGATGGGTTGGAGTTTTTGGGTATCGGGACGATGGAGGTGGATTTGAAGCAGGCCGGTACCACAGCGTGGGCCAAGGACAGATTGAATATGTCTGTGAGCACTCCTGCAAGCTCCCCAGAACACGCTCTGAGAACACGGATGCCATCAGGGCCTGCAGCCTTGTGGACATTGATCCTGCTCAGCACCGCTCCTACATCGGTGGGGGAGAGAGTCATAGGTTGGTGGTCTGGCGTCATGTCTGCTTTGGTTGTGGTTGTGGGGTTCCCTCGCTCAAAACGAGCATAAAAGTTGTTGAGCTTGTTGAGGAAGGAGACATCAGAGGATGCGGGGGAGGGTTTGGTGGTCCTGTAGTCTGTGATGGTCTGGAGTCCTTGCCACATGTGTCGGGGGTTGGAGTTGGAGAAGTGTTCTTCTACCTTCTTTTTGTAATGGTGTTTGGCTTTTTTGATGCCCTTTTTTAGATTAGCCCTGGCTGTACTGTAGGCGTGTGCATCTCCTGACCTAAAGGCAGTGTTGCGGGCCTTCAGGAGGAGACGAACATCCCGGTTCATCCAAGGCTTCTGGTTGGGGTACATGGTGATCCGTTTCTGGGTGGTGACACTGTCTGTGGTTTTGGAGATGTAATCCAGTACAGATGAGGCGTACTGGTCCAGGTCTGTGTGGGTGAACATATTCCAGTCTGTGTTTTTAAATCTGTCCTGGAGCACTGCCTCTGTCCCCTCTGGCCACACTTTAATTGTCCTCACAGCAGGTTTCACACGTTGGATGAGTGGTGAATACCGAGGTGTGAGGAACAGGGAGAGATGGTCCGATTGTCCAATGTGGGGGAGGGGTGTGGCTTTGTAGGCTCCAGCCAGGTTGGAATACACATGGACTAAAGTCTTGTCTCCTCTGGTGTGGCAGGAGACATGTTGGTGGAATCTGGGGAGGACTGTCTTTAAGTTGGTGTGGTTGAAGTCGCCAGCAACAATAAAAGCAGCCTCGGGGTGTTTATTCTGGTGTTTGTTAATGGCTGCAGAAAGTTCTTTCATGGCCAACCTAGCATTAGCGTCGGGGGGTATATACACGGCAGTGAGTATGATCGAAGTGAATTCTCTGGGGAGATAATAAGGTCTGCATTTGACCATTAAAAACTCCGCATTAGGTGAGCAGTGACTCTCAGTAGTAGTGGAGTTCATGCACCAAGCATTGTTAATATAAATGCACAAACCTCCACCTCTGGTCTTGCCGGAGTCATCTGCTAGCCTGTCGGCTCGGTGTGTGTGGCGTCCTGCTAACTCGATAGCATTGTCCGGGCAGCTGTTGTTCAGCCATGTTTCGGTGAAAAACATGACATTTGAGTCCATAATCCGTCTGTTGTTAGTGATGGAGAGCCGTATCTCATCCATTTTGTTTGCCAGAGAACGGACATTGGCGAGAAAAATACTGGGTAAAGGCAGCCGGTGTGGTGTTAGCTTTAGCTTAGCCCGTAGCCCTCCGCGCCTACCTCGCCTTTGTTTACGATCTCGGCGCCGTCTGCGTGCACTTCCACCCAGCCGGGGAGAGTGGGCAGCCTCCGGTGTTCTGGAGATCTCTGGGATGAGTCGGAGATCGGCGATAAAACTGTTGGAGTTGTGAGTCCAGATGTCCAGAAGCTCTTGTCTGCTGTAGGTCAGCAACGCACAGCAATTCTGGACCAATAATCCGGTTAAAAGTAGATATAAAACCGCTAAATAGCAGATTCTGGAGAGACACTGAGCCTCGCGTTGTTCACGCGCCGCCATCTTGGGGGCAAGAGTCCTGACAGAGTATAAGGACAATATTGGCTTCTCTTCATTGACACCCTCTTCAATTAAATTAAATTCAGTTCAGTTTTATTTATACAGAGGCAAATCACAACAACAGTTGCCTCGAGGAGCTTTATATTGTAATGCAGACCCTACAATATTACATCCCTGTGGAATTCAAAATCCAATTTAAACCGTTCTTTACTGTAGCATCTTTGTCTTACAATATAAAGCATATTGAGGAAACTTCAATTCAATTAAATTTAGACTATCAGAGGGACAGCTCAGATTGAAGGCTTTGGAGACAAAGATAGAGAGGCAAGGCTGACATTGTTTATACAGAAGAGGAATCCTTTACGCACCAGTCAAAGGATTTTGAATACTGAGCTGCCAGGCAGAAGGAAAAGAGGAAGACCACAGAGAAAGTGCTTGGATGTAGTGTGAAGAACATGCAGAAGGTTGGTGTGATAGAGGAAGATGAACCTCTGCGGGGCCCCAAAGGGAGCAGTGGAAAGAAGAAAAAGGTGTGAACCTAATCAGAGACCAAGTACTAACCCTAAACTGGTCACTATACAGTGGCTTGCAAAAGTATTCGGCCCCCTTGAACTTTTCCACATTTTGTCACATTACAACCACAAACATGAATCAATTTTATTGGAATTCCACGTGAAAGACCAACACAAAGTGGTGTACACGTGAGAAGTGGAACGAAAATCATACATGATTCCAAACATTTTTTACAAATAAATAACTGCGGGTGGGGTGTGCGTAATTATTCAGCCCCCTGAGTCAATACTTTGTAGAACCACCTTTTGCTGCAATTCCAGCTGCCAGTCTTTTAGGGTCTGTCTCTACCAGCTTTGCACATCTACAGACTGAAATCTTTGCCCATTCTTCTTTGCAAAACAGCTCCAGCTCAGTCAGATTAGATGGACAGTGTTTGTGAACAGCAATCAATTGGATTTAGATCTGGACTTTGACTGGGCCATTCTAACACATGGATATGTTTTGTTTTAAACCATCCCATTGTTGCCCTGGCTTTATGTTTAGGGTCGTTGTCCTGCTGGAAGGTGAACCTCCGCCCCAGTCTCAAGTCTTCTGCAGACTCCAAGAGGTTTTCTTCCAAGATTGCCCTGTATTTGGCTCCATCCATCTTCCCATCAACTCTGACCAGCTTCCCTGTCCCTGCTGAAGAGAAGCACCCCCAGAGCATGATGCTGCCACCACCATATTTGACAGTGGGGATGGTGTGTTCAGAGTGATGTGCAGTGTTAGTTTTCCACCACACATAGCGTTTTGCATTTTGGCCAAAAAGTTCCATTTTGGTCTCATCTGACCAGAGCACCTTCTTCCACGTGTTTGCTGTGTCCCCACATGGCTTGTGACAAACTGCAAACGGGACTTCTTATGGTTTTCTGTTAACAATGGCTCTCTTCTTGCCACTCTTCCATAAAGGCCAACTTTGTGCAGTGCACGACTAATAGTTGTCCTATGGACAGATTCCCCCACCTGAGCTGTAGATCTCTGCAGTCCAGAGTCACCATGGGCCTCTTGGCTGCATTTCTGATCAGCGTTCGGCCTGTGAGTTTAGGTGGGCGGTCTTGTCTTGGTAGGTTTACAGTTGTGCCATACTCCTTCCATTTCTGAATGATGGCTTGAACAGTGCTCCGTGGGATGTTCAAGGCTTGGGAAATCTTTTTGTACCCTAAGCCTGCTTTAAATTTCTCAGTAACTTTATCCCTGACCTGTCTGGTGTGTTCTTTGGACTTCATGGTGTTGTTGCTCCCAATATTCTCTTAGACAACCTCTGAGGCCATCACAGAGCAGCTGCATTTGTACTGACATTAGATTACACACAGGTGCACTCTATTTAGTCATTAGCACTCATCAGGCAATGTCTATTTGCAACTGACTGCACTCAGTCCAAAGGGGGCTGAATAATTACGCACACCCCACTTTGCAGTTATTTATTTGTAAAAAATGTTTGGAATCATGTATGATTTTCGTTCCACTTCTCAAGTGTACACCACTTTGTGTTGGTCTTTCACGTGGAATTCCAATAAAATTGATTCATGTTTGTGGCTGTAACGTGACAAAATGTGGAAAAGTTCAAGGGGGCCGAATACTTTTGCAAACCACTGTAAATCTTGTGAGTGTTACAAAGTTAAACTAAGACTAAGTATATGACTTAGAATAACAGCAGGTATAAACTTGTAAACTGACCTCGAGGTGTATCTTAGTAGAACACATCTGTGCTATTTGGTTCAAATATTCATTATCACCTTATTTTTCATCATCACGGATTCAGCTGAAAGTTAACAGTTTTTCTAATTAAAGATGGAGAGTGCAGATGAGGTTCCAGTGCATGGGTTACAAAAGGGCCAGAACTCATGCAGCGCTTTTAGGGACCCTGAACTTCCTGGGCAGAAATCTCTGAGTCATTATGCTCTTTCATGGATCGTGAACTTCTTTTCTGCCCTTGGGGCTCAAAGTAAAACTCCAAAAGACACTACAAGGGCTTTCCACCTTCCTTTGGTTTCACTTTCAGTTTGTTTCAACTGCCTTCAGCATCATTAATCACCCACTGCTGACATGTAAGTCCTCTACACTGTCATTTAGTTAGCATGAAGCTAACTAGATGACAGAGGACAGTCCTCTGGGTCAGAAGAGCTTCAGTTCAAAAATACAGCTCTGTCTTCAGTCACAGCTGGGCTCAGGTCACACCACTGAGTTCATTTATGTCCTCAATTTTCCACCAAACTCCTCCGACTCCTCCTTTTTGGTTTGGTGAAGTGAAGAGCCTTTTTAAAATCTGCCCAACACCATAAGGAAAAGGAAGGAACTTAATGGACCATTTTTACCACATGTGAGTGAACTGCTTTAAAATGTCTGCTCTACATCAGTGTTGGTCAAGTTACTTGAAAAAAGTAATCAGTAACTAATTACTGATTACTTCCCCCCAAAAGTAATCCAGTTACTTTACTGATTACTTATTTTCAAAAGTAATTAATTACTTAGTTACTTTTTAAAAACACGATTTACAACCTGAATAGGTGATAAAGCGATAGATCTTTCAGCCCAATTCTACTTTTTCTGCATAATCCATCATACAAAATGTAATCAAATGGAAAAGTCTCTTTTTCTAAAACTTGTTTTATCAGTTTTAATCTTTTAACTTTATGCATCAAGCAAAAATGAAATTATATGCAACATTCTCTGACTTGAAGAAATTAGTTTAACATTTAAACCTATTTTCTGCACATTCCAGCACATAAAATAAAATATTTTTTTGTGTTTACACTCAGTCTTTCAAATAGATGCAAGTAAAACACAGCAGAAAATAAATAAAATCAAAGACTAGCGGTCCTGTTGCTCTATTTTCACCTGTAAAGCAGGAGTGGCGTAGGCGGAGGTTTACCCTGGTGCAGGTGTGCCACAGCGGTCAGTGGAATAATCCGCGAGTTTCTCTGTGAATTTCCCATTACGTCGTTGCGCACTCGGAGTTTGTTTAGGGGACTTTTTTCGGTGTAAAAAGAAGTTTTCTTCCCACGCACAACGGACGCTAATGTTTTTGTCACTTTTTATGGAATCAAACTCAAAGTAAGGTCAGTACTTCCACGCTTTAAACACTGCACGCTCATACTGATCCATTGTTGATCTGCACACAGCTGTTGTCACGAACGTCGCACTCGCTTACGTCACTGTCATGAGACATTCTCGCAAAAAAATCACGGTTTTAGTAACGCAGTAACGCAGCATTCCTACGGGAAAGTAACGGTAATCTAATTACCGTTTTTGTAATAGTAATCCCTTACTTTACTCGTTACTTGAAAAAAGTAATCAGATTACAGTAACGCGTTAAGAGTAACGCGTTACTGCCCATCTCTGCTCTACATCATCTGAAAATGTCTTGATGGATCCTCAATCACCCAGGTAAGTAAATCTCAAAAGTTGATTCCGTTCATCTGGACGTAGTGCTTTCAGTCACTCATCCAAGTGACTTCTTCAGTCTCAGCTGACCGCAGGTTTCGCGAGAGACAGAGATAGGCGTTGAAAGGCTGCTCCAACAGAACTTATTGTTTCAGAGGAAAACACGAACACAGTGTACAGTCGAGTCTTAATAGCTGTACACCGTCAGGCTCTCTTTTTGGCTGCAGTGGTTATTATTATATTTACATGCTTCAACATGCTATACCTGTAACACTCTGCCTATTGCTTTCATATTAAATAATTTTTTGAACAATAACTTTTTTTGTTTACGTTCATTATGCGGGCTGCAAGTAGAGGTGACATGGGCCGCAAGATTGAGACACAGACATCAGAGCCTCTTAATGCATGTTTTGTTTGGGTTTCCACCGCCGTGGAATTACCAAAAATGGAGAGAGCATAGCCTAACATATGAAACAGGAAAATGACCGCCGTGTAATCCATGTATTTCAACAAAGTAACTGTATTCTGAATACCACCTTTTTAAACGGTAACTGTAACGGAATACAGTTACTCATTTTTCTGTATTTTAAATACGTAACATGTATTCCATTACTCCCCAACACTTCTGCAGAGTCACGCTTAATTCCCAAACAGTCTCTTTTGCTGACTTAGCAGAGTAATGTGTATGCAGTGTACGACGTGCCACAGTAATGGTTGACTTCCATCTGACCTGTGGGCATCAGTTTTAATCTGAGTCCAGAAGGCTTTGACATTTCTCTGACATTTACCATCACAATGTTACCTCATCGAAGTGAAAAAGGCCTAGTTATAGTTTCTCAGCAATCAATAGCCAGTTTGTCCAAGGAGGCAAACCAGTTATACATTAGAAATGTGAATTTTCAGATAGAGAGATAGATAGATGAAAAAAAAAACAGCTTTTGTAGTAATTACAGACTGGTAAACCTTGAGCAATCTAGCTGTCAGTTTTTCAAGGTTATCTGATGAGATTTTATCCCACGCTTCCTAGAGCATCTCCCACAAGATTGATTGGCTTGAGAGAGTTTTCTTCCATCATAGAGGTTGTTTATCACCATCAGTGATGGCTCACAGGGTCAAGCCGTGTTTAAGTTTCTCACACAGGTGTCAGCAGGTGATGATGCTGTATAAGAAAAATGACTGCGTAACAGGTTTGGGTCCAAAGCTTTCTTATCAGTAAGTTCTCTCACTTCTGACATCTCTGCAGTATAATTGTTTTTATCTTTATTTTCCTCCAAGAAACAAAATCTAAGAATACTGTTTAGGACATTTTAAATCACTGATATGGTTTCAGAATGATAATAAAAAAAAACTAAATTGCCCACGATGCATGTCTGACAGCAGGTCTGATATAATTGCTGCTGTTTACTATAAAGTCCACAGAAACTGTATCATCTTTTCTGAAACACGTTTGGACTCTGCTAAACTCAAACCTGCGTACAAGGCTACAGACACTTTCCTCTGAATCACACTATATTGTTTTTGAGATTCTGCATCCTTGTTTAGATGATTCATCACATAATGTCCTCAGATCTGTCAGATGCAAATCTGTTTTAAATGTTCTTCTGGATTCACTGCTGTACAGACAGTGACTGATCAGCCAGTAGAGGGTAAAAGATAGATGGATGCACACTGTGATATTTAAACCATATTTAACTCATTCACTGCCATTGACGTCTATAGCCGTCAATGGCAGTGAATGAGTCAATGGGTTTAACTCATTCACTGCCAATGGCTGGCAGTGAATGAGTTAACTGGTTTTACTGGGCTAACAATATACCAAAAAAATGCCATTACACCACAAGCAGCAGCCTGAATTGCTGACACAAGGAAGGTTAGATCAACAGATTGATGATACTGATGTCATTTGCAGTTCTACAATCTGCAGATTTGGAGATTAATCAGGCTGGCAGTCTTCAACTCCCCCGTGTGATCCTATGCCCACTGCAGCCTTAGATTTATGTTGTTGGCTTACAGAGGAAGCAAATTCAGTTTTCTGCTCTTGTAGCTCTTCTACCTTTAAACTCTTCATTCTCAGGCACTTTTTCCCCAGGACATTTGTAAAGACTCATAATCTTACTTTCAATTCCAACCTGTCTAACCATTCTCCTCTGAACTCTCATCATCAGACGCTTTCAGTTACAGAAATGCCACTTGGGGAGTTTCTGCAGTTTCACAAATACTAAACAAGTTTGTCTAGTTCTGTGTGAGCTGGTTATTGTAGATCCAAATGCAAAGTACATGAGGCCGGAGTCAAACACAAAACGAGCTGCTTAGTCCAAAATTGGGAACAGACAACTGTGCAAGGCAAAGCAGAAGAAATCCCCAGGGAATGAACATGTTTTAAAAAGTTCAACTTGTCACTGCCAGGTGGCCAACACAAGAGATTGGACTCGACTGCAGACAGCACTCGGAGTCACGGGAAATGTGGGAAAGTGACGGGCGTCACAAGTGAAAGCAAAAACAATAAATAATATAATAATAATAATATAATCATATACTAAAGGTGAGAGACCAAAAACAGGCTCTGAAATAATTCTAAATAAATACAACTCTTAATAATTCTATGATCTGCTATGAACAACGACACTTGCACAGTACTAAGAGCATAACTAGCAGTACTATGAGACACTTCTAGCAGTACTTTGAGTTACACAAAATCCCAACATAAATCTAGAGCTTTGAGCTAGAGAGTCACTAAGAGGACAGTGAGGGAGTCCTATGAGGAGGACAAGGGCTGGGGAACCAAACAGTGGGTAACATCCAGTGTAGGAACCTTGAAGCACGAGGCAGGGGGTAGTTATTAGGCGGGGACCTCAGAGTCACTGTAACAAGGGAAACCGGAGTTAACAGGGATTCCAGAAGCAGATCCGAAGAGAGAGCAGCAACTTACAACAGTCTTACTTATTGCAGGTGGAGGTGAAGCATAGAGAGGAGGGTGGTCCGGGTGAGGCGTGGGGAGAAAGTCCATTGAATCAGTCCGTAGCTGCCTGTGAACTGGGCAGGGAGGCAGACAGGTGAGTAAGGGGCGTAAACAGAGGCGATATGACGACTCCGCACCTGGAATCACCGGCACTATGGAAAAAACACAGCACTCACCCAGACCATAACACAACTTTTACTTTAAAAGTGAAAAATTCTCCATTTCCTCTCCATAAGTCTGTGAAGGTTCTCAGTCATCCAGGTCATCGTAGTCAAAGGAGCTTACAAAGAAAAGCGTCTGGACTTCTTTAAGTTACTTGAAGACGTTTCACCTCTCATCTGTCATGTACTGGGCTTTACGGCTTTACGCCACTAGGACCTGCTCTGCGGCAGGGGGCTGTCTATATCCTGTTCTATGTCTTAGCTGACACACACGTTGTTGAGCTGTTATAACCCATGCTGGATACACGTTCAATAAAGCAGCGTTACAAGAAAGCAACCGAGTGGTCATTCTACATGGTGTCAGAAGTGGCCCGGACCATCGCCGAATAACGCCATAGGGGAGAAAACAGCAGAATGGCTAAGTTTAATCCCCCGACGGGCTTCCCCTTCGATAAGCCGACGGAATGGCCCGACTGGAAACAGCGTTTCGAGCGCTACCGGATCGCAACGAAACTCCACAAAGACGAAGGACAGGTACAGGTGAGCTGCCTAATCTACGCGATGGGAAATGAAGCAGAGAACATTTACAAGTCACTCACCTTCGCCGCCGATGAAAGTCGTGACAACTTCGCCGTCGTAATGAGGAAGTTCAACGAGTATTTTTTCCCGCAGCGGAACACGATACATGAAAGAGCATGTTTTCACCAGCGAGTCCAGCGGCCAGGCGAAACGGCAGAGAGTTTTATCCGAGCCCTGTATGACCTCTCAGAGCACTGTGAGTTTGGTGCATGTAAAGAGGAAAATATCCGCGATCGTATTGTGGTCGGGATACGAGACAAGGACCTCTCCCGCAGGCTACAGCTGATGAAGGACCTCACGTTGGCACAAACGACCCAGATCGTCAGACAGTCAGAGGAGGTCGCAGCGCAGGTCAGCTTGCAGGGAGATGCGGGAGGCTCAGTACAGGAGGTACGGGATAAACGGAAAAGCATGGACTGGAAATCACAACAACAGCGAGGTAGGCTACCCGCGAAAACAAAATGGGCGGGGCGTGACAAAAAATGCGGTAAATGTGGGAAGACACAGCATGCCAGGGATGAAAGGTGCCCGGCAGCAAAATCTGTGTGCCATGGATGCCAAAAAATTGGACACTGGGCCAGGGTGTGTCATAACACCAGATCAGTGAATGAGGTTACAGAGACAGAGAAAAGAGAGCATGCCTCATATTTTCTAGGCTCAGTGTGTAATGCAAACGGAAATAGTGAAGCATGGACTGTGCAGCTACTGCTAGACTCTACCCCAATAGAATTTAAGATTGACACAGGAGCAGATGTCACTATCATAAATGAGGACACGTTGCACACTCTTGCTCATAAGAGAACGCTAGAGCCTTCAGATCGCCCTCTAGATAGCCCAGGAGGAGAGCTGCTATGTCTCGGTTACTTAAAGGCCACAATAAGTTATAAAGGCAAAGACTACCTGTCCAAGGTGTATGTGGTTCGTGGACACAGAGTCAGCAACCTTCTCAGCCGCTCCTTGTCAGTGCAGATGAACCTGGTGAGAAGAATTGATGAAGCAACGATCACACCCACCAGGAACCAACCACTTTACGGTGAACACGGAACACTAAAAACTGAGCCAGTCAAAATTCAGTTAAGGGACGATGCTGTGCCATACGCGGTGCATACGGCACGCCGTGTGCCTTTCCCCATGCTGCAGAAAGTGAAGGAGGAACTACAAAGAATGGAGAACCATGGTGTCATTGAGAGGGTGACCCAACCTACCGAATGGTGTGCCCCAATGGTGCCTGTCTTGAAGAAGACCACAGCAAAGGCCAGGATCTGCGTTGATCTGACAAAACTGAATAAGTCTGTCAAAAGAGAGCGCTATATCTTGCCTACCCCTGAGGAAACGATGTCCAGGTTGAGTGGGGCAACGGTCTTCTCCTCGCTGGATGCAGCCAGTGGATTTTGGCAGATCCCATTGCATCACGAGAGTTGCAAACTAACGACATTCATCACGCCATTTGGCAGGTATTGCTTTAAGAGGCTGCCCTTTGGGATAACGAGTGCACCAGAGATCTTTCAGCGAAAGATGTTGGAGACCTTAGAGGGGCTCGAAGGTGTGGAGGTCTTTATGGATGACATCCTAGGGGCGACCGTGGCTCAGGGGGTTGGGAAGCGTATCTGTAACCGGAAGGTCGCCGGTTCAATCCCCGGGCTCTCTGTCCTGGTCGTTGTGTCGTTGGGCAAGGCACTTTACCCTACTTGCCTACTGGTGTCGGCCAGAGGGGCCGATGGCGCGATATGGCAGCCTCGCTTCTGTCAGTCTGCCCCAGGGCAGCTGTGGCTACAACCGTAGCTTGCCTGCACCAGTGTGTGAATGTGAGAGTGAATGAATAGTGGCATTGTAAAGCACTTTGGGTGCCTTGAAAAGCGCTATATAAATCCAATCCATTATTATTATTATTATTATCCTGGTCTATGGGGCCACCATGGAACAACACGACACCCGACTTGAGAAGGTGCTGCAGCGCATTGAGCTAGCAGGATTGAAGCTCAACCGAGAGAAGTGCTCCTTCAGACAGAGCCAGCTTCGCTTCCTAGGGCACCTGATCGACCATTCTGGGGTCAGGCCAGACCCTGAGAAAGTGAGCGCCATTCTTCAGCTGCCGTCACCAGAAAATGTGCAAGAGCTTAAACGGATCCTAGGTATGGTTAATTACCTGGGCAGATATATTCCTGCTCTTGCCACAATATGCCAGCCACTGTACGAGTTGCTTAAAAGCAAAAACAGTTGGACCTGGGATCACCCACAGCAGGCAGCCTTCGAGAACATAAAGAGAGCGCTTACATCAGCACCCGTTCTCGCCTTCTATGATGTCAACAGACTCACAGCCGTATCTGCCGACGCCAGTAGCTACGGGCTTGGGGCTGTGCTGCTTCAGCTTCATGGCGCAGAGTGGAAACCTGTTGCCTACTGCTCTAGACGCCTCACGGAGGCTGAAACACGCTACGCACAAATCGAAAAGGAGTGTTTGGCAAGTGTTTGGGCCTGCGAGAAGTTTGATAAGTATCTATGTGGTTTAGATCGCTTCAGGCTTGAGACCGACCATAGACCTTTGGTACCCCTGGTCAATAGCCGGGACCTTGACAATGTTCCATTGAGGTGTCAACGCCTCCTGATGAGGCTCATGAGGTACAAGCCGGAGGCTGTCTATGTCCCTGGCAAAACGCTTGTCATCGCCGACACGTTGTCACGGAGTCCACAGACTTGGGCTGAGGATGACACTAGCACTCACAGTGAAGTGGACTGCTACATAGCCACCGTGTTACAGGGCATTCCAGCATCCCCAAGCCGAATGGAAAGCATTAAAGCAGCCACTGCAACGGACGTTGAACTACAGACCGTCATTACGTACATTCGCAGGGGTTGGCCTGCACACGGAGCTAGTGTGCCATTGAACATTAAAGCGTACATGAAAGTGAAAAACGAGCTATCAGAGGCTGACGGCCTGGTTATACGAGGCTGCAGAATCGTCATTCCAAAGTCGCAGAGAACAGCCATTCTACACAAACTACATGAAGGGCACCAAGGCCTCACCAAGTGCAGGGATAGGGCTAATTCATCTGTGTGGTGGCTGGGGCTCTCCACTGAGTTAAAGAATGTAGTGCTGCAGTGCCACACATGTCTGGCCCAGAGGCCAACACAGACAAAGGAGCCGCTCATCCCCACACCTTTGCCAGATCGTCCATGGCAAAGGATAGCCCTGGATCTCTGTGAACACAACCGGAATAATTACCTCGTTGTGTCGGACTACTACTCACGTTTTCTGGAAATACTTCACCTACCATCCACGACCAGCGGCCAAGTTGTTCAGAAACTGAAGTCGACCTTTGCTAGGTTTGGGATCCCTGACGTGGTGGTGAGTGACAATGGCCCTCAGTTTTCCAGCTCTGAGTTCCAGGCCCTCGCGAGAGAGATGGATTTCGCCCACATAACGTCTAGTCCCCACCACCCACAGGGAAATGGTCACGCGGAGAGGGCAGTACAGACTGCAAAGAAAATCCTCCGGCACGACGACCCACTGATGGCGCTAATGTGCTTTGGGTCTACTCCCTGTGCCACTACAGGCTTCAGCCCAGCGGAACTTCTTATGGGGAGGAGGATCAGGACAACCCTGCCTACCTTGGAGAAGAATCTTCGACCTAAATGGCCAAACAAAAGAGAAGTTAAACGAAGGGATGCTGGTCAGAAGGCCAAGCAGGCGTTCTACTTCGACCGCCACCATGGTGCTAGGCCCCTACCTCCACTTCATCCAGGGGATGCTGTCCTAACTAAGCTGGACCAGGAGAAGGCTTGGACAACACCGGCCATCATCTCCAAGGAGAGCGTCACTCCGCTCACACCCACTCACGCTGACGTACTGACTCTGCTACGCACGAGGTGCGGCCGGGTACGTAAGCCAGTCAGCAGGCTGGATCTATAGACATTGGGGTGATGGGACAGAAGGAAGGACTGGGGAGTGGGAATGTTGTATTGTTGCTGTTTTGCACTTATGTTTTCAGCTGCAACCAATACTGCTGTTACCTGGTTGAGTTAATTACCTTAAAGGTTTGCCATGTTTCATGGGTCCTGTTTTGTGGACACTGCCCTTCAGGCTGACAGTACGCCATTTGTGCTCGACCCTAAGAGAACCGCCCAGAGGCTATTATAGTGTCGCATGTTATCATTGTGTCATTGCTGTTCTATTTGGGGTTTGTTATTGGACATAACATGAAAAGGGAGGAGATGTCATGTACTGGGCTTTACGGCTTTACGCCACTAGGACCTGCTCTGCGGCAGGGGGCTGTCTATATCCTGTTCTATGTCTTAGCTGACACACACGTTGTTGAGCTGTTATAACCCATGCTGGATACACGTTCAATAAAGCAGCGTTACAAGAAAGCAACCGAGTGGTCATTCTACATCATCCGAGAAGCTTCTTCAGTTCTAAGGTCAAATGGTGGAGAGTCCCAGATATAAACTTAGTGGGAGTGTCCCCCCACAGGGGACAAAAGGACCCCCTGATGATCCTCTAATCGCCTGAGCCAAGGTGTGAAATTGGGTGTGGGTCCCAATTAATCAATCCCAACCCACATCCTGGGCCATCTGATCTCAGGAATTCGCATGATAAGGTGGGGCCAGGTTTCACAATGAGCTCACCCGAAACTCTGGCTGATTGGGACCCACACCCAATTCCAATTGTCCATATGTCAGGTAGGGTATCAGACGCCACCTCTCTGGGGACATCTCAGGCCCTCCAAGGTTTGGAGGCCTATCTCCCCCTACCACCACTTCCCCTGCCCGTGGCGGACTCCCTCAGACATCGGTGCGTTGGTGGTTCTTTGTGTCCGGGGATGGGCGTCCAGGTACACACTGGCTCACTCCTTGGCGGCCGCTTATCGGGGCCTGGAGCCTGGGGCTCACTCGGGCCACTTCGGAGGTGGGGTGCCCCCGGCCTCTCGGCCTGGGGCTCGGTCACTCAGGCATGGCTGGCTGCCGGCGGAGCTCACGGGCGCGTCACTGCAACTCCGCCTGGCTTCCGCTCCGCGGCTGCTGAGTGAGCCCTCATCTGGGACTCTCCTCAGCTCTTTCTGGGACAGTGGCGCGGCTGCCCCTCTGTTGGTCTTCCTTGGTCTCTTGTGTTCTGGGGGCCTCTGGATGTCTGGAGTTTTGATCTCCTCCATACCTGCTTTATGTCCTGGTGGACGGGGCTGTGCCCCCCCCCCCCCCCCCCCCCCCCCCCACACACACACACACACACCCCTCTAGCAGATCATTACATGAAGGAACCTTTTAAAAAAACTGTCCATGCTCACAGGTGTACACACGGGTGATCACACCCACAAACTACACCCTTTTTGGCTCCTACCTCAAAGCACACTGTGTTCTGTTGATCTTATGTGCTGCACAATAATGTTTAATATTTAGTATTTACTGTCATATTCCCATATATCATTGTGATGTTGTTTATTCTATTACTCTTGTTCTCTTCTGCTTGTTTTCTTTTTTCTTTCTCAGCAGGTGATCCAGGTGATTGATATATGCATTTTTTTTCTCTGCCCGTTCTGTTGGTTTATGTTTTTTGCCCTTCTCCCCCGTCCCTCTTCTCAGCTGTTTCTCTTTCCCTCTTTCTTTCTCCCCTTCTTTCCCCCAGTCAAGTCTGTCCCATATTCAGTAAGTGAAAATAAAATAAACAATAAAAGGTGAATCAAATGGACCATTACGGCAAGGCTGGGATGGTCAATTTGGTAAAGTAAATCCGTTGGGCATCTTTGTTTGCCTTTAGACAACAATTCTGATGGCTAAAGAGCCAAACGGGACAGGCAAAAAAAAAAAAAAAAAAGGTGTGAAATTGGGTGTGGGTCCCAATTAATCAATCCCAACCCACATCCTGGGCCATCTGATCTCAGGAATTCGCATGATAAGGTGGGGCCAGGTTTCTCTCTCCCTAATTACTCTAACACTGGGGAAATGGTAATGTTACATATTTTAATGAACACACTGTATGGATAAATGTATTAGCCACACCTCTTCATGACTGAGCTCAACGCTACAGTGAAGGGAATCTTACTGGTTTATCTTACCAAGGCACTGTGAACAATTCTCTGTTTCCATCAATGTGGGAATATTTTAGGTTAGGCCTTTTTTTGTTCCAGCTTCAGTGCAAAAAACAAGACCTGGCATTTTGGATTATTTTAGTTTGTGGGGGGCAGTCAGGTTCTTCCCAGAGTGCTGATCCCAGAGAATACTTTTCCAGAAGAGTATAGCTGCTGAGAAGGGACCAGTTTCAGATGTGATGCCTAATGCACTATAGGCGTAATATGTAGTATATAGTTTAATTAAGTCACTCCATCTGTCTTTTATCAGCTCCGAGAACCCGACACATCCATTTGTTTGCTTTGCTAACTTTGTAAATTAAAATGTCAGTGTTGGAGTTGAGGGCGACGCTGCCTTACACAGACAGATTATTCCCAGTCTGCTCCTCACAGTGAGAATACTGATTATTTAACACTGACATCAGATTGATACTCGGTACTGCTAAATGCCAAAATCAAATGTGCCTGTAATATCAATACACTGAAACTGCAGATGTTGTACTGGTGCAATACAACAAGTGTTTACTTAACACTTCATGAACCCTCCAGTTGTGCAGTTTGAACCAACCAATCACAGATACGCCCACACTCACCAATATGGGAGGAGCCACATATCAATCACAAACATAACACTATAATCATATTACATTTTTCAGTAATGCATTACTTTAATAAATGAAGTAATTATTTTACAGTTACAATTATGTTTCATAACTTTCTCTTGATTTTAGTTATGTGCAGTAATAAAAAGGTGGAGAGCTCTACAACTAAAGCTTTTAATTGCTCCAAAGGAGAAGAGGCAGGTTAGCAGAGAAACACCCCTCAATTCTACTTCCTCCATATTTAACAAGACAAACTGAACTAAATTTAATTAAACCATTTTCTACACTGCCTGTCGTTTATTCAGCTCAGTGGGGGGGACTGTGGAGAAGGCAAACAAACTCAACAACTTCTTCAACAGGTTTGACCAGCCCACAACCCCCCTCCCTCACCTTTACTACAGAGCCCCCTCCCCACTCTCCTATGTCCCTCGCTTGCCCCCCTTCCTGACACTATGACACCCCCCTCCTCCAATCCCTCTCTCAACAGCAGGACACCCCCCCCCCCCCTCCTTCCAATCATCTCCCAGTGTCACAGTGGATCAGGTCAGGAGACAACTGAGGAGGCTTCGCCCCAGAAAGGCAGCAGGTCCAGACAAGGTGTGTCCGAGGATGCTAAAGGCATGCGCTGCTGAACTTGGGGAGCTGCTACAACGAGTCGTCAATCTCAGTCTGCGACTGGGGAGAGTGCCTGCCCTATGGAAGACATCCTGCATCGTCCCGGTCCCCAAAAGGAACCGGCCCAATGAGCTGAATGACTTCCGACATCTTATGAAGACTCTAGAGCGGCTCTTCCTCAACCTCCTCCGACCACAGGTACAACATGCCCAGGACCCACTACAGTTCGCATACAAGACGGATGTCGGAGTGGAGGATGCCATCCTGTACCTCCTACATAGAGCCCACTCACACCTGGACAAGGGAAAAGGCATGGTCAGGATCCTGTTTCTTGACTTTTCCAGTGCCTTTAATACAATACCCTGTCTGCTCCAGGAAAAACTGAACAGGATGCAGGTGGACCCCTGCCTGGTCACTTGAATCTCCAACTACCTCACTGACAGACCACAGTACGTCAGGCTGAAGGACATCATGTCTGACACTGTGGTCAGCAGCACAGGAGCACCACAGGGAACTGTGCTGTCCCCTCTTCTCTTCACCCTGTACACCTTTGACTTCTGCTACAGCTCTGAATTATGCCATATTCAGAAGTTTGCAGACGGCACAGCCATCATTGGGTGTATCTGGGATAATCAGGAAGAGGAGTACAGAAGTCTGGTGAGGAACTTCGTCACATGGAGTCACACAAACCACCTGCAACTCAACACCTCAAAGACCAAGGAACTGGTTGTGGACTTCGGGAGGTCCAGAGAAGGTCCACTGCCAGTTCAGATAGAGGGAGAGGAGGTGGAGGTGGTCAACAAGTACAAGTACCTCTGGATGTGGGTGGACAACAAACTGGACTGATCATGCAACACAGAGCACCTGTATAAAAAAGCCCAAAGCCGACTGTACTTCCTCAGGAGGCTGAGGTCTTTTAACATCTGCAGGAAGCTCCTGAGGATGTTTTACCAGTCGGTGGTTGCTGGAGTACTAATAATGTAATGTGTATATGTTAGTCCCCATAGGGAAATAGTCCCTCTGCATTTAACCCATTCAACCAGTGAAGCAGTGGGCAGCCACCAATGCAGCGCCCGGGGAGCAGTGTGCAGGGACGGTACCTTGCTCAGGGGTACCTCAGGGTAGCCGTTCAGTGGAGTTGAACCCCCGACCTTCCAAAGGTCTCATCCAGGCTGGAAAAACTGATGAGGAAGGCTGGCTCTGTGGTCGGCATGAAGCTGGACACTCTGGTGACAGTGGCAGAGAAAAGGACACTAAAAAAATTGCTGGACATTATGGACAATGCTGGGCATCCTCTGCACACGGCCAGAAATAACCAGAGGAGTCTGTTCAGTGACAGGTTGCTTCTCCCAAAGACAAGAACCAACCAGACTTAAAAACTCCTTTGTCCCACACGCCATCAAACTGTTTAACTCCTCTCTGGAGGGGAGAGGGAGGGGAAACGGGAGGACCGAGGAGGGGGGAACAACTAAACTGTAGTGCCTCTTCACTTCACTGTGCAATACTTTTTGTTAATAGCCAATGGTGCAATAGACTTCAATACTTGAAATTCCCTTGTATTCTTATTCCTATTTATTCTATTTATCCCTTTTGTATATTTTATTTATATATGTCTCTGTATTTATATATGTGTACATATAGTATTCTGCTCACATTCTGTAACTTCTGTCGGTGCTGTGCTATTGGAAACCAGAGGGAGGAACCCACCCGAGGGATTAATAAAGTTTTATCTTATCTCTCTTATTCTTTTGAATATTCTGACAGCCTCTCGCAGCTTCTTACGCTCCTTTGATTTTGATTTGATTTGATTTTATTGATTAGCATTCAAATTCAAATCTCAGTGAAAACAGTGAAAAAACAAACAAACAAACAGTGAAAACAGAACAAAAATCTACCATAAAGAAAGAAAGCATGAGACAAGGCTAATCAAAAGGTATTGGCTGAAGCATTTGCTTATTACGCCAACCCTTTTCACAAAATATCTTTTTGTATGCAGCTCCTGTACACAGGGCTTGAAGAAAATAATAAAACAAAGCAAAAACCAAACAAACAAACAAACAAACAAAAAAAAAACAAACAAAAAAAAAACTTTCCACCTTAGATAAGTAACTACATCAAAGCAAAAGAATCAAGAGGTTGTTTTTTTTTTTTTTTTTTTTTCTTTCTCCTTTTTGCTCTTTTCATTCTTGATTTATATATTTTTCTAATACTCTATTTTTAAACATATTTTTAAACAAGGAAAATGAACTACACCTTTTTAAATCACTGTCATAACTATTCCACAGGTTAACTCCTCTAACAGAAACACATCTCTGCTTTATATTTGTCCTTATCTTGTTTTTTTTAAAGAAATCTGTTCCCCTTAAGTCATATTGACTCTCTCTGACTTTGAACAGCTTCTGAGTACTGGGGCAAAGCAAGTTATTTTGTGCTTTATACATTATCTGTGCCATTTTATATTCAACTAAATCATAAAATTTCAGGGTATTCAGATTAATAAACAAAATGTTAGTTGGTTCTATATAGTTTGATTGGTTTATAATTCTTATAGCTCTTTTTTGTAACTTGAAAATAGGAAGAGTGTTCGTTTTATATGCATTACCCCATATCTCCAGACAGTAAGTCATATATGGAAGCAACAGAGTACAATAAAGTGTGTATAATGTTTTTTTGTTCAGGACATGCTTTGTTTTATAGAGAATAGCAATGGTTTTTGACATTTTTGTTTTCACGTGGTTTATATGCAGTGTTGGTCAAGTTACTTGAAAAAAGTAATCAGTAACTAATTACTGATTACTCCCCCCAAAAAGTAATCCCGTTACTTTACTGATTACTTATTTTCAAAAGTAATTAATTACTTAGTTACTTAGTTACTTAGTTACTTTTTTAAAACACGATTTACAACCTGAAGAGGTGATAAAGTGATAGATCTTTCAGCCCAATTCTACTTTTTCTACATAATCCATCATACAAAATGTAATCAAATGGAAAAGTCTCTTTTTTAACTTGTTTTATCAGTTTTAATCTTTTAACTTTATGCATCAAGCAAAACATTTAATTATATGCAACATTCTCTGAGTTGAATAAATTAGTTTAACATTTAAACCTATTTTCTGCACATTCCAGCTCATAAAATAAAATATTTTTTGTGTTTTCACTCACTCTCTCAAACAGATGCAAGTAAAACACAGCAGAAAATAAATAAAGTCAAAGACTCAGCGGTCCTTTTGCTCTATTTTCACCCGTAAAGCAGGAGCAGGGTAGGCGGAGGGTTACCCTGGTGCAGGTGTGCTGCGGTCAGTTGAAGAATCCGCGCGAGTGTCTCTGTGAGTTTCCCATCACGTCGTAGCTACTCGGTGCTTGCTCGGAAGTTTAGGGGTTTTTTTCGCTGTAAAAAGAAGTTTTCTTCCCACGCACGATGGACGCTAATGTTTTTGTCACTTTTTATGGAATCAAACTCAAAGTAAGGTCAGTACTTCCACGCTTTAAACGCTGCATGCTCATACTCTCTCCTGCACTCGATATGTTATCCATTGTTGATCTGCACACAGCTGCTGTCACCAACGTCGCACTTGCTTACGTCACTGTCATGACACATTCTCGCAAAAAAAATCACGGTTTTAGTAACGCAGTAACGCAGCGTTCCTACGGGAAAGTAACGGTAATCTAATTACCGATTTTGCAATAGTAATCCCTTACTTTACTCGTTACTTGAAAAAAGTAATCCGATTACAGTAACGCGTTACAAGTAACGCGTTACTGCCCATCTCTGTTTATATGAGACTTCCAACTCAGCTTATCATCAATTATCACTCCAAGAAATTTATTTTCGTACACTCTTTCAATTTCAATTCCATTAACCCTTATTTTAGATACATTTTTCATTGGTCTAGTGCCAAAAATAATCAATTTTGTTTTCTTTATATTTAATGATAACTTATTTACATCAAACCAGTTTTTTAATATATTTAACTCCTTTTCCGCTGTAGTCAGAAGCTGTTCTAAGTTTTTACCTGAGCAGTACAGAGTGGTATCATCAGCAAACAATACACATTTTAACAGTTTGGAAACACTACATATATCATTTATATATAATATAAATAATTTAGGGCCCAGCACAGAGCCCTGAGGAACACCACAAGTTACCTTCAACTGCTTAGATTTTACATTATTGAATTCGACATATTGATATCTTTCATCCAGGTAACTTTTCATCCACTTGTATGCTATCCCTCTTATGCCATATCTCTCTAGTTTATTCATTAATATAGAATGATCAATTGTATCAAACGCCTTTTTTAAGTCTATAAAAACACCAACAGTATATTCCTTATTATCTATAGCATTAGATATCCCTTCAACAAGTTCCATCACTGCCATTGAAGTGGACCTTTTCACTCTAAAGCCATATTGGTTATCACTTAGGAGATTATGCTTCTCAATATATTTATCAAGTCTATTAACAAATAACTTTTCTAAAATTTTTGAGAACTGTGGGAGTAGTGATATTGGCCTATAATTGGTAAACTGACATCTCTCTCCGTTTTTATGGATTGGAATAACTTTTGCTATTTTCATTTGTGAGGGAAACACACCAGTTTGAAAGGACAGATTACAAATGTATGCGAAAGGTTGCACTATATATTCTATAATACTTTTAACTAATATCATGTCAATACCAAAACAGTCAGTGGACTTTTTATTTTTAAATGTCTTCACAATGTTAATTATTTCTCTATGAGTTACAGCACCAATAAACATGGAGGACACATTCTGAGTAATATGTTTATTTAGGTCGTTATTATTTCTTGACTCTGGAATTTCTTTTGCTAAATTAAAGCCAACATTTACAAAGAAATCATTAAATTCATTTGCAATGTCTTTAGTTTTATCAAGCACAATATCTTTATCTTTTTTAAAATAATCTGGATAATTCTTATTTTTTGAGCCCTTTTTGATTAGACTGTTTAATATCCTCCATGTTTCTTGTGTGTTACTTCTACTTTGCTCCAATAATTTGTGGTAATATTCTTTCTTACTTGTTCTTATAATATTTACTAATCTATTTTTATATAACTTGTACTTTATTTCAGCATCTTTTGTCCTCTGTTTTATGAATCTCTTATATAGATTATTTTTCTTTTTACATGCATCTTCTATCCCCTTTGTGATCCATGGCTTATTTGATCTGTGATGCTTTCTAGTGATTTTCATTAAAGGACAATGTTTTTCATATAGTGAAATTACAGTTGATAAGAATGCATCATACGCACTATTTGAATCTTCATTTGCAAAAACCTCATTCCAATTGTGTTCCTTTAAGTCCACCTGGAGGGCAGCAATGGCTCTTGTTGTTCTATGTCGTATCATATCAAATGTTTGATTCTTTTGTTTAGTTTTAATCCCAAAATAATTTTGAAAAATTGCAAAAACAGGAAGATGATCGCTTATATCAGTTATAAGAAGTCCACCTACTATTTCATGGTCAATTTTATTTGTGAATATATTATCTATCAATGTAGCTGTATCAATTGTTATTCTACTTGGTTTTATAATTACAGGGAAAAGGGAGTTACTATACATTGTATCTATGAAATCTGTTGTTTTCTGATGTCCATTTGGGTTTAGCAAATCTATATTAAAATCACCACAAATTATTTGCACTTTTTTATCATTTAGGTTGCTAAACATAGCAGCAAGTTTTTCATTGAATATCTCAAGGCATGAACCTGGTGTCCTATAGATGCAACTTATAATTATATTGTTAGCTTTTTCAACATGAATTTCAATAGTGACACATTCCAATATGTTATCTATGGTGCTTGACATGCATTCAATCAGACTACATTTCAAAACTTTATCTACATATAAAGCAACACCGCCTCCTTTTTTATTCACCCTGTTCATTGTAAATAATTCGTATCCTTCCAGTCCCATTTCACTAACTTTCTCATTATCGAGCCATGTTTCTGATATTGCAATTATGTTAAACTTTTTTAACTTACTTAAGCATTCTGTAATTTTAGAAAAATTTTTATACAGGCTTCTACTATTGAAATGTATGACCGACAATGCATTTGCCATTTTAATATTCACATTGAATTGGTCATCTGTATAGTACTCACAAGTATTATTGGTGTTATTGTAGAAGTGGGTATCTGGGTCAATGTTACTTTCAGGGTCATTCATGTTGTGCTCTGCATAGTTAAACATTTTGAAGTTCGTTTTCTCAGCGTGTGTGGCAAAATAACCACCTTGACAGTCCTTTTCATAATCAAAGTCTTCCTCTTCAATATCTCCGAATGGAAACCTATAATCTGTGTCCAAACTTGTCATTTATGTGTTTTTGTTGTTGTTGTTTCCATTGTTTTTGAGCCGTAAGGCCAGAAACACTTTCCATACCCATTGTTCATTATCCAATCGTCACTTTTCCAATAGATTCCATAGCAGATTCCTGATTATTTATATTGCTCTAAGTCTTTGAGTTCTCTTATCATCACAACTTTCGCTTCTTCGGGATTGCCATTTAGTCTTATCATTACTTTGCAGTTCCTCGTCCATGTCGCTTGTATCTTATTTTGTTTTCTCAGGCTGCGTGCCTGTCTTGCAATTTCAGCAGTCTTTTTCGTTAAATGTTCATTTAAATACACACCAGTCCCTTTTAGCTTCTTACCCTGTTTCAGTAACTCAATCTTTGTTTTGCGACTCACAAACCGAAGAATGATTGCTGGCTTTGTTTTACTGTCTTTTCTGGGGAGCGTGTGGCATGCTGCAATATGATGGCTCTGAATACTTACATTCTTCGTTTGAAGGAATTTTATCACTTGCTGTTCAAGCGTTTGCAGCTCCTCTACCGGGGCATCTTCACCGTCTTTACCTCCGCCAGCTGTTACTCTGGCGTAGGTTCGGTGTTGCGTCTCCAGACCACTTATGACTAAATCATCCATTCTTGTGTATTGTTCAAGGTCCTCGATTCGCCGTTCCAAGTCGTCTATTTTCTTGTCCTTGTCCTTTATGAGGTTTTTTAGTTGTTTTATTTCATCCATTAGGTCATGTAGCATACCTTGTTGTTTAGCCACTTTGCTCAGTTCATCAGACATGAAATTAAGCGATTTCCTAATCTCCTCCAACTCCTCTTCAACTCCTGGGTTAGCTTTTTTAGGTGGCATTTTGAAAATGGTGAGATTAGTATTTCCTTGTGATGGCCCGTTGAAGTCACTGTTGATTTACTTGTTGGTGCCTTGCTAGAGGAGCCTGGGCCCAGTGGCTGCTGGAGGATCCTGGGCCTGGTGGAGCAGGAGGATCCTGGGCCTAGTGACTGCTGGAAGAGCCTGGGCCTGGTGGCTGCTGGAGGAGCCTGGGCCTGGTGGCTGCTGGAAGAGCCTGGGCCTGGTGGCTGCTGGAGGATCCTGGGCCTGGTGGCTGCTGGAAGAGCCTGGGCCTGGTGGCTGCTGGAAGAGCCTGGGCCTGGTGGCTGCTGGAGGAGCCTGGGCCTGGTGGCTGCTGGAGGAGCCTGGGCCTGGTGGCTGCTGGAAGAGCCTGGGCCTGGTGGCTGCTGGAAGAGCCTGGGCCTGGTGGCTGCTGGAGGATCCTGGGCCTGGTGGCTGCTGGAAGAGCCTGGGCCTGGTGGCTGCTGGAGGATCCTGGGCCTGGTGGCTGCTGGAAGAGCCTGGGCCTGGTGGCTGCTGGAGGATCCTGGGCCTGGTGGCTGCTGGAAGAGCCTGGGCCTGGTGGCTGCTGCAGGATCCTGGGCCTGGTGGCTGCTGCAGGATCCTGGGCCTGGTGGCTGCTGGAAGAGCCTGGGCCTGGTGGCTGCTGGAAGAGCCTGGGCCTTTTATCTGCACTCAAAAAACAGATTCAGGTCCTCTGAGAACGTAGAGACAATTCACGCCCATCTGGCAGTTACTTATCAATCACAAGAATGTCTTCAACTTTCTGCACTTATTTCTGGCTGAAGACTTGTAAAATATTATTACTTCTATTGTAAAATAGGCAGCAGCACGGTGGCACGGTGGTTAGCACTGTTGCCGCACAGCAAGAAGGTCCTGAGTTCAATTCCAACATCAGGCCGGGGTCTTTCTGTGTGGAGTTTGCATGTTCTCCCCGTGTTTGCGTGGGTTCCCTCCGGGTACTCCGGCTTCCTCCCACTGTCCAAAGACATGCAGCTTGTGGGGATAGGTTAATTGCATAATCCAAAATGTCACTAGGTGTAGATGTGCGAATGAATGTGAGTGCGAATGGTTGTCTGTCCCTGTGTGTTGGCCCTGCGACAGACTGGCGACCTGTCCAGGGTGTTACCCTGCCTCTTGCCCTATTACAGCTGGGATAGGCTCCAGCGCCCCCCGCGACCCTGAAAAGGATAAGCGGAAGCGATGGGATGGATGGATGGATTGTTAAATATATATTTACGATACTACTGTTGACCTTCGCTTAACTGGGCGTGGTGACACTTTCTCTCAGCTGAACACGGGATACACACACACAAACGAAACATGTACACTGATACTGATACACCCTCACTATCACCCTCCCTCCCCCGAATCCAACGCCTCCTCCCATGCTTCCCCCATATCCGATGTGTACAGCGGGTCAGCTGGAGGCGCAATCGAAGATTGCAGCGCTCCCAGATCCAGCTGTACGCACTGGAATATTCTCCCATGTTGCTTGTCTGTGTTTTATTGTGTTATGATGTGTTGATATCTGTGTATTCCTGGATTATCCTTTTGTGTTACACATTTCAATGTTTTTTTTCCCTTGCTTCCTAGCCTGACCTGTCTCCCCAATGTGATGTTTGTGTATGTACGGTCGGCAAGGTCTGTCATCTCAGTTGTGGGCAACTGCAACTGACAAATAAAGACCATCTCATCTCATCATCATACTAAATATTTGCAATTAGCTGACGAAGATGAAAGAAATGTAACCATTCCTGTAGCTAAAGAACAAACCACCACATAAAACTATATAACTGGTAAATTATGCATAAAGTATCAAAAGTAATTATTATACAGAAAAAAGTTCCCCATCAGTGTTATATGGATCAATATCACTGCTGCAGATGATTAAGCTTAAACTCATTTTAAGTACTTTATATTCTGTTTAATCTATAGCAATGAATCATAGTCAGTATGGCTGTCCTGTGGGGACCACATAGCTCTGAAAAACAGCTCTTAATGAACTTCATAAAGGGTGGATGTGTACTGGGAAGACATCCATGTGGGTTGACAATGTTTTAAAATAGCAAAACAACTTGAACTGAGCACATTGCACTCCAGATTCTGTGTGAAATGTGTAAATGACAGAACAGCGCGGGAACGAGTCAGTGCACATTTTTCTTATGCTTTATGAGGCTCAGTGTTGATTGCAGGTGACAGTCAGCAGGGACAGATTTGAGGGTCTTCATTGTAAGGTACTTGAAGAAAGAATGTGTCTGTAAAATGTAGGCAGACTGCATTTCTTTTCCATTTTTGAAATCAGTTATGAAGCCCTGTTCTTTCTTTTTTTTAATGCAGTGAATCAACTGTACAGCAAGCAGACAAAGCTCATTGTTATCCTCTTGTCACATCAGCGGAACAGTGCTGGAGCAGATAATAAGCAGCAGAGCCACCTCTCAGTCACACTCTGTGTTTCACACTGAACGTCTCATGATTCATTTTCACCACTACTTGCCCTCTGTCTCCTTATGTGAATCAGATGGTAAAGAGGACTAAACAGTGGACTGCGAAAGGTCTTTTGCAGTCAGAGCTGACTCAAGTCTGAAGAAAATCAAAGCTAACCTTCCAAATGGGAAGGCTCTGTGACAAAACGACTAAATCTTGCCCTTTGTGCCGCAGTCCTCTCGTTTTGTGGTATTTAATAAATCCCGATGCCAGTGCGAGTCTCGCGCTATAGTACAATAACAATGCAAATGACCTTCAAGGATAAAATCTCTCAGAGTTCTGCAGAGGATTTGTTGTAATATATGAACACACAGAGGTCCTGTTTATCAGGCCACTTGTTGGTGTAGTTGGTGTCTGTGTTGCATTTCATGTCACTGTCAAAGTGCCTGTTAGTTCTTATATGTATTTACAGATTTAAGCTCATTGCATCACTCACACACATCGTTTACTAGACCGAGCTCAAATAGTATGATGATTTGCAATTAGCAATAAAAATTCTGCAATTAATGCTACGTTACCCTCTGTTAACTTTCACTACAACCTTCAGCATCAGGAAGAATATTTTACCAGATCGTTTATTTATTTATTTATTTATTTATTATCGAAGCAATATTTAGTCAGAGACTGGTTCAGAGGTTATCACTGTCACCTCAAAGCCAAAAGATTCTGCTTTCCAGGTTCTGCTGTCACCTCAAAGTCAAAAGGTTCTGCTTTCCCATTGTGGAGTTTGCATGTTCTCCTCCAGCTACAGTACGTCCACAGTCCAAAGACATGCTCGCTGTTTAGGGTTTCTCCCGACCCTCACATCCCCCACTCAGCTGTGTGGTGGCTAGCTATGAAATCGTAAATGATCTAATCACAAATAGTGATTATATTTTGACTGAAATATCCATCAGCAAAAGTCTAAAGTCAAACTTTTATTATATCCTTAGGTTATTGCTGCAATACAAGCATTTGCATTAACAGCTTTTCTCGTACCATCGTAGAAGACATGCTATGAGTTCAGCATCATACTCCGCATTATCATTCATTCATTTACTCTGTAGCAGCTTTTTCCAAAGGTGAAAAGCTGCGAAAATGTAACCACTGGTTTTGGTTTTAGAATTTCTTGTCTTTGTGAATGAACATGGATTCCTTCCAGGAGGAGAAAATGTTCTGAACTCCGACACATCGCTTTCAAACCCCTGCGGTCTTTTGCTAAACATGATATATAAGTCACTTAGATAACTTAAAAATGTTATTGTTTGGCTTTTTTCCGTGTTTTATTTGTTCCTCAGTAAATTGGTTTGGCTGAGATTAAAGTTATAGTTTTCACACAGCTGAGTTTGTTAAACTCTACCGATACAGCAGTGACACAAATCTGAGGGCGAGACCGTCCAATTTCCCAGGCTTGCACTTCTGGCCTTCTCGGTCTTCAGAGTACCCGGCCCACGTACACCGGGAAGGCTGGGTCCTCCGAAGGATGCGGCCCTGAGGTTTTCTGAGGTTCATAGTGATCTTAGTTCTCCCTCCGTCAGTCTTGATCTCAGCCTGTGTATAGTCAGTCTTTCTCTGTGCCCCCCCCCCCCCCCCCCCCCCCGTAGTCCACGTTTCATCTCTATGTTCGTGCATCGTGTTCCCTCTGTCTCCCCATTCAGTCATGTCTCCATGTCACAGTGTCAAGTCCAAGTCTTTGTGAATGTCTCATGTTTCCTGTTTTATTTTGACAGTTCCAAGTTCTCTGTTCCAGTCTTAGGCTGTGTCCGAATTGAGAGGAAGGATGCGCCAATGCCACATTTGGAGGCAATGACATCACGGCGACGCGACGAAGGCTGTCCGAATTCAAAGAATACTCAAAATGCGGCGACAAATGCGTCCTACTTTTCCCCAAATTTTAAGGATGGGTCCGATGTATCCTTCGTGTCCTACTATATCCCAGGATTCATTGCGGGTCATAGAGGAGATTTGTTTCTGATAACGATGGTGGTCGAAACAGGAGAGGAAAACAATTTCAAATGTAAGTATATGAACATCTGGTTGTACAAAAGTTAAATTGTTATAGCGGTCGTGTTGTTAAGCTTTGGGCATCTGCATAGACATGTTTCTTTTATTTAAATAACCGTAAACCAGCTTGTATGGCGCGTCCCGTGGTTTTTCATGTATTGCCGCTTACATACAGCTAATTTTGATTTTTTTCGAATTGGTGAACAAAGACCAAACGGCTTAATTTATTAAAACGAGGAGAAAACGATCACCTCTTCACTGGGGTGAAGAATACCAAGACAAAAACTGTGGTATTTTGTAAATATAATAATAAACGTGAATGTACTGTGTAATTGTGGAACTTTATTAGCAGCGTCCTCCTGAAAATGTGCCAAATTGAGAGTAACATCCTCCTCTCTGCCGCTTAATGCTCTCTGGTCACTATGGTAACATGTAAATATTTATTTCAAAATAAGACACACAACTACAACAAGGGAAAGACCCAGGGAAACCGAGTTAACGCTAAAAACCCTGAAACCCATAAATTTCACAGCAGAGCCTCTACTCTCATGGCCTGCTGCTGTACAGAACCTGTGACGTCCAGATGTTGTTCCTCTGGTGTTCTGCTGTGAAAACTTTTGGGTTTTGGGGATCAAAATAGTTGCCATGGTTTCCTCTCTTCTCTTATTTGTTGTGTGTGATCAGGACAATTCTGGAGAAGATGGGCCTGCAGGGGAAAGTCACCCCCTCGCAGGCCAGAAGACATGAGATAACTTTAAAGAATACAAAGTACGTATGTGTGTTATCAAGAAGATAATTCTTAAGAACACAAGTTAATAAATGTGCAATTACTAAGAGTTGTTGTGGTGTTTTTATTTGCCTGCTGTCATTTTTGATTTCCTCTGCCTTTAGGATTGCAAGTATCCAGGCTCAGGAGAGGGGGTCAGTGGGAAGCCCACTGCTGCTACTTGGCCCTGGTTTGCCCTCATGGATGAGGTGATAGGATAGATGCCTTCCATTAAGCCTCCTGTCCTAATGTCCTCTCTCCCTGAGGACACCTCATGGCCAAGCACAGCAGTGGGTGACCAAAACGACAGCAATGACGAAGCGAGTCAGCCACCTACGACAGGGAGAAAGAGGAAAAGAGACAGGGATGATGATCTGCTAGACCTCATCAGAGAGGACATGAGGCAGCAAAGAGAGGCTGAGGAGAGGAGAGCAGGGAGAGGATGGACAGACTGTTTTCACTTCTAGAAGGATTAGTTCCCAAATGAGTTATGTATTGATAAATTTATTTATTTGAATATATTTGTTACATTGTTGCATTAGTTTAAAGGTTTTATGTTATTAATAAATTGATTCAAACAAACAGTAATTGTCACTGAACTCAATTTAATTTAGAGGCATTTTTAACATGTATGAACATAATGCTAGCTTTGAACAATATTACTTGGATATTTACTTGATAGCAATAAAGTAAATAACAATAACAATTAAACAATAATATTTCAAATACACAGTATGTAAAGATGAAAAAACAATATTTACAGTTGTTCACACAGGGTTAACCTGAGTGACCTGTTCCTGGACCGTTTCTTGAACAACTGTAATAGATTACAGGAAGTCTCTAGCAGTGTTGCTGAATCTGCCTGAGCAAGATCAGACGTGGATGGGCTGCTGCAACTGAGACCTGCGGTTTGTCTTTTCTGGTTGGCGAGTGGAGAATCACACAGGGTGGTCTGCAAAGAGAGCTTTAGGATGCTTCTTCCCACTGTCCACTGCATCGTCCATCCACAGGGTTTGCAGGGCTGGCTCACTTGTGGCTGCCACACCACTAACATGTTTTCAGAAGTATGCAAGCAGGAGAATGTGGATGCTATATTATTAGTATAATACTTGTAACTCTGTAGCAGACAACAGTTTGATAAAGTGCTATGTAAAAAAAAAAAAAAAAGATTAGATTCTATATGTTTCAAAGATATTTAGTTTATATATTTTATATGATACAGTACATGTGTAAGAATGACCGATGTTGTGCCCAAATATGATCGTCTAACTTGTTGTTCTATAATACATGAAACATATGTCAAATGTATAATAATAATAATAATGGATTGGATTTATATAGCGCTTTTCAAGGCACCCAAAGCGCTTTACAATGCCACTATTCATTCACTCTCACATTCATACACTGGTGGAGGCAAGCTACGGTTGTAGCCACAGCTGCCCTGGGGCAGACTGACAGAAGCGAGGCTGCCATATCGCGCCATCGGCCCCTCATTAATGATATCAAGTCATCTTGAGCCACCAGCAACATTCCTGTAACGAGGTAGAAGCTGCAATCAGTTTTTAGCAGTGACTTTTATATATCTGTAACACCCGTCCCACGTTCTATTGAGAGGGGCCCTGGGTTCCTGTTGTTACTTTCCTACTGATACTCCCTTTTTAATGCTTATGGTATTAAATATGCAATAAAACTACACTATATGGAAATAAATCACACACAAGTAGGTCAATTATAAAGTTAACTCCACTTTAGTGAATGCTTAATTAACAACACAAAAGAAAATAAGTAAAATCAATAAAGTTTGTTAAACAATGGTAAGGTATCTACCTCAACAGAAACAAAATAATCAAATAATATTGTGGGCCCACACGCACTCTCACCAAACACACACACACCTCAAGTGCTACAGTCTTTCTGCTAGCAAACCCCTCGTTGCAGGCCTGAGTCGTGGCTCGGGTGCGTTGGGACCTAAAACAATATGGTCGCTTCACTTGTTGCCAAGCAGTAAAAATAAAAAGCACGTGCAAACAACAGTACTCACACCTCCAGGCAGTTCAAGGGGATAGCGGGGAAACTGGGTCACGGCTACCAGCAGGCCGCGGCAGCAGCACTCACAATCGTCCTTTCCACGTGCTCCCACGTGCTCCCACGTGAACACATAACTTCAGCACACCAGCAGAAGGGACCTCTCTGACACGCCAGCAAGACGTCCGTCTCCTCCTACTCACAGTAGGGTACAACAGTTCTCGACTCCAGTTAACTATCCGTCAACCCGAAAATACGTCGGTCGCCCTTCTATGAACTCTGCGTTCACTCGACACTGTTCAGCTCTCGTCTCTCTTGCTTCCTGCAGAGTGCACACGGCTCCCCACTTACTCCCACCCCTCTACCTGAGACTACTTCAGGGTTCACTGGAGCTGTAGTACATATCAATACCATATCAAAAATAATGCCATAAACCTCAAAATACAAATAAAAAGGTTGTGCATTTAACTGACACACATCACATACTTTGCAGGCATTTGTATACATTCTTGAACACATTAAACATTTGCAATTAACTATCAATATTAATGAACAAATTTAAATAATGAGCTACTTATATAGCCAGGGCTACACCTCCTTATTTATCCAGTTCACAAACAATCTTGTTGACATTAAAAAAATTTTTTAAGTGTAATCTGGTCAAGAGGACAGCAGGCAGTGCAACGAATATATCAATTGTACCCACATTATAACCAGAGTTATAAAGATATTCGAACAACAGGTAATCATTGTATATATAAAACCTCTTTGTAAACCATGTTCACCGAAGTCTATTTACCAACATACATAAAGATATTACACATGGGAACATTGGAAATCAGTTTTGGCAGGCGAACACTTTTTTGGTACAACGCTGGCAATAATTCAATTATCCGTGTTATTAGTCCTAAATGCGTGTAGATTAAAGGAAATTATTTTACCTGGATATGATTGTCTCTGATGAGCCTAAGGTACAAAATGTGCGGGCGACGACGATAAGATTTTTCTAGCTCCTCGAGAATTAAATTGTCCAAACAACAGAGCAACATTTCTGGGTCTATTTTAAAGTTTTTGCGCTGTGGCGCTAACGACCAGAAAAAAACACAAGTAAGGGCGGAGTTGAAGGCTAGGAGGCTGTCCACAGCCCATCTGTTATGTTGGATACTCATTGTTTGTTCAATAAAGTTTCTATGGAGAAAAAAAAGGGGGCTGTCCACACCTGCTCACTTCCTGACTACACGTCCATCTAAGGACACTACCTTGTGACGTAGGTAGGTAGTATCCTTATGAGCATCTTTCCCCTGAATTCGGACACAGCATTAGTTTTCCAGTTTCCTAGCTTTAGTTCCATGTTTCTAGTTTTTTCAGTTTTTGGTTATTAGTGCTTTTATGTTTGAATATTTTGATAAATAAATATGCCTCCCTTAGTTCTCTCCTTTGTTTTTGAGCCCTGCACCTTAAATGACATATTTAAATCACTAGCGATCATCATGACTCCTTATTTATTTCATCACAGACGGAAAGATCCATTTTTATTCGTCTTTATATTGCACCAGTCACATGAAAGTGTGTAATCATACGATGACCTTCATGGTTCCTTGACCATCTCTCTGTGACAGCAGGCAGAAAAGTCCACCTGACAACCTTTAAATTAGCCTTTCGTCTAAGGAAGTCCCATTATATCCTCTGCTGAAAAGTCCTCCTGGCACATCTCACCATCTTTTAACCACCAGCTCAGACTCACTGCAATCATCATCATCGTCATCATTCCACCAGCTGTGGTTAAATTACAAAATAAAAGAGCCTAGAACCTGCCGTCACTGTCAAGCTTGCAGTAAAAGTCATCAGCGTTCAGAGAAATACGATGCACTCACACTATCATGTCTGGTCTGTTTTTAACGGCTGCTAGTAACTATGTTTGTGCTTGGCTGTTGATATTAACCCCAAGGAGCCAGAAATAATTCAGCTAATCCCACAGCCTCCACCATCACAGACTGCATACATGCCTCTGTATTAATGTTTATATTTATGCAAGAGCCTGTGGGTACAGTGCCGCACATATTCAACAACAGCTTGTGTGGGTTTTTGTTGATGTGTGTGCTCAAATTGTAGAACTCCAGGGAAGAATACAAGTGCTGATGCACTAAAAGAGGCGTCTCATTCTGACGTGGTTGTACCTGGGGAACTCCATTTCGTTTGTGGGCGTTTAGAGTGTGAAAAAATGCAAGCCCCACTACCCACCACAAATATTGTCCAGGCTTTCAAATTTAATCTAACTTGAAAGTTTCATGAATAACAGAAAGAGGGACCCAAAATGCAGACACTCGAAGGCTGATGGAGCTAAACGAAAACAAACCTTTATCTAGGAAGAAAAAAAACGGCACACAGAAGGGTAATCAGGGACGTTTACACAGGGGGGACCATACACAATGATCAAAGATAATGATAACACAAGACACTAGCAAAAAGTAAATAACTAAAACAGAAAGTAACAAAATGTGTGGACGACATACAAATGAACTAAATCTAGTGAATTGAAACAAGACAATAACACAGGAAATACTGAGGGAATCAAATACAGCAACAGCAAGTAGGGAAGGGTATTGATAAGATTTTCACGATTCCGATTCCATTTTCGATTCTGTTTAACGATTCGATTCTTTATCGATTCTCTTATCGATTCTTTTTAAAAAAGGAGAACACTAAGGTCGATTAGCTTAGAACTTTGTTTTAGAATCAGAATCAGAATCAGAATGGGTTTTATTGCCAAATGTTGAGCAGGTTTACAACATTAGGAAATTGCTGTGGTGCTTCAGTGCAAACATGCTGTCATAAATTGCGCTTAAATAGACATGAAAAAATAAAAGTAAGAATAAGAATTAAAAGTGCTACGTAGAAAGATATATGCATGAGATATACATGAGATATATACATGAGAATAAGAAGAATTAAAAGTGCTACGGAGAAAGATATATACATGAGTGCAGGTGGTGATCAGTGCCAAAACATGGAATCATGCAGTGAACACAGCGTAGGGTCATGAGTTAGTGGTGGGAACAGTCGTACGTTTATTGTTCATGTGTCCAACAGCAGAGGGGAAGAAACTGTTCTTATGGCGAGAGGTTCTGGTGCGAATGGACCGGAGCCTCCTGCCTGAGGGGAGCAGGTCAAACAGACTGTGTCCAGGGTGAGAAGGGTCAGCTGAGATCCGAGCTGCACACCCCAGTGTCCTGGAGGTGTACAGGTCCTGCAGAGATGGGAGTCTGCAGCCAATCACCTTCTCAGCAGAGCGCACAACACACTGCAGTCTCTGTTTGTCCCTGATAGTGGCTCCAACGTACCACACGGTGATGGAGGAGGTGAGGATGGACTCGATGATTGCGGTGTAGAATTGCATCATCGTCCGTGTTGGCAGGTTGAATTTCTTAAGCTGCCTCAGGAAGTACATCCTCTGCTGGGCTTTCTTGATGATGGAGGTGATGGTGGGCTCCCACTTCAGGTCCTGGGTGATGGTGGTACCCAGGAAGCGGAATGAGTCCACAGAGGTGATGGGGGCGTCAGTCAGGATGATGGGGGGGAGTGGAGCTGTGTGCTTCCTGAAGTCCACAATAATCTCCACTGTCTTCTGGGCATTCAGCACCAGGTTGTTGTGGCTGCACCAAGACCCTCCCTCCTGTAGGCAGACTCATCCCCGTCTGAGATGAGCCCAATAATGGTGGTGTCATCTGCAAACTTGATTAGCTTGACAGACTGGTGGGTGGAGGTGCAGCAGTTGGTGTACAGGGAGAAGAGCAGAGGAGAAAGAACACAGCCCTGAGGGGAGCCGGTACTGATGGTCCGAGAGTCCGAGACGTTCTTTCCCAGCCTCACATGCTGCTTCCTGCCCGTCAGGAAGTCAGTGATCCACCGGCAGATGGGATCAGGCACATTCATCTGGGAAAGCTTGCCTCGGAGATGGTCTGGAAGGATGGTGTTGAAGGCAGAGCTGAAGTCCACAAACAGGATCCTGGCGTAGGTTCCTGGGGAGTCCAGATGCTGCAGGATTTATATCTTCTCTTTGAACAAGATAGAAATTTAGGAGTAACATGGCCTTACAAACCCAACAGTGAGATCTTAAGAGATCCACAGCCTACGGCTCTTCAATGGGGTGTCACAGGGTCCCCGGGGAAAAGAATTGTAAATGTCAAATAATAAAATAAATATTCTTCTGTAGCAATAACAAAGTATTCTGTAGCAATTACACAAGAATATCCAGTAATGTCCCTGCCTTCAATTAAAACATTCACTTACCGAAAATCAGGGGCATCTGCTGTGGCAAATGGGTGCAAGCCTGTTTTATGAGCAAATGCTTTTGCATATTTGTAGTGTTTCCTCCCTTAAATGAAATCTCTACTTTGCAAGTATTGCAAGTTGCCCTATTGCCATCTGTTCTCATAAAGTATAATCAAACATTTGAGCGTTTGAGCCGCTTAGGCGCCATGTTTCCTGCCAGGTAAATGACGCTCCGCAAAGTGGTGACATCATTCGGGGTGACTGGAATCGATAAGGGAATCGTTTGCAAAAATGGCAAACAATTCCAAGGAATTGAAACAGTGGGAACCGGTTCTCAACAAGAACCGGTTTTCGATACCCATCCCTAACAGCAAGTAAAACTAACTACTCAGGATTGAAAGCACAAAGCAATAACAGAAAGATTACATTTAAATAAGAAAACTGCCCTGTCACAGACTGGCGACCCGTCCATAGTGTTTCCCGCCTCTCGCCCTGTTGGAGCTGGGATAGGCTCCAGCCCCCACCCCACCCTGACAAGGATAAGTGGAAGAGGATGGATTAAATAAGAAATAAACCATAAAACAGAAAATATTTAATAAACAGAACTAGAAAAGACTTAATGTGCTAAGTCAAAAACCCAGGCACTTCATGCACACAGGTTCTTAACTCACCCCCGAAGAAAGCAGTTAAATAGTACAACAGTTCCAGTCAGTGGATGCATTGTTCATGAGGAGCTGTAACATACCATCGTACCATGTGTGTTCACCTGCTGACTTCTTTGGAATGGGTTTAAATTATTATGCTGCAGTATGATACACAGAACTCGGGTTGCAGTCTAAATCAACCCGTGCTGGGTTAACACCCCTCTTAATTCATCCTGACCAAACTGGTTTCATAAAAGGTAGGCACTCATCAACAAATACACGTAGATTACTTAATTTAATAGACTACTCATACAGTTAAAACCTTGAAACTACAATATTTTCTTTAGATGCAGAAAAAGCATTTGACAGAGTTAACTAGAAATTTCTATTTGCAACTTTACACAATTTGGTTTTGGATCCTCTTTCATTAACTGTTTAAAATTATTATATAATTCCCCAACAGCTTGTGTCAAAACAAATGACCAAACATCCTCCAGCTTCTGTCTCCTGAGGGGCACCAGGCAGGGATGCCCACTCTCCCCTTCACTGTTTGCAATTTTTATTGAACCACTAGCAGCAGCAATTAGACAGAATTCAGTAATTAAGGGTATAAAATGCAAGAACGTGGAACATGAAATCAGCCTTTATGCGGATGATGTGTTACTTTTTCTCCAAAACTCACAAACCAATATCTCTGGGGTGATTGAATTAATAAACTCTTTTGCAAGAATATCAGATTACTCAATTAACTGGTCAAAATCTACAGTCCTTCTGATTAATTGCTCCTTCCATAATTCTTCTTCTACACTACTGCAATCGGGAAATATAAAATATTTAAGTATTAATGTTTCTCCCAAGCTTGCAGATCTAACTAAATTAAACCATATCCTACTTTTAAAGAAAGTAGAAGGTGATCTGTTGTCAGAGATTTACAGTTAACAAACAGTTAGGTGAATAAACAACAATGAGACACTTGTGTAGGTTAACGTGCTGCACGGGTGAAAAGCTCAGAGCAAATCACACCGAACTGCAGTATTCGTTTATTTTTATAGGTTACATCGTCAATATGCAAATATAATCCCATTTCCTGTTACGCAGGTCCTGATGCTGTCTGTGTGTGTGTGTGTGTGTGTGTGTGTCACAAAGTATGTGTGTTGCAAGTCAATTTCTAAGAATAATATAATGCAAGTCAACTTCTGCGGATATGTATTTCTGTACTGGTCTCTTGTCAGTGTCACAGGGTCAGCTTCCTGTTTCAACAGAAAACTGTGTCTGGTGAAATATGTGTAACATAACTTTTGAAGCATAATCAAATAAAACAATAAAAATTCCTTAACATCTGTCTAGATGGAAATGTCTACCCATATCACTCATGGGAAGGGTTGCCACTATAAAAATGATGGTCTTACCAAGAATAAATTATTTATTCTCAATGATCCCAACTAAACCGCCACAAGATTGGTTCAGATCTCTAGATTCACACATGTCTAAATTCCTTTGGAAAGATAAACCCCCACGTATAAGCTTAAAAACACTACAAAAGACCAAGGATAAAGGAGGATTAGAACTACCTGATAAATCCGCTTCCCAATTTGCATTATCTTTCAGCACTACTTCTTAGCCAACAGGCTTCAGTTTATCTCAGGTCGGCTAAAACATACCTTCTTAGATGAACCTTGGCTAGATGTAGAACAAGCACTTTCCAATAATCTAGAGCAGGGCTGCCCAATCCCAGTCCTCGAGAGCTACTATCCTGCAGCTTTTAGATGCATCCCTACTCCAACACAGCTGAATCAAATGGTTTAATTACCTCTTCAGCATGCCATCATGTTTGGCAAAGGCCTGATAACAAGCCATTCATTTGATTCGGGTGTGTGGGAACAAGGATGCATCTAAAAGCTGCAGGACGGTAGCTCTCGAGGACCGGGATTGGGCACCCCTGATCTAGAGATTTCAGATCTACCATTTATCAGCTCAAACATCCAACGACATGAATGCTTCAAAAGCGTAAACATCAGCTCTTCTCTGACAGCATGGTGGGAGTTTCTAAAATTGACGGAGTCTTCATTAATCCCATGCAAACGTACACCTATCTGGAACAACCCTGACATATTACAAAACAATAATATGATAAACTTTTCAGATTGGAGTGGTAGAGGAATCAAATATTTAGAACATATATTAGAAGGAACAGAATGTATTTCATTTCACAGACTAGTTACACAATATGGGATCAACAAGAAACAATTTTTAGAATATCAACAAATTAAATCCATAGTAAAAAAGAAATTTAAACCGGGTCAAGTTGAACTACAAACACCACCAAGAGTGGTTCAATTTCTTACTCTTAAAACCCCTAAATTACTTTCCAAAATATACAGAATTCTTTCTGAAACAGATGAATCAATATCCCTTCCTATTGCAAATTGGGAAGCGGATTTATCAGTTAACTTAGACCAAAACTTCTGGTCTCAGATTTGCTTAAAAACCATTCATCTAATTAGAAATCCCAGTCTTCAATTAATTCAATACAAAATGCTACATAGAGCGCACTATACAGTAGGGCTGCTCGATTATGGCAAAAATGATAATCACGATTATTTTCACTGAAATTGAGATCTCGATTATTTGACGATATTTATTTAACCCTTTAAGACCTACTATAGAACCAAGTCCGCCAGAGCTTATATTATTTTTTTACATGTTGTAGTGCCATTTGTGGGAGCATTTCAAGTTTCTATACATCAATACAACTGTTATAGCCCATATTTTAATAATATGTATGCATTAAGTCCATAATAACTACATTAATTGCAAAAAAGTGCAATAAACTACAAAAAAATTGAAAATCGTTTTTGTTTTTTTACATATATATTTCTACTTGGAGAAGTTTAAGAGGTTTATCCCTCAAAACTTTAAATACAAAAAAGTTGCAAAAAATAGTTTACAACAACAGGAAATTTATTTTGAGTGTCTTCATAGTTTTATTTTGGAGATACACCAATTTTTATATGCTGCAGGAAAAACAAAAAAAACAATCCTATGATGCAAATTTTCAAAGAAAACAGCATGTGCATCAAAATAAACTATTTCCAGCAGTGCAATTCGAGTTCTAAGCATCCCAGAAACTATTCAGAAAAGTCAAACATGACCAGTATAGGCTTTTAAGGCCTACAAGTAAAAAACTACATTTCCGCGAAAATGACGTCGCTTCCGGTTTTGGGCAAGAAATGGCGGACATGCGATAGTTCGCGCTGACGTCTGTTTCACTGTGGGAAGTGTTATGAACAGCTGATCGGATCGGCAAAGCGTGTTTCTGGAATATTATGTTTTTGTTCCTGCAAGCGCATTTTATGCAATTTTTGCAAAGCTGGATGTGGAAGGAAACCGTGACCGAGGAAAAGCTGATGGCATAAGATGTAAGTAAAACTCCTCCAGTTTCATATGCAAAACAAATTATTGTGCTAGCTTACATGGTTCAGGTTCTACAGGGATTTAAAAATAGTTACACAAAACGGAGCGTGCTGCTCTGACCAGATTTAAAGGGTTAACAATAACAATGTATTGAATAATGACTTTAAAAAATTAATATAAAATAGTGTGCAACACCACTGAAGTTTTTTTTACCTCTCTTTTCAATCAGCGGCAGTCACTCTCCTCTCCAAATAACTTCTGCTTAGCTTTCCGAGCTTCCCTCGGGTCCTCTTAATCAGCGGTCTCCAACCTTTTTTGCGCCACGGACCGGTTTATGCCCGACAATATTTTCACGGACCGGCCTTTAAGGTGTCGCGGATAAATGAGGGAGGGGCTAATAATCGGCTCAGTCATTTTTAATGATCGTTGAAAGCCCAGATCGTAATCGTGATTAAAATTCGATTAATTGAGCAGCCCTCTTATACAGGTCATCGGATGTTCAATCAGAATCAGAATCAGAATCAGAATACTTTATTGATCCCTGGGGGAAATTATTTTTTGTTACAGTGCTCCATTTTAAACCAACATTAAGACAAGACAGACAATACGCTAACTAAGAATAGTACAATATATACATATATATACATACATAAGTCACTTATAAATAAATATTTGGAAAAGAAACATGTGTAGTTGTAGCAGCAAACAGTGTGTTAAGTGGATGCGTTGTACAGGGAGATGGCCACAGGCAGGAATGATTTCCTGTGTCGTTCAGTGGTGCTTTTCGGTAATCTCAGTCTCTCACTGAACGAGCTCCTGTGACTGACCAGCATGTCATGGAGTGGGTGGGAGGTGTTATCCAACATTGTCTTTATCTTGGACAGCATCCGCCTCTCCGACACCACCTTGAGGGAGTCCAGCTCCATCCCCACAACATTGCTGGCCTTACGGATCAGTTTATTAAGTCTGTTGGCATCTGCGACCCTCAGCCTGCTCCCCCAGCATGCAACAGCATAGAGGATCGCACTGGCCACCACAGACTCATAGAAAATCCTCAGCATTTTCTGGCAGATGTTGAAGGACCTCAGTCGCCTCAAAAAATAGAGACGACTCTGGCCCTTCCTGTAAAGTGCTGTGGTGTTTTTAGCCCAGTCCAGTTTATTGTCAATGTGTACTCCAAGGTATTTATAGTCCTCCACAATGTCAACACTGACCCCCTGGATTGAAACAGGGGTCAAGTGTTTCCTGGTCTTCCTGAAGTCCACGATCAGTTCCTTGGTCTTTGCCACGTTGAGCTGCAGATGATTCTGCTCACACCACGTGACAAAGGAGTCGACCACAGCCCGGTACTCTGTCTCATCATCCCTGCTGATGCATCCAACCACCGCAGAGTCATCAGAAAACTTCTGAAGATGGCAGGTCTCTGTGCAGTGGCTGAAGTCTGTGGTGTAGAGGGTGAAGAGGAAGGGGGAGAGGACAGTCCCCTGTGGTGCCCCTGTGTTGCTAATCACCTTGTCAGACACACACTGTGGGAGACGTACATATTGTGGTCTTCCTGTCAGGTAATCAACAATCCAGGACACCAGAGAAGCATCCACCTGCATCGCTGCTAACTTATCACCCAGGAGGGTCGGCCTGATGGTGTTGAAAGCACTGGAAAAGTCAAAAAACATGACCCTCACAGTGCTCGCCGGCTGGTCCAGATGGGTGTAGACACGATTGAGCAGGTAGATGATGGCGTCCTCTGTTCCGAGACGAGGCTGATAAGCGAACTGAAGGGGATCCAGATGTGGTCTTACTATGGGTCGCAGCTGGTCCAGGATGAGCCTTTCCAGGGTCTTCATGATGTGGGAGGTCAGTGCCATGGGCCTGTAATCCTGGGGGCCACTGGGACGAGGCGTCTTTGGTACAGGGACGAGGCATGATGTCTTCCACATCACCGGGACCCTCTGCAGACTCAGACTCAGCATAAACAGTTTATGAAAGACTCCACACAGCTGGGGGGCACAGGCCTTGAGGACAAGGGGACTCACTCCGTCTGGTCCAGCAGACTTGCCTGAGTGAAGTCTCCTCATTTGCATCTCAACCTGGTATTGAGTGAAGGTGATGGGTGGGGGAGGGGTGTCAGGAATCTCACAGGAGGCAACATGTGAAGAGAGAGGCTGGCACAGTGGTGTGGCTCTGGATTCCAGGCTGACTGCAGGTGAGGTTGTGGGGGTGGGAGCAGACACTGTGGTGTCGAATCTATTGAAAAACAGATTCAACTCGTCGGCTCTATTCTCACCTCCCTCAGCTCCCCTGCTGTTGGTTGGCCTGAATCCAGTGATGGTCTTCATGCCCCTCCACACCTCTCTCATGCTGTTCTGCTGGAGTTTCCACTCCAGCTTCCTCCTGTAATTGTCCTTAGCCTCTCTGATCTTGTCCTTTAGTAACACCTGGACCTTCCTCACCTCCTCTTTGTTGCCCCCTCTGAAAGCCCTCTTCTTGTTGTTGAGGAGGGCTTTGATGTCCTTAGTCACCCACGGCTTGTTATTTGGGTAACAATGAACAGTCTGAGCTGGAACAATGGAGTCGGTGCAGAAAGTTATGTAGTCTGTGATACACTCAGTAAGCCCATTGATGTCCTCGGCGTGAGGCTCACAGAGTGTTTCCCAGTCGGTCACCTCGAAACAGCCCTGTAGTTCCGCTATTGCCTCCTCTGACCACCTCCTAACAGTCCTGGTGGTCACAGGTTCCCTCCTCACAATTGGCACATAGCGGGGGGTGAGGTGAATCAGGTTATGATCTGACCTACCAAGTGGGGGGAGGGAGGAGGAGCTGTATGCATCCTTGACGTTAGCATACAGTAAGTCTAAAGTTTTCTCTCCCCTGGTGGGACAGTCCACATATTGTTTGAATGTTGGTAGTGTATTGTCCAGTGATACATGGTTGAAGTCACCCGAGATCACAATAAAGGCACTCGGGTGCTGAGTCTGTAGCCGAGCTATGGCAGAGTGGATAGTGTCACATGCAGCTGTGGGGTTAGCAGAGGGCTTTACGTCTACCAACAACTGCTCACACTGCCAAACCAATTCACCGGACAATTATATTCACGCTCTTTGGTTCTGTCCACCAGTTCAGAGGTTTTGGCGTGAGATATGTGAAGACTTATCAAAGTGTCTGAAATGTAACATTCCAACTTCCCCTTTAGTGTGTTTGTTGGGCAGCTTAGAGCACTACAGAAAAGAATATAGCCCATATGGTTTTCACTGCCCTATGCATAGCCAAGGAAACAGTCCTCATGAACTGGAAAAATAAAAATAATCTTAATTCTAACCAATATAGAAATTATCTATTAGATTACATTAGTCTTGATACAGCCTCTGCCACCACATCAGATCAATTGCTCTGGGCTCCTTTGATTAGCTCCATCACCTAGTGGGGGTGGGGGGTCATAGTTTAGTCCCACCTTCGCTGTTCTGATTGGTGTGGGGGTAGGGACAGGCTTGGGGCGTCGGGGGGTTCCCCAGGAGGCATCTTCCTTGGAGGACTTAACCCGGGTAAGCGGTCATGGCCTATTAAGGGCTCTGTTGGCTCTTAGGTGACGGTTTCCTCGTGGCTGCGTGCAGCGGGGCTAGGGGAGGGTCTGTGCTGACGGACGTGGGTTACTGACCTGGTAGCCTGGCTGCCCCTGGGTGGGTCCGGGATGGGCGTGAGGTTCTGGGGGCGCTCCGTCTCTGGGCTGGGGCCCTGGCTGGGCCTCGGGGGCTTGGGTCCTGGTTGGTTTGTTGCCGGGGTTGTGGGCGGGTGGGTGTATGGGGGCCCAGTCCTGGCGCAGGGTGCCGGCGGTGTATCAAGCCACCTGGGGGGCTCTTCAACTGTTGGGGGAGATTGTCACATCTTGCAGGAGCTCTCCTCTCTTCAGGAACTCACTCTGCAGGAGGGGGAGATATAGGAGAGGTGGAGGAAGATCTCAGCCTGGGCGTCTATTGTCTTGTGTAGTCTGGAAGATGAGTGGATGATGGGGTGGGTGCAGTTTTCTCTGAGGTGGGGTCGGGTGGGTTGTCCCGGGCTCTGTGGGGCCGGGCAGTGCTGCTGCACTGGGCCCCGGTCCAGATGGGCCTGGGCCCCCTTTCCCTGGTGGGTTGCAGAGTATGGGGGTGCCTACTGGGGTCAGCAGGGGAGCTGGCCCCAGGGAGGGGTCACTTGCCCCTCCCTTCCTTCCCTCCCCATCTCCAGCTGCCTCCCTCTTCCCGCTCCACCGCAATCACCCACACATGCAGGGCCTTGGGGTAAAGATGTGTCACCAGGGTGCAAGGGAGACATCCCCCCCTCTGTCCCCTTCTGGCTGCCTGTGCCTCAATTTTATCTCACAACTTAGACATTCACATTACTCACACTCTCATAACACATACATATAGGATCTTGGGGGTGGGCACGCTACACGGAATCCAAAAGACCATCAGGGCGTACACCTCACCCCTGGCGTTATTGTCCACCTCTCAATTTTAAATACACGTAGACACTGAGGGCTAGCAGGAGGGACTATGCGCTTACCTGCTGCTCTCTGGCAGGTAGCTTCATGCCCTCCTGGGTTTTAAATGCACCTTAGAACGCACATGCATCAACACTACATATGAGCGGGTGGAGGGAGGTTTGGAGTCTTCACACACCCCCGTTCTCTGCAGCCTGCTGGAGCGGGGCGGCTAGGAGGAGAAGTTGGCTGTCCGATTGGGGTCTGGAATGTGGGGCCTCCCTGCTGCTGTGATTGTGTGTACAGTGTCTCTCTATGTCTGTCTCCACGTTGGGTGAGTGTTGAGTAATTGCATATGAGAGCATGAGGGTGGGAATGGATGTTTGTATCTGTGTGTGCCTGTTTGTCTGTGTCCATATGTCAGGTTGGGTATCAGACGCCACCTCTCTGGGGACATCTCAGGTCCTCCAAGGTATGGAGGCCTTTCTCCCCCCCCCCACCACTTCCCCTACCAGTGGCAGACACCCTCAGACATCGGTGCGTTGGTGGTTCTTTGTGTCCGGGGTGGGCGTCCAGGTACACACCGGCTCACTCCTTGGTGGCTGCTTGTCGGGGCCTGGAGCCTGGGGCTCACTCAGGCCACTTCGGGGGTGGGGTGCCCTCGGCTTCTCAGCCTGGAGCTCGGTCACTCTGGCACCGCTGGCTGCTCACGGAGCTCACGGGCACGTCACTGCAACCACCCCCCCCTGACTTCCGCTCCACAGCTGCTGAGTGACCCCTCATCTGGGACTCTCCTCAGCTCTTTCTGGGATAGTGGCGCGGCTGCCCCTCTGTTGGTCTTCCTTGGTCTCTTGTGTTCAGAGGGCCTCTGGATGTCTGGAGTTTTGATCTCCTCCATACCTGCTTTATGTCCTGGTGGACGGGGCTGTGGCCCCCCCACACCCTCTAACAGATCATTACATGAAGAACCTTTTAAAAACAAGCGCGTTCATGCTCCCAGGTGTACACATGGGTGGTCACACACACAAACTACACCCTTTTGGCTCCTACCTCAAAGCACACTGTGCGCTGTCGATCTTACATGCTGTACAATAATGTTTAATATTTAGTATTTACTGTTATATTCCCATATATCATAGTGATGTTGTTTATTATGTTGCTCTCGTTTTCTTCTGCTTGTTTTCTTTTTTCATTCTCAACAGGTGAAATTAAAAAAAAAAAAAAATACAATAACATGTAATATTTAGTATCTACTGTGTTAGCCAGTTTATTGTGATGGTATTGTTTGTATTATGTTGCTCTTTGTTGTTTGTTTTCTCTTCTGTTTTCTTTTTATCTCCATACAGGTGATCCAGGTGTTTTGTTTGTTTTTCTTCTTTTTTTTCTACCCCCTTTCTCACCATCTCTTCTCCCCTCTATTTTTCTTTTTCTCTCTCTCTTTCTTTCATTCTTTCTCCCTGTCATATCCCCCAGTCATGTCTGTCTTTAAAAAATGAAAATGAAATAAATACATAATTATAATAAAGGTCAATCAAATGGACCAACATGGCAAGGCCATGATGATCCACTTGGTAAAGTAAATCCACTTGGCATCTTTCTTGGCCTTCAGACAACAATTCTGATGGCTAAAGATCCAAATGGGACAGACAAAAAAAAGAAAAGAAAAAGAAACGGGAGCTGGAAGCATGTAAATACAATAATAACCACTGCAGCCAAAAAGAGTGCCTGATGAGTCCAGTTGTAAGTAAGCTATTAAGACTCGACTGTACATGGTGTTCGTGTTTTCCTCTGAAACAATAAGTTCAGTTGGAGCAGCCTTTCAACGCCTCTCTCTGTCTCTCGCTAGCAAAGTTGACCCAGACAACAAAGTAAGGCTAGTTTTCGGCTACGCGCCCGACGTATTAGCCAGAGGTCCCTTTACTACGGTTCGGAGCCGCGGACCTGTTTTATATACGCGCGGAATAGTTTTCTATACGAGTTGTGGTTGCTCGTTTTCCTTTTGTTTTGCTTTGTTCATTTGTCTCTTTTAATTCTATTTTGTTGTACTTTTTCAACATGTTCAAAATAAAGATTCAATCAATCAATCATTCAATCACTGCAAAAAGTGCAGCCTTACCTAATGTCCACCTACTGTTACTCATTTTATATTAAGATTTAAACATCTAGTTGGTATGTCGAGTAGCCTTCAGTAATAGTAATAAATCACACAGCAATAGTACATTCATGTAGTTGTAAAAAGCATGATAATATATTAAGTAATCCAAAGTATTCAGAATACGTTACTTGAGTAACATAACGGAATACGTTTCAAAATACATTTTGGGGCATGTAATCTGTAATCTGTAGTGGAATACATTTTAAAAGTAACCTTCCCAACACTGCTCTTGTTTATCATCAACAGGAACACAGTGGAAAGAAACTATATCATTCGGATTATCTGCATTGGAAGGAACTACTTCCTCTTCCGCCTTTCATAGTAATGTGCGAAATACGGCTGTATAAATGTGTAGCAGCCCCTGGCATGCACACTCACAACAATGGCTGAACATAAACGGAGTCATGTGTGGGCGTATTTTACCTCCACAAACAGCCAAGACGTGGTTTGCGATACATGTGGCAAGACAGTGAGGTGTTGTGGCAACCAGAGATGGGCAGTAACGCGTTACTGTAATCCGATTACTTTTTTCAAGTAACGAGTAAAGTAAGGGATTACTATTGCAAAAACGGTAATTAGATTACCATTACTTTCCCGTAGGAACGCTGCGTTACTGCGTTACTAAAACCGTGATTTTTTTGCGAGAATGTCTCATGACAGTGACGTAAGCAAGTGCGACGTTCGTGAAAACAGCTGCGTGTAGATCAACAACCGATCATATATCGAGTGCGGGAGAGAGTATGAGCGTGCAGCATTTAAAGCTTGGAAGTACTGACCTTACTTTGAGTTTGATTCCATAAAAAGTGACAAAAACATTAGCGTACCTTGTGCGTGGGAAGAAAACTTCTTTTTACAGCGAAAAAAACCCCTAAACTTCCAAGCAAGCACCGAGTGCGCTACGACGTAATGTGAAATTCACAGAGAAACTCGCGGATTCTTCCACTGACCACTGCGGCACACCTGCAGTGGCGCTCCTAGCCAGTTTGGCGCCCCCTCCCCTTCACACACACACACACACACACACACACACACACACACAAAACATATTAAGGATTGTACATTAACATAAAATTGTTGTACACACACACACACACATATGAAGAAAGAGAGAGAGTATGCATAGTATGCAAACGGCTACCAAACAGCCATCATAATTCGTCATACAATGAGAACAGTACGAATCAACAACTGACAATGACTAATTAATATTAAAATCTGTAACATAATGTATTGTTTAGAGTTTAGTCTGTTACTGTTGCTATTTTTACCATTTCTTCTGTAACTCACATAATTTCCTTAGGGATTAATAAAGTATCCTGATTCTGATTGTTTCAGGATGACCTGCCATTATCCAATGACACATCTGCTTACCTGCATCTTTTGCTCGTTTCTCCTCCTCTTCTTTCCTATTTTTCTAAACTGAGCACCTGATGGCTTTGAACTTTTCTTGTCCATCTTCCATTGGTTTTAATTTTGCACTCCAGTATGAACACCCATCTCAACCCAAGGATCACCACAACATGATCTAACACACCTACACCTTAGTTCACAGATTAACTTTGTCTAGGGTGCATTTCTGAGATTTCACACAACCCAGGATTCAAATCATGAATACATAATGGGTTTGGATTTACAACATTATAAATGAAATGTGCTCTATTTGGAAGCAGCAAGCCCCCCCTTTCGACGGCTTGTATGTGAGACTTTAAATCATCAAACTGTAAATTTTAAATTGTTATTGATCCCTTTACCCCTGGTCCTAAAGTGTATATTTATTTTCTTACTCTTCTTACATATATTTTTTGTTTGCTTGCACTGCTGTAACTGGAGCCTTGTCGTCTCGTCTCTCTATATCAGGGGTCCCCAATCCCAGTCCACGTGGGCCGGTGTCCCTGCAGGTTTTAGATCTCACCCTGGGTCAACACACCTGAATCACATGATTAGTTCATCACTAATCTGAAGACATGGAGAACTGAAGACATGTTGAGAAGGTAATTTATCCATTTAAATCAGCTATGATGGATCAAGGACACATCTAAAACCTGCAGGGACACCAGCCCTCGTGGACTGGGATTGGGGACCCCTGCTCTATATACTGGACTGTATGTAGCGGAGATGACAATAAAGTTTACTTTGACTTGGCGCACCAAGGGCTCTCACGCTCACTTTTCGTGTATAATTTCGAAAAAACATTGGTGCAAATAATAAGTCTGTATCATAATGTCTGGTATTTTTGTGTATGCTGATTTATTTTTATTTTGTTTTACTTTGCGAGTTGGTTATTAGATGCTGCTCCAGCCGGTCAGAAAATCCCCCGCCGCCCCGTGCTCTCCTCTCTGCACCGCAAACAGCAGGCGCACCTCGCAAACGAAGGGCGTCCTTACTCCCAGCAAATGGGCGATAGAAAACCGATCGGTGCCTATGCCATTCCCAATATGCGCTGGCTGACGTCGGGGCAGCATGAGTACAAGCATTTTTTTTTTTTTTGCCGATGCCCGTGATGCCGCCCCCACCACGATGCCGCCCCGGGCAACCGCCCGTGTCCCCCGTATCTAAAACCGCCACTGCACACCTGCACCAGGGTAAACCTCCGCCTACCCTACTCCTGCTTTACAGGTGAAAATAGAGCAAAAGGACCGCTGAGTCTTTGACTTTATTTATTTTCTGCTGTGTTTTACTTGCATCTATTTGAAAGAGTGAGTGTAAACACAAAAAATATTTTATTTTATGTGCTGGAATGTGCAGAAAATAAGTTTAAATATTATACAAATTTCTTCAAGTCAGAGAAGGTTGCATATAATTTCATTTTTGCTTGATGCATAAAGTTAAAAGATTAAAACTAATAAAACAAGTTTTAAAAAGAGACTTTTCCATTTGATCACATTTTGTATGATGGATTATGCAGAAAAAGTAGAATTGGGCTGAAAGATCTATCGCTTTATCACCTCTTCAGGTTGTAAATCGTGTTTTTAAAAAGTAACTAAGTAATTAATTACTTTTGAAAATAAGTAATCAGTAAAGTAACGGGATTACTTTTTTGGGGAAGTAATCAGTAATTAGTTACTGATTACTTTTTTCAAGTAACTTGACCAACACTGGTGGCAACACCACTGACCTCGTCAAACCCCTCAGAGTAAATCATATCCCAGAATATGACGAGCGTATGTTGAGCAAAACTGAAGAGGAGGAGAGGGACAGGTGCTGCCAGGGCGAGACAGACGTCTCTCACGGAGTCCTCTAGTGCTGCAGACAGGCAACATGCTCAAATGGCGCACAACTTCAGTTGTTTTTATTTCTATATGATAATTCTGCATTACTAAGTGATATACTCAAAAATGGCGCCGGTGAGGTCAGCTGCCGTGCTGGATGCTCTGCCCTAACTTCTCCACTTTTTGCAGTTTTTCGTCACTTTTTGCTATATCTGCGATAATCTTGCATGGGCATCATGCAAAACACACAAATCCGCTACAGTAGAGACACTTTGGTTTCTATTGGTCTGCAATACACGAACATTTCACCATGTTTAACTCCGGACCCAACCTGGCCAAAGGAGATCCTGAGAGAGAACAAAGGACGCGACCCTAAGCGACGGCCTCGAGGTAAAAGAGCCGGCATCAGGAACAGGCTACGGGCTCGCGCACACCGCGCACCCATGCCCAGTATCCTGCTAGCCAATGTTCAATCCATCAAGAACAAGCTTGATGACCTCAGAGCCAGAATCAAGTTCCAGAGAGACATTCGGGACTGCAACCTCCTCTGCTTCACCGAGACTTGGCTGAACCCAGCGATACCAGACCACGCCGTGCAGCCGACGGGATTCTTTTTGGTTTACCGCATGGACAGGACAATGGAGTCGGGGAAGAAAAGAGGTGGTGGAGTATGTTTGATGGTGAACAACAGATGGTGCGACAGCACAAACATCTCCCCACTCACACACTCTTGCTCGCCCAATCTGGAGCTTTTGATCGTTAAGTGTCGCCCTTTCTATCTCCCTCGGGAATTCACTGCGGTCATTGCCTGCACTGTTTATATTCCGCCTCACGCGGACTCGAACACTGCCTTATGTGAGCTACATGAGGCTCTCACATAGGGATGGGTACCGGTGTCCGGTGCCATCATGGCACCGGTTCTGACATAAACGGTAGTAACCAGACCGAAAAGCAGCGCACATTTCGGTGCTTTATTTCGGTGCTTTTTTTTTCCTGAGCTGTGATACACTTCTAGCCAATAATTTTACGTTTCCGAGGATAGTAGGCGGGTCCAGGTACGTGCGTTCTTTTAGAGCAGAGCTACAGATTAAAAATGTCCAAGGCGAAGCGGTCAAAAGTCTGGCTGTACTTCACAGCAAAATATGCAAACTCAGCAGCAACAAGTGCTTTAAGGTGATACCGTGATACTGTCAAAGGAGGTAACACCTCAAATCCGATGAAACACCTGGCGACGCATAGCGGGTTTTTTTTTTAAAGCCCAGAAATGCGCCGTATTTGATAGCTTGCTGCGAGACCTCACACCGAGCGCATCTACTGCGGGTGGGTTGCCTGTTATGCAACATCCCCCAAAAACACGAAGAGGAGAGTCCTGGCCCCTAGCCCTGCCAGTGTAGCAGAAATGATGAGAATGATGATGCAGCAGCAGCCGTTCTTCTCTGCGTGAGTAGCTTCATGTTGTTCGAGTGTAATTTACGTTGAGTAGGCTAACCACGTTATTACATTAATGCATGTAAGGTGAACTAGCAAACATCATCATAGCTACATGCGGCTGTCCTCTTGTTTGATGGCAGATACTCCCTTCACCCTGGCCAAAAAGGCTAAAATGACCAAAGAAAAAGTGGAAAACAGTTAAACATGAGAGGTTTTGGACAAAGTTTGTGTTTTTTTCTTTTTTTTTTTCTTTTTTTTTGCCTGTCCCGTTTGGCTCTTTTGCCATCAGAATTGTTGTCTAAAGGCAAAGAAAGATGCCCAACGGATTTACTTTACCAAATTGACCATCCCAGCCTTGCCGTAATGGTCCATTTGATTCACCTTTTATTGTTTATTTTATTTTCACTTACTGAATACGGGACAGACTTGACTGGGGGAAAGAAGGGGAGAAAGAAAGAGGGAAAGAGAAACAGCTGAGAAGAGGGATGGGGGAGAAGGGCAAAAGACAAAAACCAACAGAACGGGCAGAGAAAAAAAAATGCATATATCGATCACCTGGGTCACCTGCTGAGAAAGAAAAAAGAAAACAATCAGAAGAGAACAAGAGTAATAGAATAAACAACATCACAATGATATATGCGAATATGACAGTAAATACTAAATATTAAACATTATTGTGCAGCACATAAGATCAACAGAACACAGTGTGCTTTGAGGTAGGAGCCAAAAAGGGTGTAGTTTGTGGGTGTGATCACCCGTGTGTACACCTGTGAGCATGGACGCGCTTGTTTTTTGTTTTTTAAAAGGTTCCTTCATGTAATAATCTGCTAGAGGGTGTGGGGGGGCCACAGTCCCGTCCTTCAGGGCATGAAGCAGGTATGGAGGAGATCAAAACTCCAGACATCCAGAGGCCCCCAGAACACAAGAGACCAAGGAAGACCAACAGAGGGGCAGCTGCGCCACTGTCCCAGAAAGAGCTGAGTCCCAGATGAGGGCTCACCCAGCAGCCGCGGAGCAGAAACCAGGGGGAGTTGCAGTGACGCGCCCGTGAGCTCCGCCGGCAGCCAGCCGTGCCTGAGTGGCCGAGCACCAGGCCGAGAGGCCGGGGGCACCCCACCTCCGAAGTGGCCCGAGTGAGCCCCAGGCTCTAGGCCCCGACAAGCGGCCGCCAAGGAGTGAGCCGGTGTGTACCTGGACGCCCACCCCCGGACACAAAGAACCACCAACGCACCGATGTCCGAGGGGGACCGCCACTGGCAGGGGAAGTGGTGGTAGGGGGAGATAGGCCTCCATACCTTGGAGGGCCTGAGATGTCCCCAGAGAGGTGGCGCCTGACACCCAACCTGACATATAGACACAGACATACAGGCACACACAGATACAAACATCCCACCCTCATGCTCTCATATGCACTTACTCCACACTCAACCAACGTGGAGACAGACATAAAGAGACGTTGTACACACGATCACACTCCCCAAGCGTACTCTACAAACCGGGTCTAGGTGCCCTTGCCCCTGGAGGGGGGAACCGCACCCAGACCCAGGTGGGGTTACCCTTTTCCCTACGGTGGGGGGAGGCAGACCGCCCCGACTCTGCAGCAGCAGGAAGGCCCCACACTCCAGACCGCAGTCGGACGGCCAACTCCTCCTCCTAGCCCCCCCGCTCCAGCAGGTCGCAGAGAATGGGGGTGAGAGAAGACTCCAAACCTCCCTCCACCCGCTCATTGTAGTGTTGATGCATGTGTGTTCTAAGGTGCATTTAAAACCCAGGAGGGCATGGAGCTACCTGCCAGAGAGCAGCAGGTAAGCGCATGGTCCCTCCTGCTAGCCCTCAATGTCTACGTGTATTTAAAATTGAGAGGTGGGCAACGATGCCAGGGGTGGGGTGTACACCCTGATGGTACTTTGGACTCCGTGTATCGTGCCCACCCCCAAGATCCTATATGTATGTGTAATGAGAGTGTGAGTAATGTGAATGTCTAAGTTGTGGGATAAAATTGAGGCAGAGGCAGCCAGAAGGGGACAGAGGGGGGGGGGGGGGGGGGTAGCCTCCTCTGCACCCTGGTGACATACCCCTACTCCAAGGTCCTGCATGTGTGGGTGGTTGTGGTGGAGCGGGAAGAGGGAGGCAGCTGGAGATGGGGAGGGAAGGAAGGGAGGGGCAAGTGACCCTTCCCTGGGGCCAGCTCCCCCGCTGACCCCAGTAGGCACCCCCATACTCCGCGACCCGCCAGGGAAAGGGGGCCCAGGCCCATCCAGACCGGGGCCCAGCGCAGCAGCGCCTCCCGGCCCCACAGAGCCCGGGACAGTCCACCCAACCCCACCACAGAGAAAACTGCACCCACCCCACCATCCACTCATCTTCCAGACTACATAAGACAATAAACACCCAGGCTGAGATCTTCCTCCACCTCTCCTGCATCTCCCCCTCCTGCAGAGGGAGCTCCTGAAGAGAGGAAAGCTCCTGCAAGATGTGACAATCTCCCCCACCAGTTGAAGAGCCCCCCAGGTGGCTCGATGCACCGGCGGCAACCCGCTCCAGGGCTGGGCCCCCATGCACCCACCCACCCACAACCCCGGCAACACACCAACCAGGACCCAAGCCCCCGAGGCCCGGTCCGGGTCCCAGCCCAGAGACGGAGCGCCCCCAGAACCTCACGCCCATCCCGGACCCACCCAGGGGCAGCCAGGCTACCAGGTCAGTAACCCACGTCCGTCAGCACAGACCCTCCCCTAGCCCCGCTGCACGCAGCCACGAGGAAACAGTCACCTGAGAGCCAACAGAGGCCCTAACCGGACATGACCGCTACCCCGGGTTGAGCCCCCCAAGGAAGATGCCTCCGGGGAACCCCCCGACGCCCTAAGCCTGTCCCTACCCCCACACCAATCACACTAGTGAAGGTGGGACCAGACTATGACCCCCCACCCCCACTAGGTGATGGAGCTGATCAAAGGAGCCCAGAGCAATTGATCTGATGTGGTGGCAGAGGCTGTATCAAGACTAATGTAATCTAATAGATAATTTCTATATTGGTTAGAATTAAGATTATTTTTATTTTTCCAGTTCATGAGGACTGTTTTCTTGGCTATGCATAGGGCAGTGAAAACCATATGGGAGATATTCTTTTCTGAAGTGACATTATCTAAACTGCCCAACAAACACACTCAAAGGGGGAAGTTGGAATGTTACATTTCAGACACTTCGATAAGTCTTCACATATCTCGCGCCAAAACTTCTGAACTGGTGGACAGAACCAAAGAGCGTGGATATAATTGTCCGGTGAATTGGTTTGGCAGTGTGAGCAGTTGTTGGTAGACGTAAAGCCCATCTTGAACATCCGATGACCTGTATAGTGCACTCTATGTAATATTTTGTATTGAATTAATTGAAGACTGGGATTTCTAATTAGATTAAAGGTTTTTAAGCAAATCTGAGACCAGAAGTTTAGGTCTAAGTTAACTGATAAATCCGCTTCCCATTTTGCAATAGGAAGTGATATTGATTCATCTGTTTTAGAAAGCATTCTGTATATTTTGGATAGTAATTTGGGGGTTTTAAGAGTAAGAAATTGAACCACACTTGGTGGTGTTTGTAGTTCAACTTGACCCGGTTTAAATTTCTTTTTTACTATGGATTTAATTTGTTGATATTCTAAAAATCTTTTCTTGTTGATCCCATATTGTGTAACTAGTCTGTCAAATGAAATAAATTCTGTTCCTTCTAGTATATGTTCTAAATATTTGATTAGTGAAATAGTTTGATTTGATTAGTGAAAAGTTTGTGTTTTTTCCATTGTTTAAGCACTGCTCCCAGCCAAGAGTGATACCATATATGCCCCATAGCTGCAGAGAAGGCTAACATTGTTATCTTTTTACAAAAAACAGCTGACCATGAGAGGTTTTTGGACCAATTTTGTGTTCTCCATTCTTTAAGCACCAGTTTGAGCACCGTTTGAGCACCGGCACCGTTTCAAAAGTACCGATTTGGCACCGGTATCGGATAAAACCTAAACGATACCCATCCCTACTCTCACACATCAACAAACACTTCACCAAGATGCCGCACTCATTGTTATGGGAGATTTTAACAGAGTGAATCTCAAACGGACATTTCACAACCTTCACCAGCACATCAACTGCCCCACCCGGGACACGAGGACATTAGACCACTGCTACACCCCGTTCAAGAACTGTTACAAGGCTCAGCCCCTGCCGGCATTTGGAAAATCGGACCATTCCGCCATCTTCCTCATGCCTGCTTACAAACAAAGGCTAAAGCAGCAACCACCAATCAGGAGGGAGGTCGCTCGCTGGACGGACCAATCGGTGGCCGCGCTGCAGGACGCACTGGATGACGCACTGGATGACGCAGACTGGGACATGTTTTGGTGCAGCTCTGATGACATCAACATGTTTATGGAAGCGGTTGTGGGATTTATCGGGAAACTAGCGGACGACACAGCAGAAAGAACTATCATCCGAACGTTTCCCAACCAGAAGCCGTGGGTGGATAAAAACACCCGCAACGCTCTGAGATCACGCACCGCTGCCTACAATGAAGGGCTTGTCTCCGGTAATATGGACCTATACAAGGCTGCGTCCTACAACGTGCGCAGCGCGGTCCGAAAGGCAAAGCGGAGCTACGGGTAAAAACTAGAGTCACAGCTACGACAGTGCGACTCTAGGAGCCTGTGGAAAGGACTGCGGACTATAACGGACTATAAACGACCAGCTTCTTCAATGATGAATGCCGATGCTTCACTGGCTGATGAGCTGAACACGTTTTATGCTCGCTTCGACGCCGCAGCAATTAAAACAACAAACGGCTGCGCGCGCTCGGAGTGCACCAGTGAAGAAAATGCATTTGTCATCACAGAGCATGCCGTGAGGAACACCTTCAGGAGGGTGAACACCAGGAAGGCAGCAGGACCAGATGCAATCCCTGGCCGGGTCCTTAGAGCCTGCGCTGATCAACTAGCACCGGTGTTCACGGAGATCTTCAACCTCTCCCTGGCCCAAGCTGTGGTTCCCACGTGCTTCAAACAGTCCATTATTGTCCCTGTTCCAAAGAAACAACAGCCCGCTTGCCACAATGACTACCGTCCAGTAGCACTGACTTCAATTGTGATGAAGTGTTTTGAAAGACTGATGAGAGATCACATCACTTCTTCACTTCCTGCCACCATCGACCCACTTCAGTTTGCTTACCGGACTAATCGTTCCACAGACGATGCCATATCTCACCTGCTCCACACATCCCTGAGTCACCTGGACACTGCCAGAGGGAATTATGTTAGGATGCTGTTCGTGGACTACAGTTCAGCATTCAACACAATAATTCCCTCTAAGCTTTTCACCAAGTTGACGGATCTAGGACTCAGCTCATCACTGTGTCAGTGGATCCTCAACTTCCTCACAGACAGACCCCAATCAGTGAGGGTGGGAAAACAAGTCTCCCCCTCCATCTCACTCAGCACTGGAGTGTTTTAAGCCCCCTGCTGTACTCACTGTACACTTATGACTGTGTAGCCACATCCGACACCACCTCCATTGTCAAGTTTGCTGACGACACTGCTGTTGTGGGCCTGATCTCCGACAACATCGAGACGGCCTACCTGGAGGAGATTAGGAACCTGGAGACCTGGTGCCAGGAGAATAACCTCCTCCTAAATATCAGCAAGACTAAGGAGCTGATCGTGGACTTCACTACAAAGCAGGCGAGGAATTACAAACCCCTCATCATCAGTGGCACGCCAGTGGAGAGAGTGGACAGTTTCCGATACCTGGGTGTCCACATCACTCAGGACCTGTCATGGTCCTGTCACATCAACACCCTGGTTAAGAAAGCCCGTCAGCGTCTCTTCTTCCTCAGAAGACTTAGAGACTTCCATCTGCCACTGAAGGTGCTCAAGAACTTCTACTCCTGCACCATCGAGAGCGTCCTGACGGCAAACATCTGCACCTGGTTTGGGAACAGCACCAAGCAGGACAGACGAGATCTGCAAAGGGTGGTGCGCTCGGCAGAACGCATCATTCAATCAGAGCTCCCTGACCTGCTGTCCATCTACACCAAGCGGTGCAAGTCCAAAGCTAGGAAGATTATGATGGACCTCTCCCATCCCAACAATGGACTCTTCTCACTGTTGAGGTCTGGGAAGCGCTTCCGCTCCCTTAAGGCCAAAACAGAGAGAATGAGGAGGAGCTTCTTCCCCCAGGCTATTCGGGGCCTGAACCAGGTGTAGGACTGGACTCTACCAAACACGTCACTATAAGACTGGACTCTCACACACGTCACCACACGCACCACCACACATTTCCTATAATCCTATAATTTATAATCCTTATCTTTATAATCTCTTCTGCTATTTGCACATTCTTTACTGTAAATTCCTAAGTTAATTTGTAAATTTTTGTAGTAAACTGTAAATTGTAAATATTGTAAAACTTTTCTTCTGTCATTTAATGGTCGGGCATTGTACAGCTACAAGCATTTCACCCCCATGTCATACTGTGTATGGTTGTGTGTGTGTGACAAATAAAATTTGAATTTGAATTTGAATTTGATAACATCAAGTAATCTGATGTCCTGTAATCATTATGAATCTATAATGTGAAATACAATAAAAGATACAGTAAAAAAAAACAAGTTTTTGTAAAAAGTATCGGTATCAGATCAGTATCGCCGATACCACCCTGAATTTTACGTGGTATCGGATCGGAAAGGAAATCAGTGGTATCGCACATCACTACTTGGTAGTTGTGGATCAGTCCATCAGGGTCCCTCCCCTGGCCGCCGCCCAGCACACATTGCACCCGACCCCTACAGAACCTCCTGTGGGTGGTGGGCCTACAGGAGGGTGGGCCTAGATCTCTTTTTCGTCCTGTGCCCAGCCGGGCCCCATGTACTAAGTCCCATCCATCAGACATTCACCCTTGGGCACCCTTCCCGGGCCTGGATCCTGGGTGGGGTCCCGGTAATCCTATCGCGGGCAACGTGAACAGTTCCCTCAATCTTTTTCTCATAGGGGGTTTGGATTGCTCTTTGTCTGGTCCCTCACCCAGGACCAATTTGCCATGGGGGAACATACCAGGGGACAAAAAGCCCCAGACAATATAACCCCCGGGACACACAAACCCCTCCACCACGGCAATTCAAGAAGGGGAAGATTGCAGCATAAAAACATAATTGGAACTTTTTCTGTGATATTTTTATAACTATTTTTCTTATTCTTATTAACAAGTCTTCTGTGCTGTAGAGCTCCATTCTTACATAACAATTAAAAACACAATGGGTGCCACTTTTCCAGTAAATGACAAATACTCATTTGTTTTAACTCATTCCCTTATAAATATTATCTGCTCAAAAAAACAAACAAAAAAAACCTAGTAAGAGCTTCAAAAGCAGTTTTATCCAGTGATAACAGATACAGCAGCCAGCTGTTTTTAGGAAGTAACTGAGCCATTACAAACACATAACCATATATTTGTTATATGCACATCTTCAGCAAAGGCAATGAGCCTGGATGGGGAACGCAGGAAAAGAGAAGTTAGGAAGGACAGAGAGTAATCTACAAGCTGACTCTTCATTCAGTTTCTTTGTTTCACAACATTTACAGACTTATTGCTTGTTTATTAGCAGACATAGTTTAGATCTGATAAGATATAATTGTAACAGAAGTAAAATAATCTAGACCAAAAAAAGAGACTCTCTGGGCTGAAAGATCTATCGCTTTATCACCTCTTCAGGTTGTAAATCTTGTTTTTAAAAAGTAACTAAGTAACTAAGTAATTAATTACTTTTGAAAATAAGTAATCAGTAAAGTAACGGGATTACTTTTTTGGGGAAGTAATCAGTAATTAGTTACTGATTACTTTTTTCAAGTAACTTGACCAACACTGGTGAGAGGCCACAATAAAATCATTTATAACCTTTGCTAGCAATGTTTCTGAAAACTGACTGAAACTCTTTAAATAAACCATTCCTCTGTATGTAATCAATTAGCTGTATATGGGGCACCGTTTGTAAAGTGAAACATGCTGAAATTAACGGCAATATTTTTCCAACATTTAGCTCAAAACCTTACAAAAACGTGTTTTTTCAAGTCATTTTTTACAACATTTTATTTTATTTTAACTTTTTCTATTTAAAACAATTTTAAATGTTAAATCTAAATATTATATTTATATCTAAATGTTAATTGTTAAATCTAAATATTTAGCTAACATGCAAATTTATTGTCCGGATCAACGGAAATACCAAAATAAAAGCTTTACAAAAACCTCTGGTGCTAAAGTGTGCCGGTAGCGGTCAGGTTGTGTCTGTTCTCCCCTGATGGTCACTTTTCAATGCCATGAGCTGCTTCACAGTTCATAACATCAACACACACATATAGCTTTGGGGCGCAGGTTCATCAGGCAGATGGTGGTGGGGGCCCCATTCATCCCTTCATTGCTGTCTTCTCTTTGAAATTTATCTTCAACTTAGGCTACGTCCACACTAGCCCGGATAGATTTGAAAATGGCGTTTTCAGTCGTTTTCAAAGAGTTGCGCGTCCACACTAAAACGGCCGAAAACACTGACGTTGCAGTTCTGCGCCTGCATGAAACGCAAGAAGACTCGACCTGCGTCATTTCCCCATTTGCCGAAATGGCAAGAGAAAGCACCAAAATTTTTCAAGTGGACTGATAATGAGGTGGAGTTGTTGCTATGAGTCACCAACGAGTACAAGGTTTCCAAAGCACGCGAGAACATCGACTGCCATCTTGGATTAAGTGGTCACATGACTGCATCATATGACCAACATGCATCATCGTTTTCGAAAGTCTGTGTTTTAGAGTGTCCACACTGCGACGGGACATCTCAGTTTTGAAATGTATGCGTTTTCGAGAGCCTTTTCAAAACGCTCAGTTTTCCTTGGGGAAAACGCCGTCTCAGTGTGGACGGGAGGCCAAAACGGAGAGAAAACGATGCATTTTCAAACGAAAACATATTAGTGTGGATGTAGCCTTAGACACTGAGGGTCTTGGGGTCGGGTTGGGGGAATCAGCACTTCTGGGTGCTTGTGTTGCAGGCACCTGATCTCAGCTTGTACCTGTGCATGTTTGTGTTCCAGGTGTTGTATGTTTATGTTTCGTACAGGTGAGGCAGTTGGCAATACATTGTTTATTTCTATTTGTGCTCTTTATTACGTCTTCCCCAATCCCCACCCCCACTTTTTTGCTGCCTGTCCCGCCTTAAATACTGTCATACTGTATACCACTTGTAATGCAATAACTGGAGAAATGAGGAAATAAACTCAGGAGCCTATAGAGAATTTATAGAGCTGATCTTGGAAAAGCAAAATGTGTTTGGCACAACAGCACATCCAGATCATAATTCTGACTGTGAAAGCTGCCAGACAGGACAGGATAATAAAAAGTTCTGTTCTCCTTTTCAATACAATTCCTTGTGCATTACTGTCATGTATTCATACAAGGACCTCCCAAGGCAGGCAAGGTTAAATTTAAAGGATGATTTAATAAACTTTAATTAGATTAAAAGGGTTTCTTTGCACTGCTTCTTCAAAGCGCACAAAGAAAAAGTGAGCTTTACCTTTCATGGCTGAGGAAAATCTGTTTGAAGTCAAGATGCAGACTCTGGCGCTCAAGCTCAGTGAATGTTAAACAATGAACACAAACAAGGTCTGCTTGTCCATCCAGCACACACCGAAAATCTGTCTCCTGCTTAAGTAACAGCCAGCTGATCAGAGGATTGTCAGCAGGTGAGTTCATTACCACAGGTGTGCTGGACTGAAGGGTGGGAAGCAGAGAAATGACCACCTCGTAAACACAAGGTGTGGTTATCTCATATATATGCACACACACATGCGTGCTGACACAGAGAAGAAGAATAAAGAGACAGAGAATAGACGATTGTGTTACACTCCTGCTTATTTTAACGCAGCCTGTGAGAAGGAAAGTTTTCCCTCTTGTGGGAACATTGTGATTTTAGCTTTACCAATAAAGTCAGCACACTTTTATTAATATTACATGTGCTCTATGTGATTGGTAAGTGTGAGGGTGCTGGGGAGCATCTCCCTCACTAAATGATGTACGCACTCACAGTGTCTAATAGGAAGTTTTGATTTTGTTATGCTTTTGTTTTGAAGTCCATTAACTTCTCTCTCTCTTGAAGTCAACTTCCTGAAGGCCTTAGTCATGGAGTGCACACATGATTATGGCCTAATGATGTTCACCTGAAAGGAGTGTTCCAATCACCCACTGATAGTGGGTTGAACCATCTGATGAGAGCTGAGGGTGGAGTGGGTTGAATTTTCAGTTTGATTTGATTTAGTTTGTTGGGATATTGTTTAGCTAAGGGGTGTTTTGTAATCAGATATTTGTGAGGTGTATCAAAATAACTGCAATGTTTCACTGTATAGGTTTTTGTAGCTGGGTTGTGTCGAGGTGGGAATAGGGCTGCTCAATTAATCGAATTTTAATCTAAATTACGATCTGGGCTTTCAACGATCATTAAAAATGACTGAGCCGATTATTAGCACCTCCCTCGTGCTTTACTCTCGCGCTGCTCCGTGTGGCAAATCGAGCGCACCTCTCTGCGTTTCGAACACGCGTCACAACAATTAAGAGGACCCGAGGGAAGCTCGAGAAAGTTAAGCAGAAGTTATTTGGAGAGGAGAGTGACTACCGTTGGTTGAAAAGAGAGGTAAAAAAAACTTCAGTGGTGTGGAAACATTATGGGTTTGCGGAGTCAGACGTGGATCAAGTAGACATAGTGTGTAAACTTTGCTACAGTGTCGTAGCTGCACCACAGAGCAACACTGCAAAGTTCACTAAACACAGATGTTTACATTTTTCATTTATTTTTTATATTGCAAACATTTGCACTGTTATCAGTATTTGCATTGCATTTTATATTATTTTTGACAATCTTTTAAGCTATTATTCAATACATTGTTATTGTTAAATAAATATCGTCAAATAATCGAGATCTCAATTTCAGTGAGAATAATCGTGATTATCATTTTTGCCATAATCGAGCAGCCCTAGGTGTGAAGACCTTTTACATTTTATTGGTGATGGTATGACCAGCATCTATTTAAGGAGGGGTTTGTTGAGAGGCTCGGGTGGTTTTATTCCCAGATGTGTTGCTGGTGAGCATGACAAAAAACCTCTGTACCAGAAAAAAGAGAGAATATATTCAAAGCTTTGATTGATTGATTGATTGATTGGTAATTTATTTCAACATGTGAACAATATACAAGTACATTTAGAAAAGAAATAAGAGAGAAAAAAATACTATACAAATTACATACAAAAAACCATTCTGATTAATTTACATGTTGAAAGGGAGTGGGAAGAATAGAATAGAATAGAATAGAATTCAACTTTATTGTCATTGCACATGCACAGGTACAGGGCAACGAAATGCAGTTTGCATCCATCCACAAGTGCTTAGTGATATAGATATATTACAATATATATTAGCAATAATATAGATATGTAAGTATATTACAGAAATGGGTCTATTATGTTATAATGTACACGGTATGAAGTATGTTGTGAATATTCTATAACTATAAGTATGTACAGGCTGTAGTGAGTACAAGCTATGTACAGGCTATGAACAGGATATAAATATGAAAAACTATACAGAATATGAAATAAATAACTTTACAGGAATCTGAGATATACAGCTATACAGAAATGGGAACTATGCAAGTTGTAAACAGTTGTAGGGTTAAAAATTATCGTATGTACAGAATGATTGTTTACACAGAGCTATACAGTAGTGCAGTTAAGGTAAGTGAGGGTGTGGATAATTTCTACAGAGGCTATATAAAGTGCTAGTGGTTGTGAGTGGTGGTTCACTCCATGTTATTATTGTGTGTTTGAGGGTACAGTTGTCCATTGTGTGTGTGTGTGTGTGTGTGTGTGTGTATGTTCAGTCCATGAGTTAACGTGGGTCAGATGTCAGGAGGCAGAGTTCAGGAGTCTGACAGCTGTGGGGAAGAAGCTGTTCCGGTACCTGGTGGTCTTAGTCCGGAGGCTCCTGTAGCGCCTCCCAGAGGGCAGGAGGGTGAAGGAGGGGGGAAGAAGTATACACTTATTTAATCCCACCCCTTTGCCATAAATTATCAGTGAATATTTAGTCAGCTTCCTTACTGATATAATTTGTAATAAAAATAGTGAACAGATTTCTGATATACTATATACTATAATATCACATCATGAATTTTTTGTTTGTTTGTTTGTTTTTAAATAGAGACATTCACTTAATTTAAATATTTTCCTTTTCTTTATAGATCGAGAAGATCATATTTTTATAACTCTTTTTGAACAGTTTTATGCTTGGACATTGCTTTAATTCCATATTCAGTTTGTTCCATAGTTTCACTCCATGAACAGAAACACAAAAGCCTTTTCTTGTAGTACGTACCTTCATTGTTTTGAAGTTACAAAAACCCCTTAAATTATAATTTCCTTCTTTCAAAAAAAACATACTCTGAATATTACCTGGCAGTTCTTTATTTTTTGCTTTGAATAGAATTTGTGCTGTTTAGAATTTCACTATATCGTCAATTTTCAATATTTCAGACTGCAAAAATAGTGAGTTTGTATGTTCCCTATAACCTGCATTGTGGATGATTCGAATTGCTTTTTTTTGAAGAGTAAAAAGTGAATGTAATGTGGTTTTATAGTTATTGCCCCAGACCTCTGCACAATAGCTTAAGTATGGTGAAACCAGTGAACAGTAGAGAATATGAAGTGATGTTCTGTCGAATACCTGTTTTGCCTTGTTTAGTACTGCAATGCTTCGTGATACTTTGGAATTAATATATCTTACGTGAGCTCTCCAGTTAAGTTTTTCATCTATTATTACCCCCAGAAATTTATTTTCACTGACTCTTTCAATATCAACACCATTTATTTGAATCTTTGCATTTGTATTTAAACTACTATTTCCAAATAACATCAGTTTAGATTTATTCAAATTTAATGATAATTTGTTTTTATCAAGCCAGAACTTCACTTTACTTATTTCATTAGTCATATCCTCCAATAAATTCTGCAGATCATCACCAGAGCAAAAAATGTTTGTATCGTCAGCAAAGAGAACCATTTTTAATACTTTGGACACTTTACAGATGTCGTTAATGTACAAGTTGAAGAATTTTGGACCCAAAACTGACCCTTGGGGTACACCACAAGCAATGTCCATACATAAGGAGCAACCACCATTTATTTTCACAAACTGCTTTCTGTCACTTAAGTAACTCCGGACCCAATCTAAAACTACCCCTCTGACACCATAACGTTCCAGTTTTCTTATTAATATATCATGATCTATAGTGTCAAATGCCTTTGTCAAGTCTATGAATAACCCAGCCACATATTGCTTTTTGTCTATGGAATTTGTGATGTATTCTATTGAATCTAATAGTGCCGATGATGTTGATCTGCTTGATCGGAATCCGTACTGACTCTCAGTGAGTAGTTTATGTTTATCTATAAATTTTTCCAGTCTGTTTTTAAACAGTTTTTCAAGAACTTTTGAGAATTGAGGTAGTAAAGAGACAGGCCTGTAGTTTGTGAAATGGTGTTTGTTTCCAGATTTGTATAGAGGTATAACTTTTGCTATTTTCATTCTATCTGGAAATCGACCAGTTTGAAATGATAAATTACAGATGTATGTAAATGGTTTTATAATAGCCTCAATGACTCTTTTAACCATTATCATATCAATATCATTACAATCCAAAGATTTGTGATTTTTACATTTTTTGACAATTTCAAGAACTTCATTTTCATCAACGGCTGTGAGAAACATAGAATATGGATTTCTGTCAATCAGTGTATCGGGTTTTTCCTGTGCTTTCCCAGGATGAGTGATTGTTCTTGCTAAATTTGGTCCAGCAGTTACAAAGAATTCATTGAGACTATTTGCCACAACATCCATATTGTATTCTTCATGGTCATTACAAATGAAATACTTGGGATAGTTCTTTTGTCCAGTCCCACATTTTATAACACTGTTCAGGATTTCCCATAATCTTTTATTATTATTTCTATTTATATCTAATTGCTTCTTATAGTGTTCCTTTTTACTAAATCTAAGTATATTAGTTAACCTATTTTTATATCTTTTGTATCTGATTTCAGCATCTTTAGTTCTCGTTCTTAAGAACTCTCTGTATAGAGCATTTTTCTTTATACATGCATTTTGCAGACCTTTTGTTATCCATGGACAGTCCATATATTTCTGTTTCCTACTATATTGCTTTATTGGACAGTTGGTATTGTACAGTAATGTAAATATTCTAAGGAATTTATTATAAGCACTATTAACGTCCTGTTCCTGATATACTTCACCCCAGTTTTCCTTCAATAAATCTTTTTTAAATGCATTCATTCTTTCTTCTGTTCTTACTCGTCTGTACTCTTTTTTACTGTCCATTTTATTGATCTTGTAATTCCTATCATAGATTGTAAAAATTGGAAGATGGTCACTTATGTTGTTAATCAGGAGTCCACTTACAGTCTTATTTTCAATGTCATTTGTAAAAATGTTGTCTATGAGAGTTGCACAATGTGATGTAATCCTGGTAGGTCTAGTAATTTTAGGGAATAGGTTCATACAGTGCATTGTGTTTATAAATTCCTCAGTGGTTTTATGTTTATTTGGGTTTAGCAAATCAATATTGAAGTCTCCACAAATGAAAACTTTTTTGCGAGCTATTTCAATAAATGTTTCTTCTATCCAGTCTTTAAATGTCTCAATACTACTACCTGGAGCTCTGTATATACAGCTAATGATTACATTTTTACTTTTTTCTTTACAAATTTCAACTGTAATACATTCTAGTACATTATCAATCACCATCGTCATCTTTTCCACCACATTAAATTTCAAGGATTTGTCCACATACAAGGCCACTCCTCCTCCTCCTTTGTTTCGCCTAGTTATAAATGTGAATTCATAACCCTCCAGTTCAAAGTCTGTTCCTTTTTCCATATTGATCCAAGTTTCTGATAAGGCAATGACACTAAATGGATGTGAAAACAGGTTAAGATATTCTTTGATATGACTAAAATTAGCATAGAGACTTCTACAGTTAAAGTGGATAATTGATAATTTATTCTCAGTTTTAATCCTCTGATTGTAGTCTTTATTTGTATAGTAGCAGCTAGGGCTGGGCCATATTATACCGTTCACGGTAATACCGGTATAATGTTAGGCAACGATAGGAAAATGAAATATCGCGATAGAATGGGAGTAAAACGCGCATGCGCAGTGCCTTTGTTTTCATACGCACATGGCCGATTGTTGAGTGAAACAGATGAACCAGAATTGGTTTGTAAAAATGGTGCAACTTCAGTGATGTGGAACTGGTTTGGTGTTTGTCCGTCAGATACACAACAAAGCACATTTTTTTGCAGAACATGCAAGCGGCCGTTGTTATTGTCATATTTGTCGGACTAAGATGCTCTTCAATCTGGGAGTAATCTGGGTCCTAAACTCCGTATACTTCAGGTCAAACAACACTGCAGCATCACTTAGAGTTAAAAACTGTCTAAATTCTTTCATCTTTAATAAAACGATCAGCATTGCTGCTTTACCAGGTGTAACTATAAAGTTTAACTTCCAGGCATCCATGAAAACAAAAGTTATTACATTTAACGGAGTTAGAAGTTAGCAGGAAGCTAGCGGAAGTTAGCTCGCTAGTTTCGCTAGTTACCTAAGCATGATATAGCATGTTCTGACGGAGAGATTTCTGAAAAAAATCAAACGTACAGCTCTGCTATCACTTCCAACATAAATGAAGACAGGAAACTAAACAGCAGTGACGTTTGTAGGGTTACTGAAGTTGGGCTAGCTGGTATATAATGATGTGCTACGTGATCGCTAGCGACACAGCTATGTTAGCATAACATAAACAGTGAAGCTGGAGGACGAACACTAACACTTTTCCACTTATAAAAGTTAACGTGAAGGTTCTTCATGGTTAGAGACAAATGCAATCGCATGGCAGGATGCTGTAAACGGACCAAACTTCAGTCAGGAGAACAACTGAGATAATCCATCCACAATACGAGGTTAGTCATTAATATACTGCAACAACATGGGAATAGAGCAGCTGCCAGAGAATTCAACATTAATGAATCAATGGTACAGAAGTGGAGGAAGCAAGAAGAATGAGTTTAATAAAGTTTGATTTATCTGACTGCTTTGTTTCGCTTAATGTGCCTTATAATCCCGTGCACCTTATGGTCCGAAAAATACGTACTGCACACTGCAGTTTAATGTTGCAAAGCACCTCTTTTTAACTTCAGTGGATATTATACATGGTTATGCTCAGGATATGTCAGCCCATTTCTACTGGAAATGCCTTTTGGTTAAACTTTCAGCAAGGAATTTGCATTTGCACTGTTACATTTTTATAAAGCTTTAATGTACATAAAAACCAGCTTCTTGTTTAAGTGAAAATAAATGGAAGGTTGTCTTTTTGCGCTAGTAATGTTGTGGAGTTGTATTTTGTCTCGCATCAATTATATCGTCGGTTATATCGTTATCGCAAATTTTCAAATATATATCGTGATAAATATTTTTGGCCATATCGCCCTGCTCTAGTAGCAGCAATTGTTATTGTTAGATGAGAAAAAGTTGTTGTCTGGATCTATTTCATATTCCAAGTCATGTGTATTGTGATCCATATAGTTAAATGTTTTCAGTTCCAATTGATCATATTCTGCAACTGTCTGACTGATGCAGCTGATTCTTCCAGATGTATCTGAGTTCTTCCTTCCAGTGTGTGTCATAAGTGAGTGTGTGGTTGTCTGTTACCTTGTTTGCCGTCCAGATCGTGTTGCTCACTGATATTTTTCGAGATCCGCCATATTTTTAATGGTCAGAACTTTGGCTTCCTCTGGTGATCCGTTTAGCTTTGAAAACAATTGAAAACAATTGAAAACAATTGAAGGCTCGTGTGGTTGTTTTTTCCATTTGGTCCCCTTCACATTGCCTTGCCACCGCTACAGTAAGGTTCTCTCTTTTTTCCACTGTATTTTCCACCTTATCGGTGTGGAGTACTTTTTGAGCTTTGCATGACAATAATTTAACTCAGAAATATCCACTGTAGGAACACTTTTCATTGCTGGCATATTTCTTAACAAACTATAGTTTAGTTGGCCTGAGTAGGACGCTGTTCAACCCCTTCCCAAGAGGGCTCAGGCTGATGATCTGGCCCCTGAGAGGAAAAGGCTTCTGGTCTTAGGGCTGCCTGAGCCTGAGATATGAACTCTGGGGGAGTCTTGTGTACCAACCACAAGGGTTGCCTACTCCAACCACTGGAGACTGTTTGCCGCCAGGTGTGCGGTCCACCAGTTGGACCCCCACAAGGCTGCAGCAGTTCCTGCAGTCCTAGCTGGAGGTGGGTAAATCTGCAGTCTCATTGCAAGGTATAGTTGCAGCGATCAAGGCGGTTCGTATTGTTCGCTCATCACTGCATGGGACTGACTTCTCCCCAATCTCCCAGTTTCTATGAGGTGCCCAGGCCTGGACTTCCAGTTCCCCCATGGAACCTGTACCTGGTCATTAGCCTTTCAGCATCCTCCGTTTGGGCCACTCAAGGACGCTGAGCTGAAATGACTGTCCCTCAAAACGGCCTTTTTGGTGGCCGTAACATCTGCAAGCTCCATGCTCTATCAGTCCACAGGGATTGCTGCAAAACGGGTGAACACACAGTTAGTCTATTCACACACACACACACACACACACACACACACACACACACAGGTAGAAAAGAAACAGAGAGCAACAAAGAACGAGAGCAAATAGAAAACAACTTTAATCTAACATTAATGTTGTTTGATGATGATAAAAACAAAGAAATCACAAAGTATGTTTTGATAGCAGGCAGGAAAGCCATGATTCTTGGGCAGTATAACTCAGGAAACTGGTGCTATTTATTATTCATGTTAACCAGGATTGGTTTGAACGTTTTACTTTTGCATTCCAACTCCAGTAGCACCATCCCAGCTGACACTGAGCAAGAGGAGATCTTTATCCTATTGTCAGAACCATTTGCACCCACAACAATTAACTAACAACAGTGACACTGACCCGCAAGCTTCACAGCAGAGGTGTTATGTGCTTCAACACTGTTTTTGGTTTTTGTCAGGTCATCTTGACACACTCTTATCAAAATATTGCAAAGACTGCATGTGCCATTTTGTGCAAGATTTCATGCAAGTCATCTGTTGCACTACGAGGAGTTTTTCCATCATAGTCAGAAATCGTATTGATCAACAAAGACACAGATTTTTTATATATGTATATATGTATACATACATATATACATACGTATACATATACATACACATTAGCACACTAGCATCTTGCACCCTGCTGTTATGTGCTGGATTGTCTAAAGGGCATCTTTACACAGCCTGCACCTGGGGTCATGCCTTTTATGGTAGATCTAAGCCACTTTCAATCTTGTGCTTAGAGCTTGCTTGTGGCTGTCTTCCTGATGTACTCATGGATGTTTGTTGTTTCATCCTGGACAGTGTTTCTGACACTCACTAGTCCTCTGCTTCCTTCCTTCCGCTCGTCATACATTTTCAAGTTGCTGAAAATTGAGGTGATTGTCCCAGTAGGTTATATGATCCACGACAGAGTGTAGGTGTTGATTATCCAGATCTCGTTTTTCCCATTCAGCTGACTCCTCGGGACTTGCCTCACTCTCTGCACGTATGTGGTGGTTGCGGCTTTCCTAGGGGCCTCTTCATGGTTCTGTTTGCCTGGGATTCCCAGGTACTAGCAGCTGCCCTTAGTGTCTGTGCTGTTGACTTCTGGTAGTGCTGTTCCCTCAATTTTGAAAACCTTCCCTCTCTTCATTACCATCCAACTATCCAGTGGCATTGCTATAGATCCTCATTTTGTGGACCAGAGAATTGATGTCTTATTCAAATGGCTTGAAGTTGACCTCTAGTGTTGTTCGCCATCTACCCATCAAATTCCTGTTCTTAGGGGGTTGTTGATCTTGTACAGTTTTAGGCATTCCCATATCTCACAGTTTGGTGAGTCTGTTCTTACAGTCTAAGGCATTTGCTCAGTATCCCAGTAGCTGGCATCTTGTCCCTTTGGTGTTTCTGCCTCTTCCCTTCTGGACCCCACTCATGTACTGAGCAATTTGCCTGTTTGTTTTAGCTGTTATGATGGCTCAAATGAGCTTCAAAGCTGTGGCTATTGGCCTGTAGTTGGGTGGGATCAGTCCCTTCCAGGAGGAGCAGGACTGTCTGGCCTTCAATTATTCATTCTGGATGAGTCTCATCCAGTAGCAACAAGTTGATTTGTGCTGCCAGATAGTCATGGAGTGCAGATACAGCTGGTTGCTGGCCAACTTTTTCATATCTCAGGTGGATATCCAAGGCTGCGAGTCTTTGCTTGGGACTTTCTAAGGTCTCGAGTGTGGGCAGCTTGCTGTACTTCACCTTAAAACTTTGAAAAGATTCACAAGGAGTAAATTAATGTTCATGTTTGTGCATCAAGAGCGGCACACGTCTTCAGAAAAAAGGGTGCAATTGATGCATTGTGTGATTTCCTTTGTTTGAGAAAAATCATGAAATCAGAGATCAACACCTGACAAAGTAACCAAGATATAATGACCTAAAAATGAAAGAAGCCTCAATTTTACATTATCTCATTCCAAGACAGGCAGTAAGGTGACTGCACTTTAACCAGGTTTTTGCTATGCTAAAATATAAATTCTCTTCTCAGACTTTAAATGAATTATTTTGTTTTGCCATTTGGCACCGGTAATTCAAAATAATTGAATTTAGTTTGTCTAAACAATATGGGATTCATTTTGCATGTAGGGCAGATAGTCTGACTGTCTGCAAAAGAAATTGAATTGTGTCAAGACGGTGAAAAAACCATCAGCGTAATAATAAAGAAGAGACAATCATTTCTGGGCTGGAAAATGGATTCCATTTGTGTCTGAGGCACATTTCATTGTAGATCACACAATGAGTGACACAGTTCATGGTACAGAATTCATCAATTAATTTGCATCCACCTCCATTCATCCACCCCTCCTATGCTCTCTCTCTCTCTTGCTTTTCTATTCTCTCTTTTGTCTATTGTATTCAAGGCATTTCTACTTTTTTCATGTTACCACTGAGTGGCACCTCTCCATTTTTAATCAACGACTTTAGGACTAAAGATAGTGCCTATTCTTCAGTCCAGTCAATGAGGTTTGGCTGTGTTATTGAATTATTCTATCAGCCGTCTGTCCCCACGATAAAGAATACATCCTATTGTTAAGAAATAGATTCCCATCTGGGAGAAGGAAAAAGGGAGTGTGGGAGAAGAATGGCTCTGTCATGTTCCCACCACCCTCATCTCTTGTGCTTGCCATGGATAACATCAGAGTCAGAGCCAGGAGGTTAAATCTGAGAGCTTTGTCAGGTGGAAATATGATGAACTGCATATATTACCAAGATTAAAATGAAATGAGTTGACATTAGACCAAAGCATGACTCAATTATCACAATGTGAAGCAACAACAGGAAAAGTGGAGCCATGGGCAAAGGTTCTGTTCACACGTGGCAACATTGTGGGTCCTAAGTTGACATCAAGTACATTGGTTCACACCTGATATTAGAATGCACCTCTGCATGCATCTCAAGTGATCAGATGCCACTTTATATGCAAATAAACGTGACTTTGAAGAAGAAATCTCTATGTGGTCGTTTTGCACCTCCTTGTAGCAGAGGTTCATGTTTTATTTACTTATTTCCAGACTTTTGGTAATAGGAATTGTAATTTGGGGTTTGCGAGTTTTAGTGGAGTGTAGACTGAAAATGCTTGTGATGCGTGCATGTCCACGTAAAGCAAGGTAAAGTCATACATGAATCAATGAATCAGCTTAAAGTAACTGAAACCAAAAGCAATAATGTTTTGACAAATTTATACTCACTATAGCTGTGGTTCAGCTTGACGTGTATTCAACCTGACGCTGGCCCCAGGACTTTGGCCACATGTCGCCATTTGCAAGGATGTTCATAGCAAGTATAAACTGTCAGTTTATTCAACCCTTCAAAGTTAGATCACAATCATGCAAATGATCTGGTCTTAACTGAATCAACTAATAAAAATAATATAGGACAAAAGTTAAAACCGTTACGTCTCATTTGCCTACCAGGTCGGAGACGTTCAGGTTTATTAATAATAATAATAATAATAATAATAGTAATAATAATAAATGTTATTTATAAAGTGCCTTTCAAGACACCCAAGGACACTGTACAATAGGATGAAACACATAATAGAACAATGACACAATGAAGAACAATAAAACAAAAGCACAAGATAAAATTAACTAACAGTGGGTTCAAAGTGAATATGCAGATGTGAACAGATGGGTTTTGAGTTGAGATTGAAACTTGGGGAGAGAACCAATGTTTCTTATATCTGGGGGTAGAGAGTCCCACAGCCTGGGAGCAGAGCAGCTAAAAGCTCTGCTTCCCATGGTGGTGAGGCGGAAGGAAGGTACAGCAAGCTGGATAGAAGAAGAAGAACGAAGTGAGCAGGCAGAAGAGGTAGTGCTTAACAGGTCAGAAAGGTAAGGAGGTGCAAGGTTATGAATGGCCTTGAAGGTGAGCAGAAGAAGTTTGTATATTATCCAAATATATGGATAATATACAATGGGGCGATCGTGGCTCAAGAGTTGGGAGTTCGCCTTGTAATCGGAAGGTTGCCGGTTCGAGCCCCGGCTTGGACAGTCTCGGTCGTTGTGTCCTTGGGCAAGACACTTCACCCGTTGCCTACTGGTGGTGGTCAGAGGGCCCGGTGGCGCCAGTGTCCGGCAGCCTCACCTCTGTCAGTGCGCCCCAGGGTGGCTGTGGCTACAATGTAGCTGCCATCACCAATGTGTGTGTGAATGGGTGGATGACTGGATATGTAAAGCGCTTTGGGGTACTAGTAAAGCGCTATATAAATGCAGGCCATTATCCAGCATTTCACAGGGAGCCAGTGAAGTTCCTGAAGAACAGGAGTGATGTGCTGGTAGGAGGGGTTCTGGTGATAACGCGAACAGCAGAGTGCTGATTAGAAGATCATTAGTTTACTTTAAGTAAAGCAGTTTCTGTACTGTGACATGAACAAAAACCAGATTGAAATCTCTTATAGATGTTATTATTAACCAGGTGTGAATGAAGTTAAACTGCAAATACTTTTTCGAGTATTTTAGAGATGAAGGGTAGATTAGAAATCGGACAGAGGTTGTTAAAGTTGTTAGGATCTAAAGAAGGTTTTTTTCAGTATGGGAGTGACTGAAGCAATCTTGAATAAGAAGGGAACGAAACCGGTGATGAGTGAAGAGTGAATGATAGCAGAGATGAGTGGGAGTAAGGAAGAGAAGCAGGATTTCACAAGCCCTGTAGGCATAGGGTCAAGTTGACATGTGGCAGACTTTGATTTACAAATAAACTCAGAAATATCAGATAAATCAAGAAGATGAAAAGTGGAAAACGGCTCAAAATAGAGAGAAGGTTCTGGAGAGGGAGCAGACACAACATCCAGTCCAGTCAGGTCACATGCAAGGCACTCTAGGGGACTAAAGGTATCAACGATAACTGGCAGGACATTTAAGTGCTGACGAAAAATGATCGTGAGACCACCCCCACGACCTGAGCAGCGAGGTTTAGAAAAGTAAACAAACCCCGGAGGAGTAGATTCATTGAGCTCAGAAAAGTCATCAGGTTGTTGCCAGGTTTCAGTTAAACAGAAAAAGTCAAACTTACAGTCAGATGTGAGGTCTTGGATGAGAGGTCCCTTATTTGTCAGTGAGCGGATGTTTAGAAGACCAAAGTTGAGTGGAGTATTTTCTTTTTCGCTAATCGCGGTGGACGCCCTGGTCAGGTGGGCTAGAGATCGGTGGTTGACAGCCCGATGAGGTTTCCTGCGAGGTTGGCGAGTAGCAGACCAAAACGAATTAATTTTGTCTGCTTTGTCTGGAGTTGAGGAAAATCCTGCGGGACCCACGATGGCTGTATCTCCGGCGAGGCTTGGAAGTGATGTCCAGGTGGTAGTGGAGCTCCGCCGGCGATGGGAGCGGCAGCTGACCGCGAAGGCACAGGAGCTCAGCGGCCGTATAGTGGAGCAGTCCAGCCGTAGGATGGTAGACAAGCGTCAGGAGAATCCAGAATAGTGCTGACCAGCTCCAAAACATCTTGGCCCACATCTTAGACAATGTGGAGGAAAAAGAGCAGAGCCTCAGATCAGATCTGTTAGCTGTTACTCTTTCAAGGATGTTTGATATGAAAGGAAGGTTGGAGATTGGCCTATAATTAGCTAAGACTGCTGGGTCTAGAGATGCTTTTTGAGTAAAGGTTTAACTACAGCCAGCTTGAAGGCCTGTGGTACATAGCCGATTATTAGAGATAGGTTGATCATATTTAAGATCGAAGAATTAATTAATGGCAGGACTTCTTTGAGCAGTTTTGTATGAATGGGGTCTAAAAGACACGTTGATGGTTTGGAGGAAGTAATTATTGAAGTTAACTCAGAAAGATCAATTAGAGAAAAAGAGTCTAACTTAACATCAATGGTACTAAGAGTAGCTGTAGATAATATTACATCTGTGGGATGATTATTGGTAATTTTTTCTCTAATGATAAAAATTTTATTTGTGAAGAAGTTCATGAAGTCATTACTAGTTAACGTTAAAGGGATGGTTGGCTCAACAGAGCTCTGACTGTTTGTCAGCCTGGCTACAGTGCTGAAGAGAAACCTGGGGTTGTTCTTATTTTCTTCAATCAGTGATGAATAGTAAGATGTTCTGGCTTTGCGGAGGGCTTTCTTATAAAGCAGCAAACTATTTCTCCAGGCTAAATGATGATCCTCTAAATTTGTGACACGCCATTTCCTCTCCAGCTTACGAGTCATCTGCTTTAGGCTACGTGTTTGAGAATTATACCACGGAGTCAGGTACTTCTGCTTTGAGACCTTAGTTTTCACAGGAGCTACAGTATCCAGAGTCGTACGTAGTGAGGAGGTTAAATTATTAACAAGATGATCAACTGCTGTTGGGGTAGTGTTTAGATAGCTGCTCTGCTCTATGTTGGTACAGGGCATTTCGAGATGATAACAGTGGGTGGATTATATTCTTAAACTTAGTTACAGCACTTTCAGAAAGACATCTACTTTGATAAATTCTACTCTCCACTGCTGTGTAATCAATTATTGTAAATGCAAATGTTATCAGGAAATGATCAGACAGGAGAGGGTTTTCAGGAAACACTGTTAAATGTTCAGTTTCTATGCCATATGTTAAAACAAGATCTAGAGTGTGATTAAAGTGGTGGGTGGGTTCTTTTACAGTTTGAGAGAAGCCAATTGAGTCTAATAACAGCCATGTTGAGGCTGTCATTCTTAGCATCTACATGGATGTTAAAATCACCCACAATAATTATTTTATCTGAACTGAGCACTAAATCAGATAAAAAGTCTGAGAAATCAGACAGAAACTCTGAGTAAGGCCCATGTGGACGATAGATGATAACAAATACACATAAAAGGGGTGTTTTTTGTTTTGTTTTTTTATTTTTTGCTCATAAGCAGAGAGTGCTTGCTAGTGCTATCCTTAGACGTTAAACGTGATGAAACTATTCAGGAAAAAACGCCGCGTATATATTGTTTATCATGACTCTACGTGGCCTATCAACACAATTTAAAAACTGGTATACATCACCTTGTTGCTTTGTCATCCTAAAGTGGTCATGTGATTGGCTTACCACGACTACTATATTCTTCCTCATGTGATTATTTTGCCCCCTTAGCTCCAGGTGTTGTGCCAAAAAGTGATCGTCTGTTAGAAAGTGATTGCCGTCCGCGTGAGCGCACAGCTGCTGAAAGCTGTAGCGCCCAGATTACTTACAGCTACTTCTGTGTAACTGATATAAGATGCGGTAAGCTGAACACAGCTTCAACTGTCTGTTTGTTGAAAAATAGTAACGCGACCGCACCACTTTTTTTTTTTTTAGTAACAGCGTTGTATCAATAGAAATAAATGGTAAATGGACTGATTCTTATATAGCGCTTTTCTACTCTACCGGAGTACTCAAAGCGCTCTATACAACATGCCTCATTCACCCATTCACACCCACTCATACAAGCACTTCCTTCTATACTTAAGTGCAATCTAAGCATTCACACACATTCACGCTCCGATGGACGCATTGGAGAGCAACTTGGGCTCTGTATCTTGCCCAAGGATGCTTGGCATGCAGACTGGGGAAGCCAAGGATCGAACCACCAACCTTAGTAACGCCGTTATTCCCATCACTGCCACCGGCAGATAGAAGAAGTGGCTGAAATCCTCCTAGTGGCACAAAGCTTGACTGAAATACAGGGGCACTAATCATGGCAGCACAAGAACAAGCTCTGAGCACAAGATCCATAGAGGCTGGGGTCTATCACACCAGGCAAGACCCCAGGTGCAGGCTGTGTAAAGATGCCCCAGAGACAATCCAGCACATAACAGCAGGGTGCAAGATGCTAGCAGGCAAGGCATACATGGAACGCCATAACCAAGTGGCCGGCATAGTGTACAGGAACATCTGTGCCGAGTATAACCTGGAAGTCCCGAGGTCAAAATGGGAGATGCCCCCAAGGGTGGTGGAGAATGACCGAGCTAAGATCCTGTGGGACTTCCAGATACAGACGGACAAAATGGTGGTGGCTAACCAACCGGACATAGTGGTGGTAGACAAACAGAAGAAGACGGCCGTAGTGATCGATGTAGCGGTTCCGAATGACAGCAATATCAGGAAGAAGGAACACGAGAAGCTGGAGAAATACCAAGGGCTCAGAGAAGAGCTCGAGAGGATGTGGAGGGTGAAGGTAACGGTGGTCCCCGTGGTAATCGGAGCACTAGGTGCGGTGACTCCCAAGATAGGCGAGTGGCTCCAGCAGATCCCGGGAACAACATCGGAGATCTCTGTCCAGAAGAGCGCAGTCCTGGGAACAGCTAAGATACTGCGCAGGACCCTCAAGCTCCCAGGCCTCTGGTAGAGGACCCGAGCTTGAAGGATAAACCGCCCGCAGGGGCGTGCTGGGTGTTTATATAGATAGATAGATAGATAGATAGATAGATAGATAGATAGATAGATAGATATGAATATTTAAGCTTTATTTTCTATTCTTTAGTATGCATTTATATGTATATGCTGGTACTTGACATTTTATAGAATCACTCTTGGTTTAGTTAGAGCCCAAGACAGTAATAAACCGTACTTCTACACACCTTTGTGTCTGTGTGTCCGTTTGTACCTACATGATGGTGTGTGTACAGTGTTGCGTGAAACTGCTTACCTGGAAAATTGTTAGGTTGATAAACCCACTGTGACCCCCCCCCCCCCCCCCCCCACTTCACTATGTCATCTGCTGACATGTGCAGAAAAGTGGAATGTAACTCTCTGTGCAGGTGTGTGTGTGTGTGTGGGTGTGTGTGTGTGCGTGTGTGTGTTCATACGTTCACTCTCAGGTTCATCTTGTTGTGATTTCCTGGATGTTATTGCCTGATTGTGACGATAACAGGTCTCTGTCAGCAGTCTGCAGAAAACCAGCTATAAGCATTTCTGCCCCTTTAGTACCAACAGAGAGCCTCTCTCTCACACACACACACACACACACACACACACACACACACACACACACACACACTTTGTTAATGCTGCCATATATATCAGGCTTCCTACTGCACTTCATTAGTTTTGGGATCATTGCTGCTGGCTCTTCTCTGCATTCTAGCTCCTCTTAATAAAACTAAATTAAAAACTTACTGCAAAGTTATTGCAACTCCATAATTGAAGTGCACATTAACTGTTGTAGAATGTCAGTCACAGTAAAGTCACATTCTTTTATTAAAATAACACAATAGATTTGAAATCTTAACCCATAGCAGAACTTTAAAATGAAACAACCCGCTGTTAAAATAGACCATTATTTTTAATTTTCACTGTTTTCACTGTTTTGGTCACATTGTGTCAGCTAAAAGCATCAGCTTTTGTTTCAAACTGATCTGAGTTGTGTTTGAACAATCTTTGCAGGTGATGAGAGCGCAAACACATGAGCCCAGTTAAGATAAGAGCATGCTTGTCATATTTTTCTGACTTTAACAAGATTTTAAATTGTGAATTTGTCACTCATGGTGACACAGCTAAAGTACCATTTTGATGTCATGTCATTTTGTGTGTTTAAGTCAGTGTATGGTTGTTACGCCCCTAGTCTAGGCGGGTAGGGACGCACATAAGGTTGGAGGAGAGAGAGACAAATCCCCGCCCTGGTTCCCAAGCCAAACATCCAAACCAGTTGTGAGTAAAAAAAGTGATTTTATTTAAGGACAAGAAGCATAGCTCCAGGGTGAGCCCAGGCCAAAATAATAAACAAAACCAACTAAGTCCCACCAGAAAAGACTAACTAAACCCTAAGAAAGAAAAAAAGAACAAACAAATGACAGAGCTATCCCTCGCTCCCTGACCAAGAAAACAGGAGAAAACGATTCCAAAAGAAAAGGCAGCTCACCCCTTCCGCTTCAGCCCACGAGTGCTTTTACAATTCACACTCCCACAAATACACAAGATAAACACAGGCTGGGAAAACCAGGGTCAGGACTGCGACGGCTCCACACTCTCTCTCTCTCTCTCTCTCTCTCTGGAGCTGTCAGAGCGGCTTTTTGAATGTGGTCACCTGTTCCATGGTCCAATCAGCTGCTCACTACTCTTCATTAGGGGAGGGACCTGTAAAGAGTCTTAAACACAGTAAAGAGACAGAACAAACAGCCCACACAGTGTTCTTATGGCCACAGCCGTAACACCCCCCTTCCCAAAATCAAAGACATCTCCTTTGTAGATGTTTTGGACAGTCATGTTTAAGGGAAAACACGGGATAGGGCATCCGCTAACACATTCTCTGTGCCCTTTTTATGACGGATTTCCAAATTGAAGTCCTGCACCAGGAGGGACCACCTCATCAGCCTTTGGTTCGAGTTCCGCATCCGCATTAGGAATACCAAGGGATTGTGGTCGGTATAAACAATCACAGGCGAGGGACTGCCACCGACATACACCTCGAAATGCTGCAATGCAAACAGCAGAGAGAGGGCCTCTTTCTCAATCGTGCTGTACCCTCGCTGATGGACATTGAATTTCTTTGAGAAATAGCCGATTGGGTGATCCACACCATGATGGTCTTCCTGCAGCAATACGGCACCTGCCCCGTTTGCACTGGCGTCCACTTCCAACTTAAAAGGGCGTGCAAAATCAGGGGCGGCCAGCACTGGCGCACTGCACAGGAGAGTCTTAACAGCCCGGAACGCACTCTGACACGCAGAGGTCCACACAAAAGGTCTCAACACACTAGTGAGGCTAGTGAGAGGTGCGACCACGTCCGCGAAGTTTTGACAGAAACTCCGGTAGTAGCCCACCATGCCGAGGAAACGGCGAAGCTCACGCCTAGTCTGAGGGGCAGGAAAATCCAGTATGGCCTGGATTTTGGCCGAGATAGGGCGCACTTGCCCCTGACCCACCTGCTTTCCTAAGTACGTTACCATGGCTTTACCAAAATCACACTTGGCGAGGTTGAGGGTGAGGGATGCCCTTTCCAAGCGATGGAACACATCAGTGAGTGTCTCCATATGCTCTGACCAGGTGTCTGAATAGACGACAATGTCATCCAAATACACTTCACACTTACAGACGCCGCCCAGCACGATATTCATGAGCCGTTGAAATGTGGCGGGAGCGTTGCGCAACCCGAAAGGCATGACAGTGTACTGGAGAAAATGGTCAGGAGTAACAAAAGCAGAGATTTTGGCCGCACGTGATGTTAGGGGAACTTGCCAATAGCCCTTTAACAAGTCCAGCTTGGTAACGAAGGTCGCAGAACCGACCCTATCAACACAATCCTCCATTCTGGGCAGAGGATAGGAGTCAGGCTTGGTCACACTGTTCACCTTCCGAAAATCTGTACAAAACCGTGGGGTCTTATCCGCTTTAGGCACTAGGAGACATGGGGAACTCCACGCACTAGAGCTAGGGACAGCAAGACAATTCTCCAACAGATAAGAGACTTCTGTCTGGAAAAGAGCACGCTTAGTGGGATTCACCCGGTAGGCATGCTGTTTGATTGGAGGATGGTCCCCCACATCGATATCATGCTCCAACACGGTGGTACAGGATGGAGTGTCCGAGAAAAGATTAGGATGATTTTCAATCAACCGACACACGTCATTTCGGACATCATCGTCTACCCCAGTTAAATGTGACCTTAAATCACGTAGGATTTCAGAATTCCTAAGTCGTGCGCAGCCCACAGCACAACCGAAAACCAAATCGTCACCTACTGGGTCATACCGAGTTTCGGAAACCGGCACCCCCACAGTCGCAACTGTTGACACACCACCAGCAAAGTAGGGCTTCATCATATTAATATGACACACATGGCACTTTTTCCTTCGCTCTGGGGTGTCGATGACATAATCCGTGTCACTCAATTTCGCCTGCACTGTATACGGACCACTGAACTTGGCCTGGAGGGAAGATCCAGGGACCGGTAAAAGTGTTAAAACTTTATCACCAACCTCAAATTTTCGCTGCACAGCCTTCACATCAAACTTCCTCTTCATCCTACCTTGTGTTGCACTGAGAGCATCCCGTGCAATTGCGCACGCTTTATGCAAACGCTCTCTGAAAGAGCTCACATAGTCTAACACATTTTCCTTAGGGGCAACAGTGTCGGACAGGAAGTTCTCCTTAAGCAATCGCAAGGGTCCACGCACTGTGTGACCGAACACCAGCTCAGCAGGGCTAAATCCTAACGACTCCTGCACACTTTCTCTCACTGCTAAAAGAAGCAGCGGCAACCCCTCATCCCACTCCTTTTGAGACTCAAGGCAAAATTTCCGCATCATCGATTTCAATGTCTGATGAAACCGCTCGAGCGCACCTTGCGACTCCGGATGATAGGCACTAGATTTCCGATGTTTAATGCCAAGTGACTGCAAAACCTGAGCAAAAATCCTAGACATGAAATTAGAGCCTTGGTCAGTTTGAACAGCTTTTGGTAAACCAAAAATAGAGAAAAAGTTCACCAATGCCTTAACAACTGGTTTAACCTTAAGGGTGCGCAACGGAATTGCCTCGGGAAAACGGGTAGCAACACACATCAGAGTCAAGAGGTACTGGTGACCCGATTTTGTTTTAGGGAGCGGACCAACGCAGTCGATGAGGATGTGTTCAAAAGGTTCCCCTAAAACTGGAATAGGGTGTAATGGAGCGGGTGGAATGACTTGGTTAGGCTTACCACTAATCTGACAGGTGTGACAAGAACGACAATACTGAGCAACGTCATTCTTCAATCCTGGCCAAAAGAAATGACGCAGAATGCGGTGATAGGTTTTCCTAATACCTAAATGTCCAGAAAAACTGTCATGGGCAAGACCAAGAACTTTGGGTCGGTACTGTTGAGGCACCAGAACCTGTTTAAACACATTCCAACCCAAATCACCAGCTGTAGGCGGATACCAAGTACGCATCAACACGTCATCCTCGACACTATAAACACGAGGGTACTGGTCGCTAGAGTTGGCCGCGGAAAAACAACTCACAAGAGTTGGGTCACTCTGCTGTGCCGAAACCAACTCCTTTTTGTTGATTTCCAAAGACAGTTGAGGTGTCACTGATGGGCTAATAGGCAGCATCGCCTCAGAGTCGCCCGTCAGTGGAACACGGGTTTCAGATTCAGACTCCGGCCCACCACCAGCACAGAGAAAAGAATCAGATAAATCCACGTCACCGTACTTGCGCCTATGCGCACGAGTTACCGCGCAAGCAGGAAAAACAGAGGAGGAATGCTCCTCAGCGACAGGGTTAGGTAATGAAATATCAGGCACCGGTATCTCAACCACTCTCGGGGTAGAAAACACTTTTCCGTTAGCCAAATCATTCCCCAGAATCATCGCAACTCCGGGCACTGGCAACTGGTCGCGCACGCCAACCGGTACCGAACCCGAAACGAGCGGCGATTGAAGAAACACATTGTGCAGTGGCACACGCAGTACATCCATTTTTACACCCCAGACAAGAGCATCCGAACCACAAAAAGAGTCATCAGAAAAAGGTAGAATACCCTTCAAAATAAGAGTCTGCGCGGCCCCAGTGTCACGCAGAATCATGATCGGCACCCGATCCTCCTCTTTTTCATTCAACGAAACAAACCCCTCCGACACAAAAGGGCGGTAGCTCTCATCAAAGCCTTCACTTCCCACTCCATTGCTAGGTGAAGTGGAAGCTGACATAGAACGAACGAAACCCACACTTTTCGGCTTCCTCACCGTGTTGGCCTGCTCCCTGCGCTGTAGTGATGGGCAAGCAGCAACGAGGTGCCCGATTTCATGACAATAAAAACATTTGCGATCTGACATAGGAATAGCAGCAGAACGTGTCTGGCGCTTAGGGGAAACCCTATAACTTCTGACAGGACGAGGTGAGGAAGTGTACTCACGGCGCTCTGTCGAAAGTGCAGCACGATGAGTTAACACAAACTCGTCGGCAAGGACCGCGGCTTTAGACAGTAACCCCACCTTCTGCTCATTAAGATACACAACAATGTTTTCAGGGAGACATGTCTTGAACTCTTCCAGCAGGATCAACTCCTTTAGCTGAGTAAAGTCCTCCGCGTGACTGGCAGCCACCCACTTGTCAAATAAGACAGTTTTCTCACGTGCAAATTCCACAAACGTTTGACTATCAAGCTTGCGACAGGCACGAAACTTCTGTCGATACGCCTCTGGGACAAGTTCATAAGCCCGCAAAATAGTGGATTTGACAACCTCATAATCCAAGCTGTCCGCAATAGAAAGACTCGCACAGACCTCCTGCGCTCTTCCTATTAATTTGCATTGCAGCAACAGACTCCAGACGTCCTTTGGCCATTTTAAAGTGGTTGCGATGCGCTCAAAAGCAGTGAAATATGAGTCAACCTCTCCTTCCCTAAAAGGAGGTACCAAAACAATCTGTTTGCTAGCGTTAAACTGGTCTATGGTGGGAGTGTCGGGGAGTGTACTTACAGGAACGGGAGCAGCGTCACTCGCTCGAGAACGATCAAGCTCCATAGCTCGAATGCGGAGATGCATGAGCTCGACTTCCTTAGCCTTAGCCGCCAACTCCACCTCCTTCAAGCGAAGGGCAAGCCTGAGATCCTCCGTCACCAAACCCGCCCCAACCTGGCCAGCCGGGTCAAATACAGGAGACTGAATGGCGACAGGAGCTTCCGCCCCCGACGGCATCCGCCCCTTGGAAGGCTTTGGGACGGCCCCAGCAGCTTCCGCCCCCACTGCCGTCTCCAAACTCCCAGACCCACTCGGCGAGGTTTTCTGCCCCCCAAACACTCCCCTGTCCACCAGTCTCTCCACCAAACAGTGTTTAATTTCCGCCTTCTTAGCATTCAACGGAACATCCACCCTGAATAAGTTAGCCACTACCAACAAATCTGCTTTTGTGCACCGCTCCAACTTTTCAATGGAGGGACGTTGCGCAAAATCATCCATGTCAAACGACATCACGAGCAAAGCGAAAAAGGAAAACACAACTCCGCAGACACCCAACCGCATTCGCGCACTCCAGAGCCGCAAAACTCACGCACGACGTTTCCCCCCCACCACAAACGCAAAAAGGAAACGAACCAATCACACGAACGAAAAGGGACGAGCCCCCATTTATGTTACGCCCCTAGTCTAGGCGGGTAGGGACGCACATAAGGTTGGAGGAGAGAGAGACAAATCCCCGCCCTGGTTCCCAAGCCAAACATCCAAACCAGTTGTGAGTAAAAAAAGTGATTTTATTTAAGGACAAGAAGCATAGCTCCAGGGTGAGCCCAGGCCAAAATAATAAACAAAACCAACTAAGTCCCACCAGAAAAGACTAACTAAACCCTAAGAAAGAAAAAAAGAACAAACAAATGACAGAGCTATCCCTCGCTCCCTGACCAAGAAAACAGGAGAAAACGATTCCAAAAGAAAAGGCAGCTCACCCCTTCCGCTTCAGCCCACGAGTGCTTTTACAATTCACACTCCCACAAATACACAAGATAAACACAGGCTGGGAAAACCAGGGTCAGGACTGCGACGGCTCCACACTCTCTCTCTCTCTCTCTCTCTCTCTGGAGCTGTCAGAGCGGCTTTTTGAATGTGGTCACCTGTTCCATGGTCCAATCAGCTGCTCACTACTCTTCATTAGGGGAGGGACCTGTAAAGAGTCTTAAACACAGTAAAGAGACAGAACAAACAGCCCACACAGTGTTCTTATGGCCACAGCCGTAACAATGGTCGGGGTGGAGGAGGGGGGCGGGGGGGAGTAGAAAAGCGCCGCGTAAGAACCATGAGAACTGTTTACATTAGGATCATGTTGGCTACCAAATGAGTTTAGGTTTAAGTTTATGAGCCAGATAACACACACCAATTAGTTAAACTGCAGGAATGTCTAGACCTGGATGACCTCTAATCTTCTGCTTCTAAAGTCAGCATGTCTCCATGCTAAAGTATATAGTTAGGGCTGCAGTAGGTGTAGGCCGCTGGGGGATTCCCATGATGTGTTTCTTCTTCACTCAATATGTGTTAATAGACCTCTCTGCACTGAATCATATCTGTTATTAATCTCTGTCTCTCTTCCACAGCATGTCTTTATCCTGTCTTCCTTCTCTCACCCCAACCAATCACAGCAGATGGCCCCGCCCCTCCCTGAGCCTGGTTCTGCCGGAGGTTTCTTCCTGTTAAAAGGGAGTTTTTCCTTCCCACTGTCGCCAAAGTGCTTGCTCATAGGGGGTCATATGATTGTTGGGATTTCTCTGTATGTATTATTGTAGGGTCTACCTTACAATATAAAGCACCTTCAGGGGACTGTTGTTGTGATTTGGCGCTGTGTAAATAAAATTGAATTGAATTGAGTTTGCAGCGTCATTTCTTTTCTCAGTGAACTGCTCACTTTTCATGTTTGTTTCAAAACATTAAAAGAAAGCAAGTGTCAGCTGGAAGCTTCTGATTGGGACTCAACCAGGCGGTGACATGTCCACTGTCTATGTCCATCTTTTACAAACACCCAGTGTATTGCAATGACTCTTCTGGTGCTTGTATAGCAGTGTTGCACAGGGATTCTTCTTTAATAGCAGGAAGCAGTCTTTGAGATGTTCAGAGTGGCGCTCGGGTTGATTCTGTTCTACTGTTAGGTTTTTCACGACAGTAGAACAATATTAATTAGCTACATCTGCCTCGTCTGTCAGTTTAAACCGTGAAAGTGATGAAGAGCACCAATAAAAGGAAAGGCTGCCTCCAGGATATCTTTTACAGTGATGTGTGATTCTGTTGTGCATTTAGCCAACCTCAGTGTTAGAGTCCATCACAGATGGGGCCAAATAAAATTTAAGATGCTAATTATCAGTATCATTTGCAGTGAAATGCCGCAGTGTTGGAGCAGCTGTCATTAAGAAGAGCAGCGAGCTGAGTTGGACAAACTAGAGTTAAGGAAAGACGAGGTTCTATTTTGATCCACTTTAACCAGTTTTTATCTCCAATATTTTTATCTTACCTGTTTTCACTACAACTGCAAATATAAGCTGCTACTTTCTGAATGAGGGCAAAAGATGAAAACCCCAAAAGAATATCCAGGCCTCATTTCCTTGCGATTTATTTCATGGTGTTATTTGTTCTTTTTTGGCTATTTGTTTGTTGTAGCTGCTGGAAACGTGGCTTCGTGCAGTGTCACATCAGCCGTGCAACGGCTCTGGACCAGCTGTATTTATAGATCAGCCCGTCAGAGGATGGAGCCAGCAGCCAGAGAGTAATGATGTGCTACAAATGGGACTCATCCAAAACTCATCCACACACACAGTCCTATTAACCTCCACACACACAAAGAAACACACAATACACAGACCACACAGTGACACAAAGTCATTTATGGTATCTTTTTTTATAGGTTAAATGCTTTAAACAGTCATTTGGCAAGTTCTTCAAACTGCTGCGAGAACAAAATAATGGGAGGGCTACTTTGCACCAGCACATCTAGAAATTTCTGCCGAGGCCTCTGTAACTGCACAAGATCGACGCTCACATTGGTGAGATGCATGGCCACAGTGACCCTGTGAGGCTCAATGTGAAGCCGAGGGCAGACACAGAGTTCACACAGCAGGGGACTTAATAGCCTCCTGAGAAGATTGCAGTTCTCAAAGCACAATGAAAGAAAAAAAATCAGTTAAAGTGACGGATACAAGATTACAATAACCACAAGAAGCCCCTCTGTTTAGGCTTGGTGCTGGACTGGATGAGTTGAAGGGATGCTCTCTCTGCTGTGATTGGTTTTGTGGCATTCAACAAACTCACAACAGTGGCAAATGTGTCTGCAGCAGATATGGTGAATCAGGAGTTAGCTTTAATAAATGTCAAAACATCTCAAATGTTTTTTGTTTCACCTTGGATGAAAGCACACATCATCCAATAGATCTCTGTACCCGCCTCAAAGAAATATTTTTTAACACTTTGTGTCTTAGTTTGTGTTTTGTTCTTTTGTGAGTGTCTTTATTTTCCTCCTGTGTGAGTTTGTTCTTGCTTGGTTTGTCAATGTAATTCAATTCAACTCATATATCACCACAACAAAAGTTGAGTCAGTGCATTTTATATTGTAATGTAAAGATACTACAAACAACCTTTGGTGACAGTGGGAAGGAAAAAACCCTTTTAACAGGAAGTAACAGCCGAGTGCTTTTTTCTTTTGTTCTTACACGAGACACCAGTTTGCACTGGTGCAACTCCTCTGCAAATCTGGCTCTTAGTATTTCCCCATATCTGCGGTAGTTTCCATCTCAGAAAGCTTTTTTGGTTTTGGATGTTTGTTTTTGGTAGTGACGTGAAACTGCAGTTGTGCAGAGAATGTATCAAGGCTTTGAAATAATCCAACATTAATCACCACACTGAAGAAGACTAACATCACAAACTGTGTCGCAAATATTACCCTCACCTTTTCAAATGTTCTGTTAAGAGTAAAAAAGTAAAAAAAAGTACCATCCAGCATGGAAATACCGAAATTTCCCACTTGTAATGGTGGTAAAGTACAGCCTGTGGCTTATTTGGCTTTCCTACTGAGTCTGAGCTCAGGTTTCATGCAAAGCCCAGTGGGTTGTGACTCCTTCACACAGAACAGGAGTTAAAATTTTACAAAAGTCTTGAACACCTTGAAATGAAACTTATAATAGGTGTTTGGATGTTTGAGTGGTTCTGATTCCTTTTTCTTTCAGGCAATTGCAGAAAAAGTATCACAGCCAGGCGACTGGTCAGGTCCACTGAAAATGTCTCAAATGGTTTGTCAGTAATTATGTCTGAGGCTGCGTCCTGTACCTACCTGGAGACGTTATAATTAGCTCAGCTGTACTGCAGTGCCATGCTGAGCCTCAATACACTTGTAAAAAAAAAACAAAGAAAACTACTTGCAACTCATTGATAACTGAGTGTCGGTGAGATATAAGTATCTCTAATCTTCAGTCAAGCACAAAGAAAAGGCGAGAATTCAGCTCTTTTGACACAAAGAACAACTTCATTGTTTAGTGCTGCACAATACTATAAGTCTCACTGGGTACGGCATAGAAATTAATGCCTATTCTCATTCCAATTCAATTCAATTTTATTTATACAGCGCCAAATCACAACAACAGTCACCTCAAGGCACTTTATATTGTAAGGTAGACCCTACAATAATACATACAGAGAAAAACCCAACAATCATATGACCCCCTATGAGCAAGCACTTTGGTGACAGTGGGAAGGAAAAACTCTCTTTTAACAGGAAGAAACCTCCAGCAGAACCAGGCTCAGGGAGGGGCGGGGCCATCTGCTGTGATTGGTTGGGGTGAGAGAAGGAAGACAGGATAAAGACATGCTGTGGAGGAGAGCCAAAGATTAATAACAGATATGATTCAGTGCAGAGAGGTCTATTAACACATAGTGAGTGAAGAAGAAACATGCAATGCATCATGGGAATCTCCCAGCAGCCTACACCTATTGCAGCATAACTAAGGGAGGATTCAGGGTCACCTGGTCCAGCCTTAACTATATGCTTTAGCAAAAAGCAAAGTTTGAAGCCTAATCTTGAAAGTAGAGATAGTGTCTGTCTCCTGAATCCAAACTGGAAGTGTGACAGATTAATTATTAGTTGAAGTTCATAACGGGGTAAACAGTAGTGGTTAAAAGTTACTCAATTTATTATTCAATTTATTTCAAATATGTAAATGTATAAACAAGGGTAAAAAAAAGTCCCGTCAAAGAGATGTAATGTAACACAGGCAAAACAGTAAAAGAGTTCATGACTTCGTTCAACCGGATAACAATTCTTAATGTGACTACAAGCTGTGTAAAATTCAATCTGTGATCTACTTGTCGAGCCTGGGGAATAATCCATGTGATTTAGTGATCATGATTGATTAGTTATGCCTGCCATTGCCGGAAGGGGGATCTCTGGTGACTTATCCCCTTTCAGCCCATTTTCAGGGTGTAACAGAAGCTGGTTCCACAGAAGAGGGGCCTGAAAACTGAAGGCTCTGCCTCCCATTCTACTTTTAAATACTCTAGGAACAACAAGTAGGCCTGCAGAGCGAGAGCGAAGTGCTCTAATAGGGTGATATGGTACTACAAGGTCATTAAGATAAGATGGGGCCTGATTATTTAAGACCTTGTATGTGAGGAGCAGGATTTTGAATTCAATTCTGGATTTAACAGGAAGCCAATGAAGGGAAGCCAAAACAGGAGAAATCTGCTCTCTCTTTCTAGTCCCTGTCAGGACTCTTGCTGCAGCATTTTGGATTAACTGAAGGCTTTTCAGGGAGTTTTTAGGACATGCTGATAATTCCCAGGGTATTAATAGCATTTTGATGCTGGTGTGGGTCATTTATAAAGCACCTTCAGGTGACTCATGTTGTGATTTGGAAATACTTAAATTGAACTTAACTGAAAGCCAAGCTGTTCTACCACGGTACAGATAGTAGGAAGTGAAACAGAGTATGATAAAGGACAAAGATTCACACAGGTGGACTATGTAGAAGGTGTAATCTGAAAGAGATAGGAGACTGCAAGGTGGTGGCAGTGGGGAGCGTAGTATCAGACTTTGTACATCTCTCCAAAGAGAGGAGGAAAAAGAAAAGGCTTATAGTGGATTGCATGTACTCCTGGACACTAAGGAAGATGAAAAGGACTTGTATCGACTGACTGGTCAGAGAGGTTGAGCTAGAAAGGATATGCAAAGAAGTCAATGATTCTATCCCCAGTTCCTCTATTCTGATGGCGTGCATGATGCTAAACCTGCTCTCAGTGTGTGTGCATGTGCATTCATGCTTGTGATAAACAAAGTGCTGCATGCACAGAACAAAGCCCTAAAAACTGGGCTGGTGAATGTGGCTTGTAGCAACAGAGCAACTTCAGTGGTCACAGAAACCAGAAGAGCTGAATGTAAATGCTAGCCTATTTTACAATGTGAGTCTGCATGTCTTTTTGTTTCATTCATCAGTCACTTTTGTTACAGGTGTGTTATAATATACATTACAGCCTTGCTAGAGCTGGTTACTTGCTAAATGTATGTTCCACAGTCACCGATAATGACTTCATGCTTAAATAGCTGTGGTGAGTGGAAGGAGCTGTCAGACCACAGTAATGTCTCCTGACTACCATGGGACTCGTTTTTTTCTGCCCTGCCTTTACTCCACTGACACAGTGTAAATGTTTTCTATTTCCCATAAGAATCCTACAAGATTCATGACAAATGTAAGAAATACATTAGCTTTTTGTCACATTTTCACACCATGCCATCTGTTGCATAAAACATGTTTTTTCCCACAGTACCCGAAGAGCCTCTCTGTGTGAAGGATTTTTTTCATTGAAATAAAAGAGCCTCTGAGGCTCTCTGCCATTTCTTTAAATGTCACGTCCCTCTGCAACAGGAATAACTGAGTCCAGGTGATTTGGGGTTATTTTTCCGAGTGTGGCTATTTGTAGAAAAATTTGTTTGTTTGTTTGTTTGTTTGTTTGTTTGTTTGTTTGTTTTTTTCAAATAGATCATATATTATTATTATTATTATAACATATTATTACATGAAAGATTATATGACTTTTGTCTCCTTAGTGTAGTGGTGACACAATTGCCTGACAAGCAAAATATTCCTGGTTTGATGCTGGGAGGGCATCCAGTGTAAACACAGTGTCTTCTATCTGATTTATGTCAGCATCATATCTTCACTTGGGTTCAAATGACATATATTTTATCTGAACTTTTTTTAATTCTTTAAACGTGGGCGGTTGATGGAAGTTTATGGGAGTCAGCATCCAAACAGCCTGAACATAAACTGCAGTTTTTGGAAACTTCCATTGTGGCTTTATTTTTTCTCCCTGGAGGTCACCACTTAATCAATACACATATGTCAAGCAAGTATAATGCCATCCTTACAGACAATGTTTCTGCTCTATTTCAGTTTCTGTCTGTTTTCTCTTCTAGAAACACAGAGAGAGAGCAGGAAGGAGTGCAAACAGGGAAAGATGCAAGACCACCCCGGGGGAAATTGCCCTACATTGTATGTGCTGACAACACGCCAACGCAGAGATTAACTCTGTGAAGCGCCACTGAAAACATCCCTCCCCTGCACGTCTCCATAGGCCATTAATCTGAGATGACATGCAGGAGACCGGCGAGAGGTATAAGGTGTGACTGAAAAAGAAAGAGGCTGTGACATGTATTTCCAGAGATATTGGCACTATCATCACCTTTCTCACTGTCATGTTTGTTCAGTGCTTTCACGATATGAATAGGCGATGAACTGTGGTCCAGCCTTTAATTCTTTTTTCATATGAGTTCTTGTTTAGGCTGTCAGAGCCAGTGCAGCAGGAGAAAACATCATCGATGCAGGAAGATAGAGTGTAACTATGTAGACTCAGGGTCTGATTTAGCAGTCGTGAACGAGATATGTAAGTGTAGTTTGACTGGACTTCAGCAGTTGATGTGTGTGAGCAGGAGAGCCTTTGTCAGCTCTGTTTAGATTATCTGTGCACGTCTTAGAAAATAAAACCTTAGAATGTATTAAATTAGTTATTTTCACAAAGACCTTGAATGTAACTTATTTTCAAGTGTCAAGTTTCAAGTTTTATTGTCATGTACAGATAAACAGTGTAGCCACATTCATCCATAATGAAATTCTTTGGCTCCTGCTCCTGAGCTTTACATGAGCATATAGAGAGTGTGCAGTTATATTAAGAAGAAAATAACAGAATTTAGCAGTAGAATAATAATAATAATAATAATAACAATAACAATGAAAAGGAGAGAAAAAAGTACTATTTGGTATTTACAAGTTTGTGCAAGAGTATTTACAGGTTGTGCAAAGTTGTGCAACAAGCATTTAAGTGGCATTTGTTGAAGTGATAGTGTGCAGACTCCTGTAATTGTAGTGAGTGTGTAGTGGTGTGTATGGAATGTCAGCAGTTCAAAAGCCTGATGGCTTGTGGGTAAAAACTGTCTCTGTGTCTGCTAGTGTGGGTCTGGATGCTCCTGAACCGCATGCCAGGCGGCAGGAGTGTGAAAAGTCTGTGGCTGCCAGTTCAGTCCTGGTGATACGCTGTGCTGATCTCACCACCCTCTGCAGAGCTTTGCGGTTCAGAGCATTACAGCTGCCATACCAGGTGGTGATGCAGCCAGTCAGAATACTTTCAATGGTGCATCGATAGAAGTTTTCTGGGGTTTATGCTGAATCTTCTCAGGAAGAGCTGCTGTCTAAATCTTACTAATAATGCTTCACTGAGTGAATGGGTTAAATGCAGAGGAATTTCCCCATGGGGATCAATAAAGTAACGGTGGCACGGTGGTTAGCACTGTTGCCTCACAGCAAGAAGGTCCTATTAATGTGTCAGTTAGCACATGTGATGAATTAAACAGTCAGCGTTTAAATCCATCTATTTAAATTTAATAATAATAATAATAATGTTACTTATTAAGAAATAGCCAGGCCTTTGCCACAGGACACTAATAGATCCCATGCACAAAGAATAACTCAAATAGACTCAGCTGGTCTCTGTGCAGTTGTTTCGTCTGTTGTGGTTATTTTTGATCTTTTGTTTTTCTTTACAGTCCTTCTGATTGAGCACACTCATAATTAATAAATTCTTATAACAATCAATAAGTTAGCAGCCAATCATGACTCTGAATGAGTACTGTACTAATTCTACAATCAGTGTAAAGTTACTTCAGCTAATGAAAAATAATGGATATATAGCTGAAATAATTGCTTGCCTGCAAGGCCTAAAGACTTTGGCAGAGAGCAAATTATAAAAAATAATAGGCTAATGGTTAATAGCTTATGCTCAAAATAAAATTGTATTGCAGTACATTTAACTAAGAAGGTTCAAAACAAAAAAAGGGGTAGAACAGCAGATAAATAAAGTCATAAATAGAAAGGAAAATGTAAAAATCCTCACTTCCTCAAAACTTCTATAACCTTTTTGCTATTGACAAAAACCCCACAAATCCGTTTCAGTGGCAGTCAGGCTGACCAAATGTTCTCACGTCTGCTAACGAACAGGCAGCAGCTGCTGGGGGCGTTTGTGTGTTACTGATAGTTGTGGTATGAATGTGGATGCTCCACGCTGCTCGCTAAGCTGTTCGACTGCTGTCTGATCTGAGGTGACTTTGGCTTGATGGCACTCTACTGCTCAATTAGTTTAATGTGTGGAGTTTGTATGATGTCACAACAGAGAGCTGCTGACTGCGTGCTGAAGGCGCTCCAGCCACCACTTCATCACCCCGTGTCAAACACGCACAGTTTAATAAGAGCATCTGAGGCTCTAATTCTAATAACCATCTCTTATACCATCTGAACCCGCTCCAGATCGATTACCAGATCAACCTGCTGTCATCTCTTGATCTGCGGTTTCACCTTTGGCTGAGCCCCACAGATCCATCAGGCCTCGCCTCCCTCACAACAAAGGAGTGAATCAGCTTTGTTTCGCATACGTCGGTGTATTTAGAGAATTCACTGTCAGTGATTTATTCATCTGCTGTCTTTGTTGTTGAAGAGACTTCTTCTTTGTCTTGACTTAAAGAAGCAGCAGGCTTGAATATAAATTAGTTAATCAATTTCAAATGGCACAGTTGGCACGGTGGATGGCTCCAGCGCTGTTGGCGTGGAAACCACAACTCCAGATAAGACATTTAGAGCTTGTTAACTGCAATCAGTGCACTCTGTCAATGTCGCTGCCCGCAGAAGCTTCAGAAACCCTTCAAACCACCACTGGGCCAAATTTTATTTCAAGGAACTTCTACTAATTAAGTTACTGGAAAAGAAAAACACAGTCAAACACACTGGAAAAGTATTTTATCTGATGTAGCATATGTGGTAAATGGTAAATGGTAAATGGCCTGTATTTATATAGGGGACTAGTAAAGTGTGAGGAAGTTAGCGACACTCTTATTGGGCTGACCATTTGCTTGTGTGACCAAGTGGTCGGCGGGTTTATGAAAGAAATAATAAAATGACAACGCCACCTGGGGGGAATTCTAGCCCCCGGGAAATATGAACTTTAGAAATGAAATGTAATTAAAAAGAACAACGTTTGCACAGGTTCAGGGATGCACACTGAGGCCGGCTCAATGTATTAACACCATTTTATTTATTAAAAAAATAAAAACAAAACAACAAAGACAGCACACTAAATGTCTCAAATAGTGTCCCAAATTACAACAAAATAAACATACAACTGGGACTTACCAGCAGCGGTGGACCAAAAGAAAACCACACAAAAAAAAACCCACTATAGTCTATTCACCTGGTGCTGTACAACAAAAGTGTGGAAACGACCCGCCACCTAAGGTCCCACGGCCGCTGGTAGATCCTCAGTTCACTGAAATAAAAGCACAAGATATACACATTAAAAAGGATAAAAACATGGGACATAAACAGGCTCTCTATATACTAAAAAAAGAAATTAAAAGAAAAACGGAGACCTGCAATAAAACACACTCACATACACACCACAGAGCACAGATTGGAAATACTCGTGCTCTGCGAGCCAGCCCACAGCTGGTGCTGGTTCCGATTGTCCGTAGCCCTACTCAGTCTCGCGCAGCTCTCCACAACTGGGAGAGGGAACGGGAGAGGCGGTACCAGTTTTTGTAACACCAGCCCAATATGCAGCTGAAGATCGCCCCAACCAGCCGCGAAAGCTGGAGTAAAACGATAGTCCAAAAAGGGGCTTAGCGTGAGACCCAGAGCCCCCAGGGGCGAGGCGAGGCCAGCAGCAGGAACAAAACTGGACGGCCAACAGATCGGAACACAAGATAAAACAGGGCAAGACAAGACAGCAGCTAGGCAGGCGTCTCGACTCTTTGCTTAAAATCAGGCAGTTGGTCCCTGAGAAGGTGCGGCAGCAATCAAACCCTACAAACAAAAAAGGCAAAGATAACCTTAATCGTCTCTAATTTACAAATACTAGCAGCTATAATATAAGCGACTTACCCCAAGACTGGAGGCGCTGTACTGTACGGTGGACGCGTCTCTCCACCACAGCTGGAGTAAGGAAAAGAGAAACAGCCGCGCTGTAGCGGGCCGCAGAATTATGACTACTAGTTACCGACTTTTGAGAGAAATCAGAGGTCGAAAGGAGGCCTACCTGTAGCAGTCACAATCCGATCGTATCGGTAAATTAACCAATAGGCCAGCATTTACTGCTGTATCGCACCAGAAGCTCGGGAGGAATGATCCAACAAAAAAAACGGCTTCCCTTTATACAGGTAAACACCACCCTGTAATCAATATGCAGGTGGGTTCCTAATTAACCCAATCACACGATACAAGGAGCGAGTGCAGCGGAAAGAGAGCGAGGGTGGTAGAGCGAGCGAGAAAGAGAGAAAAAGAAGGGCGAGTAGCCCATCCGGCTACAACTGCTCTCTCTAACAATTTCAGATTTACTGGCATTGCACACATAAAAACATCAAAACATTCCCAGGTTAGAAATTCCTAGATTACCTTTTATTAAATTAGTCCTTAAGGGTCCATCTGAAATAATAGTAACATAGTATCAACCTCTATCTCCAAAACGAGCATGGTGGCATTCTACTTTTTAAAGTTATAAAATCACACATCTGTCTTTTCACCACACAGCAGCCCTGGGAACAGTGCTCCCAGTTTGGAAGCCCATTTAGTGTTTTGTGGGTCACAGAATAAGCCGCTGACTGTTGTTGTCATTTTCAGTTTCAAATTACAGTTCTCAGCCAAACTACAAGAGTGCATATTGCAGAGTATTTCCTTCTTATTATGCCATCTACAGCATTAAACTGTTTTTTTTTTAATCCACAGACGGGAATAAAAGTTTGGCTGTTTCAAAAGTCACATTAAAGGACTTCCGGTCGCTCGGGGGATGTAGAAGGTAGAGGAAAAGACTGCTCCGCTAACTTGTCTACCTTTTCCACTCCTAAACCAGCCAATTCACAACAAAACTACTGAACTGAGTACGTTTTATTTTACGGGTTCCGAAATTGGGTTTTGCTCGTTCTAACATGGCCTCAAAACGAACTAAAGCGGCAGAAAGGGAGGACGACGCACCTAAGCTGAACATGGCAGCCATCTCCTCCCTTCTGGAGCAGCATAGGGAGGCATTGGCCAGCGACTTCAAAACATCTCTTAGCCTACTGGAGTCGAAGTTTGACGAAGTCCGCTCTGCGGTGGAAGATCATGGCCAGCGGCTCGGATCTTTAGAGCTAGCAGCGGTTGACTTAAGCCAGCGGGTTAGAGAACTCGAGAACATTTGTTCCAATCTCAGCGAATCTAACACTAAACTTCTGGCTAAAGTTACGGACTTAGAAAGCCAAAGTAGGCGCCAAAACCTGCGTATCCTGGGACTCGAGGAGGGCATTGAAGGTGGGCGTCTCACAGAATTCTTTGCAGATTTGCTCTGCGAGGTTTTCGGGAGGGAGAGGCTCCCGACCCGCCCGGAGATCGACAGACCCCACCGTATACCTGCCGCTAAGCCAGCCCCAGGACAGAGACCGCGCCCCGTAATTATACGCCTTCATCGGTACCAGGTAAAGGACCTTCTTATCCGAGAGGCCCGGCGAGGAGGGAAACTAGAGTACCATGGTCGGCAGATTTGCGTGGTGGAGGACTACTGCCCGGAAGTTATGAGCAAGCGAGCGGAGTACCGTGAAGTGATGTCTGAGCTGTATAAACGAGGTCTCAAGCCCGCTCTGCTGTATCCTGCACCACTTCTCCTGGCGGCGCAAGACGCTGGCTTCATTCGGCCGATGAAGCGAGGAGATACTTGGGTGACCTGCCCGCTACAGCCGAATCACCCTGAGAGCCTGCTTATCTGGTCTTGACGTTTGTCCGTGGGACAGCCCTGTGAGTAGATTGTCCTGACTATCTTCCTCTCCTGGGATATGCAAGGACTTTCGTTCATATTCAGGCATTCTACTCTCTGTTTTAGTCTCTTATTTGTCATCTTTCTCATACTCTGTTTTCAGCTGCACTTGTTTTCTTACATTTTCAGTGCAGGACTATGGGTAGTAACTTAAACTTTGTAAGCTGGAATGTCAAAGGCTTGAAAAGAAGGAAGGTGCTCTCACACATAAAGCAGTTTAAAGCAGCTGTTGTCTTTCTACAAGAAACACATTTCCGTAATTCGGATAACTCTCATCCTATATCCCGATGGGCAGGGCAGCATTTTCTTTCCACCTTTCAGGCTAAGGCCAGAGGCATTTCTATTCTAATTGACCAAAATATTCCCTTTGAGAAACATAATGTAATTTCTGATACGAGTGGCCTGTACGTTTTTGTTTCGGGTAAACTTTACAATACGAAAGTAGTGTTGGCCAACATATATGCCCCCAATATTGATATTATAGATTTCTTCCAGTGTGCTTTCTCATTGCTGCCTGATCTGAGCTCATACTCTCTCATACTTGGTGGTGACCTGAACTGCTGGCTGGACCCTGTGTTAGACCGATCCTCCCCGAATCCCTGCACTGTCAGTAAAACTGCTCTTTTCATTTAATCCTTTTTATCTAACTGTGGTGTCTCTCGTATGTTTGGCGCTGTTTACACCCCCACAGAAGAGAGCGTTCTTTTTTTCACAGGTACACCACACTTATTCTAGGATCGATTATTTTCTTATTCATAAGCAGCTGACTCCATGGGTCCAATCCTGTGAATACCAGACCATAGTAATATCAGACCGTACTATATATACAGGGAGTGCAGAATTATTAGGCAAATGAGTATTTTGTCCACATCATCATCTTCATGCATGTTGTCTTACTCCAAGCTGTATAGGCTCGAAAGCCTACTACCAATTAAGCATATTAGGTGATGTGCATCTCTGTAATGAGAAGGGGTGTGGTCTAATGACATCAACACCCTATATCAGGTGTGCATAATTATTAGGTAACGTCCTTTCCTTTGGCAAAATGGGTCAAAAGAAGGACTTGACAGGCTCAGAAAAGTCAAAAATAGTGAGATATCTTGCAGAGGGATGCAGCAGTCTCAAAATTGCAAAGCTTCTGAAGCGTGATCATCGAACAATCAAGCGTTTCATTCAAAATAGTCAACAGGGTCGCAAGAAGCGTGTGAAAAAACCAAGGCGCAAAATAACTGCCCATGAACTGAGAAAAGTCAAGCGTGCAGCTGCCAAGATGCCACTTGCCACCAGTTTGGCCATATTTCAGAGCTGCAACATCACTGGAGTGCCCAAAAGCACAAGGTGTGCAATACTCAGAGACATGGCCAAGGTAAGAAAGGCTGAAAGACGACCACCACTGAACAAGACACACAAGCTGAAACGTCAAGACTGGGCCAAGAAATATCTCAAGACTGGTTTTTCTAAGCAGGGCTCTATACTAACTTTTTGACATGGGCGCACCGGTACGCCTAACTTTAAAAATTTAGGCGTACCGGCACAAAAGTTAGGCGCACTCAAATTTTTCAACCGCATCGCTTAACACCGCAGTTTTACATGTGCACTTTCTTTGGGGGGGAAGTCCACACAGACAATATTAATTTCTAAATTATTAACTAACAAACTTGTGCTTAAAGTGCTTTGTCAATATTGTAGAAAATGTTAAACTTAATCGTCATCTTGGCCTCCTCTGACGACCTGTTTGCTGCTGTCTGCTGCTGAAAGGCCGTGGGGAGAGGGGACACTTGGGCAGTGCATTTACTGCAGCATATAATGTGTTTTCTGGATACACTGTGCTTTTTCAGCATTCAAATATTGATGGCACCGTGTCAGAGCACTGGCTATGAATTTCAGACAGATCAGGCCTTAACTTAACAAAAAAGTTATCAATAGTTCTTTTCATCTTTTCTTATTACCCACAGCTACAGTACATCCACTTCTCTCAGGCCTAGGCTGCTCACTAGGGCTGAGTATCATCACTGATTTCTATAATCCATTCAATTCCGGTTCTCAAAGTCCTGATTTGATTCAATTTAGCCTCAGACAGTCAGAAATATTATAATTCTGATCATTTATCAGTACTGATACACATGAGACTTCATCAGAATTGTGAAAATCACAGCAGATGCCTTTGTGTGAAAGTAACTGAGAATAAAACACAGGAAAACATGAAGGAGATTTTCCTGGTCTGGCTTTTTATAGCAGATAACCTTAAAAATATTCTGCAATTTTGCATAATTTTAAGAAATTTAAATTTCTTCAGTATTGAACAGCAGAAATTAGGCTTTCTTGTCCGAGGTCATTTAAGTGAAAAAAGAAAAAGCGCTGTAAACAACGGTAGACTGGTGGGTAATAAGCGAATGAATAATGCAGAAAACAGATTTGAGACGGGAAACTGTTCCTGAAGTACAGAGAGAGAGAGAGCTGTGCAGGAAGTGTGATTTTTATCGTGGTGGAAGCAAAACAGCAAAAGTCAGAGGGAATTCATGACGACATTGATCAAATGTGAAGCGCAGTTTGCTGCGTCTTTTGCTGCTGGCTCGGCGAATTTTGGTTGGAGAGAGACAAAACCTGCAGCTCAGAATCAGCGCAAAAAGACGTAAACACAGCACGGACCCGAAGAATCGCTAAGCTCCGACAGCGTGTCCGTGTTCAGGCCGTCGGGTGAGAAAGCCGAGAAAGACGAAGCTGATTCTGATGTGTCAGGTCCGCTCTGTGTTTAGGTCTTTGTGTGGAATCCGTTAATGAATTGATATCGCTTTATTCAAGCTACTCACCTCTCTCTTCCACCTGCACTTTCAACTGGACCACGGCCAATCAGAGAGGTCCCGCCCCTGACTATCTCTGATTGGTTTAGTCCACGATAGGGGCAAAATGTGTGTCTGTTGTTGACCACACGGAGAGTTGCAGAGATTTTTTTTTTTTTGTTACCGGAACAGTTGGTCGCACCTGTGCGACCAAATATTTATTTTTAGTCGCACCACTGAAAAATTTGGTCGCATTTGCGACCAAATTGGTCGCACTCTAGAGCCCTGCTAAGGTTTTATGGACTGATGAAACGAGAGTGAGTCTTGATGGGCCAGATGGATGGGCCCGTGGCTGGATTGGTAAAGGGCAGAGAGCTCCAGTCCGACTCAGACGCCAGCAAGGTGGAGGTGGAGTACTGGTTTGGGCTGGTATCATCAAAGATGAGCTTGTGGGGCCTTTTCGGGTTGAGGATGGAGTCAAGCTCAACTCCCAGTCCTACTGCCAGTTTCTGGAAGACACCTTCTTCAAGCAGTGGTACAGGAGGAAGTCTGCATCCTTCAAGAAAAACATGATTTTCATGCAGGACAATGCTCCATCACATGCGTCCAAGTACTCCACAGCGTGGCTGGCAAGAAAGGGTATAAAAGAAGAAAAACTAATGACATGGCCTCCTTGTTCAACTGATCTGAACCCCATTGAGAACCTGTGGTCCATCATCAAATGTGAGATTTACAAGGAGGGAAAACAGTACACCTCTCTGAACAGTGTCTGGGAGGCTGTGGTTGCTGCTGCACGCAATGTTGATGGTGAACAGATCAAAACACTGACAGAATCCATGGATGGCAGGCTTTTGAGTGTCCTTGCAAAGAAAGGTGGCTATATTGGTCGCTGATTTGTTTTTGTTTTGTTTTTGAATGTCAGAAATGTATATTTGTGAATGTGGAGATGTTATATTGGTTTCACTGGTAAAAATAAATAATTGAAATGGGTATATACCCTGCCTCTCGCCCTATGACAGCTGGGATAGGCTCCAGCGCCCCCCGCGACCCTGAAAAGGATAAGCGGAAGCGAATGGATGGATGGATGGATGGATGGGGTATATATTTGTTTTTTGTTAAGTTGCCTAATAATTATGCACAGTAATAGTCACCTGCACACACAGATATCCCCCTAAAATAGCTAAAACTAAAAACAAACTAAAAACTACTTCCAAAAACATTCAGCTTTGATATTAATGAGTCTTTTGGGTTCATTAAGAACATGGTTGTTGTTCAATAATAAAATTATTCCTCAAAAATACGACTTGCCTAATAATTCTGCACTCCCTGTACATTGTGCTATCAATGAGTTTCCCAGACATCCCTCAACCCAGACGACACTGGCGTTTTAATTCGACTCTCCTGGCAGATGTAAACTTCCTAGAATTCATGAAAGAACAAATAACCTTGTTTCTTAAAACAAATGCCTCAGGAGAAACTTCTAGCTTAATAATTTGGGATACACTAAAAGCCTTTCTCAGGGGACAAGTTATTTCCTATACTGCTAATATGAAGAAAAAGGGCCGGATACAACAACTTGATTTAGTCAACTGAATCAAAGAAGTAGACCTGCTCTATGCTAAGATAAAAAGCCCAGATCTATACAATAAGCGTGTGGAGCTTCAGACTAAATTTGAGCTCCTCACAACGCACTCAAGTGAAAGTCAGCTCCTGAAGAGTAAGAGTTTGTTTTATATTCATAGCGACAAATTGGGTAGGATGCTTGCCAGCCAGATAAGGGGCTTTCAGGTAAAACAACATATCACAAAGATTAGAATGGCTAATGGTAATATCACTTCGGACCCTTCCAAAATTAACGATACGTTTAGGGCTTTTTACTCCCAACTTTACACCTCTGAATTCCCGCAGGAAAGCACCTTAATGGATAACTTTCTAAAGACTTTGAATGTACCTATGCTTTCCTCTGATAGTAAAAACAGATTAGATGAACCCATCATGCCAGAGGAGCTGGGTGCAGCCATTTCTTCACTGCAGCCTGGAAAATCCCCTGGTCCTGATGGCTTTCCCGTAGAATTTTTCAAAGCATTTTCACCCTTGCTTTTGCCTCAACTACATTTAACCCTGTCCTACTCATGGAAGTGTGGTAAACTTCCGCCATCCTTTTACGGGGCAAGTATTGCTCTTGTCCCAAAGAAAGTTAAGGATCCTGTGGAATGCTCATCCTACAGGCCAATTTGTCTATTAAATGTCAATGCTAAAATTTTGGCCAAAGTTTTTGGCCAGACTGGAAAATATTTTGCCCTCAGTTATATCCGAAGATCAAACAGGCTTCATTAAGAATCATTACTCTTATTCCAATATCCGCCGACTATTGGATATATTATACACCCCTTCCAGTCAGAGTCCTGAGTGCATTCTCTCCTTAGATGCGGAGAAGGCATTTGATTGGGTCGAGTGGAAATATTTATTTGCAATTCTAGATCAATTCAATTTTGGATCGAAATTTATTTCATGGATAAGGTTATTATATATGTGTCCTAACATTTCAGTTTTTACTAATTCCAACGAGGAACCCGTCAGGAATGCCCCTTAAGCCCTCTTCTTTTCAATCTGGCTATAGAGCCACTTGCCATTGCACTCCGCTGCTGTGGGGAGATCGATGGGATCTGGAGGAAAAGAGTTGAATATAAAGTATCCTTGTATGCAGATGATCTCTTAATCTTTATCTCAAACCCCAAAATATCTATACCTGCAATGCTATCCATACTTCGCCAATTTGGCCAGTTTTCAGGATACAAGCTCAAAGTGAGTTGTTTCCTGTGGATGGAGGGGTACCAGTGTTTGACTATACTACCCTCCCCTTTAAAATAGCAGGAAATCAATTTACATATCTAGGTGGAACAATTACAAGGACGCATAACTGTCGCTTCAAAGCGAACCTCCTTCCTCTGTTAAATAATACAAAAAAACATCTGGCACAGTGGTCCCCTCTCTCCACCTCTTTGGTGGGAAGAATCAACTCAAGCAAAATGAATATACTTCCTAAATTTTTGTTTCTCTTCCAATTGTTGTCAAAGGAGCTTGCAAAGAAAAGCATCTGGACTTCTTTAGGTTACTTGAAGACGTTTCACCTCTCATCCGAGAAGCTTCTTCAGTTCTAAGGTCAAATGGTGGAGAGTCCCAGATATAAACCTAGTGGGAGTGTCCCCCCACAGAGGGACAAAAGGACCCCCTGATGATCCTCTAATCGCCTGAGCCAAGGTGTGAAACTGGGTGTGGGTCCCAATCAGCCAGAGTTTCGGGTGTGTTCATTGTGAAACCTGGCCCTACCTTACCATGCGCATTCCTGAGATCAGATGGCCCAGGATGTGAGTGGGCGTTAAGGCGTCTGGGAAGGGATCTCCTGGGCCATCTGATCTCAGGAATTCGCATGGGGTAAAGGGTTTATCTCTCTTATCTATGACAGTCTGGTGAGCATGAACGGTTCTTCGATATATCGGATTAAAACGGCCTCGAACAAGATTTAAATCAGTCATTGTCTATGGATACATGGGACTTAATACTCAAGTTAGTTAACTCCACATCCCTATGTGACCGCCACTGTCTTTTACAATTTAAGTTTGTGCATAGGTTCCATCTCTCCAAAGTCAAACTATCTCGTATGTATCCGAATCGAAGGAGCTTGTAAAGAAAAGCGTCTGGACTTCTTTAAGTTGCTTGAAGACGTTTCACCTCTCATCCGAGAAGCTTCTTCAGTTCTAAGGTCAAATGGTGGAGAGTTTACAAGGTTTACAAGGTTTACAAGTTTGTGGACAAGGCTCAGCGGGCCCAACACTCTAAAGGAAAAGAAAGACAACGCAGGAAATTTCACACCTTGCTTTCAAAAACACACACTCCTCATCCTGAACCTACACAACCCAGAGAAGAAAACACACCTGAAGTCAGTCAGGAGAAATGGGTTAAGAACTTTTCAGACAGGATTCTCACTGAACCTGAAAAGAGAGTATTAGCCAAAGGACTCAATTTTGCCATTTCTCCACAACAGTTGCCCATAGTGGACCTCATCACAGCCACAGAATCTGCCATACGGATTAATAAATTATCACAGACAGAAGCAGAGCAAATCAGAATGAAAGTCTCAGCCATGCTCTCCAGTGCCAAAGTCCCTCCATCCAACCTCACAATACAGGAAAAGAAGGCCGTCGCTTCCCTGAGCAAAGACCACAACATCACTGTTTTACCAGCTGATAAGGGAAGATGCACCGTGGTCCTAAACACTACAGATTACCATACAAAGATCACTACTCTCCTCAGTGACAACAATACCTACGAAGCCCTAAAGCGAGACCCCACAAGCAGCTACAAAAAGAAAGTTATAGCTTGCCTTCAAGACTTTGAAAAGGACAAAATTATTGACCGCCTTACATATCACCGCCTTTACCCAGGGGATGCCATACCCTGCATCTATGGACTTCCTAAAATCCACAAGGAAGCTGTCCCACTCAGACCCATAGTCAGTAGCATAAACTCAGCCACTTATAACATTGCTAAACACCTTGCTACCATCCTTGCTCCTCTCGTGGGGAACACCCCACACCACATCAAGAACTCCACCGACTTCACCGACAAGGTCCAGAAACTTACCCTGGATCCAGATAACACCATGGTGTCCTTTGATGTAGTCTCTCTCTTCACTTGCATACCCACCACGGAGGCAGTGGAGACTGTCAGAAAATGACTACAAGAAGACAGCTCCTTGGAGGACAGATCCAACTTCACACCCAATCAGATCTGCACACTGTTAGACCTCTGCCTCACCACTACATATTTCAAATACAACGAAGGCTTTTACAGACAAAAACATGGCTGTGCCATGGGCTCCCCCGTGTCACCTATTGTAGCCAACCTTTACATGGAGGAAGTGGAAAGGAAGGCTCTTGGCTCTTTCAAAGGAAGAGTACCCAGCCACTGGTACAGATATGTGGACGACACCTGGGTCAAAATCAAGACACAAGAAGTGGAATCCTTCACTGCGCACATTAACGCTGTGGATAAAAACATCATGTTCACCAGGGAAGACACAAATGACAACTGTTTGCCTTTCCTGGACTGCGCCGTGCACATTGAAGAGAACGGCAAACTCAACATCGAAGTTTACCGGAAGCCCACACACACGGACCAGTACCTCCTCTTTGACTCCCATCACCCTTTGGAACACAAACTTGGAGTAATTAGGACCCTACACCACCGGGCAGAACATGTTCCCTCTAAGCCTGAAGGAAAAAAGAAGGAACACACAAACTTAACAATGTGGTGTATGCTGTACAGTGCAGCGAGGAATGCTCAGACCTCTACATTGGAGAGACCAAACAGCCACTTCACAAGCGCATGGCACAACACAGAAGAGCCACCTCCACAGGACAAGACTCAGCAGTCCATCTGCATCTAAAGGTCAAAGGTCACTCTTTCGAGGATGCCAATGTTCACATTTTGGACAGAGAGGACAGATGGTTTGAAAGAGGAGTGAAAGAAGCCATCTATGTCCACTGTGAGCGACCATCTTTGAACAGAGGCGGGGGTTTACGACACCAACTCTCTGCCATCTATAATCCTGTTTTGAGATCCCTTCCCAGACGCCTTAACGCCCACTCACATCCTGGGCCATCTGACCTCAGGAATTCGCATGATAAGGTGGGGCCAGGTTTCACAATGAACACACCCGAAACTCTGGCTGATTGGGACCCACACCCAGTTTCACACCTTGGCTCAGGCGATTAGAGGATCATCAGGGAGTCCTTTTGTCCCTCTGTGGGGGGTCACTCCCACTAGGTTTATATCTGGGACTCTCCACCATTTGACCTTAGAACTGAAGAAGCTTCTCGGATGAGAGGTGAAACGTCTTCAAGCAACTTAAAGAAGTCCAGACGCTTTTCTTTACAAGCTCCTTTGACTACGATGACCTGGATGACTGAGAACCTTCACAGACATATGTATCCGAATGTTGACCCCACTTGTGATAAATGTGGGAGTGCGAAGGCTTCCCTTATCCATATGTTCTGGGCGTGACCTAGCCTTGAAGGATTCTGGAGAGATGTATTTCAAACCGTATCCCTAATTCTTGGACACCATATGGATCCTAATCCATTAGTTGCGCTTTTTGGAACCACTGTAGAGGCTGATGCACAGCTGACCTCGTCACAGCGTTGCATGCTCTCCTTCGCCTCCCTTGTACCTAGACGTGCAATCCTACTAAGATGGAGGGGTGCCCCTTTGCCCACCCAGGCTCAATGGCTGAGGGACCTTATGTACTATCTGAGCCTTGAAAAGATCCGGTATGCGATTAGTAATAACAGCGGTAAGTTTTAGAAGGTGTGGGGGCAATTCCTGAAATATTTTTCCGGCCTCCAGGTTGCGAACCCGACTTCCAGCATTACTCAGTAAATCCTCCCCCCTTCTTTTTCTTCTTCTTTTTATTTATTTATTAATTTTTTTTAGTCATTTGTGTGTTTGTCTTATTTTGTTCTTGTTGTATCTGCGATGTTGTTTTTGTTTGTTTGTTTGTTTTCTTTTTTCTTGCATTGTTTGGCTTTTTTCTACCTGGCCTGAGGGATAGGGGTTTTAAGTGGTATGGGTTGGGGATAAACTGATGAAAGCAATTATAAGACACGTGAGTGTGTCATTAATCTGTATTCTAATATTTCAGTTCAAACAGTCACTGTGAAACTTGCTTGTTTGTTGTTTAACAATTCTGTGTGTATCTGTTTTTCTTTGTTGCTTCCATTCAATAATATCAATTTAAATATGTTTATATTGTCTATTCTTTAAAATAGTCAGATGTCTATTCTTATTAATGTACAGAATTCACCTGCTTGCTGCTACTACTGCACATTCACCCAATGTATATACCAGCAGTCCCCAATCCCCGGGCCTCGGACCGGTATCGGTCCGTGAGTCGTTTGGTTCCTGTAGTCCCCTCTCTACTGACCGCGTTGTAGCGCATGGCCACCCTCCCAGCTTGTCAGACTGTTCCTGGTTGTGCTGGAAATTTTTGTCTGAAACACAGCAGTTTTTCCTCCCCACCGTCACCAAATGCTTGTTCATAGGGGATTATCTGATCATCAGTGTACTCGCGGAACACTGTGAGTCCTTTACCTTGTTGTGTAAAGTACCTTGACAGTACCTTGGTTGCTGTGATTTGGAACTGTAAATACAACTGATTAACATTGCGAGCAGATTTAAAAATGATCTGCACTTAGAGCATAAGTCCTTACATCTACGTAAAGGTTCACATGCACACACATTATACCGTACATAAGTTGGTTGTTGCTTGAGCTAACCAGGCTAATAGTCCCACCAGTTTTTTGACTGGTTTACTCAAGCCATACACTAGTATGCACTAGTACATTCTGATTGACAATATAACACAAACAGATTTCCACACGTAGCATAATGTGACTGACAAAACAGCACAGCATAGGTATGAGCTAGCTTTGTTAACTATAAACTCATAATACATATACTATAAACTGATAGTAAGGATGGAAAAAAGTAGCTGGTAGCTCTGAAGATGTTCCAACATGTGCACTTGCTTTGATTTGAGCTTTTTCAATGAAAGCATCACTGTTTTGAAGTATATTCTTCCCACTGGTTGAACTCATATAGATCCAGTTGATCTTTGATTCAAATACTACCAACAAGAAGGAATCATTTCATAACCAAGTAATTAAACACGTGCCTTAGTTGACTTTTTTGAGTATATAGAGTATATATATGGGTTATATTTACTTAACTTTTGCTGGGGGGGGAGTCCCACTAATGATTTAGAGATCTCAAAAACTCATACAAAGGCATTATGGGGTTAAAAACACTAAACAGGAACTTTTGACATTTAGTCACTAATTTTTTTTTTTACTTTGTTATTATTGAAAATTATTCATGCAATTAAAGCAGATTTTTAAAAGGTTCCACACTCTCTGATTATCACTTGAAAGTCTCGTGCTTCTCTATAGGGAAGCAATCCTGCACCAACACCTCCTGTAAGTCTGAATATATTCATGTAGTTAACAAGGATCAAAGTGTGAAAACATGGCATTGCACAATGTTGAACAAAATAACAGAAAAACAATGCAGGAACATTTCCAGCAACAGGAGCCTTCATTTTCTTATTTCTCAGTATGCACATGCTCTTCAGCCTCAGTCTTTCCCACCAGAGATGAGGAACGAGGTGAGGAAGAGACCAAGGAGAAAGGAGTTGAGGTGGCAGGATTTTAACAAAATGAAATACCCTTATCTATAAGCACCATTTTAAAGCAATGCCAGTTAAGTGAGATGTTTGGCACAGCTGCATAATCTCTTCACTCTTCTGTTAGAGCAGTGTACTTGTCGTGGTCTGGGTGGTTTTCCACAGCATCAGCTCCTCCCCACTGGGTGGAGTCTTTGTTGTTCCTCACCTGATGGCAATCGGACCAGCAGTATTTATGACCGGCGCACTCAACTGGTCTTCGCCAGATTATCTGCCAACTTTACCTCTGAAAACCACCTACCAAGCTCTCCTGGATACCAGTTTGCTGCCACCGGTAATCCCTCTCCGTTTTGGAGCTGCCATTTTCTCCTGCCTGCCTCCCTGCCTTGCATGCAGCACCCACCTGGACCTCTCCTGCCTCCCCCCTCCACGCAACCTCCACCTGCAAGCTTTGCCCGGGCCCGCCACAGTTTTCCCTGCCCAGTACCTGCACCCAGTTATCCCTGCCATCTAGTTTTCACCACAGTATTTTTCTCTCGCCACAGACATCTAGTTTATGTTCATTGATTCTAGTCTGCACTTTCTGTTAGCCTCTGAGCATTGTAAAAATAAAGTCTCTTTTCGTTACACCTCACCCCTGGCCTCCGGTTTTGAATCTGCGCTTGAGTCCATCCCATGTCCACGGGCCACTGCGCCTGACAGTATAATCTGGCCAGTATATGGACTCAGCGGATCAAATCCGGACTGCCGTCTCGAAACAGGGCGCCATTCTTGGTACTCACGAGGACGCGCTCCAGTTTCTACTGGCGAAGGTTAACTCACTCACTGACGAGCAAGAGAAGATGCAATCCGCGGTTCAGAACCTTCAGTCAGCCACTGCCCCTGAACCCGAACCCATTCCCAGTACGTCGGCACCGGTACCCGCGCCGCCGCCGCCTCAGCCCGCTGCGGATTCTGAGCCTCTGCAGACGCCGATGTTCCGCGATGCCGCCTCCCCGGAGCCGGAACCCTTTTCTGGCGGCCGGGGGGGATGCAGCGGTTTCCTCCTTCAGTGCGAGCTAGCGTTCGGTCGCTCACCCCGCTCGTTTGTTTCTGATACTGTGCGGATTTCTTATTTAGTCGGGAAACTGCGCGATCGCACCCTTACATGGGCAGAGGCTTATCTAGCTAGACATCCGTTACCGACTTGTCATTATGATGACTTTTTGAGAGAGTTTAAGAAAACTTTCGCTCACCCGACCTCTGAATGCAGTTCGGCGCGGAGGCTGTTGCATCTTCGCCAGGGACGGCGGAGCATTGCGGACTTCCTAATCGATTTCCGCATCGCCGCCGCCGAGGCGGGCTGGTCTGATCGGGCTCTGCATGGGGTGTATTTGCACTCTCTCAACGATGAGATGAAGGACCACCTGGCCTCCCGGGATGAGCCCGCTACTTTTGAGGAGTTGGTTTCCCTCACACTTCGCATTGACAGCAGGTTGCGGGAGAGAGAGTGGGAGAGGGACTACAGTTCCCGTCGGTCCTTGCGGCGGTCATCTCTGGTCGTTTCTCCCCCGCCACCGCTTCCGGTTCAGCCGTCCACTCCCATTGCTGGCACCGGGGGTGGTGAACCGGAACCGGAACCCATGCAGATCGGGCGTTACCAGCTGACGGTGGAGGAGAGAGAGAGGCGCCGCCGTTCACGTTCTTGCTTTTATTGTGGCTCCGGTGAGCATTTGATTTCTTCCTGCCCTAAGAAGGGAAAAGAGACCGCCCGCCGGTAGGTCCGGGGATATGGGTGGGCGGTACCAGGGTTAACGCCAAGCCCCGATTTTTGCTTTCTGTGACACTCTTACTCGGTCAGGGAGCCCACGCCTCATCAGCGCTGGTTGATTCAGGGGCCGAGCAGAGTTTGATCGACAGGGGATTTGCTGAACAGCTTCAGATCCCTCTTTTTGAGTTAACTCCGTCTATTCCAGTTAGGGCATTAAACGATCAGGTCTTTTCTTACATTACTCATCGCACTGCACCGGTTACCTTGATCACTTCCGGCAACCACAGAGAAACACTGATCTTTTACACCTCACAATCCCCTGACACGCCCATAATTTTAGGTTTCCCATGGCTAAGACATCATAATCCTCATCTGGATTGGGTGGGACAGAGGGTCGTGAGTTGGAGCCCATATTGTCATGCCAACTGTCTCGTCTCAGCTGCCCCACCTGGGGCCACTGAGCCCTCTAGCAAGGAGAACTGCACCCCTGACCTCTCTGCGGTTCCCCCCGAATATCATGACATATCAGAAGTTTTTAACAAAGATAAGGCACTGTCCCTACCACCCCATCGCTCTTACGATTGTGCCATTACCTTGTTTTCCGGCTCCACGTTACCTTCCAGCCGTCTCTACAACTTGTCACGCCCTGAACGGGCTGCCATGGAAAAATACATCGGAGACTCACTGGCAGCTGGACTCATCAGACCATCGACTTCCCCCGTGGGTGCTGGCTTCTTCTTCGTGGGTAAGAAGGATGGCACACTCCGTCCATGCATCGACTTTCGGCCCCTTAATGACATCACAGTTAAAAACAAATACCCATTACCACTCATCAGCTCCGCTTTTGAGCCCCTCCATGGGGCCACCATTTTTACCAAACTGGATCTCAGGAATGCATATCACCTAGTCAGAATCAGGGAGGGGGATGAGTGGAAGACTGCGTTTAACACACACTTAGGACATTTCGAGTATTTAGTCATGCCATTTGGCCTCACTAATGCACCTGCAGTTTTCCAAACCCTAGTGAATGATGTCCTTAGGGATTTTCTGGATCGTTTTGTCTTCGTTTACCTCGATGACATCCTGATTTTTTCCAAGGACCTCAAGGAACACAGAATCCATGTCCGGGCCGTACTCCAGCGGTTGTTGGAGAACAAATTATATGTCAAAGCCGAGAAATGCGAATTCCATGCACCATCTGTGTCATTCCTGGGTTACATTCTTGCAGGGGGGCAGGTGAAGACAGATCCGGCTAAAGTGAAGGCAGTAGCGGAGTGGCCACTACCTACCTCACGAAAACACTTACAAGGGTTTTTGGGCTTCGCGAACTTCTACCGCCGCTTCATCAGGAATTACAGTCAAGTAGCCGCTCCCCTAACTCGTCTAACTTCCTCTAAGCTTCCTTACCATTGGAGTCCAGAGGCCGACGCCGCCTTCTCCCAGTTGAAAGAACTGTTTACCTCTGCGCCGGTCTTAATCCATCCCGATCATAGTAAACCTTTTGTCGTGGAAGTAGACGCGTCAGGCGTTGGGGTCGGGGCGGTGTTGTCCCAGCGTTCAGGTTCATCTGCTAAGCTTCAGCCCTGCGCCTTTTTCTCCCGCCGCCTCTCACCTGCGGAGAGGAATTATGACGTTGGAGACAGGTAGTTGCTTGCTGTAAAGCTAGCGCTGGAGGAATGGCGGCATTTACTTGAGGGAGCAGAGCATCCATTCACTATTTGGACTGACCATAAGAACTTAACCTATTTACGCACAGCCAAAAGGCTCAACTCGCGCCAAGCTCGATGGTCCCTATTCTTTACTCGATTTAACTTTTCCATCTCTTACCGACCAGGCACCCGCAACACCAAGCCGGATGCTCTGTCCCGCCAGTTCGACCCTGTGTGTGACCCGTCTGATGCACCCACCATCTTGCCGGCAGGAGTCAGGATCGGTTCTGTCGCCTGGGACGTGGAGGAGGACATCCGCCGTGCGCTGGAGACTGAGCCAGACCCCGGCACGGGCCCTCCGAACCGACGCTATGTCCCCACCGTGGCTCGCCCTAAGGTGATCGATTGGGTCCACAAGGGCAAATTTTCTTGCCATCCGGGTGGGGGGAGAACAGGCTCACTCCTTAAAAGGTATTTCTGGTGGGAGACTATTGATAAAGACGTCAAAGAATATGTAGCTGCCTGTCCTGTCTGCGCACGTAACAAATCGAGCTCACTACGCCCAGCTGGACTTTTACGACCCCTCACTATACCTCATCGCCCCTGGTCTCACATTGCGTTGGATTTTGTCACTGGCCTTCCCGTCTCCTCAGGTAAAACCACGATTCTCACTGTGGTGGATAGATTCTCCAAAGCTGCACACTTCATTGCCCTAAACAAACTCCCCACTGCAACGGAGACAGCCAAGATTATGACTGAGCAGGTCTTCAGACTCCACGGCATACCTTGCGAGATCGTGGGCCCTCAGTTCATTTCGCGAGTGTGGAGGTCGTTCTGCACCGCTCTCGGGGCTAAACCCTGCTTGAGCTCAGGATTTCATCCACAGACGAATGGGCAGGCCGAACGGCTCAACCAGGAACTGGAGGCCACCCTCCGTTGTGTCGCTGCCTCCAACCCCGCCTCATGGTCCTCGTTGCTGCCATGGGCAGAATACGCTCACAATTCGCTTACGTCTTCTGCTACTGGCCTCTCGCCTTTCGAGGCCTCCATAGGTTACCAGCCACCTCTCTTCCCCGACCAGGAGGCCGACCTCGAGGTTCCCTCGGTCCAACACCATCTCCGACGTTGTCAGCGGGCGTGGAGGTTGACCCGTCGGTCGTTGTGCCGGTCCGTTGCTCGCCAGTGCCTGTACGCGGACCGTCGCCGCAGGGCAGCCCCTGCCTACTCCCCTGGGCAGAAAGTGTGGTTGTCTGCTAAGGACGTTCCCCTCAAGGTGGCATCCCGTAAGCTGGCCCCGCGTTTCATTGGACCCTTCGAGGTGGAGCGGGTCCTCAGCCCTTCTGCGCTGCGGTTGAAGCTGCCTTCCTCGCTGCGCATTCACCCGACCTTCCACGTCTCCCAGGTCAAGCCGGTGGTCGTGAGTCCGTTGTGCCCTCCTTCCGCTCCCCCTCCTCCCGCCCGGCTCGTGGATGGGCATCCTGCCTTCGCGGTCCAGCGCATTCTGGACGTCCGTCGGCGGGGACGGGTCCGGCAGTTCTTGGTGGACTGGGAGGGTTATGGGCCTGAGGAGCGGTCCTGGGTGTCTCGTTCCTTGATTTTGGATCCTGCTTTGCTTTCTGCTTTTTACGGGGCTCGACGCGGGCCGCGGGTGGCTCGGTCGCCGGGGGTCGACCCTTGATGGGGGGGTAGTGTCGTGGTCTGGGTGGTTTTCCACAGCATCAGCTCCTCCCCACTGGGTGGAGTCTTTGTTGTTCCTCACCTGATGGCAATCGGACCAGCAGTATTTATGACCGGCGCACTCAACTGGTCTTCGCCAGATTATCTGCCAACTTTACCTCTGAAAACTTTACCTCCTGGATACCAGTTTGCTGCCACCGGTAATCCCTCTCCGTTTTGGAGCTGCCATTTTCTCCTGCCTGCTTCCCTGCCTTGCATGCAGCACCCACCTGGACCTCTCCTGCCTCCCCCCTCCACGCAACCCCCACCTGCAAGCTTTGCCCGGGCCCGCCACAGTTTTCCCTGCCCAGTACCTGCACCCAGTTATCCCTGCCATCTAGTTTTCGCCACAGTATTTTTCTCTCGCCTCAGACATCTAGTTTATGTTCATTGATTCTAGTCTGCACTTTCTGTTAGCCTCTGAGCATTGTAAAAATAAAGTCTCTTTTCGTTACACCTCACCCCTGGCCTCCGGTTTTGAATCTGCGCTTGAGTCCATCCCATGTCCACGGGCCACTGCGCCTGACAGTACTGCTGTATGCTCAGATATCTTATAATTATAACACTGTGATGGATGAATTTGCACCGTGGACTTGTAAGCAGAAATACATGAAAACAAACTAGACAGCGCTGAAAGACACAAGCTGTAATATAAATATAACATGCAACATGTTTGCAGAAGACAAACAGAACAGGTGGAGGACACTGAGCACAGATTGGAGACATTCAGAGACAGCTGGGCGGCCCTGTTCCAGAAAGACGGCTCAGTGTGAACTGGTGACAAGTTTTCTGTTCTAGGGGAGTCACTGGAGTAACTGGCAGGTGTTCTGCTTGGCTCCTCCCCTCCTGCTGAAGCAGCTGTGTGACACACCGTAAATAACATTAACTTCTAGATTAGTTTATACTGCTTATATGGAAAAGCTGTTTGTGTAGAATAGAGATAACAGTGGACATGGCTTTTTTTTAATTTAGCTATCAATAAAGTGTGTGCCAATCTGTTTATCTGCACTGAAACATTTATTCTGCACTACTGTACAGGGTGGGCCATTTATATGGATACACCGTAATAAACCAAGCACACCATTGTTTTTCGTGTGACATTACCAATAAGTTTGATGTGTCACATGGCCCTCTTCCTATTGAAAAAACAAAAGTTGTATCCAAGATGGCCGACTTCTAAATGGTCACTATGGTCACCACCCATCTTGAGGAGTTTGCCCCCTCACATATACTAATGTGCCACAAACAGGACTTTAATATCACCAACCATTCCCATGTTATTACGGTGTATCCATATAAATGGCCCACCCTGTAGTTCCCATAGTCCAGCCTAAGGCTCAGGAGCCAGCCAGACAAGGACCGTTTCTGTTAATTAACAAAAACTTTCAGTTTTGTCTTTACAGTCTGGACAATAACCTATCAGAACTTTTACCTGTAATTTTAACCAGTTAATTCTTACAATTTAAGCCCAAAGAGTCATGCTCACAATTTCTTTCATTACCAGAACAGAATTTCAACGTTGTCTAGAAAAAAATGACCTGCTGCAGTGACAGCACTTTTAGGATATCTCCATGACCGAGCACTTAAAGTGGGCCATATGTAGCCCCTGATGTAACATGAGTTTGACATCCCGGCCATAGACAGAAGGACAAAATGGATGCAGCTTATGTCTAAAGTGCTTCTTACTAGATTTTTAGTGTTGCATTAAAAACAACAATACTGTGTCAGCCGCTTGCCTGATCATATGCTCTGGAATTCTCTACAAAGACGAATTGTGCAGTTTCTTCTTTCTTCTTATTGAACTGCAGCAACACACCAGGGTTGCTTTCCACCACAGCCTACAGAAACCTTGCTGTGAAGGGCATCTTCACTTTCTTTGTATATGTACAATGGCAATAAAGAGCTATTCTATTCTATCTCTGAAATGTGTGGTTTGCTGGCTTTACAACTGATGGGCTGACACACACCAGTGTGAAGAGACTGATCCACGATTCACTGCACAAGTTAGAACCTGTGGTGTTTGATGCTGTGAAACACATTGCAGAGCCAAGTTCTTGTTACATATTTGTTAACGTTCTGCAGTAAATAAACAGAGTTCCTTGTCTGGAGATTTGCACATGTGGGTTAGAGAGGGTGTAGCGACACACAAACCTTCCCCCGGATTTTTTTCACAAATCACACCCTGGATGTAGCAACTGTGACGTCACCGTTTGGTTTCTGAATTCTTGTTTTTAGGCCTTGAGATTAGGGATGGGTATTGATAAGATTTTCACGATTCCGATTCCATTTTCGATTCTGTTTAACGATTCGATTCTTTATCGATTCTTTATCGATTCTTTATCGATTCTTTTTAAAAAAGGAGAACACTAAGGTTGATTAGCTTAGAACTTTGTTTTATATCTTCTCTTTGAACAAGATAGAAATTTAGGAGTAACATGGCATTACAAACCCAACAGTGAGATCTTAAGAGATCCAGCCTACAGCTCTTCAATGGGGTGTCACAGGGACCCCGGGGAAAAGAAATTATAAATGTAAAATAATAAAATAAATATTCTTCTGTAGCAATAACAAAGTATAACATAAATTATTCTGTAGCAATTACACAAGAATATCCAGCAATGTCCCTGCCTACACATTCACTTACCGAAAATCGGGGGCATCTGCTGTGGCAAATGGGTGCAAGCCTTTGACCACAAACTTAGTCACTGCTCGGTGACATTCGTCTATCCTGGCCTGAAAGGAGACGCTACCGGTAGACTGCAGCGACAACTGCCAGCATCTGAGCCAGACTCTGTCTGTCTCATCACGGTCACCTAAATGCACAGTAATGGCAGGTTTTGTAATAAGGCAGATCGCGCTAACATAATATGCACTGTTAGTTGATTATTTACCTGCCGTATTAACGGGAGAGGACGTGCAAACGTTACCGCTGCTGCTGGGTTGAGATTCACGAGTCCGGAGCGGAATTAAAAACACGACATTCATTTAAGGTCATCGCGTGTTTTGTGAGCAAATGCTTTTGCATATTCGTAGTGTTTACTCCCTTAAATGAAATATCTACTTTGCAAGTATTGCAAGTTGCCCTGTTGTCATCCGTTCTCGTAAAGTATAACCAAACTTTTGAGCGTTTGAGCCGCCATGTTTCCTGCCAGGTAAATGACGCTCCACAACGTGGTGACGTCTTTCGGGGTGACTGGAATCGATAAGGGAATCGTTTACAAAAATGGCAAACAATTCCAGGGAATTGAAACAGTGCGAACCGGTTCTCAACAAGAACCGGTTTTAGATACCCATCCCTACTTGAGATGTTTTTGCTTTTGCCGTGTTGGAGTTTGAAGCCAGATGTGGCGGCCGAGGGATGGTGCTGAATGTGACACTGCACACTCGGTGGCTAGCACTTTGTCCGTAACAAGCGGCTGTTTATTGCATGATACACAGTTGTTAGATGCATCCATCAGAGTCTGCAGCCAGTCCATTTACCATTTATGTTTGCTAACAACATTTTAAGTATATCCTGTATAATCCTGCTTTTCATTTTCAAAAATTGGCCAAAATTTGCAAAATTCATTGAATTTTTATTGTTTGACCCAAAACTGGGCAGAGGGATTTTATCTCACAGACTTCAGTAAGACTGAGAGTCACAGCTGTCACCTCCTGATCGCCATTAAAAAGAATGAAATGCACTGGTTTTTATATATAGTGCTTTTCTACTATACAGGAGGGCTCAAAGTGCTTTATACAACATGCCTTATTTACTCATTAATACAGCACTGTTTTCTATGCCCAATGCTTTCTACCTAACAGTCATGCTCACTCGTGTTCTGATGGATACATCAGGAAGTAACTTGGGGTTCGGTATCTTGGTCACGGATACTTTGGCATGCAGATTGGAGCAGCCAGGGATCGACGCGCCAAGCTTCCAATTAGTGGGTGACCTGCACTGCCTCTTGAGCTACATTCACCCCACAGTGTAGATTTAAGGTTAAGCCTTAAATCTACACTGTGGGATCAGTTTTCAGACATGGAAGCTACGTCTGTCTGTAACAGAGTTACTACTATATAATAATCACTATTTATCAGTGATGTCAATAGATTATATCATGAAATAATTATATTTTTAGTCCTTATTTAGTGTTTATTGTTACTTGCTTTTAATATAGTTTAAAAGGGCCGTCTCTTAATACAGTCTGTGCCAAAAGTACTGACAGGAAACTACATGCTTTTGCAAGAGCATGATAACTGCAGGACCAGAAAGTGAAACTAAGCAGAGTGTTTGATCGAAACTTATAGTGTTTGTGACGTCTGGATGGAGTATATATATATATAAATATAACTAGGCTTCCTGTTTGTGCTTCAGACTTTGGCTAACGTGTCTGTGTGTCTGCTGAGTCTCCGTATTCCGGAATATGTGAAATTAAAGATCATTTTGTAAAGTAAAAGACCACTATGAGCTGGCCATAAAGAATCCAAAAGAACTCAATTTAATAATTAAAAAAAAAAAAATGTAATCTCACAATTTTCTGTAATTAATCGCGATTAATCGCAATTACTTGATCAATAACCTGGCTAAAACTAATTTTTTTTTCAACTTTATATTTAAGCTTGTGACATTTCTGCAATATAATCAAGTAAATGCAGAATAAACACAAAGAATGTTAAATGCTTAAATTCAAAGAGAATTTGAATAGTTTTCTTCAGTCTTTTAGCACAGGTTCTCTACTGTGAAATACAACTTTTTAAAAAAACCTATATACTAATAGGTAAGTATACACTAATATATAATATATATTAGTGCTGTCAAACAGTTAAAATGTTTAATCTGATTCATCGCAGGGTTACTGTAGATTAATTTAGATTAACCACAATTGAATTCATTTTTATTCTATATTAATCGCACCACGGTGGCACGGTGGTTAGCACTGTTGCCGCACAGCAAGAAGGTCCTGAGTTCAATTCCACCATCAGGCCGGGGTCTTTCTGTGTGGAGTTTGCATGTTCTCCTCGTGTTTGCGTGGGTTCCCTCCGGGTACTCCGGCTTCCTCCCACCGTCCAAAGACATGCAGCTTGTGGGGATAGGTTAATTGGATAATCCAAATTGTCACTACACAGCAAAATCTCCAGTGTTAATTCAACTCCTATAGTGTTAAAGTTAACACTTTTCCAGTGTTTATATAATTCTCACTGGTTTAGAGTTAAAGTAACACTTTGCAAAGTGTTATTATTTTAACTCCATTGTAGTGTTAAAAATATAACACCCATAGTGTTAGAATTTCACTCTGTATGGTGTGAAGTGTCTTCACTCAGAGTGTAACTACCTAACATTTATAGTGTTGTTTTAGGACACTGATAAGTGTTCACTTTTACACTGGCTTGGGTTAACTCTTTTCACTGAGGGTGTTACTACACAACAACTATGGTGTTATTTATGACACTTTTAAGTGTTTATTTTCACACTGGATTGTGTTGACTGTTTTCACTTAGAGTGTTATTCTGTAACTTTTACAGTGTTATTTTGGCACTTTAAAGTGACATATATGAGCTTTTAAATACTAGTCTGTATTAATTGTCTGAATACAAAAATGCATTAAAGTGCAATTACTGTATGACTACTGTGTTACATTCAGTGAAAATCCTTGTTAAGTCCCTTTACAGGATAAAAGGAGAAAACATAAAATTGGTCACATAAGCATTTTAATAAATATTAAATTCCAAGCACCATACAGCATACGTTCACAACAAAAATAATGGCACAATGTACAGACCATCATCATCACCATAAGCACTTTGCAAATCAAAGGGCTTGTATATTTCAATACAGTCTGCTTTAACAACATCTTTTTCATCCGTTTCAAACACTTTATAAGCATGGCAATGTTCACTGAAATTTTCAACCACAAGCTTCTGAACTATGAAGTAGGTGTGACTATTGACCAAAACTATTGTTTTTATTCTGCAAAACACCGGCATCTCATGTTCAGAACCACAACAAATGACCAATCCTGTTCTGTACTCAGTCCCATTAATGTTAACCCAATTAGCAGAGAAAGCCTCTTCTGCAACAGCAGGCAAGCCTAGGGAGATCATTTCACTATTTTCCTCACTATCAACATCAAATGATTTCAAGGGCCCATACTCAACATGGCTTAAAGGACATGTCTCCCACTTGTATGCTATGGATGTTTGATGTTTTTTGGCAAGTGACACTGTGATGTTCTTAAAGTTCTTAAGGGTGTCTTTGAACACCCTATGTTTAGCCTCACCTCTCATGCTCCATACATGCAATAATGGCCCAATTTTTCTGATGCAAGTTGGGTAGTGCAACATAAAGTGGTGTTTGGGAATCATGTTCCTACCTGGATACAACAATTTGAACAAGTCATGATGTTCCATTGTTAAATGTTTTAGAAGCACAGTCATGCCATGTGTAACAGATGGAGAGAATATGATGTTAATTATTTGCAACAATAGCAATAGCATAGTCCAGTTCTGATTTCCTTCTGGCACAATATCACCAAAAATTAAAGGAATGTTTCTTATCAGACAAAGAGTCTGAATGGAGTTAAGACCTATACTATTACCACTACTGTCTAAGTTCACCCTTGTTGGACGATTTTTGCTCTCCAAGTAGCCATAGTCAAAAGCATAGATCCGTGACAAAAGAGCAGGTTTCGGCAGAAAATTGTCTGACAGATATTCCAACAGTAACTTTATCTCATATTGTGCTACCCCTTCGAGAATATCATGCATAATGTCCAAGGAAAAGTTCTGGCAAACATGAAAGAATTGAAGAGTGTTCAGTGTAGAATTCTTTCTTAAGCCAAACACATGTAGCTTTTGAGGATCAGATTGCAACTCACTGCAGTGCATTTCAAAAAGTTCTTTCCCTCGTAAGATGATCTTTGGATCATCCTCAGTATACACACTCTGTGCATCCTGTTTTGCAATTAAACACAAACGACAAAAGTAACGTCCACTGAAAGACTCAACAAAACCCAAAATTGAGTGCATCCCCAAGTTGTCCCCAGTTATCTGACATATAGTGCCATGGACCTTTTCAGATGAGAAGGGTAAATCAATGCCATGGCTCTCCAAAAACTTTATGTCATCAATCAGAGGCTGTAAAATAGGATCAAAGCCGTATTTTTTCACATCTTCTGCATGAAACAATGCAACCAAATGAATGTTCATCAATGCAGAATTTAACTTTGGAGGCAGATTTCTGAGGACAAAATAGATTGCACCAACTTTGTGAACACCACGTTTGGAACCAAGTGGATTAGCAGTCTCAAAGTCATCATAATAAAGCTGAATTTGCAAAGAAGTCTGTGGTTTTGAAAACAATGGATGAGACTTATAGTAACTCCCATCACAAAAGTCTTCATATCTGTCTTCTTTTGATACACATAGTTTAGCAAGCAGCTCGCAAATATAAGAATTGCGACATATAAATTTGATTGTTTCCAAAATTGGAATGTACACAAAAGTGTCTTTTACTGGTACCTGGTCATAAGTGCCTGATTTTTTATTTAACCTTGTATCATAGCGTATTCCTAAAGTCTTTTCCACTGGATCCACAATTCCCCATTTTTCACAGAAATATGACTTTCTTTTAGCTTCAGTGTCGAACTTCTCAACTGGATTGTCAAAAGTCTCAAGACATTTTTCCACTGGAGATCTAACAGGATTTTCTGTTGGCACAACGTTCAGTACTTTATGTTTAAACTCACAGTGCAGTCCATCTGCAAAATCTTCCAAATCACAAACAAGTGATGACACAAAACTATTTGCCAAACCACTACCATTGAGTTTACCAATAATTTTAGTGCAAATTGCTTCAGAATTTTTTTTAATTCTTTGACCTGACCCATTGTTTTCAGAACACCCAACCTCTAGGCTCTGAGTAACACTTGTTCCTGCAACTGCTATGTCTGTATCTTGTAATCTGTCAAAATCAGCTTGAAATGACTCTGAGGGTTCTGCATCACCACTTTGACAACAATCTTCATCATGAACACTATTTAAATGTTTTTTTAAACCAGAATATGTAGTGAACTGACGGCTGCAACCATCTTGTGAACAAGCCAACTTAAATTTGGTGCTTGGATAAAAACTGTGACCTAGTCGCAAATGACTTATCAAAGCCTGACTGGTGCTATGCAGAGTTTGACAGATAAAACATTTAAACATGGTTCTCATTCAACATTTTGGCACGCAACTCACGAACACGTGGTGACTCATCTGTTGAGGTGGCATCAATGTTGAATATGGTGGTCTGCACAAAACTGTAGAGATGAACCAGTGACTCGTCGTAAGATAAGTTGAACACGTAGTGGGATTTGAAAAGTTCATCAAAAGCACTGAGTGAGCTGGTGGCTTGGCAGGGGATGAGCTGTTTGTCCACTGCAATGTAGAAGGTGTCAATGCTGTTCTGGGTTCGACCAACAGCGAGGATGTATGGTTGTTTACCATCTCTTGCTTGCAAGTGTTCATCAATGCTGCAGCATGACTAAAAACAAATGAGATATTGACATATAGGCCTAGCTTATACTTGCTGAGTATGAACCATTCATTCAGTTTGACATTATGTGCCTTGCTAACTTATTACAAAATACTAAGACACATACTTCATGGAGAGGAAAACTAAAAAGTGCAAAAACTGAAAAAGTGTTTTGTAGGATTTTAAAAAGTGAGACAACATATTTACCTTGTGAAAGTGCACCATTTTGTGTGCTGCATCAGTTGGACTTATTTTGGTTCTCCTCTTTCGTCCAGCTGTGGGTGGCAAAAGTTGAAGGAGTAGCAGCAGAGAGGCCATGTCACTGTCCCAGTCTGTGTATGGTTGAATTTATAAAACAATTTCAAAATGACAGGTAAAAATAAATATTATTAAAATCAAACAAGCATGGTGCGACGCCTACCATTTGCATCACTCTCTGTTGGTTTCTCAGCAGCTTTTATCAAACGACACAGGTCAGTTGACTGAGTCAGCTGTTTGGCTTCTTTAATAACCTTTGGCTTGAATGACATGTCCCACTTCTCAAGCAACTTGGTGGCTGTTTCAGCACCAAACAGCAGCAGGAAGTCTTGATTGACCTGTTCATCATACACACAGGACATAAAGACAGTGCTCAACATTGTTTACATTGCAATGTGATTTTGACCAATATGTGATATAGCCTGACTGGGATGACCAATGATCACATCTTTTACTGTTGCCATCCACATCAGCAAAACAAAAAAAAAAGGATTAACAGTTGAAAATATCAAGTGATTTGACTTACTAGTCCTTTGACATCCAAAAAGCGTGGAAATGTTTTGAAGACATCTGCAGTTCTTTGTGGATCATGCACCAGATCCTGGCGATGTTGGAACATCATTTTCATCTTCTGAAATACACTTGCTTCATCAGGAGAGTGAACAAGAAATGAGATGGCCTCCTTGCAGGCATCTCCATCAAGTTGCTGAGGCAATGTGGTTGCTAATCTTCTGCGCTTAGGCCCTTGTTCTTGATGCACTGGGACTTCCTTCACTGGCCGTTTGGTTGTAGACCTGGACATGGTTTTGAGGCGCCACGCTACATATCCAGTGCCTTTCACTCCGTCGTAGAAATGCTCCTGTCACATTTAAACATAGATGAAAAATAAACATCAAATGCGATCTTACAGACTTTGCAGATTCAACAAAAAGAAACCCAAGGACTATTATCATGTAACAGGTGCAATACATGTTAAACAACATCCACAATTTCAATACAGTTTTATGACAATAGTTATTACGAAAGAGGAATTAAGATTTTTCTTTTAAATCATTTAGCTGATGTAATTATTCCATGATGAAAACTAAATAATGTGCTGTTTTACAATCACTGCATGACTTACATAGCCGTTTGGAGAAAATGGATCCTTCAATGAGGGAAAGAGTGTAATTATTCCAAGGGCATATTTCTCCTTTTGCTTACGGGAGGGAATTCTGCTATAGAGGAAATACAATTGACAATGTTAAATCAGAAGTATGTGTCTTTACTGCAGTATACATTACAAGAATATTCCATATGGCCCATCTTTACTTTTTTATTAGGTACTATTACTCTTACCCATGTCTCTCAGTCATATCACTTGCCAATATGTTAACAAGATGCCGCCGGGTGCGGTGGCTCAGTGAATTTTCGGCATTGTATTCTTCAAGAATTTCCTCTCCACCAGGTTTCCTAGTCAAGGCATTTTTAACCATCTGCTCATATAAAAGGGAAAATAATAACAATAAAAACTTGTTTGTCAGTAAAGGTGAAAGTTTAGAGGAATGTCAACAAACCTGTGAAAGACATATCTAGCAAGAAGCACTAACTTCTACTAACATTTTTTCATACAGGGCAAGTTGGGAACCACCATGTTTTGAATTTCAATTTGTATAACAATCTACAGTATAAACGGTGTCAACTCAAAAATACAAAAGACATTTTCTGTTCTCAATTACCTCTTTTGCAGCCTCTGACACAGAAACATTTGGTGCAGAACTGTCTTTGCTGGATCTACTGCGGCCTGCAGGAATGCCCTTTTCCCTGAGGTCACTGTCACTTGATGAAAGTGATATAGTGTCCGTGAGGGAAGATAATGTATCCGAGGAGGATGGTGTGGAATGAGCTAAAGGACAAAAATCTTTGGGAGAGATGATTTGGTTAACTTTCTTTAGGCTACTCCACAATGCCATTAATAACACAATTTCAATGTTCATGTTCAGACAACATTCTATACAAATATGACCCAGCCCTGTCCACTGTCATGTATATTGCATGAAGACAGGTCAATGTCATCTGCATCAAGAGCAAAAGAACTTGGCTCTACATTGAGTGGGCTATACTATGAAAATTTAAGTTATGATAACATTTACCTTCATCTGAAATCTTTTCACGTATTGTCAGGCATAGGTCTGGTTGGGCCTCCAGTAACTCCAGAAAAATGTCTTCTTCGACAGCTGTGTCAGTTTCATCGAAAATATCAAGGTCAGCAGCATCCGGAAGTCCAAACTTGGTTTTGGCTTTACAAAAAGATAAGCATAATGTCACCTAAAACGCCTGAAAAACTTTTTTAAAAACTAATTTTGACTTTTTTATTTAGCTAATATTTATTAACAGCTGTTTTACCTGTCTTTAAAATGGTTAAATTAGACAAGTCTGCAGCAACAATATAGGCCTAGGCCTACTGCTCTGTACTGTTTTTAATGTCACACATTAAAATAAAATGTGTTAACATTTAATTCGTTTTTTAAATAGATGAGATGCAAACATGATGAACTGATACATGTGCAACAAATTTTGTTCTGCCAGGTTATCTTACCTTCACTGATGAATTCTAGATAAGTGAATCCTGCGTGCAATTTAATGTACTTCTTTACATTGAGGTATTTCACTTTCAGCAACATGTCTTACAACAGCACCTGGTGGAGAGAAGGGGGCACAGAATATTTTTTACCATATATTTAAACCATAGCTTAAGTGGCAACAAATCCGGACAACTTTAAGAAAATATTAGGCTATACATTGTGTGATGATCTGTGAAGGGGTGACAGACCACTTCAACCTCAGGAACATAATTTGGCTTCCCCCTGCGCACTAAAATAGCTGAACTTGGGTACACAGAAATAGCATCCAATGAATTATCCACCCATCCACATGTTTATAAGACGACAACGGCGATCTTCTCGTCTGCACGCAGGCTAGATACTTAGTTCTGCTATGTTGCGAGTAAATCGCTGTAGCCTACTTGGGGAAAAGCATCTCTGTTTAAACCATGTCAGGATGATAATCCACATAAAATTTCCTGTTGAACGCACACCTGCCTTCATCACACTTTCACTTATGACAACAAATATCCCTTATACTGTAAATTAATGAGTGCAAGTCTTACATTTATATCGGGAGTTTCTGACACATGCACAGCCGTCTGGCTAGTTGCTACTTTGTGGTGGTTGTTTTGTGACACGACATGCTAGGATTATCAGTGGAGGCGACGTCAACGACCCTCAGTCGTTATACCGCTTTGTCTTAAACACTGGATGGTAGCCTATTTCACTAAAACTGTAGAAAAGGGGAAAATGTTCCCTTAGATTAGGCCTACTACAACATGTATGATATATCCTAACCGTTAGCAAGCAATCCATGCACAAACGCAGCGCGCCTTGCTTGGTCACTAACATCTAACAGAATTCCATAACCCCCTGCCACTTCAAAGATTTGTAGGCTAGGCTACTGCTAAACTCGCTGGTAGCACGTGTAATTAGCCTATCTTGATGCTTTCCAAAACTTGACTTGAACGTCTCCATGTGATTGTTTAGTTCACTTTTAAATAGGATATTTCTGAGGCGAATGTTCGCTTCCCTTAAAAGCAGTGGGCTAAACGCATTTGTCTTAGCTGCCAGCTAGGCTACCACAAATTCAAATTTTAACATTACATTTAACATATCCAGAGGATAGCTAACTCCTCCCTCGTTTCATTTAATAAGCATTGAACACTGGAAAGCATTTCTCTTATGACATTAGAACTAACTAGAATTGAGAATTATATTGAGCACGCATTTATTTTCGCTGCAATATTAACTTGTTATAGAGGATAGTTTAGCTACCTAAGCTAACGAATCCCATCTCTTACCGCAGATGAATACACTCCACATTAGGAAAATATTGCATGCTTCTGATAAATAATGTTATAGGCTAGTTAGTTACAATATTTAATAATGATAAAATAACATAGGTCTTGTTGTATAGTTCTTACCTGAACAACCTCCTCGATCTTGACAGCAAACCTCTGGTGGACTCCTCATGCCCATGAGCGCGAAAAACCCGGATGTGGAAATCAACTCCAAATGAGTGTTATAGTATTGACTCTTTGAAATAACTCCGGCTACAGAGCTTTTTCAGCACCGTTAGTGTTACTGTAACTCTCAAACCAACACTTTTCAACTCGAAATTTTTAACACCAGTAATTTTAACTCACATCAACACTTCGGATTTTGCTGTGTATGTGTGAATGTGAGTGCGAATGGTTGTCTGTCCCTGTGTGTTGGCCCTGCGACAGACTGGCGACCTGTCCAGGGTGTACCCTGCCTCTCGCCCTATGACAGCTGGGATAGGCTCCAGCGCCCCCTGCGACCCTGAAAAGGATAAGCGGAAGCGAATGGATGGTTGGATGGATGGATTAATCGCATTTCATTTTGCATGAGCAAACAGACTCAAGAAAAAAGGGAAAATATCTGCACTTAACATGTTTATTGAACACCTTGAACATTCATGTTAACAAAAAACTCTGTAAACATTTATCCCCTCTCTCTCTGTCACTCTTGGAGAGGCTTCAAGTCCTCAAAACGAGGAACCAAAGTTCTGTGAACCTCATGTTCTCAACGATAGTAATAGGTCTGCCCGAAATGTGTTGACAGAAACATTTCAGGGATTTTGAGTCATTCTGCACTCGAGATGCGTTAATTGCGTTAAAAAATGTAATCACGTTGACCGTGATGGTGGATTAATTCGCGTTAACGCGTTAATTTTGACAGCACTACTATTTACATAAAGCAGTATGAGCCTTTAACTTGGATTTATCATGTGATGAGTAATACTGATGGGACGCTTCTATCATATGATGCATCATACAAACTATCTTTTATAGCTGACATCAGGTTGGGCGTGATGTTAAATGTATAAGTGAAGATGTCTGTCGAGCAGCTGAATTCTTTTGGTTGTAATTAGAAATCTGGATTAAATATATTGTAGTTTAGAGGAGGGAGTTTGAACCTGACTCAGCCTTTTTAACCATATCACGAGACTATGATATAAATCATACATTCATTAGTGGATTAGTTGTACCTGCCTGAGCCATATTTTCATATTCATTTCTGTCACAGGTACTATTTCTGTTATTTTCCAGCTGAATAAATATCAGATGTAATGTACCACACGGTTCCGGTGTTATCACTTCATTCCATTAAGGAAAATTCAAGTGTAAATTATAAAGTGGGCTGTGGTGACTGAAATGGAACAGTAGCTGAATGTCATGGTCTAAATTGACACATGTATCCATTTTCTGGATGAAGCCCTGCATCGTCTCTGAGCATGTCGGTATTTGTTTTCCAGTTCGATGAAAGAAAAACTGCATTTGAGAATCACCTATTTTTAAATCAACTTATTTGTTGTTGTATAAAACAACAGTTTTGCTACAAGCTAACATGTTTTGTTGCTGATTTTCCTCAGGCTGTTAGCTAGGTTCATCTCTCGAAACAACATGTCGAAGCTTTTCTGAAGTGTCATTTAACCAAAGTCAAATCATGTGCACAGTTATGTTCAGATAAATTACTACGAGCTGTAGGAAGAGGGAACTTTAATAGTTCCCAAGACGAGATAAAGCTGTGTTTGTTGCGTGATTTAGGCAAGGTCGAAGCCTATGTGTGTGTGTGTGTGTGTGTGTGTGTGTGTGTGTGTGTGTGTGTGTGTGTGTGTGTGTGTGTGCGCAAACTGCTCATTAGCTGATGGTAACTACACCTGCGGTCAAATGTCTTTTATCTTTGCTGACTGCTTTTGCTTTGATGATTATAAAAGGATTCAGTTATCGTGTTTAAGGAAGGAGCCTAGCTTGTGGTCTGAAGCCTGTAACATTGTATCTGAAGTAGTTTCATCACTGTAGAGATATTGTTTGCAGTCTATTTTTAAAAAGCCTCTGGAGGCACACCTAAACTAGAATTTGTTCTTTGTTGGAATTCTAAAAGATCTGTTCAGTCTCACTACCACAAGATTTACCTGTAGATTCTGAAATTTTGCAGTTCTGTTTCATCCTGAATTATTCTGCTTTTACGCATCGCATACGCATGCTTTTACAATTCCTCCATCATAAGGAAGCCATGTAAAATAAAGCCCTGTGTGCACGTGCACATTCACACACATGTACACTAAGAGTTCCTCGAGTGAGCTCAGCAGATGTTGTGAGCAGGTGTTTTGGCCTCTGCTCCAGGGGAGAAGTTTGGTCTGTAATTGGAGACCTGGGGCCACGTTGGACACACAGATTTCGCAGAGCATCAATGCTGCACCGTTTGGGCGTCATTTACCAAATGTTGCAATATGTCTCTCTAATGAATCCGTTGTGTAAATGCGTGTTCACCCCTTCACCCTCATTAAATTCTGCTGCTTCTGTGGCCTCCTCACTGAGCCGTGTGATGTCAAATGTGAGAGGAAGGATCTCTGATCCACTTTTCCTAACTGTTGGCTGCTGAGAGGCACCTGAGCCAACAGCACATCAGGGGCCCCGTCAGGTGGAAGTTAAAAAAATAGAAATTAAATGTGTAAATAAAAATAAAAAAATTTAAACAATGTGTGTGCGTGCGTGCGTGCATGCGTGCGTGTGTGTGTGTGTGTGTGTGTGTGTGTGTGTGTGTGTGTGTGTGTGTGTGTGTGCGTGCGAGCGCGCACAAGCGTGGAGTAAAAGTAACTTTGTTGTTAGTTGCTGTGAAATCAATACACAGCTACAAGAAAATGGTCAGAAGAGATCATTTGTAAGTTATTACTATGTGGGTGTTGTGGTATTATGTGCTGCAAGTTCAACTCTGTAAAGCTAAGTTGCCCTTAGAGAGGCAGACTGAAATCATGAAAATTTTGTTAGTGGAGAAGCACAAAGTGAGATGAAATGTGTGAAATGTAATCAAACAAGTGATATTCCTGCTTTCTTGCCTCATAACAAACCATTACAATTATTATGCATAAAAGGCTTATTGTAGTCTCAGAGCAGAAAGAGCCCACAGATACTGTTTAACAAGAACCACTAAGAAATGAAATTGTTTCAGTGTTCCATCATCTCAGTCTTAAACAGTGAACAACAATGATGATGTGTATTTCACACTGTAATTTTCCAGACAGAATTATCAATTGCTGTGAATGATTGAACCAGAATGAAAACATTTTAAAACATCAGTGAAGTAAAATTACTTTGCTCTAAACGTGTATCCAACAGCAACCTTCTGTCTGCTACAGAAAGGAGTCATGAGCAAAGCGGAAGGTAAGACAGACGACTGCCTCGCTAACTGCAGGGCTCTATAGCACTTTGGTGCAGAAACGTAATGGTAATCAAATATATGACTAAACTGACATATAACCACTCGACTGAAAAATTATGCACAGGAGGGTGGACGCTAGCCTGGCAAAAGATGGCTGCTACTGTTATCCACACTCAGCAAATTAACATTGTGTGTTTGCAGTGCTATGCACTGTTCAAGGTCCCACACAACTCATGCTAGTGTTCCTGAAACCCCCCCACAAAAGTTTCCACCAAGGACAAACAGCATCCACCTATGGAGGCAGAAGGAGGAGAACACTGACTGCAGACTGCAGGACAGTACTTCTCTGGGTTCACTGGACTAAGGCACTCAAACTACTCTGTTAGCGTTGCACACAAAACATTAGCAGGATATTCATAATGGTATGGCTAGATTTATATGAAGAAGAAGAATGCATTCAACATATTTAAACTGGGGTGGATAGGATCATATCTGTGCTTTATTGACTGCTAAGAAAGGTCTTGGTTCAAGTTGGAAGTCATGACATTACTTCAGCTCTCACTCCAACAGTTTTTGGAAGTACGGTTTGCGACTGCTAAAGGCAAATGTCGATATTTAAATCATTTTTCCGAGGACACATATTCACAACTGAAAACTGATCAAATTTGAAAAGAAAAATTGAGAAACATGAATTTCTCTAGAAAATACAACAAATCCAGATTCAACTGGACTGGACGGTGGTACACAGTTCATGTTTAGTGTGGATTGAATTTTTTGCCAGGTCAGAGACATAATATGCAAAACACATCATGGATGGATAGAGGATGAAATCTGTTACACTTGCTATAACATTTATGATATTTGGGTTTTTTCAGTCTGCGAGTCATATGGAGGCATTTTGACCTTTTTAATTGCAAGGAAATACTTTTCATCTTTAGTTCAACAGACTTTAACAGGTATAGATGTGCATCCAAATTACTGTCCAACTTTTTTTGAGTCACAATGGAATGGCTGTCTTCACTATATAATATTACAATAAATAAAATAGAGCAAATGCATAGAAGAAAAAAATACCTCTCACCAACCATTTGCTTGACAGTGAGCCAGCTTTGGTTACTGGTCGGGCTGGAATTTGGGTTTGGGTAATGTCCATCTATTTTTATACCTCAGTGTGAAATGCAGAGGTGCTCAACCTACTTGGTTAGCGTGGATGGAACATTTATACAAATACATTATGATAAATAGCAGGACTTTTTTATTCAAAATCTGTTATAGGACACCCTGGCTGGAGCAACCCAGCAGTCAATAAAGCCCAGATATGATCCTATATGTGTATAACTATGTTGGATGCATTCTTCATTGTAGTCAGGGAGAAAGTGTCATCCTCCCCTTTATAGTGCTCATAGAGACCAGGCAGAAAGAGAGGGGAGAGGTATTGCCATTGATCTGAGGCGGGTGACGACTCTTCTGGGCCAGTGATGCGAATACTTTTCTGCTGGATCCACATTTATACTGTGTAGACTGTAAGAGTAAAAACTGGCCTGTACCCACCTCCATCCTCTGATGGCTTCATCATCTCCTTCTAGCCAAACACTGAGCACAGGCCAAAGCTTCTGTTGACACAATCTGGAGTTGATCTAGGAAATGTAAGCTTGAGGATTCTCTAGGAAAGGATGTTTTCTTGGTTTCACTTGGTTACATTTAAGATTGTGGTACACTCGTTGGTAACGGCTCTAAAAGGGTTAATCGATTAATCAAAGCTCAATACAAAACAGTGTTGGGTTTTTTCTTGTAAGTTAAACACCAGCCCAGCAACAATACATTAATGTCATTATTAAAACAGGGAAAATAAATGATCATTTAGTGTAATATAAAAATATAAAAAATGTAAATACAATAAATGTAATTACACTTGGCCAGCTCCTAAACAACAAGGATACTGTCTACACACGGAGCTTCACATGTACATTCCTGGCAGTGGAAATCAAACATACCTTTCTTGTCTGTATGCAGCTGCTAACCATCTGTGTGTCTGCGGATATGCCCGTAGGTTCTTTATTAAATATAAATCTCTCTTGGGTCTGCTTCTCTTTTATCTTTGCACATACAGTACATGTAAAAATATAATCCTGGCTGTCTTTGCGCTCACAATAGTTTCCAAATATCTGTCCACAGAGTCAGAATTAGAGAGAAAATGTGCCATTTTTTCTGGAATAATCTCTGCAGGGACATGAAGCTGTCAGAGCTGGTTACTCTTAAGTCAGTTTACAAATATTCAGAAAATGTTACTTTTTTCTCAAAGTCTCAGCTTTGAAAATTGAGCTAAAACTTTGTCACTTTATTTGATTACATACGAATTGGATGTTATTTTCGTGTATTGTAGACGGTGACAGTTGTATATGTTTGTAATTGGTACAACTTCTGCTGCTACAAGGAGATCAGCTTTGGTGGACCCCAACCGGTCGCAGCAGATGGCCCCGCCCCTCCCTGAGCCTGGTTCTGTCGGAGGTTTCTTCCTGTTAAAAGGGAGTTTTTCCTTCCCACTGTCACCAAAGTGCTTGCTCATAGGGGGTCATATGATTGTTGGGTTTTTCTCTGTATGTATTATTGTAGGGTCTACCTTACAATATAAAACGGCTTGAGGCGACTGATGTTGTGATTTGGCGCTGTATAAATAAAATTGAATTGAATAAAACTGAAAAGTTGAAAAAACACTGGACGTTAACTGGAGAGCAGCTAAGAGGAGTTGCTGGGAGGATGAAGCAGGTGAGTGTGGGGAGTGTGGTTCATTCTGACATACCTGACGTTAGTTAAACACATGTAGTGTTTGTATAGGTAAAACAACAAGGCTGGGGTGCGTAGACAGTTTTAGAAAAACTTTTGACCATTCACCTTTGGTTTTAGGTGAAGGGAAGGACTAATAGATGGGACGATAACCTCAGATACCCGGAGGCAGACTATGAGCTATATACCATTATAGAACTATATATCATAGCGCACAGACCTGACATTATTCAAGCCAGTATTATAATGTACTATCCATAAAACAACTGGGAAGGAACAACAGAGGAAAGAAATGAAGATGTTATTCAACGTGGAGCAGACGTGTGTTGTGTGTCTTTATGACACGAGTTTTATGACAGAAGAAAAGAAACAGCTGCTTTTATGAGCAGGAGGTTGTTTATTCCACCACTGGAGACATGGGCTGAGGTCCGGGTGGAGCAATGTGCAATGTGGAGGTAAATCTTTTTTCACACCTGTCATTCGCCTCTGTCAGTGCGCCCCAGGGTGGCTGTGGCTACAATGTAGCTGCCATCACCAGTGTGTGAATGTGTGTGTGAATGGGTGGATGACTGGATGTGTGAAGCGCTTTGGGGTCCTTAGGGACTAGAAAAGCGCTATACAAATACAGGCCATTTACCATTTACCATTCTTTTCCCTTTCACCTGCACTTTTCAGTGGATCTGTTGTAAGGAAGGAATAAAAACTTAGCAAATTAAGGAATTTTAACGAGAGTATATAAAAATATTTACAAAGAATATTAAAATAGTTAAAAAAATTAACATGTACATTTTTATGATCTGAGTTAGGTCTTTAACAGTGATAACTATAAGCAACATATTAAAAAATGAATGCGATGATAATAATGATGGTCATAATGATAATGTTTTATGATGTGAATAAACAGCTCACAGTTCAATATGCTAGGCTTCGATATGAGATATTCAAGTAAATCATATGTGAACAAATTCAATCAAAATATTAGTTATGAGCAAATAAATCACTTATGTTGAAGGTCCAAAGGTATTAATAACCATAGTGGCAAACAGTATGAAAAGTCTGAGATAAATAAAGGTGGTCGTCTGGTTTTATATAACTTTGTGTTGACGGGTTAAAAATCCCATCTTTTGCCAACCTTAACCTAATGGCCAGTGTTTGGGGTCAGAGTATTGCGTTTGATACTCCCCTCCATCCACCCCAAGCACCTCCTGCTGACTGCTGTTCATAAATGTGGCTCTTTGTCCAGGAAAAAAAACTGCAGTCAGTCCTTTCTACATTTGCTTCTGTATCATCACTTGGAATCTAATTTACAAGGCAAAATACAAACTTTTCAGCAATCGTGTTTGATACTTAAAAGAGCGTTTGATGAATTCATTCATTTGCATATTGTACTTGTGCTGCAGGGCAAGCCCTGAGATTAACTGGGGATTTTTGTTGAGCATGTATGTTCAATAGAGGGAGAAGAAACTGTACTTTTCAGTAATTAAGTGCATACAAAACAAGAACACAGAAAAAAAGAGAAAAACCCGCCAGAGAGCCATGGGTCAGTGCTGCCAGTATTTGTTTCTAAACAACCGTTTGAAAGCAGCGTAACGGTTCTTTTCTACCTTTGCTGTTTTTTCATGACAGCAGTACATCAGCTGCTTTCTGCTTTGGTGAGCATTGCTTTGGAAGTGGGAGGCATTTGTCTTGAAAGAGATTGTTATCGCAGTACTTCAATTGTTTCTGCAGATATTGGAAATAAGGAAATGCTTGACTTCACAGTTCTTTTCCCTCTCTTTTTTAGTGAAAGAAAAGTGGTGAGGGAGCCCATTATTCAAGCAACACATCTGCAAAGGACAATTCAATTTCCAGGCTTTTGCAATAAATGTCAGAGCAGGAAAACGCTCACAGAAAATTGCTTAATGTGGTTTTGTACTGAAGAGAAGGTGTAGGCGTGTAGCTGTATTATTCATGCTATGGGACTCAGCTCCCACTTAGAGACGGAAGGTCAGAAGCTTAGTCCTAAAACTTTTATTGATAAAATTCTCCAACCTTCTCTCTGAAGAAAGAAAAAGAGATACGCCTAAACTGCATTGCCCATTAACATGTAAAGGAAAATGTATTTCTTCTCATATGAAACTTAACCTGACTGCATAACCAACAAAAATAATCCACGGTCCACATCAGGTAGTGAGTAAGGTTTGGCTGCATGACTAAAAATGCTACTCCATGTGACTTGATGTTTTTTACTTAGTTTGATTGAAGTTCTTTCACTCAAGATCACAGTTTAGGCCAAAATTTACAGATGAATTTTAAAAAGTGGGGAAAATGGGCGACTAATATTCTTAACTCTTCACAGACATATGAATTATGTCCCAGTGTATTTATACATCTCTAGTGTGTACTGGATCTCTTCCAATTCAATAAAAATAGCAGAGCTTTTACACAGGGAATTCACGTAGCATAAACTGGAAAAAAATGATGTGGGATGGAGAACGAAGATGTCATAAACAAACAAATAAACAAACATACATGTCATAAAAACCTAAAAACAAAAATAGCATCCTGCCCGTGTCATTCGTCCTCTGACATGTTTGTTTCAGGCTTGGAAATTGTAGCTCTTTAATTGAACAGTGCTTAGTGGCGGTTGGAGATCAACTCTCTTCAGCTGTGATTTATTACATGAAATTGTTTTCACGCTAAAACAGAAGTTGATGTTTGTGAAAAGGATCGTGGTGAAATCGCAGTACACGGGGTATGTAGTCAGAATGAAACTATGAAGAGTGATGTTGGAGTCAAATTGTTAAATGTTGTCATTGTGTTACTTAAATTTGTAAGTCTTAGTTCAAACAGCATCATCAAAGACATTTCTTTGTTTCTATTACCCTCCCCAGCCTGTTGGCGGGGGAGGCTGTAGTGTTTTATAGGGACACATCACATGTGAGGGTTCTGTTTTCTTGTTTAGTAAATTTCCTGCCCTTATGACCCTTTTGGTGAGCAGGAGGTCACACAAACGCACCCCAAAACACAAACACACACATTCTCGCACAGGCATACACACGTGCGCACACATACACACATGGTACCTTATCTTTTATAACCATGGGGGGGGGGGGGGGGTTACAATGGGAGGTGCTTGTGTGTACTGTAACTGTTGTCAATAAAAGGCGGGAAGTGGAGGCCGGGGTCGAGGTCGTCTGTGGTTGGATTCAGAGTGCTTTCCTGAGACACAGACCGGGGCCTCCCTTGTGCAAGTAAAATCGCTGTTCGTCTTGCTTCCTTGTCGTTAACGGGAATAAGTTTCTAAACCAGCGGGGCCTGTGGAAGCGCAGACCCAACAAGTGATCTTAACAACAGAGCCTCGACTGGCTCCTTTCAACACGGAGAAACAGAAGCTCTGCTTCAAGACATGTCCAAGCTCCTCCCCCCTTCTTTTTAAGGCTGAGGGTGAGGATGGAGGAAAATGGAGGAAATTTGCAACGTTTCTCTTTCAGTCAACACCCAGCTCTCACGGCCGTAGGCCAAGGTGGGGATGTAGATGGACTAAATAAATCCTAGAACATTCAGTTAGATTTGGACTGTTCTTCAAAACCTAACTGAACAGGAAGAGTGAACCTTCTCACCCGCCTTTTTTGGGCCAATCATCCTTGACATCACGCCTTTTAAATCTGTGCGCATTCTCCTTTTCGGACTCTTTTCGCGCAACCCACCTCCTCCCCATCTCCACCTCAGACAGAGCTCTATTCAAGCCTCAGTCTGCATCCTCAGCACCACTAGAGGTGTGTGTGTGTGGGGGTCTATCAAAGGGAATCATATTCAGTTCTTCCAAGTGAGCTCTACTTATTAAAAATGGGATACAAACCGATTTCCTGTTGACATTCTAAAAGCACAGCAGCAATAAAAGGGTTTAAAAGATTTGTCCTGTGGAATTTGTGCTTCTGTGCTGTTGTGTGAAATAGATTTCAATACAGAAGTCTTTGCACACGTCTCCTCCCTATATAATCCTTCTGATGCATACGGGATGCCATCAAAGAAGCTCTGCCCTTGTCTTTGAGGAATGTCACAGATCACTTTAATGCAGTGATTTTACTGAAAAGGTTTAAAATAACTGCAGTAAAAAACAGGCATGAAAGGTACTTTGAGGTTTCCAGTAAGTTCTTGTACAGTCTTACACTCACATATGAGCTTGGTTAGCCTACATGCAGGGAAGCCGACTAAGAACTGATAAGCTGTTACTAAGAACACTGGAGGTGTGAAGTGGATGTTCTCCTGCTGTGAAATGGGAGCTTGAGCGATATTACGTCTATGTGTCATGTGCTAATCATGAGATGAAGACCTGCTCTGCATTTGACGATGTAACGCAGAGAAGCAGAAGGGCATACTACACGTATGTAACTATATGTATTTCCATCTTATGCTACATTTTACTATATTTTGGATGCATTTGTAAAAGCTTAAATGGCCCGGGGCACATTGCAGCCCACTCTTTCCCTCATATTCAGAATATTTTGTATTGTCGGCATTTCTGGCTTCACACACACACACACACACACATACACACACATATATATGAATGAAAACATAAATGCTTTTCTAAATGTGTATTCATTTGCTTTTCTACTCTCTCACCCCAATTTGTTAAGAAATGATTCACTTCTGAACAAACTGCAGGCAAAGTTCTGAATCCAATTACTGTATTGTAATTTGCATTAAAAGGGATGAGAGCCATCAGGGGACCTATTCATCCAAAACAATTTGGTTTGTATTTGGAATTTTCACTAGGCCAATTACACACATGGAAGATTCAGCCGGCTTAAAACCACTGACCTTGGCAAATATTCTGAATTCCTGAGGTTCCCAAGACATCCTTGGATCCAAATGCTGCAGCGTTTGTTCATTTAATGCTACTTTAGCGAGCTTGAGGAGTATTTGCATCCTCATGCAGAGCGGAGTCGTGTTTGTCAAGAATGCTGAAAAACTAAATACAGACCAAGTGATAAAAAGGGCAAATTTATTTAAAGCACTTACATAGAAAAATATGATCGATTTGAGTCAACAATAATAAATAGAGCGCCTGACTATCCCCAGGCCCTGTCGGTACAACAGTACAATCAATATCCAGTTTCACAATACAGCAAAGGCACTAGCATTTACCACAATCAACAACACGGCAATAGAGGTGGTGTGGGTGGGAGTGGACAGGGAGCAGGGCTCTTCACGGCACCGTCTGGACTCGTCAAACGGCCGTCACATACACCGTCACTCGTGACCCACCTCCCATGTTTGCCGTATTTGCAGTGGAAATTACACGAGATCTGCTTGAAGTCTTTTCCGCTTGCCTTTCCCTCCCCTCTAAATGCAGGTAGAGATGAAAATTTGTAGAGAATGCTCAAAAACAAAACTACAGCGCGATGCTGCTACAAGCGATAACGCTGCACCTTGGTACTTGTTTTGCTCTCCTGCGCTACAGGGAAGGATGCAAACATCGTGATCAGCCTGCAGGCAGCTCCAACATAACGTTAAACACGGATGCTTCTGAGCATAACTGACCAAAGCGTTCAAATAACCAAAAACTAAACTAAACTGAAGCAGTAGGACTTATCCATCATGTCCAATGCTACATGTCATAACAACATGACAAATGTATTTCATCATACTTTACTGATTGGAAATGTTGGACAGAGCATCATTAAAAACAAACAGAAAATGAATAAAGTCCAACTGAAATAAATATCTTTCTGCAGCACACGGATCAGTTGTGGAAAGTTCAGGAGAAGCATTCTGGTTTGACGGCTGCATTCCAGTTTGCTGCTGTTGGATGTTTACAACTTGAACATGTAGCTGTCAACAGATTTACCGATTCGGACGCTCGCTGTATTCTTGTGATTTTAAAGAAAACCCATTTGTAACCAAGTTATTCAGTTTGATACACGTCAGATATTTTTGACTAGACTGGTTGTGCTCTTAGCTTGGTATCAAGATCTGAACTGGGTGCAGGGTTAGCGTCCCCACTGTAAAGACTAACAAACCACCGGCACAAGATGTCAGCACTGATTTCCACGTGATGACATCCTCAACCACACTTTAAGACTGAATGGACATCATCTTTTGAGAAAATCAGATTTCTTATAATCTTCCTTTTAAAATATTCAGTCACACTGTATTTAATTCTTGATGCTGCACTTTCACGGCTCTGTTACTTTTCTAAATGCATCTGAGCAAAGTGCAAATAAATGTGCATTGGTGGGAAAAAAACTAACCATCTTGACTTTATGAAGCCTCAACTGTCATGGTCTCCGTGCCTGCCGGCCGGCTCCGCATTGCTGCATGTGTTTGTTTTGTTTTCTCTCTCTCTCTGCCTGGGCGGAGCTCACTGTGGGCTCCCGCCCTTGGCCCACACACCTGACAACAATCAGCTGTCATCACCTGAAGCACTATTTGAGGCTGGAGCACAGATCTTCTCGTCGCTGGATGATTGTACTACAGACGTTAGTGATTCTCCCAGCTTATCTGCTTAGTATTTCGTGATTTGTGAGTGACTCCCTTTCCTCTACCACAGACTTTCCTTCCTGGACCTGTGACCTCCCTACCGTGTGAGCGTGTGTGAGTTTGGGTGAGAAGACGAGAGCGAGTGTGAGAGAGCTTCCCCGTGATTCCCTGGAGTTGGATGTTTTCCCTTCACTGTATATATCGTGCACCGGTGTTGTAAATAAACTGTTTTTGGAGACGTCAAACCGCTCTGCTCTTGAGTCCCTACTACCAGTTGTGACATCAACGTACTGAAGCTCTTTTGTGCCAGTAACAGATAAAACAAAACAAAAAAAGCCTTTTGTGTCAGACTTTGACCTGTAACTTTGTTTGGTGGATGTAAACAGCCTTACAAACAAATGTAACACCAAATATTGCTGGACAGGAAGTTTACTGTAATTGCGCTTGATATCCAGTGACCTCATGCTCCGATTTCACTACATCATTAATTCGTCTCCAGTCTCACAGGCCTGCAGGCTCGTCGGGTAAGGAGGAATAACTGGTTGGAGAATGCTTGGTGGTGGGTGACTGCTGTCCCTCAGTGACGTTAATCACAAAGAGTGCTGCACTGAAAACTACCCTGTCATTTCTTTGGTTGCTAGAAGATTGCCATGGTCACCTGTAGTTCATATGGAAGACTAGTCTGCAAACACTCACTAACTAATCGTGAAACTATCAGGTTTCTGGTTGACCTGAAACAGAGAACGTCAGGTGTCAGAGTACAAGTTGTGCATTTCATTGAAAAAATACAACTTTTACTTTGAAGTTTCTCAGGTTTGTGTCGCACTCCTGATAGTTTTACTATCACTCAGTGGTTAGTTAGGGAGCGTTTGCAACTTGGCATTTCACAACAACAACAAAAAAAAACTACGGGGGACCGCATTAACTAAAGCAATCACAAGGTTGTCAGTGCAGGATGTAGTTCTCCAACTGCACCACCCCTCACCAACGTTATTCCTGTGAGGTTTCCAGGTTTATTGACGGGTCTGAGTGACCGAGCCCGTCGCTGATATCATGTAACAGGCTATGACACAAAGTTGGGAACACTACACTACTTTTTTACTCTTTTCTTTTCTCTGTCAGTAAAAATTCAAGCACATCCTGTGTTCTGAGTTAGCCGGTCAGCTGTTTCATTTTAAATAGCTTCAAATCTCATGTAAAATTAGCTTGGAAAAATATTCAATTTGGCAAAGAGAAGAGGACACAGAAGCTTCTTTTTCCTGTTATAATTCAACGTCACCTCCTGATTAGAAGACTCGATCTGCATCAAAATAATCTGACAACAAACTGCAGAAATCCTTCAGATTCTAGTCTGCAGGTAAAGTTGGAATAACAAAAAACTGAACTTTGGCTGCAGAAACATTTCAGCTGGACTTTACAAAAACAGCAGCACAGTGGGTAAAACAGTACAGTAGATGGCACGTACAATCCAGTGATTCAGACACATTATAAATGTAATGGCACAAAAAAATAAGCTCCTGCCCGTCACCGTGCTCCTATTTCAAAGCCAATAGCTTCATCTCATCACTGACAATTATGTGTCGGTGTTGGTCGTGTGAGTTGGTCCCAATTGGTAATGACACATCTCATCAATAATTTTCTGTTTCCAAGGGAGGAATCATGGGAGAAAAATGTAGATTTTTCCAACATGAAAAGAACGTGTTGTGCAACTCTTTACATGCAAGACAGAAGCAAGCGTGACACTGAAGACGAGCTGTAAGCGTGTTGAAGACGTGCCCAGTGATGCAGCTGGATCGCTTGTTCCGTCTCTCTCTCTCTGTCTCACACACACACACACACACACACACACACACACACACACACACACACACACACACACACACACAGCACATCCCTGAAGCCCACAGAAGAAACTTAAATCGTTTGACCAGGACACTATGGATTTCTTTATAAGAGGTCAGAAAATATAGAAAGAAAAAAAACTGATTCTTGTGTAAAGCCATAATCAAAACATTGTAAATGCAAATGCTCACTATCATTGGTTCAGATTTGCACTGAAGAAAAAAAAAGAAAAGAAAATATTAAATATCTTAGTAAATATCAGGAAAGTGATAAGGCTTAAATCTTTCTCCAGTTCGACGTGCCTCCCAAATATGATTCCTAATGTCGGAAGTTTTTCCCCCAGGTGCCAAATATCCAAATATCCGTGGAGATCGACTGGTTCACTGTGTGTCTGCTTGAAAAAAGCCCTGATTGTCAGAACAAATTGTAAGAATATGGTTGTTGTTTCCTCGCCTTAAAGCTAGTCCCATCAGTTTCCACTCTCATCTATTGTCCCCTTCGGCCGTGTCAGAGTCCCGCGTTACAAATCCGCAGCTGTGCTGTCCTGTTTTGGTTTTCGTCTCTGCGTCCGGTCCTCAGTCACTCCGAGTTGCAGTCGACTGGAGAATTAATGCACAGGAGCCCGGGGATGCTCAAAAGGGCTGTAAAGCTTATATCCACACTCGATACACTCCAAGCCCCTCCAGCGTCAGTACACGTCGGAGCTCGCAGGGCTGACAGAGCTGCTCTTAACAAGTCTACTTTCTAGATGTTTCTCTGGGCAGTGAGGTACTTGAGAGCTGCAGAGCCATACTTCCTGGACAGATCCTGGTGGAACTCATCCTTCAGGGTGTTCAGACAGTTGCGGTAGCTGGAGCTAGAGCGAAATTTAGAGATGTCGAAGCTGGGAGCGTGGGGCATGTGGATCATGAAAGCATTCGGCAGGACCATCAAGTCATACTCCTGAAAAGAAGAAAGAGATGATAAATGGAGAACAAATGCATTTTCAAATGGCTTTCAGCCTCCACTCACAGTTTGGGTAAGTTTATCAAAACACGATGGGACGGGTTAAATACTCCCTTTAAGAATATTAATTTTATGCTACAGTCACGCGGGGGAAAAGCCAAAAATGATGACCAAAATTATCGTGAGTGTGTACACTGAACTTGCAATCTTTGGTTGCCCAGGTCTGCAACAGGAAGGTGATAAAATGGCAATAACCTGGAGTTCATCTGTTATCAGCTTGAAATTTAATGGGGACAGGCTGGCAATTACATGCAATCTCTTTGTGACAATATGGCAATTAACTGTGATCCATTGGTAAAAAATTGCAAATCTTTCCCATTACACAGAAATTCATATTAAATCTCAAACACACATTGCTCCACAATATGGTGAATGGATGTGGACAATGCTTCATTTTAGATTTAGGCTCCATACTGCATCATGGTTAGATGGCTGCTGGAACACAGTCATTTCCCAGCTTCTGGGATGCATAAACTGTACGTTATCTCCCACGAGGAGCATGGTTTTGGTTCTGCTGGAAGTCTTTTTCCTGTTAAAATATGGCGTTATTTTTGTGCCACTATTCTGAGCGCACGTAAAAAAAAATTGCAGGTGCAAGTGTTGCATTTTGAGGAGAGATTTATTTTGAGCGAAGAAAAGCTAAATTTGAGTGAACAAAATTCATTGCTGCGTGCACACACACACACACACACACACACACACACACACACACACACACACACAATAGCAGCCCCTCTCGCTCAGTTTTGCATTTGCGCTCTCTCCCAATGTGTTGCTCGCGCTCTCAACATTTCTGCCCGTGCGCGCTCAGCTCTTTCTGTACACCGTTATATTTGTGCCACAAACCAGCCAATCACAGACTTGGATGCAAAAAAATTTGATTGGCTGTTCTGGTTTCCAATCAGCTCGAAATGGCGAAATGCAATATCCCAGAATGCATTTCGTCCCAAACTCAAAAAGGCAGTGGCGGAGGAACACAGAGTGGCGGAGTTTGAAATATTACTCTTTCTGGGTCACAAAATAAACTTTAAGATATTTTCATGCGAGAATGGTGCTGTGTAAACTTCAAATCTCTGCTCGATTCATCAAGACATCACACATTTCCATAAGTGCTCTAACGTTTTCGGAGATGCCTGTTACCCACCAGCTGATCGCATAGCTGGACTGGCCACTGGGCATACCGGACATATGCCTGGTTGGCCGATGATGATTTTTCATTTTTATGTTTGTTTGTTTGTTTTTGTAACAGTATAAACAATGAAAGGTGGTGGATTAGCCAATTGGTCATGATCAACTCTGGGCTGGACCAATTACAATACATCCGTATTGAGGGGAAAAGGAACGCGATTCGTCCCGGACTTCAGCGAGAATGAAAAAAACACCAAAGCTGGAGTTATTCTGGCGTTACGCTGCGCAGCTGCCTCTTCTTCTCTCATTCTCCCCCCTCCCTCTTCTGTTGCTATTTCAATCATGAAACTGATCAATGATCAGCTGATCGTCTCTCTTGTTTGCTTATCACCCACTTCGCGCCAGAAACAGGGAACCAGCGGATGTCGCTCTAAACAACAGCACGTTCAAGCTTGATCAGCTGTTGTTAGAATTTATTTAATATTACTTTCTAGTATCAGCTGATGTTTGCTGGAGCCACAGCTGTAAAAGCTGCTGACCATGATATCGGTTTGGAAACATGAAGCTGATACAAATCATACATGTGTACATCACTGTCACAACATCGTTCGTTTTAGTTCAAAGGCTTTATGATTTATGGTGGTGTAGTCGGCCGAATTTTTGTCAGTTCAGCTTCATACATCATGTTTAACCCGAGTTCCCACCCGGTCAGCTGGTGGTTAACAGGCGTCTCCAAAAACGTTAGAGCACTTATGCATATATGTGATGTCTTGATGAATCGAGCAGAGATTTGAAGTTTACACAGCACCATTCTCGCATGAAAATATCTTAAAAGTTTATTTTGTGACCCAGAAAGAGTAATATTTCAAACTCCGCCACTCTGTGTTCCTCCGCCACTGCCTCGTTTGAGTTTGGGACGAAATGCATTCTGGGATATTGCATTTCGCCATTTTGAGCTGATTGGAGACCAGAACAACCAATCAGATATTTTTGCATCCAAGTCTGTGATTGGCTGGTTTTGTGGCACAAATATAACGGTGTAGAGAAAGAGTTGAATGCGCACGGGCAGAAATGTTGAGAGCACGAGCAACACATTGCGAGTGAGCGCAAATGCAAAAACTGAGCGAGAGGGGCTGCTATTGTGTGTGTGTGTGTGTGTGTGTGTGTGTTTGTGTGGATAATAGCAAACACTGAAATACAGTTTTTGCACGCAGGAATGAATTTTGTTCACTCGAATTAAGCTTTTCTTCGCTCAAAATAAATTTCTCCTCAAAATGCAACACTTGCACCTGCAATTTTTTTTTACGTGTGCAGAATAGTGGCACAAAAATAACGCCATATTAAAAGAGACTTCCTCCTTCCCACTAAGGATCCTGCTCATAGGGGATCACTGGAGTACTCTCTGTAATTTGATTTTGATTTGATTTGATTTTGATTTTTATTGATTAGCATTCAAATATCTCAGTGAAAACAGAACAAAGATCTACCACAAAGCAAGAAAGCATGAGACAAGGCTAATCAAAAGGTATTGGCTGAAGTAATATAGTAGGACTGTTGCCTTATTTTAAAAAAAGCACATGAATGTTGCTATGAAGTTGCTCAATCATTACATTACACTAAAGGCATACAATAATTTATATGACACTGAGTAAAACAAGCATCTGAGATCCTACAGCCCAGCCAGACTCCCACATACTGACTGTGAGCTCATGTGACACACAGATTACAACTGCAATTAAATTTAATTACATTATACATTATGCATATGAGGCACAGACCAAAGACCATCAGCAAGAAGCTTGATGAGAAGGCGATTAATCAGAAATGGAAGAAATATAAAATGACCATTACTCTCCCCTATGTCTGGACCTCCACATGAGCTCTTGCATCATGGGGTGAAGATGATCATGAGAAAGATGTTGGACCACAGACAACAAGAACACCACACTGGACTGATATCTAGCAGCGCTTGCAAGGTCCTCCTGTTTAAGGAGGCACGTGACTTAGTTTTAAAAATCCAAATGATTCAGAAAAGGCTTGGGAGAGAGCTGTGTGGTCATATGAAACCAAAATCAAGCTCTTTAGCATCAACTCGATGTGCCACGTTTGGAGAAAGAGAAAGTCAAGCATAGAAACATTATACTTTTCTGCTAAGGACGGGACAACTTCACGGACATCTGAGTTGACAAGCGAAACACGAAAGGATTTACTTAAATCAGTTTATAACTGATTACTATCCCCCCACCCCACCCAGTCGTTCTTCCCCTGCCATCTTTGACTAGATTATTGTGTACATGAGCACGTTTACCTGTGCATCCAGCTCCATGATATGGGACACCTTGTTCCAGCCAAAGCCCACAAAGCGCTGGTCGTACTCAGGACATTCTCTTCTCACCACAACGTATGGCTCAAAGTCTGGCTCCCACTCCACCTTATAGGGCGTGGTGGCCGTTCGCCATTTGGCATAGTTGGTAGGTGCGTGACCCTTTGGCCACACATGATACCTGTGACAGGCAGGAAGAAGGAGACATTGCCAGTTAAATAATCCTCCAATCATCATCGACTGATCAGAAAAGTTCATTTTGGTTTGTAATTAGAAACCTGAAGGTGTAGAGAGTCCCCATGTCCAGCATGGAGAGCAGCTCGGCTTTGGATTTGGGGAAGGACAGACGGTAACGAAGGGTCTCGAAAGCTGGAACCACCAGAGCCTTCTTTGTGTGAGCCATGTCCATCTGCACCACAGACTTTCTGCAGCAGCAAACAGGAAGTGAGAGGCAGCTAAAGCAGCACGTATCTACCAACAGGGATGACTAAACCCTCGAAAACAGGATTGCAGTCTGAAAGTTCAAAGTAAGTAAAACTTCCAGAAATGCCATGAATAATATATAATGAATGATTTTTGGTTCTTGGTTAGGAAAACTACTCCAAAAGGATTTTATGCAGGACTCATGACTCACCTCTAATGCTGGGCTCAGACTACACAGCACTTTGTGATCAGTGCGTCTCCTATTAGGCGGATATAATCGAGTCAAAAACACTCGCAACGAATTGGCTAATAGACAGAAATCCTAGACCGAATCATGGCAGGAATATCCTGGTGAAAAGGAGGGAAACGTCATCTCTTCTTTGTCCAATAATAATTTTAAGGAGTGTTAAAATATGTCTACTCTTGTTTTCAGTTCATCTTGTGTAGCAGGAGAGCGTCCTCACTGAGGAGCAAACACCGTTTCCACTCGCAGCAATAAGGAAAATGAGTCAGCGCAGAACCAACGGATGTCACAGCGCAGCATTACAACCTCTAAGCACAGCGGAAAGTCAAGGTGTAGGCATCAGAGTTCATTACTCTATTTTATTTTAGTCAGTGGTAAGGTAAGGGTATCAGAAGTACAGTTATAACGCCACATCTGTATGTAACACTCTTCAAAAAAACAAACAAAAAAAAAACAAGCCATGAAAAGGTTTTTTTACAACAGGACAGTTGGACTTACCTCAGGTAATCATAGAGACCGTACATTGGCAGGAAGTCCACGTCAGTCAGGAACACGTAGGGTGTGTTGGCATTCTTCAGGGCCACGTTCCTCACCAGGTTGACCGGGTAGAACTGGCCCTCCTTGTAGACAATGTGGTAACCCACGTTCTTGCGGTTCTTGAGGACCTCGGAGGCCTGGGCATAACGCAGGAACTGCTGAGCCTCAGCGTCAGACATGTAGAGAGCTAGGCTGATGGGGCCTTCCCAGTGCTTACAGATGGCTTCCAGCATCTGCAGCCTGTAGCAGGCACACACGGTCATTTCACACATTTTAAAGCACACAGATCCAAGCCAGGAGATGATTACAGTACACGGGTTCAGTACCTGTCCATGGAGAGCTGGGCCACCAGAGTGATGTCAGTGTTGTCCTCAGTGGGCGTGTAGTCATACTGCAGGAAATACAGGTGAACTCGGTGCACTGTCAGTCGCTCTCGACGGAAGTCGTAACACTGATCGTCCTCGTCCAGCTCCTCCAGAGCCTTTTGTAGCTGAGCAAAAGTACACACAGTTACAACATCCATCCATCCATTCGCTTCCGCTTATCCTTTTCAGGGTCGCGGGGGGCACTGGAGCCTATCCCAGCTGTCATGGGGCGAAAGGCAGGGTACACCCTGGACAGGTCGCCAGTCTGTCGCAGGGCCACAGTTACAACAATTAAATGTCATTTTCAATTTCCTTTATCTTCTAACCCAACGGTCCCCAACCCCCGAGCCACCGGCCGGTACCGGTCCGTGAGTCGTCTGTCATTAGAATAGAATAGAATAGAATAGAATTCCACTTTATTGTCATCGCACATGTCATAGGTACAGGGCAACGAAATGCAGTTTGCATCCATCCAGAAGTGCTTTAGCCATGATATAGATATATCTTCCTTCCTGTAGATGTCCTTTATGGCAGGAAGTGGTGCTCCGGCGATGCGCTGGGCAGTTTTCACGACCCTCTGCAACGCCTTCGGGTCCGAGGCAGAGCAGTTCCCGTACCAGACTGTTATACAGTTGGTCAGGATGCTCTCGATGGTGCAGCGATAGAAGTTCACCAGGATGTCTGAGGACAGGTGGTTCTTCCTCAGAGTCCTCAAGAAGAAGAGGCGCTGGTGAGCGTTCTTGACCAGCTTGGAGCAGTTGGTCGTCCAGATCAGATCCTCGGAGATGTGAACTCCCAGGAACTTGAAGCTGCTCACACGCTCCACAGCCGTCCCCTTAATGTAGGTGGGCGGATGTGGGTCAGCATTCCTCCTGTAGTCCACGATGAGCTCCTTGGTCTTCTCAGTGTTAAGCAGCAGGTTGTTTGTGTCACACCACTCACCCAGACGATCCACCTCCTCCCTGTAGGTCACCGTGGTGTCATCTGCAAACTTAATGATGGTGTTAGAACCACCGGCAGGTCTGCAGTCGTGGGTGAAGAGGGAGTAGAGGAAAGGGCTCATCACACAGCCTTGTGGTACACCGGTGTTCATTGTGATTGTAGATGAGCAGCGGTTATCCAGCCGGACATGTTGGGGGCGGTTGGTCAGGAAGTCCAGTAACCATTTGCAGATGAGGGAACTGATGCCCAGGTCTGTCAGTTGTGAGTTGTGAGGGGTGGATTGTATTGAATGTTGAACTGAAGTCTATAAACAGCATTCTGGTGTAGGTGTTGTTGTTGTCCAGGTGTGAGAGGACAGAGTGCAGTGCGATGGAGACTGCATCCTCTGTGCTCCTGTTTCTGGCGGTATGCGAATTGGTGGGGGTCCAGGGTGGGGGGGAGACAGGATTTGAAGTGTGCTAGGACCAGCTGCTCTAAGCACTTAGTGATGATGGGGGTGAGTGCTACTGGGCGGTAGTCATTGAGGCTAGATGGGTTGGAGTTTTTGGGTATTGGGACGATGGAGGTGGATTTGAAGCAGGCCGGTACCACAGCGTGGGCCAAAGACAGGTTGAATGTGTCTGTGAGCACTCCTGCAAGCTCCCCAGAACACGCTCTGAGAACACGCCCGGGGATGCCATCAGGACCTGCAGCCTTGTGGACATTGATCCTGTTCAGCACCGCTCCTACATCGGTGGAGGAGAGAGTCAGAGGTTGGTGGTCTGGCGTCATGTCTGCTTTGGTTGTGGTTGTTGGATTCCCTCGCTCAAAACGAGCATAAAGGTTGTTGAGCTCGTTGAGGAAAGAGACGTCAGAGGATGCGGGGGAGGGTTTGGTGGTCCTGTAGTCTGTGATGGTCTGGAGTCCTTGCCACATGCGTCGGGGGTTGGAGTTGGAGAAGTGTTCTTCTACCTTCTTTTTGTAATGGTGTTTGGCTTTTTTGATGCCCTTCTTTAGCTTAGCCCTGGCTGTACTGCAGGCGTGTGCATCTCCTGACCTAAAGGCGGTGTTGCGGGCCTTCAGGAGGAGACGAACATCCTGGTTCATCCAAGGCTTCTGGTTGGGGTACATGGTGATCCGTTTCTGGGTGGTGACACTGTCTGTGGTTTTGGAGATTAGGTGGAGCTCATGCACCAAGCGTTGTTAATATAAATGCACAAACCTCCACCTCTGGTCTTGCAGGAGTCATCTGCTAGCCTGTCGGCTCGGTGTGTGTTAAGGCTCGGGTGTGAAATTCATGGTTTTCAGGGTTTTTATCGTTATTTTTTTAATGTTTTTTATCGTTAACTCGGTTTTCCTGGATCTTTTCCCGAGTGTTATGAATAAATCTTCTTTTTTGGTACTGGTTTTATTTTGTTGTATTTATACGCAACACCTTAAAGGCTGGTCTGTGAAAATATTGTCGGACATAAACCAGTGGCACAAAAAATATTTTCTGTCTCTGTCTGTCCTAGCTCTCTCTTTCTTCCCCAAACACCCTCCTTTATCAAAAAAACAAAACAAAAGATAAAAACATATTGCAAACAAGATTTGTCCTGCAGACTAATCTCATGGGAATCGACTGGAAAACGATACATGCACATGTGTTTAGCTGACAGGTAACATCATAAATATTTAACAAATAAACTTCACTACTACTACTACTAGATACTTTAGGCAACAGTGGAAACCACGACGCTGCCCCCGTACAATATTACTCAGCAAAGGCCACAAAGTGAAGTAGAGACAGATCAGCTGACCTCAGCTCGGCACAGCCCTGAACTGGACGAGCAGATAAGAAAACAGGTGGATGTTATTGTTTCCTGCCTGACACAGTCTGAGTGATGTTTGAAATATTTTCCCCCAATGTTAAATGATTACTCTCAGATGTTTGCTACTGTCACAAATATCGCCCGTGTGTGTGTGTGTGTGTGTGTGCGCCAACCTTGACGCTCTCTGGACTGGCCTGCGTCGGGCAGCCGAACAGTTCCCGTCTCAGCAGGTTTCCATCATACTCCAAGAAGGTCAGGTAGAGGTTCCTGAAGAACTCCACGTGTTTGTTTTTGACGCGGAGCTTCTTAGGAGAGTTCCAGTGGATCACCTGAAACCATAACAAATGGTAAATGGACTGTATTTGTATAGCGCTTTTCTAGTCCTTAAAGCGCTTTGGGGTAAGCGCTTTACACAACCAGTCATCCACCCATTCACACACTGGTGATGGCAGCTACATTGCAGCCACAGCCACCCTGGGGCGCACTGACAGAGGCGAGGCTGCCGGACACTGGCGCCGCCGGACCCTCTGACCACCACCAGTAGGCAACGGGTGAAGTGTCTTGCCCAAGGACACAACGACCAAGACTGTCTGAGCCAGGGCTCGAACCGGCAACCTTCCGATTACAAGGCGAACTCCCAACTCTTGAGCCACGATTGCAAGTTTCTGCTACTCAGCCTGACGGCAGCCTATGGCAGTAAACGACAAACCTGATGGTGCGAGCTGGCGTACCTTGAGGTCAGACACCTCGGTATAACACTGCTCGGAGCGCGTGTGATCAGACAGCTGAACGTTCCAGAAGCAGGGAAGCTGGTGCACCAGGACTGGGTTCTGCTTTATGAAGGCGTTGAATATGTCCTGCACACAGACAACACACCGCTTTATCAAGAGCCTCGATCCTTTTAACACTAGGATTACTTTGTAGACATGCATAGATCAGAGCTGCTGATGTTTGTGATGATGTAAACAGAATCAAATTTGTGAAAGCATGACTCATCGTGGCCTCAGGGTCTAATTCTGCAGCCCTGCTCTCCAAGACAACAAAAAAATAGTCTTTAAAAAATTCAATAAAGCTCAACAAACACAAGACTGTAAAACACCAACAGCTCGTCAGTGCCAGGATGATGCCACTGATGAGCTGTATACGTGGGCGCCGAGGCGACGGAGTCACAATCAAAGGAGTCCTCACCCAGAATCAGTTACAGTGAAGGCCACAGACTGATGACGGTGTGTAATGAGTTGACAATCCTGTTTGGAGGTATCCCTAACCTGATCAGCGAGTGATGTACTGAGCATGCTCATAAGTTCCCTCTCTGCCGTCAGCCTCCACATCTGCTCCCAACCGATTCGCCGCAGTCTCTCCAAGTACAGAAGAATGACGCCTGAAACCACGAAGCAGGACACTGGCTAACAATGTGACATTAACTTAAAACGTTCACTTTGGGCTAAACGTTCACTCTTCAAACACTGAGGTTCTTTGTGCTGTTAGGAATGAGACGACATCAGGTTCTGTGCTGTTTGGAGCAAACCTGCCAGCCTCAGAGATTCGATCAAAAACCCGTTTACCTGTGTTGAAGCCTCTTCCCAGCGCAGGCCACGGTTTGTGGTTTTTCCATAAGTTGCCCAAGTACCAGTCACTTTGATTCTCCACCAGACCAATCACCTGCTTATCTGTGAATGAAACAACCATCAGCTGAGGAGCAAAAATTTCAGGAAACATTCTTCTTTTTCAACAAGTTTTTCCCCTCAACAGTTCACAAACATAATAAACTTAAATGAGCGTCAGTGTTCACAGTAACCAACTGCTTTCATCATTCATTCAGCTAGTTTAAAAAAAATTCTAATTTCTTATTTGATAACTGATATCGAGGCGTCACATACTAAACAGCAGTCACTCTGCTGGCAGCGTCTGCCCGCTAATGAATCTAAAACCCACAGATACATCCGTACGTCTGTGGTCTGCTTGAGGAGATTTTCAGTAACAGTAACTTATTGATGGTTTTCGATACGTGTGATGGTACACAGCAGTCCTAAAAATAAAAACAACATTGATTTGAAATTTTCATAAACCCACAATTTATTCACAGTAGCACACAGAAAACAAAACTTTACATTGAGATATTTTATTATTTCATGAAAAAAAATAGCTCATTTTGAAATTGATGGCAACAAAAGAACATTTTGTAACTAATTAGGCTAATTGGCAACAGGTCTTTAACATGGCATAAAAAAGAGAAGCAGAGAGGTTCACAAATCTGTAAAAACTCTGTCTTCAAATTCTTTGTGGAACAATTTCAGAATAATGTTCCTCGATGGAAAATTGTGTCTAGAGTACATAATATCATCAAGCGATTGTGTGAATCTAAACATTCAGACACATTAACACTCCAATGGATAGATCAGAGAGCAACTTGGGCTAAGACGGGGATCGAACACCAACCTTCCAATTAGCAGATAACCTGCTCAACCTCCTGAGCTACAGCCACACCACATAGTCAACACATCCTCTGGACTAAAGAGGAAATCGGTCAGCTGGCTTGTTATCAGCACTCAGTTCAAAAGCCCAGATCTTCGATTGTAGGGCGGTGCATTAGTGTCTGTGGAACTGGCAGCTGTTGTTACAAAGAGACCGAATGCTACAGTGCGGTAAACATGTCCTGCTGCCATAAAAGTCAAAATGGCAAAACATTGCCTCATTTTAAATGTGGTATAGCGTGCCATGTAAATAAAATATGGCTTTATGACATTTGCAAATTGTTGGGTTCTGTCTTTATTTATATTTTACGCACCATTCCAAGTTTTGGAATTTCACAAATTTCTCATTTATAGTTTGACATTTCTGTGTGTCAGCACCGGCTGACTTTTTGGAGACTTTTTTTTTTTTTGTCAATGTCAGGTTTGAGGATCTCACCAGTAAACTTCCTAAAAATGCCCCAGAGTTCAGCGATGTCCGTAGCGAAGGTGATGTCTGTGTCCAGGACGATGACCTTCGACAGGTCGGAGGGCAAAGCTTTGGTTAGCGTCAGCTTCATCAAGCCGTAAATACCTGAGTAGTGTTTGTTGGGTATCCACGACACTTCGGACTGAAACGAGAAAAAAATGCAACAGTAACTCTTAAAGCTGTTACAGCTCTGAGCTGTTCATTATGTATGAGCGCAGTTCCAGTATGTGGGCTAAGACAAAGCCATATAAGGACATTCTGGCAAAGCCTCAATTTGTTGGGTTTTTTCCCTGTATCTGCTAAGAGACTCTTTTAATTAATTCTCCTGATTCTGAGTAATTGTAACTGCATAAGTGAATCATCTGCAAACATAATCGGCTTAGAGTCTTGGCTGTTTTTCCCTGTTTTAGTGTGAGGAAGCTGAAGAGAGAGGCTGCGGGTCGAGGCTTCTGACAGCACAAAGGACTCATTGTTTAGCACTAAGACTGTGAGGGAGAGGAGAATGTGATGATGTGACGGGGGTGATGCAGGTTGGAAACACAAACAAATTCAGGCTTGTTCCCTCCCCGCCACTCCAACAGAACAGTTATGATTTTAAAATAAATCGTTTGGCGTCTTTGTGCTCATGCGTCACTTGACTTTTCGAACTTAACAAGCAGTCGTTTCTGTCGAGTCAAAGCTCCTGTGGTGATTGTTGTCTTTAAACTTCGAGGAGGTGGATGAGCGGCTCAGAATCACCGAGCAGAAGTCTTAATTCAGTGACACTTAATTGGATGTTTTGACTGTTTTGTCCCATTCCCAGTCTAGATGGTCCCACACTGCTTGGACACCGATCCATGACTGACGGAGTTCCACGTTCCACATTCCATGGAAGTCTTTACTGTCATCTGATATTTGGGGTTTTCTCTGTATTATTCTGGGGTTATCTTAAAATGTAACATGCCTTTGGGCAACTGTTGCTGTGGGGCAGTGGATCAGGCAGTTTATGTATCAATCCTGCAATTCATCCCAGGACTGAAGAGGGCAGCATACACCAATACAATTACATATACTCTTGTTCTACTCTATATCTGAAGGAGGCGGACGTCAACAAGCACTGGAAACACCACACATGCCAACGCAAAAAAGTATACGTGAAAGATCAAACATGTGAAAAACGCATGTTACCATTTCGAGACAGCAAATGTTTGCTAACATTATATAACTATATGAATGTGTTATATCAGGGCACCACTTTAAATACAATGATAACTCAACAATAACCTTACCTAGATCAAATGAGTGCATTTAACTTTATTTATACTTGGTTTCCTCACATACATCAACTTATCTGGCCTAAATATGGAACACTTGTACACCGCTGTCTGCAAGCACTTGTGAGACTCGTAATCTCTAATATCATGCAGCAAAATTTCTGCCACAACTTCACCTACTTCCAAGGTGCATGGAGAGGATGAGAAACTAACAAAGCATGAACTCCAGCAACACTTAAAAGTAAAGAGGAACAATTTTCTTAACTGACCAACGTGTGTCGGCTTGTGGCTTTCATCAGGGTCATAGAAACAGATAACACAATTTGTGCTTAAATAAAGGAAACAGAAAAAAATTCAAATTAACCAATCACATCTTCATAGGTAAGCCAGCTGACAGCAGTTAATTGGTTAAGTCACAGGCCAAGTAAATACTGGACTAGACCATTAACATAAAGGGGTGGGGGGCATAATCCCCACCTATCTTATCATGATATATCTGAGAAATACATAAAAAGAAAGAATGTTGAAATTATACAGAAAAATATTTATCCTTAGATTCATGAGAATGTTTGATGTGATTTCCAGTGTTTGTGTGACCGTGGCCAGTGAATTAACAGGTCAAGAATAATACAAGGAGAGCAATGACTCTGTCAGTATTCATGTTCAGGCTTGAGGCTCCGGTGTTATTAAAACCAGTGTTCCTGTAGCTGTGTGGTGTATGTGGCACAGGAAATCAACAAAAACTAAGATCTCTGACTACAGAGATGACATTTTCTGAATCTGTGCATCATAACATGTATAAAACTTTGAATGTATAAAGTTTATCTTTAAATTGAATAAACCTAAGAGCTGCATGTTCAAAATAAACAACGTAGCATAACTTTAGTTATTACTTAACGTTTTTGGGCCGTAAGTCTGCATAACTTTTTAAAGTAAAGTCAAATTTTACAGTGTGTTGCATTGTGCCTTACCAGAAGGCTGGAAACCCCTCAGCACCAACATGAGTACAATCGAAGCTAAATGGGAGCTTGACCCTTTATCTCATCCTAAAGTAAGATCAGAGAGCTTTAACGATGTTCTGATCTCTGCTAAAGTGACAAATGATCTGACAAGCACATAGACACTAGCTGTGACCTCCTCTGTCAGACTCTTAGAGATGCATACTGTACCGTGCAGCTCTTATTCTGTCTCCCACTCTTTGATGCTCTGCAACTATTCTGGTAAAGATTTGGAAATATATTCAACGGTACCCTCACAACTTGCTGTTGCTTTGAACTGTGCAGGTTTTCTTTTGATGTGATAAATTTAGGGTCTGACTTTGACTCACCTTGTCTAACAGACAACAGGAAACAGGGCTGTGTTAATGTATTTGGATGAGGTTTGTGTACATTCAAGGCGTGCTCTTACCTTGAGCTCATCTGCATCGTAGAAGCTGACTTGCACAGATGGAACCATCCAGGACTGGAACAGAGAACTCAGGATTCGATTTGCTACTGTGTCAGTGATAAAATGAAAGTGAAGAGGATTTCTCCTGAAAAATAAAAAAAAGGCATCAAGGTCAAGGAGGTCCTTCCAGTAGGAGGAAAAAAATGTCAACACGTTCCACGGCAATGCAATACTGTAATCAGATTACATTTTTCAGTATGACAGTGATGTAACATGCTACGGTGATATGGGCATCTCTTTTATTTGTAGTGCACAAAAGCACATCAGTACAACGGTAAAGGGCAAACTGCATCTGGGACAGAAACAACTGCGTTTTACTGCTAACACAAAGGTAACCTGCTAACACAAAGCTAACCTGCTAAAACAATGCTAACAAGTTAACACAAAGCTAACGTGCTAACACAAAGCTAACACGGTAACACAAAGCTAATGCGCTAACACAAAGCTAACCTGCTAAAATAAAGCTAACATGCTAACACAAAGCTAACACGCTAATGTAAAGCTAGTGCGCTAACACAAAGGGAAGAGCTCAGAATAACATTAGAGCTAAGTGTATGCCAACCCCAAACCACACCTGTACATGTGTCTGTAGCAGAACCTCTTTGGCTATCACTTTGAAGTTTCTTTGGACTGGTGTTAAACTTTGCTTTTTGTTGTGGGTTTATTCTATTATGTAACGCCAGCAAAATGATCAAATGCGTGTCCTTGTTAGGATAGGATTTTGTGTCTGTGTGGGACTGTAGCCTGAGGTTTATATAGTATAATGAGTACTTAAGCAGGATACTGCATAAATTTAAAAAGAAGTAAGTAATCTGTAGTACATTTCTTCTCTTGAATAATAACCCCACACAGGGTCGCTGATAAAGCTGAATACTAGTAGTTATTCATGTTAGCTAAGGTTAGCCCTCTAAAAGCATCACCATCATTAGCCTTCTAAATTAGCAGCCTTCTGCTCATGGAGCTGCTATCTTCATCAACAAGCTCTACAGTTTGCCTGCTTTGAACAAAAGCTTGAAGCAAGAGTGCCTTTATGGGTCTTTATCTCGTTTTTGATTATCCAATTTCCCCACAAACATTTCTTTTTGTCCCTTATCACTTTTATTTAATATCCTTTTCTTTTTATTTGCCTTTAGCATGTTTGAAGAAGGCTTCACAAATACTTTAGCTTCTTCTTTCTCCTGTACAATCTCGTGTTAACTCTAAAGTCATGTATATCTGAGAATATCTAGGTAAAAGTGGGTTTGTATGTAAATCTATTACAAAAAGAAGAATTTTGTGACCCCCTTTGGAATGACCAGGATTTTTGTATGAATTACTCAAACAAATCTTCTTCCAAGGCACAACATAGACAAACATAGTGTGACTAATAAATAAAATAAATAAACCTATTATGTATTGACTAATGACAAATCATTCACATTGCTGGTTCTTTAATGATTGCACATTGTGCTCTTGGTATGCTCTTCACAGACTGTCCATTTCTAAAGAGAGCAGAAAAAGTCATGCATTTTGACCATTTGTAAACACTTTGTCTTTTTGAACACAATTCTCTAAAAATGTGTTTGTAGCATTTTGTAGATTCCTATATCTTAGTAACACTTTTTCCAACTTCCTGTAAACATTGTAGTCACTGAGAATGGTAAAGAGTAGATTTGAAATGAAATTAGTTTGTCAGATTTACTTTAGTGTTTCTTAAAGGCTGGGGTAAGTTATGATTACATTACAGCTAAGTGACATTAGTTAGCATGATGAGATTATGTCAGTTTGAAAGTGGATTGCGTCCTCCTTGCAACTATGAAAAAATGGTGGCTGCAGGTTGTTGCATTGCATTTTTCCGTATTTGGTGACCTGCAAGTACACTCAACAAAAATATAAACGCAACACCTTTGTTACTGCTCCCATTCCCCATGGGATGGACGTAGAGACCTAAAATTCATTCCAGATACACAATATAACCATCGCTCCCAAACAGTGGTCACAAATCAGTCCAAATGTGTGGTAGTGGGCACATCTGCTATATTGAGATAATCCATCCCACCTCACAGGTGTGCCACATCAGGATGCTGATCTGACATCATGAGTAGTGCACAGGTGTACCTCAGACTGCCCACAACAAAAGGCCACCCTGGAATGTGCAGTTTTGTCTCACAGCAAAATGCCACAGATGCCACAAGCAATGAGGGAGCGTGCAATTGGCATGCTGACTGCAGGAATGTCAACCAGATCTGTCGCCCGTGCATTGAATGTTCATTTCTCAACCATAAGCCGTCTCCACAGGCGTGTCAGAGAATATGGCAGCACATCCAACCGGCCTCACAACCGCAGACCTCGTGTAACCACACCAGCCCAGGACCTCCACATCCAGCAGGTTCACCTCCAAGATCGTCTGAGACCAGCCACCCAGACAGCTGCTGGAACAATTGGTTTGCACAACCAAACAATTTCTGCACAAACTGTCAGAAACCGTCTCAGGGACGCTCAACTGCATGCCCGTCGTCCTCATCGCGGTCTTGACCTGACTCCAGCTCGTCGCCGTAACAGACTTGTGTGGGCAAATGCTCACATTCGATGGCGTCTGGCACGTTGGAGAGGTGTGCGCTTCACGGATGAATCATGGTTCACATTGTTCAGGGCAGATGGCAGCTGAGAATGTCCCAGTTCTTGCATGGCCAGCATACTCACCGGACATGTCACCCATTGAGCATGTTCGGGATGTGCTTGACCGGCGTATACGACAGCGTGTACCAGTTCCCACGAATATCCAACAACCTCGCACAGCCATTGAAGTGGAGTGGACCAACATTCCACAGGCCACAATTGACAATCTGATAGACTCCATGCGACGATGTGTTGCACTGCATGAGGCAAATGGTGGTCACACCAGATACTGACCGGTTCTGGGACCCCAGACCCCCAATAGCGCAAAAAACTGCACATTCCAGGGTGGCCTTTTGTTGTGGGCAGTCTGAGGTACACCTGTGCACTACTCATGATGTCAGATCAGCATCCTGATGTGGCACACCTGTGAGGTGGGATGGATTATCTCAATATAGCAGATGTGCCCACTACCACACATTTGGACTGATTTGTGACCACTGTTTGGGAGCGATGGTTATATTGTGTATCTGGAATGAATTTTAGGTCTCTACGTCCATCCCATGGGGAATGGGAGCAAAAACAAAGGTGTTGCGTTTATATTTTTGTTGAGTGTACTTGCAGTGACCAGCTAGTACAGGTGTGAAACCTTCAACATCAAATGAGCCATTTTAGACCCTTCTACCAAACAATTGGGGGGGGGGGGGGAGAGAGCAGCACACAGATGTGCTGGCGGACAGATGACAGATATAAGGGAATAAATCAGTGTTTTTATTACTAGCCCGTAGCCAGATACGGCTCTTCAGCCAAAGGTTGCTGACCTCTGACCTAGCGGGAAGCAACCTGTCTGAGCAATTGGAGACAGAACATTCAATTTCTAGCTTGTTTAGCTGATGTGACCAAAGCAAATGAAGGCTAAATGTTTGGTTGACAGAAATAATATTTTGATCAGCTGAGATAATTTAAGTATTGTACATCCCTTTTTGCTCATTTTTTAGCATCTGATTGCATCCATTTAATTAAACCAATGTAATATACTTTTAGATCCTTTCAGTAATAACCTTAAAATGTCTGTTAAAATATGACTCTTATGTGATCTAAACCATAACATTTTCACTTTGTCTGTTTCCTGTTTAAGCTGAATGAATCTAACTGGGAAATGGGACCACCTCAGCAGAGACTTTAGCCTGCAGCAACTACCAACCAATCAAACTGCTTGATTTAATTTCTACAGTGTAAAGGTCCATTGGCTCATTTTGTTTCAGTCTCTTCATTTTTTTAAATAACTCTTTTTAGGGTGACCTTCAAAGAATACATTTTTGTTTACAGAAAACCTAAACTAGAGAACTGACACAAATTTAGACTCACCTGTGAAAGAGGACCGACTTGACCAGTGTGACCACATCTCTGCTGGCGTTATGACCGGCACAAACGCACGCTACATGGATCAGCTAAAGGAAAAAAGAAGAAGAAGAAGCTCTGAGTTTTGGCAAAAGTCAGCCTGTAGCATGAATACTTCCCATTATGGGTGCTAACAGCTTCCATCACAAGCTCACAGCAGACTAGATGTGACTGCAGTTATAGATCTGCCCTATGTGCTAATTCACACACAGTGTCATCAGTCTTCTCCTAAAGTACTGAAGCTATATTGCTCTGCTGGTGCGTGTCACTCGCCCCCGTCTCTGATGTAAACTTTCATACTGAGATTCTCAAACATATATGATTTCACGACACTCGCTTTTCAGCAGAAGAGACTTTGAAAAGTTGGAGCTCAAAGGCAGCAAATCACATCAAAGAACAAAGTGTTCCCCTGGATTTCAGACCCTGCTAACCCACCTCTGCCTCACCCATTAATTAGTTTGAATGGACCACTGTGATTCGCTGAGCTTCTTGTTCAGGAAATTCTCTCCTGTTTGTGATTAGCCATCAGTGCAGCTGTTAGTGTGACACACTAATGTGTGATCCCATCAGAAGTAGTACTTGTTAAAAAAAAATGAGAGATTTGTCACCGAAGTGAATTATGTGTAATGAGGTAGTTGCACCCCCCGGCCTCCAGGTGGCGCATTGCTCAGTGAGACAGAATAGCGAGGTCATAGGTCCTCCTCTCCAATTGACTATGTGCACGTTAACATATGCTACTTCCGGTGCGGAAACTCCTGTGGGGAGCTTTGTTTCCGGTGTCCTATTCACGCCTTGTTTACCGTCCAAAATAAGTTAAGCAAATGAATGAATCAAGCGGCGATTTACATTTCTATAGATGTCTTGGGCATTTACCCAATATATCTGTAAATGATGTTCATCGACTTGTCGATATTTTTCCCCTGCGCCTCAGAGCAAAAGAGAAAAGTGATTCAAATGTTATATTTCTCAGCTGTCCCTCGTTTATCGCGGGTGTTATGTCCTAAAAATAGCCAGCGATAGGTGAAATCAAATAGCCAATTTTTTTTTTTGACGGTGCAAAACGTTTCGTGGACATCGTGGACATACAGTACTGCACTTCAGAGTCACACTGCTAACGATCGATGCAGCGATTCTGTACTGTACAGGAGAGACGTCACGGAGATCGTCTGCAGCGATCAGGACGCAGGACACAATGTGACGTAAAAAAAAAGCATGCAAACTTGCACTAAAAAATCCGCGAAACAGCGAGGTGAAAGGTGAACCGCGTTATAGCGAGGGACCACAGTAATTTTGAAGGTAAGTCACAACATACCCTTCGTAAATACTAATCTATAGAAACCGTTACCAGCAATCATTCATTTTTTGTGTGGCTTTTTTCATGGTTTGTTAACATGCTGTGTAGGTGTGTACTTGACTAGCTGATATCGACATAACGGGGAAACATCTGTTTTGACTATTGTTCACCTGCAGTTTGAATGCTGAACATTTGCCTGTTTAAATCACAAGACCAGTCACTATACAGAGATACTTCTGAATGTGGACGATGTGTCTTCTGCTGCAGTAATGCAGTTCTGCTTGTGTTGAGTGATGTAAACAACTGATCGATCTAAACGCTTTAAACGTCATAATTGATCATTAGATTTTTTATGACACAACAGTGGTGAGTGTTCCCACCTTCTGCTCTTTGTAACTTAACGCGATCTTTCCGTTTTCGAGTTTTGGACATGATTTTGGAGCATATCTTCGCAGTAGCGATTGACCGCAAAGTAAAGCTACCGGAAATGCACAACCCTACATCCAGTCTCAAACCAGGAAGTTAGCATTTTCTTGTGCACATAGTCAATATGGCAGAAGCGAGGCAAAGAGAAACTTCACCAGTCGCCTCTGTCTCATCATTTCCCTGTTTTGCAGGTTTGTAACCGGTAAAACTATATTAAAACAGTTGTAAAATATTAATAAGAAACACAGCTAAATGTGGGGGGATAAATCAGTGGGTAAACCCTATTATTTGTTACTTTTTATGAAGTAGAAGGACTGGAAAAATGCCAAAGCCTAGCCAGCCGCGGGTGCCATTTTGGTTTCCTTTTTCCCCTTATTTCAGGTCGTTTTAGCTGAATAAGCTCCCTGTTGTGTCCTGATATTGTGAATATGAATGTTAATCTGCTGTTGGCAGTGAAGAACGACTGTTTACTGGTTCTGAAAAGTGATTTTGAGAATGTTAAAGCTAAGCCTGCCAGCATACACATGACTCTTTCATGTATTTGTGAGCTACTAAGCTGAATTGGTTTAAGACCAAGCACTGGTATGTTGGTTAAAACAATCAGAATACATAGGTATTTGGGACAAAAGTTAGAGGTAAAAATGTATTTGAACATGCATTTCATATTGTTTTGAATTGTCATTCAGAGAGAATAGCTGAGTAGATGATTTAATGGTCGCTACACATGAAGTATTTTTGTTTTCCATGTAAAGACTGTGGTATTGCAGCTTGAACATACAGACGGTTGTATTCTTATTTCTGTTGCATATGGAGAATGTTGGTGATGCAAATTGAAAATACATGTGATTGTATAAATAAATATGGCAGAAGCGAGGCAAAGAGAAACTTCACCAGTCGTCTCTGTCTCATCATTTCCCTGTTTTGCAGGAACATTTAATCTGTTTTACCGGCCCAAACTCTGGGTCGGTTACATTAGCAGAGTTTATCCTGACCTCACACTTCTGGACGGTGGGTGAGCGGGGACACCCCGTGTGGTTGTTCTTCTCCTCGGCCGTGTTGTCGCCATCCTCGGGCCCCGTGTCTGCAGACGCACCCCACTGCTGGTTGCCATAGTTACCATCCGCTGCCTGGCCAGCCATACCCTGCGATTGGCTGAGCTGCAGGCGGATCTGTCGGTTCTCCTCCTCCACCTCCCGAACCCGCGACTCGAGGACGGCCCGCTCTAGGACCTGGGCAGCTGGAGTATCCGCCAGGCAAGGAGTCAGGAGAAGGGAACGACCATCTAAGGAAGGAAAGTGAGGCACTGTCAGGCTGTCTGCAGGAAGCAAACAACATGTAACCTGTGCATTGCTTTTGCTCTGCAGTTAATAAAAAAGAACTCTTCTTTTTTTACTACAGCCTTAACAATTCAAAAACATTTGGCGCATGTCTTTTGGTTTGAAATCTCTGATAACTGTTTCATGTTCCAGCAGCAATTTTGGCCCATTTGAGGCTATTCTTAGCCTTTATTTCTCAGTTTTTATTGTAGTTCTTATTCATCCAACACTTGTCTGCACCTCAGCAAACTTAACTTACTACTTAGTCGGTAGATGCATCTGTAGTCAGGTATCTAGTTCAGTTACACTGGTCCCATCTACCAGGGTCGGCTCATTACATCCATACAGCTCACTGTGGTTCCCACTGTACTGTAGCTTCTGGATCTCCACATGGTAGCTGTCTTCTACTGATATTATTGCACTGAGCTGCTAGGTGCTGCTGGTTTTCTACTCATTCACAGTTCAAACATGCGCTGCACATAAACTCCTTCACTGGGTTGGCTGGTAGTTAGAAAAATGTATTATAATATGCAACACTGTAAAGTAACTATAATTGTCAAATAATTGCAGTTGAGTAAAAAATGATTATTCTCCTGTGTTAGTTCGGTATGTTGAAGAACCACAATCCCTGCCAAAAAAGCAGTTCAGCCAGACACAGCTCCATTAAACACCAGATTAATTAGTACAGTTATAGCAAAGCTGCTAACGGGCTCTGTCGTCTTCTGCCCAAACTTCTGGAGACGACAACAGGAAGTGTAAAACCCGACCAGGACCTGTGGAGGTGACATCACAGGCAGCACACTCATGTTTGGCTTCATGCATGCTGAGAGTCTGAGAACGTCTCCTGCGGCTCACACTTGAAAATTGGCTTCTCACACATTTGTTCGCTCCTCTTTCACCACCTTACTGCCTCCTCAATGTTTTGACAGACTCGGGTGTGAACATTCCCGCGGTGCTTCAGGGTGTGTGTGTGTGTTGTCTGTTCATTTTTTATATAGTCATTTCTCATTTTGCCAGCAGCTTAAATATAATTTCAATGAAGCTGGAGAGAGTTAAGCTTCAATTCAAACTTCTTACAATGTGGAGAATTAAAAAAAACAAAACAACAACAACAAGTGTCTTCCAGACACTAATCCAAGGCACAATGTACATTTCAATTCCTTTAATTTTAAATATGTTTATATTGTCTATCCTGTAAAATAGTCAGATGTCTATTCATACTAATGTACAGAATTCACCTGCTTGCTGCTACTACTGCACATTCACCCAATGTGTGTATATATATATATATAAAAAACACCCAGCACGCCCCTGCGGGCGGTTTATCCTTCAAGCTCGGGTCCTCTACCAGAGGCCTGGGAGCTTGAGGGTCCTGCGCAGTATCTTAGCTGTTCCCAGGACTGCGCTCTTCTGGACAGAGATCTCCGATGTTATTCCCGGGATCTGCTGGAGCCACTCGCCTAGCTTGGGAGTCACCGCACCTAGTGCTCCGATTACCACGGGGACCACCGTTACCTTCACCCTCCACATCCTCTCGAGCTCTTCTCTGAGCCCTTGGTATTTCTCCAGCTTCTCGTGTTCCTTCTTCCTGATATTGCTGTCATTCGGAACCGCTACATCGATCACTACGGCCGTCTTCTTCTGTTTGTCTACCACCACTATGTCCGGTTGGTTAGCCACCACCATTTTGTCCGTCTGTATCTGGAAGTCCCACAGGATCTTAGCTCGGTCATTCTCCACCACCCTTGGGGGCATCTCCCATTTTGACCTCGGGACTTCTAGGTTATACTCGGCACAGATGTTCCTGTACACTATGCCGGCCACTTGGTTATGGCGTTCCATGTATGCCTTGCCTGCTAGCATCTTGCACCCTGCTGTTATGTGCTGGATTGTCTCTGGGGCATCTTTACACAGCCTGCACCTGGGGTCTTGCCTGGTGTGATAGACCCCAGCCTCTATGGATCTTGTACTCAGAGCTTGTTCTTGTGCTGCCATGATTAGTGCCTCTGTGCTGTCTTTCAGTCCAGCTTTGTCCAGCCACTGGTAGGATTTCTGGATATCAGCCACCTCCTCTATCTGCCGGTGGTACATACCGTGCAGGGGCCTGTCCTTCCATGATGGTTCCTATATATATATATATATATATATATATATATATATATATATATATATATATATATATATATATATATATACACACACACATATATACACATATATATATATAATGTTCTTCCTCTACACCCCCCCCCCCCCCCCAATTTTTTTTTGCACATGTCGAGGAGCGTGTCAGGCTACATTTCACTGTGTGTTATACTTGTATAACTATGCATGCTGTGTTGGTCAAGTTACTTGAAAAAGTAATCAGTAACTAATTACTGATTACTTCCCCAAAAAAGTAATCCCGTTACTTTACTGATTACTTATTTTCAAAAGTAATTAATTACTTAGTTACTTAGTTACTTTTTAAAAAAACGGTTTACAACCTGAAGAGGTGATAAAGTGATAGATCTTTCAGCCCAATTCTACTTTTTCTACATAATCCATCATACAAAATGTAATCAAATGGAAAAGTCTCTTTTTAAAACTTGTTTTATCAGTTTTAATCTTTTAACTTTATGCATCAAGCAAAAATTTAATTATATGCAACATTCTCTGACTTGAATAAATTAGTTTAACATTTAAACCTATTTTCTACACATTCCAGCACATAAAATAAAATAAAATATTTTTTGTGTTTACACTCAGTCTTTCAAATAGATGCAAGTAAAACACAGCAGAAAATAAATAAAGTCAAAGACTCAGCGGTCCTGTTGCTCTATTTTGACCTGTAAAGCAGGAGTGGAGTAGGCGGAGGTTTGCCCTGGTGCAGGTGTGCCGCGGTCAGTGGAAGAATCCGCGAGTTTCTCTGTGATTTTCCCATTACGTGGTAGCGCACTTGGTGCTTGCTTGGAAGTTTAGGGTTTTTTTTCCACTGTAAAAAGAAGTTTTCTTCCCACGCACGATGGACGCTAATGTTTTTGTCACTTTTTATGGAATCTCAAAGTAAGGTCAGTACTTCCACGCTTTAAACGCTGCACGCTCATACTCTCTCCCACAATCGATATGTGATCCATTGTTGATCTGCACACAGCTGTTGTCACTAACGGCGCACTCGCTTACGTCACTGTCGTGAGACATTCTCGCAAAAAATCACGGTTTTAGTAACGCAGTAACGCAGCGTTCCTACGGGAAAGTAACGGTAATCTAATTACCGTTTTTGCAATAGTAATCCCTTACTTTACTCGTTACTTGAAAAAAGTAATCAGATTACAGTAACGCGTTACAAGTAACGCGTTACTGTAATCTGATTACTGCCCATCTCTGTATGCATGTGACAAATAAAGAACCTTGAACCTTGAATCAGTGAGATAAACTGCAATTCTTCTAATGGCCAGTAGGTGGTGAATTTTGTGGTTTTACAAAAAAGTCAGGTTATTATCGAAGTTTATGAGAAAACAGCCTTTGGCTCTGTTAATCAACGATCTCAGTAAACACTTTCCTTTTTTGAATTTTTGTTATGTTTACTTTGAAAATTGTGGCTCTCATTAGTCAAACAGGAGGATAAATCAGGGCCTACTTTAGGTCAGACAGCATGCCCCCAGGCACAGACTTGTAAAGGACCTCGCCCGTCCTACATGATGAGTCTCACAGGCTAAGAAACACAAAACACCAACATGCAGACGTGTTTTCCGTCTGTTTGCAGTTTCAACTCCATTTCTGGTCATTTGCATTTCCCCCCAGTTACACTGAACTTTAATAATGGACACTCTTCTCTCTGTTTGCAAACACACTGTATCAGCTGGTGCTCATTTTGCTTCTCCTTCTAGTTCTTTAGCTGCTCTTTATGTTCAGTCACCTTGAGTCTGATAGTTTTAAATCTCTTTATGAGAGTTAATTAGTACTTGAAACTCAGGCTCATGGGCCCCCGGGCCAATGTCAAGTAGGTCCTTTCACATATCCTTCCACATTATAAGTGGGACTACTTTGTGATGCACAAGTTGATAACTGATGAGCATGCAGGGCCCTTCTCATGTCTGATTTCAAACCAGCAGGACAGCGACCTCACACTCTGACCTCACTAATAAATGGGTGCTGTAATGTTTCCTGTAACCTGATTATATGCATATATATAATAATAGCCATTTCTCTCCATTCCAGCAGCATCATGACAGAAATATTAAATGTAGAAGAACAAAAGATTACACACACAGGCTGGAGTTTGAGTTTTCACTCAGTCCTACATTCACTGCCACGCTGACCCAAATACTCACTTGAGCACCAAATGTCTGCTACTGGAAATTATCCAACAAACGCACCATTTTCTTCAATGTCAGCAACATTTGACAAAAATGATGTTGGACGATGTCCAGCCAATTCGTCGTCCTGCCTCCATCTAACTTCCATTCTCTTCTTCTCTCACTGGTTTTCTTTTGACTTTGTCCACCATGTTTTTCTTCATCTATACTTATCTCTATTCGTCTTCACATCTTTCTCCTTTTTCTACATGTTAGTCTCTCTGATGTCTTCCTCCTCTTCTTATGTAAGCATAAGCAATTGCATCTTTCTCCCACCGTGCCCTGCTCATCATTTCCCTCTCCCTCTATATTTACCCCTCAGTTCTCCTTTGTGATTGAGTTCTCTCACTTCGTTTTTTTAAAACTCTTTCTCCCATCTTGGTATTCTCTTCTTCTACATTGTGCTCCTTTTCCCTCCCTTCCTATCTGTAACCCCACGGAGCAGCAGCCGGCCCACAGCTGAACAGAGGCATGATGGGAATGTTTACACCCATATCTAATGGCTGAGTGACAAGAAGGAATTGGACTCTTTCAAAATCCTCTTTCTGATTATTTATCTGATCCTCTGTTGTCCATGCTTGTTCCCATTGTTTGTCCTTGTCTCCATATACATGGGCTGTAAATAATGTCTCTGTATGTTGTTATTAACTTGTGTGTAACATCAACCTGTCAGAGGGTCTGCAGATGGAAATTAGCCTGAGGCTATAATCTGGCATATTTACATTTGTTAAAATGTTCATTCATATGTATTGTCCCTCTTTCTAATAAAAAAGGAAATAACAAAATGAATTATTTGATAATGCGGTAAAGTCCAACTATTTGGACAATAACAACTTTTCCCCCTGTGCACCTTTGTGTTTATTTTCTTCCACTGTTATTTGACTTCAATAGGAATTTAAGCAACATTTCAATCCAACAAGAAGTCGTTCTATAATCCAGCTTCAGTGCTAGTGCAAACAGTGGCTTTCTGCGCTCATCTTTATACACAATCCATGATTAAGAAGCAGCATTTTAATAATGTAGCTGTATGCGTATGAAGCTCTCAATGGGCTTTATGTTAAGGATCCTACTACTGTGTTACAGACAGAACCCGAATGGTTCTCACTGAGAATCGGCAGAGACTTGGTGACAGGGGAGAGGAAGAACTTCCTTTTACTTGGATTACTGGTCTCAGAGAGGATCAGTCATTTCCTGTGACTGGGTGAGGAAGGCCAGGGTGCGTGTACTCACTACAAAGAATACTGTAGGTAGAGAGGAAACCCTTAGCTGACAGGACAGATGGAGGAACCAGAATCCGATTCGCAGTCAGTCAGCAGAAAGAAAAAAGGGAAACGCTGGTTATTTCTGTGGTAATGTGCTCCAGGAGCCCACTCCATCACTTTGAACACTCACAGCTAAAGTGGATCCACTGAACAGAGACAACTCATCAGTCATCCATGTTGGAGTGCTCGAGCAACGTGGAAGCCTCACCAAAAAGGAATCCTATTTTCCTGCTCTGCGTGCCCTCCGAGAATCACTGCCACATAAAACATACACCGAATATGGAAATGTGTGTCTGTGTGTGTCTGTGTCTGTGTGTGTGTCTGTGTGTGTACGTGTGTGTGTGTGTACGTGTGTGTGAAAAACACTGAGGAGTAAACCTGCATCCTCCTTCCCATCAACGCTGACACCAGTGTCACGTGTCACTCTTAGATGAGCACACTGGACACTTTTCTGTAAAATCAATCTTTGAGCCTCATAGGTTGGGCCTCGCTTCTTTATCGCTTCCAACATGGTATGAATGTGAATGCAGTCACACTGACGCAGCACGATTTGACTTGATTTTTTTAACCTGTAAAAACAGCCCAGCACACAGATATATCACCTGCTGCTCTAAGGGTTAACATAAAATCGAGTTGTTCCAAGTGACATTAATTGTTAAGGAATCACTGATCAAGGTTTGAGGTGTTTGGATCAAAACAGAAATAATACAAATCCTGAGCAAGTTCTTGACTCCGTGTGATGGTTTGAGGGCGCTTTGGTGGTCTGACAGTGGGAGACTGGGAGACACATCAAGAACAGAAGAGGTGCCAGAAGACCTTATCGGTGTCTTTATTATATTTATGTGAAACTTCTAAGCCTTGTGAGGATCTAAGCATGTAGATAATATTTCAATACATAAAACTATTTAGTCCTTTGGCACTAAATGCTGGCCCTGGATATAAATTGTTAAAAGGAGAATCATTAGATATGCATCCTCAGTTTTAATGAGATTAAAGCCAAGGCTGCTTACCTATATCAACAAAGTCTGTGGCAAAAACCCCCACAACTGGTACAATGTTTCCCAAATCGGTTCATTATAGTTTGATCCAGCACTACATTACAGATCAGAGGACTGCTGACATGATCCACAGAAAATGTAAGTTCATACAAGTGTCAAGGTTGAATTCAAAATAATTAAAAAGCAATTAATCCTGAAGCTGCACTGGCAGAGATACTGTGCCTCTAACATGTGACTTCCTGTGTTAGTATGTGTGTTATTAAAGCTTCTCGAGGAGACACCACGCAAAAACGTCTCTCTGAATGAAAAAGCAAACTAAACAGAAAACTGCCTCCATGCGTTTAAAAATGTAACTTCATAGTCAGACTGAAAGGAAACTGAGCCGAGCTGCAAAATGCATCTGATAATTGATGTGTTGCTGTCGCTGGTAGGATTCCTGCGACGCCGTCTGACCCAGACCGCAAGCCAGCGTCTATGAAAATTACACTGTGTGGATTCTCAGTTTGGACCGTGTAATGATCAATGCTTGGCAGAACTCACGTTGAGTGATTTTGTTGCGCGCACATCCTGAAATCTCTTCATACTCACTTTCCAGGTTTCCAGCCAGAAGGTAGAGCCAGGTGAGCAGGACGATGGCTGTGAGTGACGCCGCCAGCAGCTTTAGGCGCCCGCGGCAAAGAAGGTTCATGATGGGACAGCGGCACTGAGGGCTCAGAGGGTCAGGGGTCGGGAAGAGGACGAGGGGAGGGGCGGGGTGGGGGTTATCAGGTGGGGCTCAGTCCCTCGGCAGGTCTCTGCAGCATCCTTTCATCTGAGTAGAGAAGAACACAGAGTCAAAACAGGACACTTAGAACAGAGCCATCCGAGTTCAAGTCGTTACTGAAGAAAAATTTCAATTTAACCAACAAATACTGAGTTCACAAGATTTCAATGTGGAAAACTGACACATGTCCAGTTTTCCAAGCTCGTTTTGTTTCAAGGACGTCTAAAAACCAAGAACAATTTCTCTTCATTCCAGCTGATTGGGTCTCATCCCAAAGCAGTCTGCAGATTTCTTATGAGTGATTCATTACTATCTGAGTTAGAAAGCTTACGGTTCTAAGAAGTCTGGACCCAATCTGTAAGAGATCTGAACCACAGAAGAAGACACAATCACACGGTCCGAAAGTACCAGAGGACAGCCAGACCTCATCCAAGAGTCCTCACAGATGGACCAAAATCACCAAACCAAACCCAGGCCGACACTCACAGCCTGTTACACTCATAATGATATTTGCTTTCGACCTCGATTATTGCACCTCTGTCTTACAGAGACACAATTTTACAAAACCAAGAGACAACTTTTAAAATCTGGCTCTTCATCACACAAACATTTACAAATACAACACTGACGCTTGAGGAAAAGTGCTGCTGGATACACTCGCTAACGCTGCCATGTGTGACACTCCTGTCGCTGGTCCACAACCTTCAAGGAGAATGTATAACATCACAAAGTAACCACCTCCTGTGACCAGTTTTATTCACTTTTGTTACTAAATCAATATCCATCCATCCATCCATTCGCTTCCGCTTATCCTTTTCAGGGTCGCGGGGGGCGCTGGAGCCTATCCCAGCTGTAATAGGGCGAGAGGCAGGGTACACCCTGGACAGGTCGCCAGTCTGTTGCAGGGCTAACACACAGGGACAGACAACCATTCGCACTCACATTCACTCACACATTCACACCTAATGGCAATTTGGATTTTCCAATTAACCTATCCCCACAAGCTGCATGTCTTTGGACGGTGGGAGGAAGCCGGAGTACCCGGAGAGAACCCACACAAACACGGGGAGAACATGCAAACTCCACACAGAAAGACCTGATGGTGGAATTGAACTCAGGACCTTCTTGCTATGCGGCAACAGTGCTAACCACCGTGCCACCGTGCAGCCACTAAATCAATATATTTATATAATATGTAACTGTACGTACTTGTAATTGAATTTCTGTCATGACTGCAGCACCTTCATGGCCCACACTTTGTCCCTGACTGAAGGTGATATTTAGTCTAAACAGTGAGTGACTCTGGACCTTCAAAGATAAAATAAGGAGTCTGATTAAAATGCAAAACAAAATGAGTTTCTTACAGATAAGGAAAGAAACAAAGCCATTTTATCCCAGCTAGACTGGGTTATAACTGTCTAGGGGTTTTTTCGGTGCTGAGACACAGAAATGGAAATCCTCGTCCAAAGTCTTTGACTTCAACTCAAATGTAACACGTAGAGCCTGAAAATGTGCCTGGTTAGCTCACCAATGAATAGCTGGTGAGCTGGTGGATGGTAAAAGATTGATGCCCTATTGTGATTCATCACTACCATTTTTTCAGCCTTTATCTTCACAGTTTTGGCACATCTCTGTTCATTGTATCATCGAGTTGCTGCTCTTGGCTGGCATGCTCATGCCTGTCTGCCTCAAGGTTGGGCATCCTGTTAATCTGAGCTGCTTTTCAGCTCAGCACAGCTGTGGAGACTTAGTGAGCTACTGTAGCCTTTCAGCTCCAGCACGTCTGATCGCTCTCTGACCTCTCATCACCAGGACATTTCTTTCTGCCACACACCGAACATTTTTCACATCGTTCTCGGTAAAGAGCCTGATGTGGTGAAAATTCAGGACGTCAGCAACAGAAATACTCAAACCAAAAAGCAAAGATGAAACCACTGCTTGGATGTGAACACGAGGCTCCTGAGCTGCATCTGCAGAACTTCATGGATTAGCTGACTATATAATTACAGGCAGACGCATTAGAGTCGATGTTTTAAAAGCATTCAGCTTGAGGTTTGGAGTCACCGTGCAGAGCTCACATGACTGTTTCAGTCGATGAAGCTGAACTGAACTGAAAGAAGGAGAAAGAGTCACTTTGCTCCATACACACAGAAAACTTGAAAAGGGGGAAAGTCCCATACAAGTTTCAGTTTAGCTCTCCATGTTTGTCAGTCCAGCTCTGTCTGTGCTGGCCTCCCTCCCTCTATGTGAGCCTGATTAGAGCGGGAGGTCTGTCTTTGTTTAACAACGTGATTCATTAATCCCTCTTTAATTAGACACAAGCCCGGAGAGGAGAGAGGGCTGCCAGTGGGAAACAGTATGGAAGCAAGCTCATAGCAGAAAGAAGGTAACTTTGTGCTGGAGGCTGCAGCTCACGTGGAAGAAAAATCTTCAAGAATATTTCTGCGTTTAATAACTAGGAGCTAAATTTACATTTTAAAAGCATTACTGAAGCACTTAAACACCCGCTGACTTTGTTCCTTGGCCCGTTTAAACACAGGCTTGTGCGGCCATTAAACTGTCAGTCATTTGTAGTCCCCCATTTTCAGCCTCTAAAAAACGGGGACTACATATAAAAAGGGCTATAATTCCTCAACAGGTAATGCAGTGCTTTTATTAAACCCCTGCAATTAACGCCGAAAGCCGGTGGTGGAGTAAAAAGGCAACAAATTAGCATCGTCCAAATACTTACGCACTGCAGTGCAGCCATGATTTCTAGTGATGTTTCCTTGTTATACGTCATACACAGCAGATTCACAGGTAATATTTTATGTGTAAAAGTCTAAAAATTATGTTTAAAAACAAACAAACATCCAAATATTCAGTTTGAAATTTTAAATCTGTCTGAAACGAGACCTTATTTAAGGAAATAAGTTGAAAAAAAATCTTATTCTGTAACATCTCTGGTGCCACTGATGTGTGGTGTAAGCTGGTGAATGTGGAAGTGCAGCCCATTTAACACGTGACTGTATTCTCATGTATTCGTCCTTTATGTTGTTTTGTGGGCAATATGCATTTAATCTAAATCCTGACACACCATGACTGTAACCTGCCAAGTGATTGTTACCTAAAAACCTTAATATATTTTTTGCAGGAAGTCTTTTGATCCTCTTTTCATTCATTTGCAAAGTTTTAATTACCCAAAAAGCAAAACCTCTGGTACTACATGAAGTACTGCTGACACACTTCTGATAAACTTAAGTATTTTTTGTCATCCAAACATGCAAATATGTAAAACTTGTCTGCAAGAAATATCCCCACGTATCAGCTGCACACACATCATTTTTCAGAATGTTTAATAAAAGTGTTTTCAGTCTTTAGCGGGGAAACCCATGTGACCACGTGATATGATAGAAAGCTCCAGAGCAGCTGCCAGACAGACTTAATGTTTTTTGTTTTGTTAAATCAACTATGTCTAGCATCAGGAATTAACTTTTGTTCTTCTTCCTGCCATTTTTGTGTCACATCTGTGTCTAAGAAGGTAATCAATTCCCAACAACAGGAGTGGCACCAAGGTGGGGCCAAAGGGGGGCACTGCCCCTACGCCCCACCCCACAACTTAAAAATGTTGAAGTGTTCCCTTAATTTTTTTTTAGCAGTATATGTAGTTGGTAACTGTAACAGCAGCCTAACACGATGCATGAGCTAACTTAGCAACCACAGCTTTTTTAAATTAAAAAACAAACAAACACAAATGTGTGGTGCTCAGTGCTGCTGTGGGGTCAACAAGGCTGTCAGAGCAATAACTCTTGGGTGTTACTGTGAATGTTAGCAGGATATCATGCCTAACATAGTTTCCTCTTCCTTGCTAATTGTCCACTCCACCCACATTACCATCACCTGTTTGACTCAAATGTTACAGGATTCCAACAAATCACTTTACCAGCAAATCGACTGTTTAATAATGGAGCTGAGCTCTGTCAGGTGTTTGAGCTGAATTGAAATGTTGATTCAGTTTTTACCACACGTTATTCCCACGAAACCTAGAAGGAGAAACACTGAGAAATTTACGACTTAAACCACAAAAAAACCCAAACTGTTATTTGTGGTTCAGCCCCACATGGTTTAAAGTGATGCATTATTAAAACCACAACAATTATCTGCTGTAAAAGTGGATCACACTGCGCGCTGAAAGGCTCTCACAACACTGCCAGACATTTCAACTTTCCAACTACATAGAGATGATTTATGAGTTAATTAGTGAGGCTGATGTATGCGCTCTATGTCGTTAAGAGCAATGAAAGGTGCTGAGACAGGAAGAGAGGAGGAGGAGGAGAGCTGAGATGGAGAGCAGGGAGAGTAAAGATTAAGAAGAGGGGAGAAGGAAGAGAAGTGTGGTGGGGGGAAGAGAAAGAGAATGAGAGAGGCAAGCAAAAGAACAGGGAAAGAGATAAAGAGGGAAGAAGTTTGAAAGATAAGGAAATGGGAGTGGGAACAAACAAGAAAAGAAAGAAGGGACAGGTAAAGAAAAAAGGAAGAGAAATGAGGAAGAAAAACAGGAGAAAATGTGAGGAAGAATATATAAAAAGAGAAGGGAAAGGTCAAGACAGGAAAAAGGAAAGGAAAAAGAAGATAGGAAGAAAGGAATGAGGAAAAGAAGGGAAGCAGAGAGGTTAAAAGGGCATAGGAAGCAGAGGAAAAGTACTAGGGAATGAGATAAACAATGAAAAAGAAATGAAAAGAAGATTAAGGAGGTGTATAAAACAACGATCAAAGGGAAACAGAAAAAAAGAGGAGCAGAGGTAATTGGAGGTAAAGAATGAAATGAAAAGGAAGAGGCAAGGTAGCCATAGTACGTAGAAGATTACCAGATTCAGAGAAAAGCAAAAAAAGCAAAAAGGAGAGGAAGTAAATGAGGTGGAGGCTGAGCTATAGGTCGTGGCAGTGTACTGGACACTCCGCCTCTAACAGCCATAAACTCAGAGAGGAAATAAAAGTGAGGGGCAGTGCCACTAAAGAGGTGTTTAATAGGCAGCTTTTGTTGATTCTGCAGGAGCTGCACAAAACGTTTTCTCTGCTCTAATTGTAGCAGTAAAAACGCTGTGAGCGGGGAGCACCGGAGGACTGCGGCAGTCTGCAGCCCCCTCTGTCATCGAAGCAGCTGAGAACAGCACTGAAGGGACAGCGTGGGTGGCACCGGGGTGGAGGCACAACAACAGATAACTCAGTCTAATGGCTGTAAATTAAAGGATAACACAGCAACCACAGAGAAGCAACAATTCCTAAACATTCCTCTGCTATCATCCCCAAAGCAGCAATTCACTTTCATTCACCCGCAAATTAAATCAAAGCCGAGGGCTTTCGAAAACCGGTGCAACCATTTATGTCAAAAAGGACTGAAACACATCAACTAGACAGTAAAATTCATCCTCTGAAAAACATCACAAAGTTTTCCTGTCAAGCACCTGGTGTGTTACTGAATTACTGATGGGGCAGAACGAGTCTGTAGATCAGGGATGAGCAGCAGAAGAAGAATATGGATGACTGTCCGGGTGGTGGACAGGTTTAGAGGAGTGTTTGGTGTATGAAGACGAGAGCGAGGCGTGTCCGCCTGAACTCGCTCCACTGATGCAAAACTGTACAGAAAACGACAGACTCTGAGATTCTTACACTTCAGTCCTTAATGTCGCATTATGTAAAAATAGAAACTGCTGCCACAAAGAGCGACACCGTCAGCAGAGCCCGTTCAAAGAGGCTGACCTGGATTATTTGTTTCAAACGCTTGTTTAAGGGGTTCAGACTTGATTTTGAAGCTAGGTGTTTAGCACCAAGGTTTGAGTCCTATATCTAACATTTTGCTGATGTGGATAGATGGTGGAATGATGGGTGGATGGATGGGGGGGGGGGGGGTGGATGGATGAGTGGATGGTAGGGCTTATTTTGATAGTCGACTAGTCACCAATTATTTTTGCGATTAGTCAACTAATCAAATCATCATCCATTGGACGTACAGCGTACAGCTTATTGCACCAGCAGCATCTGCTCTTATATAACTATCATTAGCTTACAGCTTTAAGTGTGTAAGGTATGTGCTAACTAAAAATAAAGACAAGATGGTAGTTTATTAAATTTTAATGAAATTTGCAGATTGTTTCAGTGAAGTTCAATAAACTCCTTGATATCTAAAATATAACAGGACACCAGAGTATATTCTCGAGCATCTCACACTTCTGATAATTAGTTGTCTGCTTGGTTTATTCAGCTGTGTAAAAACTATAACTTTAATCTCAGCCAAACCGATTTACTCAGGAACAAATAAAATACTGAAAAAAGCCAAACAATAACATTTTTAAGTTATCTAAATGACTTATATATCATGTTTAACCTGAGTAGTGAAAGACGGCGGTGGGTTTGAAAACGATTTGCGGGGAGTCCGGTGTTCTCACGGTGCTAGTGAGCCTTGCCCCCGGCTCGCTATCGAGCTAGTGGGTAACAGACGTCTCCGAAAACGTCGGAGCGCTTTTGAAAATATGTGGTGTCCTGATAAACTGAGCAGATATTTGAGGTTTACACAGCTACATTCTCGCCTGAAAATATGTTAAACGTTTATTTTGTGACCCAGAAAGAATAATAAGAGTAATATTAAAACTAACTAGCTGCCGCCATTGATGGAAACTGAGCAGGGCCGCGCTATGAATTCTGGGACACAGCTTCTTCTTCTTCTGTGTTTAACGGCAGCTGGCATCCTTGTACATGCAGTGCTGCCATCTTCTGTTTCAGTCCGTTATTACACTCTTAAATACTACTACTGCGTCTTTTGGGATCTTACAAAGCTTCAAATGACGCGTCGACTATTAAATTAGTCGTTGGCGATTTTAATAGTCGACTAATCGTGGAAGCCCTAGTTTTCTTCTTTCCGTGTGTCGCTACTTTAAAACGCTTGGGCCGCTCTGCCCGCCACAGTTTCAAACTGGTCATGTGACTGCATGGCCACATCTGATTGGTAAAAGAGTTACAGAAAACTCCACTGGCGGCATGATCCATTATTAGCAGTATTATGTAATGTGTGAAATTAATCATTTTTTTTAAAAGTAACGAGTCGAATATTGCCAAATGTAGCGGAGTAAAAGCACAGTTTCTTCTTCACAAATGTACTCAAGTAAAAGTAAAAAGTATTGTGCAAAAAACTTTAAAAGTACATTTTTTTCAAAAACTTACTCAAGTAAATGTAACGGAGTAAATGTAACTCGTTACTACCCACCTCTGCCCATCAGTCTTCACACACAACATATGATAATGCAATTAGGAACCCAGAGCAAAGCTTTAGTCCAGTGGGCGTGTCCTCGTTGTGAGTGAGGAGCTCTTTTAGCCCTAAGCTAATCACAAAGAGGATAGTCCTGATTAAGGGAATAATCAGCAGATGCTTCTGCATTAGAGGAGAGAGATAAGAGTGGAGACCAATAATCAACTCCACTCATCCTCTATTCAGCAGGAAGAAGACCTCAAGAGCGAAGAGCGCTCAAAGCTCCCCTCACACGACTACTCGATGGCTGTCAACAACCTTGGCAGAAGAGGCACTGCTTTACATTATGCTAACAATAAAAGCTGATCCTCTTTAACCCATAAATAGGTAATGAGGAAAAACAAGGAATTACTATCTGTAAACTGAGAGCAGCAATCACCACACACTGTGTTATTATATATACAGTAACCCAATTATCCCTCCCAGCTTCTGATCATTGAAAATGTTGATTTCATAGCAGGCAGGAGGGCCCCGTATTAGTTTTTCCTTTTCATTAACAGTGTCTTTCTTTTCTTCTGCCGGCTTCAGCATGCTTCATGAACACACAACCATCTCAACTTTCGAGGCAACATTGCTTTTTATAACTATCTATAAGGATCTCAAACCATCCAAGAGTATGGAGGGCACGAACAGTGTTGTGAAGAATATTTGCTTTCTCTCCGGGATAGTTACTTTTTTCTCTTACTAAATGATATTATTATTAAAAAGTACTGGCAACCATCACTGCTACACCCCAGGTTACTAGTAGACACACCTCTCTGGTATCAATTTCTATGTTGTCTTCTTCTCAAGTTATTGGATTCACAAGATTCTGAGAAAACTTGACCTCTAATGTTTAGGTCGAGGTCACTAATTTCTAGGAAATGCACTAATGCTGAAAATTTGAAAATCCCAGGTCACTTCAACTCAGCTTTATTTATATTGTGACAAACCACAACAACAGTTGCCTTTAAGTGCTTTAAATTATAAAGTAAAGACTAGGGCTGTGCGATATGACCAAAATCTCATATCCCGATAACGATATAAATCACAAAAATGTAACATGTTTTGTAAATTCTGTGAATCTCGGGCAGCTCGACTCAAGTGAAGTGTTTCCAGCTGGGCGTCGTGTACCTGGAGTCGAGTGTTTTAACCGATGCATGAAACGATACATTTTTAGACATAAGTTGTAACGGCCGCCATTTTCTTTGTATTTATTACACGGCGTGCTGCGGGGAAAAGCCTGTTCTAACGTTTGAGTCTACGGTTTATTTTTTAGCACCTGGCGGCTCTTTTTGCTTCTCATCCGTAAACAATCTGCTCTTTCACGTGACTCAGTTTAAGTCTCAACAGGATCTTGAGCTTTATTGTGAAAGGTTTACGTGGAAAACAAACAAGCGGACAGCAGAGCCACGCGACCGTTTTACCATCATTGTTGCTAACGACAACACGTAAAAACAGGCGCTTGTCTGTCTGTAGTGTGGTTATATTAAATATAAGAGAAAGAGAGAACTTTAAGAAACTAATATAGCCACTACAGTGACCATCAAAACGATGAACAAATATTGCTGTAAACTTTATATTTCACGACACCACGAATCAAACGATAGAGTGATAGGAAACGATAAACGTTTTTATATCGTCATTCGATATATTTCGTTATATTGAACAACCCTAGTAAAGACCCTAAAATAATGCAGAGGAAAAGAGAGGAAACCTCACATGGCCACCTATGAACAAGCGCTTTGGCAACAGTGGAAAGGAAAACCTCCCTCTTGACAGGAAGAAACCTTTGGCAGAACCAGGCTCAGGGAGGGGCAGCCAGGGTGAGGGGAGGAAGATGGGAAAAAAGAGCCAGAGATGAATAATAATTCATGATTAAATGCACAGTCATGTATAAACAGTGAGTGCAGAGAAAGGTCTTCTTGACTTATTGCATTCACAAGATTTTTGGAAAACCTGACCTTTGACCTTTTAAGCCCCCGTGTTAATTTTTGCAGCCATCAGCTGGAAATAGATATTTGGAAATGTCTCAGATATTTGAGACATTTAGCAGGACTGGCTTCGAGTATAAGTATATAAAAGTGAGGCAGTTGCCATACTTTATGTGATGGCATACCAAAACGTTTCCCCCACTACCAGATAAGTAGTGGGGGAAAGCCATGGCAACCAACAAGGCACTGAGGTAGTTCGACAACAGGGTTTTCTGTATGAGAACACAGCATCTGTTGTCTGTGGACGTTTACATGCATAAAAAGCTATATAAAGGTTTTCCCTGATGGGGAAGTGAAATAATATGTCCTATTTAAAGTTGGATCAGAATTGGACCGGCGTTCTGGGACATGATGTCTTTCTTGACTATGGTCAAGATTCACTCACTAAATCAGACAGCAACAACAGACTGAGTGAAATCTAAAACCACCTCCTTTCTAAGAGCTTTGTCCAGTATCACCAATCTGCTGCTCAGGTTTGTTCACCAGCATCATTTTTCAGAATTTCTGTATAGAGGGAGAGACAAGTGTCAGTGTGAAGAAAAGGAAAACTTTCTCCATCCTTTCCCTCCGGCATCAATGTTCATCGTGTTTCAGAGTCTTTCCACCCAGTTTTCACCCTTTGCTCCATGAGTTGCACTCAGAGCCTTGACACGTGCACTCTTTTCCCTGCAGCTTCTCTAGAGAGACAAACATTTTTCTTTAGTGCAGATTTTTCCTCTGTAAAACACACCGGCTCTATTACTCAACTCAGTGCAGAAGAGGAGACATGCTATGAGGAAATAAAACTCAAATTTAAAACATTTAAAAAGACGAATACAAAAAGTCTGTTTGTGGCAGTTCCGTTAATGACCCAAATGAAAAAGATCATATTTAAGGTGCCTTTGCAGCGTTTAGTCAAACAGATTGAAGTAACATATCGAATAGTTAGAGAGCACAGCTTGATCGGTGAAACGATAGCTCGTTGGACATCGACAGGGAGACTGCTATGGTGATATTTTGTTTCTACCATGATTAACATCAACCACAATGTCGAGTCCCCATGGCTGCATTTTCTGAAAACTTTCATTCTATAATTTTGTGTTGATACACATGATGACACACATCAATGTCTTTTCTTTTTGCTCTAGCTCAACAAAAACCAGGAAGGAGGAGACCATTAGCCCATGTTTGTCCACTCAGCCAGCTGCTGCAAAGGATAAACAACATTACGTTCATGAAGTTTCAATATCGATTCCACTTGTAATACTTTCATTATTTAGTATTTATTGACTGTCAAAATAAACTTCAGTGAACACATGCCCGTTCTTCTTTTAGCAAATAAGGTTGTCGTTGTTGGTTCTAGAGAAAAATCTCGACATGCTGATGCCATGAAAAGTTGGTGCTATCCTGAAGCCAGAAGATGAAATGAAGAAACTCTCGCTCCCCGAGCTTTTCTCAGAGCCCTCCTCATGCTCCACTCCATCCAGCATTCCCATCAGCCTCAGTTCTATTTTCCGTTTCATGTCATTTAACAAATTAGCACAGCAAATTTAATGTCAGTTCAGAGCAGACACTTTGTCCTTTGTGAACATTTCTTCTCCTTACTTTTGTTATTGTTATTAATAATTTACAGAGATCCCGTAATCATGCCTGAGTAAGGTACTGCTCATTCCCCATTGATTTTCCTTTGATTCCATTTGGTCAGGATTTAATCAGCTGTACTGTCAGTGTGCTGACTGCTCTGTCAGGTCAAGAGTGTTTCTTTGTGATGTATCAGAGTAAGCTGAGATGGGATTAGTGAGTTTGTGACCAGGAACGACCTTTTTCATTTCATTTCCCTGTACTCCCACAGACAAGAGCTGGAACTGACAATGATACATTGTCTCTCTTTCTGTGTCTTTGTCTCGCTCTTTCAGATGAGCTGAGCCACAATTTTCATTTTACACTTTAAAAAACGGCTATAGACATTATTTTTTCAAATACAACTATGTGTCTTAATTATTGCTAATATAAAGAGTTCTCACCATCATTGGTAATGACCCCAATCCTCAATCAAACTGTGAACCTTTGCCAATCAGTGCAAGTAGTTTTGGAGCCTCGACATTATCCCTGGGAGGTTCATGTCAGAAATTACTCAAAGTACTGAAGAGTTTTACTCCAATCCTTCATACCAGAAAACTCTTTAGCGTGATTTATTGCTGTGGTGGAAGAATTATTCAGCCTTTTATTTTTCTAATATATCTCTAATTTTTCTTCCTGACCTGTAAGTTTAAAACATAAACGAACTTTAATTTACATTTTTCATACTGTTGATTATTACTTAGCTCCTCTCATTGATGCAGAATTTTAGAATTGTGGCAATCTGCAGTACACTTAACTGAACATATTTTACATACTGTTGGGTTCTTAAATTTGTCATGTAGTCCTGCAGAGCATGTTACATGCTAAGTAAGATTAGATTTCCTTTTAAAAAATGTTAATTTTAAAGTAACAAACTGCCAAATAAATTAGCAAAGAGTCAAAAAGTCGAGCAACAAGTCACCCCCCACTCTTCAACCCATCTTCTTTCTGTTTTCTTTGCATTATGAAGCCTTTATTCTTCCATGAGATTTCACACCCAGTGACATCTGAAGCTTCAAAGCTGTAGATCAATGGTGCCATTATTCTACATCCATTAAACTCTGCAATCCACGCTTATTTCATAATGAAAATACATTTCCAATTTAAATACTCCAGTAAATACAACCAACCTGCATAGTGCTTGAATAAACTTACTGGGAGACATGTTTAACAAATGCACCACGTGCTAAACAAACAGTCCAAAACAAACAGAGACTATAACATAACTCAGACCAAGTCTCCAATATGCATCTGTGGCCTTATTGTTCTTGAGTTTACAATTTGGGATCGACGTATACTGGAAAATTCTACAGAGTAAGGTAAAGCTACCCCTAACCCTCAGCTCAGCTAATCACTGTTGTGATGGTGGATGTAAAGAAGTTGAATAACTTAATAACTATTCACACATAAATCTTTGCGAGGGTGCATGGTTAACCATATATAGAGAAAAAGAATGGGTGTAGGAATAGTTTCTATAACACAGCATTTGAGACAAAGGCCACAGAAAGCTGCACGTGTTGCTCAGAGTTAAGAGAGATCAAAGCAAATCTGTTTACGGTGGACAGACAAATACTACAGAGAAATGAAACCTATCCTTAGAAACAGGGCTACCCTTTTAAGAAATAAATGTCACTGCAGAGTTTCTGAATGTCACTTTTGAGCGTTGCACACTCTCCAACTATATTACGTTCAGCTTCATTGTACTGCAGGGCAGAACTGTAAGTGACAAATGTGAATACCCAGGACAAAGTAAATCAAAAACATCCACAAGGACGGGTGAAACCAGCAGAGGCAAGATCACACAGCATGTCTGAATGTAATGAAATCCTCCTCCACCTACAGTACTCTGAGCAGGTGTATTATAAGGTGCCTTATAATAACATCCCAAAGACAAACGAGTAAATGCATTTTGTCTGTGAAAACACAGCTCTGGACACAAAGGCAGAAACCTGAGGAGAAGAAGCTGAACGACAATGGGACCGGACACAGATGGGTTTAAATCTTTGCTAACAGCACTGCATGTTGGTTATTTCACTCCTGTAACGCTTCACAGTGTCCTGTACGTCATATAATTTCTTGAATTGAATACATAAACAAAGCAGACGGACGATGCAGAAACAAGCCAGTATAAAACCTTTAAAACACACACGCAGAAAGAGCAGAAGCGACCTTTACCCTGTCGCCGTACCTGCGTTTTTCCTCTCCTGCACATGTGGCTGCAAATCCAAATTCAGCTGCATAGAGTGAGTCAAGCCCTCCTCATTCCCTCCTTCTAATCCTCCTCTTTCAAAGCTCCAACAATAAACTCCAGAGTTCTTTTCTCTCTCGACAGACTTTTGTCCCAGTTCTTCGCCCTCTGTCACTGCTTCGTGCCCTCCTTTCCTTCACTCTGCCTGCTCTCCTCCCACTGCTCCTCCTCCTCTTCCTGCACAAACACGCTATAAATCTCCTCCACCTCCAAGGCAATGGCTCTGATTTCAGCCCCCACCTCTCCCTGCTGTCCTCCTCTGGCTTTTGCAAGAAAAGAGTTGAGCTCCTTCAGAGAGAGAGAAAGGTAGAAAGAGGAGAAATGACAGAGGGAAAGAAGCGGTGTCGCCTTACTTGCTGTCAAGAACACAAGAGAGAAGCTTTGTCGGAGAAGAAGCTTTAAAAAAAACCTGTGGAATTCAAAAGACGTGAGGCTCAGTTTTTCACAGGGTGGGCTTTTTGCATAGCCTGAATACACCTGCCACACCTGCTGTTGGACCATAATCAGACTAAAAACCCAGCTAGAACAGAATAAGACTGCATCTCTTATCCAGTCCAGGAAACACATGACATTTCATACATGTACTAGATAACTGTACCAGAAGCTAAACTAACAGTTGTAAGATAAGTTAATTGTTTTTGGAGGTTTTTTTGTTTTTTGGTAGACCTTTTTTTTAGCCAACTGCCACGACCTGGGATTAGAATGTGCAAAAGCCAAAAGTCACATACCCTAACTCCAGTCCTCAAGAGCTACCACCCTGCAGCTTTTAGATGCATCCTTGTTGTGACACACAACAGCTTTGCCAAATGTGATGGCATCCAACCATTTCATTCAGCTGTGTTGCAGTAGGGATGCATCTAAAAGCTGCAGGGCGGTAGCTCTCGAGGACTCGAGTTGGACAACCCTGCCATAGAGTATCTCATGGCTTTGGATTGAGTTAAGAGACTTAGATTTCTAGTCTATGTGTCCTTATAAAGCAAGAGAAATTAGCATGTTAAATGACACGAGCAAGTGTCTATTAGCTATGTCCAGATGATTGGGCCAAATAAAGGGCAAACCAGTCTAATCCACTACAGGTCCAACTCACTATTTCTAGGATGTAAAGGATGTGCTGATAACAATCACACCGACCTCAAGTGATAACCGTAAAGGTACAGAATCAAAGTGTAAAGCTTTACAAATATCACTCAGTAACCTGACTGAAAGCCTGCAAGAAGTCTACATAAAGCAACTAACCTTCATTATGTCCTTATAGCTGAAGGTCATGCGTGCAGATTACAATGTACCTAAAGGTTTATTTACCTGCCAATGAAGTGAAGTGCTTGACTTGTGTTGCAAGGATTATATCCTGGGCCACATCTGCACAGTGGCTCAAATGTCTTAACGCACATTATATCGGGCCCATCTTAGGCAGAACTCTGGCTAACTCAGCTTTGAGTCGAGGCTGTAAGTCGACATGGTCACGCAAAACTTTGGTGTGGGTAAAACTTGGATCAGTCAGTACTATCACTTTTGCCCTGCAGTATTATTGCGGTAAATGACAGTGAAGGTTACACCAACACTGCGCTGTTGCTCACTGAGGAAAATGATTTAGTATTTTATTCACACACAACTCTGTGATACCGCTCGACACTGAAGATTAGGTTCAGACCTTCAACTAGTTTAATGTATAACCAAGCAGGAAACTTGGCTTTTCTTTTCATTTACTCCGGCCGTGACTTGCATAATCCAGGCACACATTCCCTTAAAGAACTAGACCTGCAATCAACAGACAGCGATTTACTTTTTGTTTTATAGTTTGCCAAATGTTATTCGAGTAAATTCATCCTGGGTCATCTTTTGTTTTTCTGTGCCTGCAGGCATGAAGGTAAGCGCTATGATAACAAAAGCACAATAAAGGAGGGAGTGCTCTATAATTACAGTGTATACAGACCTACAGTGTTGAGGAGGAGCATGCCAAGAACCAGTCTGAGCACGCTGCATACCTGAGCTAACCAAGCTCTGCTGATAGGTTTGCTTGACCTACAGAGCTGTGCACGGACTGGCACCAGCCTACATCTTTGATCTGCTACAGCCCTATGTCCCTAGCATGTCTCTGAGGTCATCTGATCAGGGCTTACTTGCTATAAAAAATACTAAAAGGAGGACTAAGGGTGATAGAGCTTTTGTCACTGTGGCCCCAAGACTGTGGAACTCTCTCCCCCACGCATTAAGAACTGTGGACTCAGTAGCTGTTTTTAAAAAACAACTCTTACCTTTTTAAAACTGCTTTTGGTTAATGTTATGCCTGTTTTATTTTCTCTTTTTAAATCTTTTTATGACTTGTAATCTTATGTGCAGCACTTTGTGATTCTGTCTTGAAAGGTGCTATATAAATAAAGATTTATTTATTTATTATTATTTATGCTTCATTAAGGATGCAGATCAACAGAGTGGATCGGCGGGGAGGCTGGGAACCGACTACGGCTCTTATTTCTTCTCCGGAAACAGCTCACACACGGGGAAACTCAACTTTGTACAGGAGTGTCTGGAACGTCTGGAACAACTGCCTGCTATGTAAACTGTGAACACAGCTCTGAGCAATCTACCTGCTTCCTTTAGCATTTCAGGAGCTTACGAGGGGACATTTTTTTCACTGCTACACACACAGATATCATCTTTAATTATCAGTTAATATAACTTAAAAATAAATCTTAGTCTACTAATACGGTGGACGAACAGCTACGCGAGGAGCAGGCGGGTTTTAGAAGTGGAAGGTCCTGCATTGGACAAATATTCACGCTGAGATCAATTATTGAGCAGAGCCTCGAATTCCAGCAAAGGCTATGCGTGAACTTCGTTGACTTTAACCCTCTGGGGTCCGGGGTATAATTGGCCATTTTTGACTACTTTTGATTTTACCTCTATATTTCACCTTTAAAATATGTTTTTTTTGCCTTGTTTGGTATCATTATTTTCAGCACAACCTTAAATATCTGAGATTTGAGTTATTTTTTCATTTTGGTATACTATATTAGCGCAGTTGATCTAAATTCAGACAAAAAATTCAAAATCCGAGTAGAAAAAGGTTATATTTTTTACTGTAAAACCCACAAACATGTTTAACGAATCATTTTCATAACTTGAAATGCAAATAGAAATTGTACATTTCTAAAAATTATGCACAAGTTTTGCAAACAACAAATTTATATGGTACTATTTACCTAAAAATGCAGCCAAGGCCTCAGGTGTTTTTTACATAACCATTTAAATCTATTTACAGAACAATCAGGTGTGCTGCATCAAATAAGAAGGCACACAAATTATTTGTGCCAGTCCAAAAAATGTAGTTTGTGTTCAGTATAAGACAGAGGAGAACACCAAAGGCCTAAACCCTACAGGTCTGACAGCAGGGGGTGCATCAGTCCAGTTTTCCATGTGGGAACAGCGTTTACACTGGAATCTGCCTTTGACGGCTTTTTTAGAGCAAATATGAAATTCAGCAGTCTAACTGACACACAATGCAAGACAATAACTACACAACACACTAACTATAGCCTCCAAACACGCTAAACGTCACTAATGTCTCACATATGAAAACTCTCTCTCTCTCTCTCTCTGTCTTTCGCTCGCCCGCTTTCCGTTGCGGGTGTCACTCCTAAAAACGTCCCCTTCTCCCTAAACAACCAAATGCCGCATGTTGCCATATAATTTTTTTGATTGGCTGACATGGTAAACTCTAACACCAATAGGGAAGGGGTGTTTTTTCTTTTTCTTTTTTCACTGGCAAGCGGAGAGTGTTTGCTAGCGCTCTCTGTAGAAAACGCAGTTTTTACTGTTCTTCCCGCTGTGAACACCACTGTTTTGTTCAGAAAAAAACATCGCGTGTATTTTTTATCATAAGTCTGGTTTTACGTGGCCCATCGACACAATTCAAAAACTGGTATATAGTTTGAAGTCCGCACTTTTGAGCCAAGTTGAAATGGAGACTCTGACGCGCTGCATCTTGTAGCTGTGCCGTCTTAAATTGGTCATGTGATTTTGACGCGCCAGCGTGTCCGGCGACCCCAGAGGGTTAAAAAGGCTTTTGATAGCCTTAATCGAGACACGCTCTGGAAAATCATCAAGTCTTACGGAGTACCCGACCGCTTCGTTACCGCATTCCAAGCATTGTACTGCAACTCTCGTTGTTGCGTCCGAACAGACAACAGCATCACGGAATATTTTAACATCGATACTGGTGTGCGACAAGGCTGCGTCCTATCGCCATTCCTCTTCAACATCGCCATTGACCATGTCATGCGCCGAGCAATTGGACCAAACACGATGGGCATCGCCGGACGTGATCCCCTGCAGCAGTTCACAGATTTGGACTTTGCGGACGATATAGCCTTACTTGCACCAACACTCCAGGCTCTTCAGAAAACAACCTCATCTCTGGAAAGCAAAGCAGCACCGATAGGACTCAGGATCAGTGGTGAGAAGTTGAAGATTATGCGAGTTGGTTACGCTACACCATCAAACACAGTGGTGACTGTGAAGCAGCAGCAGCAGCTAGAAGAGGTGGACAGGTTCATGTACCTGGGTTGCACTTTTAGCAGTGACGGGGACGTGGAGCATGACGTTAAGTGCAGAATTGGGAAAGCATGGGCAGCCTTTCAACGACTACGACCTATATGAATGACCACCGCACTGCCTTTATCAACCAAGGTGCGGCTCCTGAAGAACATTGTTATACCGACGGCACTGTATGCAGCGGAGACTTGGAAATCAACTGCAAAGATCAACCGCCATCTTGACATCTTCCAACAACGTCTTCGACAGCTGCTTAAGATCACATATCGGGATCGCGTTACCAATGAAGAAGTATATCGCCGTGCAGGAGTAGAGCCGCTCCATGTCCAAGTCACCAAGCATCGGTTCAGATTTGCCGGTCACATCCTTCGGCTACCGGACCAGAGACCTGCCCGTGTCGCGGTTCTGTGGAACCCAAAGAATGGAAAGAGACGGCGAGGAAGACCCAAAATAACATGGAGGAGGACTTTCCTTGAAGATTTACGTTCTGTCGAACTGTCATGGGATGAAGCAACAACTGCAGCGATATACCGAGTTCGATGGCGTTCCATTCTCACCCGATGTGCCAATCAGCGCGGGAGGATCTAAGTCTAAGTAAGTAAGTCTACTAATATGTAGCTGTGATGCATTAAAGCCTGACACACAGTAGCTTCCTCCTCTGTGCAGTGGAACTCCGATGTTGTTCAAAAACTAATAAAAAAGAACAAAATGAGTAATACTGTTGGATTGGGAATGTAGCTTCAAGGAGAATTATTGTGTTTTTATTCTTCTTCTATCCACATGTTTTTGGACACTAACACAAATATAGTGATTTTGCCTCTGTGGACCACCACAGTGAATTTTAAGTCAACGAATCAAAAATTTGCATCATCTGTTTTGGAATTAAAGCCATTTCTATGGCTGCACACTCCAACTCTAAATACACTTCCTATATATTTGGTACTTTTGTTTTGCTTTTGATAGTGCACGGTATACATTTTTATTTCAGTTCACATGTTCATTCTTTAGCATAGTTACATTAGAGTAACTTTTCTAGCTTCTATATGAAAAACAAATTTAAAAACTGTTACCTCTAAAAACAAACCCATTTTAAAAAATTCCAAATAAAGTAACAGACATATATTGTCCACCAGTGTTGGTCAAGTTACTTGAAAAAAGTAATCAGTAACTAATTACTGAAAATAAATAAAAGTATTTTTGCACCAACAAGGTGATTAGCAGAGAGCTATTAACACACCACATCTCAGTATGGTGTACAGTGTGCCCTTGAGCATTTTAGGAACCAGGCAAGTGAAGGACAAAGGAAGAAGAAAGAAGAGACAGGCCTCAAAAAAAAGCTAGAGCAGATGAACAGTAACGACCTTAAGAAGAATAAGCTACTCTCGGTTGCTCCCTTGTCACAAAGGATTGCCACAGCCGGTAGCTGTACATATTTGATTTGGCAGACAGCGGAGAAAAAAATCCAGCCAAGTTCTCATGCAGGAACTGACAAATGCGTATCGCCCTGCAGTTGATCCACATACTGTTCACTGGTGGCTTGTGAGAAACGGTCTTGGTTGTCAAGAAGCCATTCTTAACCTCCTAGGACCTGCCGTCCACATATATGGACATCACATTTTGGGTTGTGCAGACCAAAATATGTAAACTCCTCCACTTGGGGCAGGGTCTCGCCCGATCTGGAGTGGGCAATCCACCCTTTTCCGGCTTAGGACTATGGCCTCAGATTTGGAGGTGCTGATTTCTCATTCCCACCGCTTCACACTCGGCTGCGAACCGTTCCAAGGCGAGGTGGAGGCCATCACCTGATGAAGCCAATAGGACCACATCATCTGCAAAAACCAGAGATGAGATCCTGAGACCACCGAAGTGAAAGTCCTCCGCCACTTGGCTACGCCTAGAAATTCTGTCCATAAAAATTATGAACCGAATTGGTGACAAAGGGCAGCCCTGGCTGACCCACCAGGAACGAGTCCGACTTATTGCCGGCTATGCAGACCAAGCTCTTGCAACGGTCGTATAAGGACTGAATGGCCATTAGCAATGGGCTAGACACCCCATACTCCCGGAGCACCCCCCACAGGACCCCCCGAGGGACACAGTTGAATCCCGTCTCCAAGTCCACAAAACACATGTAGACTGGTTGGGCAAACTCTCATGCGCCCTCGAGTATCCTCGAGAGGATAAAGAGCTGGTCCAGTGTTCCACGACCAGGACGAAAACCGCATTGTTCCTCCTGTATCCAAGGTTCGACTAGCGGACGAACGCTCCTCTCCAGCACCCTGGCATAGACTTTCCCAGGGGGCTGAGGAGTGTGTTTCCCCTGTACTTGGAACACACCCTCTGGTCCCCTTTCTTATAGATGGGGACCACCACCCTAGTCCGCCAGTCCAGGGGTACTGTCCCTGATCTCCACGCAACATTGCAGAGACGTGTCAACCAAGACAGATCTACAACATCCAGAGCCTTCAGGAACTCGGACCTCGTCCACCCCAGGAGCTCTGCCACCAAGGAGTTTTTTAACTGCCTCAGTGACCTCGCCCCCAGAGATTGGCGGGTCATCCCCTTCGTCCCCAGACTCTGCTTCTGCCACGGAAGATGTGCCAGTGGGATTGAGGAGGTCCTCGAAGTATTCCTTCCAGCGCCTGACAATTCTCTCAGTCGAAGTCAGCAGCACTCCTCCCGCACTATACACATTGCAGGTAGAACACCGCTTTCCCCTCCTGAGTCGTCTGACGGTTTGCCAGAATCTCTTCGAGGCAGTCTGAAAGTCTTTTTCCATGGCCTCCCCGAACTCCTCCCACACCCGAGTTTTTGCCTCCGCCACCGCCCGCGTCGCACTCCGCTTGGCCTGTCGGTACCTATCAGCTGCCTCCGGAGTCCCACAGGCTAACCAAGCCCGTTAGGACTCCTTCAGCGTGATGGCTCCCCTCACCTCAGGTGTCCACCAGTTGGTTCGGGGGTTACCACCACGACAGGCACCCAAGTGGAGGAGTTTAAGTATCTCGGGGTCTTGTTCACAAGTGATGGGAGAAGGGAGTGGGAGATTGACAGACGGATTGGTGCAGCGGCTGCAGTGATACGGATGCTGTAGCAGTCTGTTGTGGTGAAGAGAGAGCTGAGTGTAAAAGCGAAGCTCTCAATTTACTGGTCGGTCTACGCCCCTACCCTCACCTATGGTCACAAGCTGTGGGTAGTGACCGAAAGAACGAGATCGCAAATACAAGCGGCGGAAATGTGCTTCCTCCGAAGGGTGGCTGGCCTCTCCCTTAGAGATAGGATGAGAAGTTCAGCCATCCGGGAGGAGCTCAGAGTAGAGCCACTGCTCCTCCACATCGAAAGGAGCCAGCTGAGGTGGTTCGGGCATCTGACAAGGCATGTCCCACCGGGAGGAGGCCCCAGGGCAGACCCAGGACACGCTGGAGAGATTATATCTCTCGGCTGGCCTGGGAACGCCTTGGTGTTCCCCCGGATAATAGTGAGAGTCTAAAACATGGTGGAGGTTCTGCCGTGGGTCGTGGTTGCACTTCAGCCAGTGGTGTTTGGAACTTATCGAAACTGTTGGAATTATGGATGCAGAGAATAAACATCAGGATAACGTCTAACTGGAAACAGCTTCATTTGTCTCAGTGATTGCAAACACACCTGGGTAGAAAAACATACAATGGAAAACTATTAATCACGGATTGGCGTCCCTATAGAGCCGGGACCTCAGCAGTCGGGATCATCTCGACTGAGGACGAGATTAAAGCCGCCCAACATTTAAAGAAGCGGTTTGGACTTGGACTATTCCTGAAGATGACTTAAAGAAAGGATAAGAAAGCTTGGCTGAGACATACGAAACACTGACTGTCAGGCTCATTATGCTGCATTTCCGTTCAATAAGTTACTGTACTTCTTTTCCATTTTTCTACCAAAATATAAAGAAATGAGGGGTGACTCAAAACTTTTGCACAGTACTCACCAGCCAACAGTAGCACAGCTATCAGTCTTAGCCTTAAACCACTGCAGTCTGTGTCTTTCTTTTTTATATTAGAGAAAGAAAAAGAGAGAAAATGAAGCAGTGCAATGTGAAACATTATTGCTCCTCTGAGATAAAATCTGGTTTTTACAAAGCGAGGTCTGCAGGTCAGCAACATCTTTTTTCACAGTTTACTCCAAAAAAAATACACTTTTTGTTAATGCCTCCTGCCCTCTGGCTGTGGATCGTGTATGGTGGGTAACTGTCCTTCGGATGATTTGACAACTTAACACCAACACTTCTCTCCTTGTTATGGGGCCACAGGTCAGGTTTACTGGCCCAGGGAGGGGGGGTCTTATTGAAGGCTGCTAGCAGATAAACAACAGGAGGGACAGAAAGGTGAGGAGAAATAGGTCTGCGCTTCCTCAGAGAAGCAGAGAAAGAATCTGGTGGATTGTGGGTGTCTTTGGAGTGGCTGAGGAGTTGCGTCTCCTACTTGCACCTCCCCCCTCCTCCTTCTCACTTGCAGAAGAGGATGAACTCTGTAGAATTTTTATGTACTTTTTAATAGATAGCTGGTATAGCTCCAGAAAGCACAGAAACTGTAAATGTTTACCGTCACCATCAAAATTTTCCATGCACTCATCGTGGGTCGTGAGTGTGGGTGGAGAACGCGGCACAAAAGTGTGCTGTAAACTGGAAATGTTGCCGCCTTTGAAGTGGTTGCTTCAAATTCAGGGTCTACTGGAGGTCTGCTGCGGTCTTCAGAGCAAGCATCCGTCTGCTGCGTCCACACGGCAAAAAAAAAAAAAAATGCAAAAAGACTGAGTCACTCTATCAGTCTGCTATCAGTGGGAATGATTTATTCACTGGTATCACTGGGGTCAGAAAAGTTTCCAATACTCGGCACTGGATTCGCTCACAATTCAGTTAAATTCTGTACTCTGTTTGGAGGGAAACCAATGTTAAAAATAAAGAGTAACAATAAGAGAAATAGTTAAAGGACAACAGCTGCTCGGCTACTTGAAATTCAGAAGCAGATGATCCGTGTTTGATAGCACAGCAGAGAATCTCTCTCCATCTCTTTCAGTGTACACATGCTGTGCCCTCTGGCTCTGCACTGCCCACCCACATGGACTGCATAAATAATATGACAATTGACTCGCAGAGTACAGAATCATGCACACATTCACACACAAGAGCGCTCGTGTTTGTTTTGCTGTGCTCCAGCCGCCTCCACACTGCATAGTCATATCCACAAAGTCCGCTTCTGGACAGTACAGCAGGTCAGAGGTTTTATTAAGACTCTTTTAGAGCCCCTCCGCTGTTGTACACTCGCCTGCTATTTCTGAGCAACTTTCCGATGTCCTCTGGAGCAGGCCTACCTATACATCTATCAAAATGTAATTACTTTCATACTACTTCCAAATACTTCTACACCCTCTGGAAACATAACAAACTTCTATCCCAAGTGCTGCAGCTATAGACTAAATATAAACAAAGGATGGAAGGTGGAAGTGAGCTAAAACTACGTTCTTTCTAATGGCCAGCAGGGGGAGACTTCTACAGCTGAAAAGAGAAAGGCAGATTGTGCAGAGATCTCTAAGAAAATGATTTATGACCACAGCAAACATTTTCCTAACGAGTCTCAGTCACTAGATTCTTTATATTTCTCTTTAATTTATTGCCCCATTTAGAATAAAATGGCCGATAACACAAAGTATGCACACAGAACGGCTAGTCTGCGATTAATTAGTCAGATCTCAGATCCAGTCCGTTCACAGTTCTTCAGGCTTCAACATTATAGTCTGCAAAGTTTTCCACTAACATTCAAACTCAGTTGGCACAGTAGAGACTATTCAGGGTTTTTCACAGGGGACCAAAAACAGATACAGCTGGCACTGTTAATGTAGCTCCATCGCTTAGATAGTCCACACTTCCTCCTTTAAAGATATTTTATTGTTGACAGAAAAGCTTCCACACATCATACCATCTAGCTCTGAATCGAAAATCGAGGATTTTCCACTTTTAATCTTTTCGTTGCATGTGGAAAAGGTTGTTTTTTCTTTTAAGTGGCACTTCTAAAGAACCCGCTCACTTTAATATAAGCTCCAAAGTGGAGAAACACCACAGGGTTTTCGTGCACCGTAGACAGTTTGATGTATTCCACGTTCCATGTCACATACTGAATATATCTGGAACAGTGCGGGGAGAAGTTTCATGTGCGGACCGAATAAAACTCAACGCTGATGGTGCAGTGCCAATGCAATGAGTAAGCAAAAGCAGCACGCCACAATAACATGAGACCAGAGTTGAATTCCAGTATTTAAACAACCTGATGATCAGATTCATTGTTGATCTCTTGGTGCATCTCCTTTGGGCTGCGTTTGGCTCCGTAATGTCGTCTGTGGCTCTGTGCAGGTGTTTTAGCCCTATGTGGTCCTGTTCCATTTATAGTTGCACCTCTTTGTAACCACTGTGTGTTCCCTTCTGGTCATTTATTGTCCCTTTGCAACTGCTTCATCTCTGTTTTTGGCCGTTTTGTCTTTGTGGTCAATTTACATACCGATGGTTTCGCTTTATGGCATTCTGTGATCAGTTAGAGTCTTTCACCAGCAAGAGAGAAAACACGACCTCCTCATGGTCAGTGTGGGATTCCCATTGGTTGTTTATTGTCTATTTGCAGCAGCTTTATTTTACATTTTGGCTGCTTTTTCCTGCCTTTGTGGTCTGCTAAACTGAGCTTTGACTTCAAATAAAATAGTCCCAGAGCTCCCAGATGCTTTGGATCCCAAAGAAATTCATTTTAAATGTAGCAGCACTGTTGTGTTTGTGTGAGCTGGGAATGATTTGCCAGTTTAGCTTCATTTAAAGTTCAATCTTGCCAATGAGTTAAATCAATGGGAATGGTGTTACACTTAAACGGTTTATTTTCACAAATCACAACTTTCCAGGGTGCAGAACACAAACATACATGCTGCCAGTGTTAACCCTCTGTGCAGTCCTGTCCTTCACCTTAACAGGGCCTGAGCTCATTACTCAGTGATGATATGAGAGGACAGCAGCATTACAGCCTTTGAATGAGCCACGTGATGTCTAAGGTACACAGATGATGGACACACCATCGTTCAAAACTAATGTACTGCACGAACACAAGTCAGAATTTCACCAAACTCATGGTCAGCCAAACTGCCCTCATCCAACCTTGGAAGCTCAGCAGGTTAGGTGTGGTTAGTTCTTGGTTGGGAGACTGCCTGGGAATACCAGATTCTGGAAGCTTGTCCCGTCTCTTCTCTTAACCGTCGCCCCTAACTGGTCACTGCAGCTCCCCCGCGCTGAGCCTCGTTCTGCCAGAGGAATTGAAGGAATCTGAATTGAATCCGGAGTTGCATTCTAGGCGTCCCTCTGAAATCAGGATGGATTAAGGTCCTAACGGTTACATTTCAAGACTCACACGTTGCAACTCACCTTCAACATCAGAGAGCTTTTGAATCTTCATGAACTTCAGGAGTGCATCGGATCTAGACCTTCAGAGGCTGTGCTCTAATTCAGCCTGAAGGGCAAAGGTTAGTTGGGTTATACGGTCAGTGTTCGTTACACACTCAGTATCTTAGAAAGTCAGACTTTGCACTGTCAAAACTCATTTTATTATGCATTTTCTTTCATGATTGACAACAGCTTCTAACAGCCAATCCAGATAATTCTCTCACTCATGACAATTTCAACAAGATGTTCACGGTGCTGACTAATAGGAGCACAGAGCGCCCTTCCAAGGCGCAACAAAAACATGCAAACAGTCAGACAGCCTCTGCTGTCCTCTCGGTGTGAGCAAGTCCTTTTTGTTTTGGTTTTTCCCCTTTGATGGGATTCAGCATGATGGATTTAGTATGTCACACCGTGGCTGCCTAAGCCCATCATACCTATTTCAAGACGGCTCAAAATCCATGCCTGGTTAATTTACACAGGAAGATTAGCCACCACAGAAAGAGCCAAGGGTAACTGGAAGGCTGGTAGTTCAGTCTGTGTGCCAAAAAAAACCTCGGGCATTCACTGGAGTGTGAATTATAAACAGAAAGCACTTCAGCATATGTATGGGTCAATGTTGTAGAAGGTGATTTGAGTACTCAAGTAAAGGGTTATCTACCAGCTCTGCTTGGTACAGATGGTTGTTCTGTTTGTGGCATTCCCAACACGTGATGCTAACAGGGAAGTTACAGAGTGCCCTCTGGTGGGAAAACTACACATCAACACTCATGACCTGGAGAAAAGCCCATTAAACTCTGATGTAGTTCAGGAAGCAGTTACTATTAGCCAATAATCAATTGGTTGGGCTTTAGTATTATTATAAAAAACAATTAAAACAAACACCCACTGCACAGTTATTAGTTATAGAGGCCACAGCATTTTAGCATTGCTATTGAGCTAAACACACTAAACACTGTTGGAGCCAGCCTCCAGTGGGCAGTAGAGGAAATACCATTCTTTGTACTAGCTTTTCAGTTACATCATTCATAATTCTAATTCGAAATAATGTTGTATGGTATTTTGTTCAAAACGCTCATCCCACTGGGAAATTGCGTCGTTGAGGCACCAAATTGAATCCACTGTTTGCTAGAAGACTAATGAGAGCAAAGATAAAACATTAACCTACAGACCAGACCTTTCCTGGTGTGTTATTATTTACTGCACATCAGGCTTTTCTGAATGTGTGCTCATTGCACTGTGATGTCATGAGACCTCTGCTGGCTTCAGATAATATGGTGAGTCACATGATGCTGTTTGTGTCCAGGACACGTTAATGCTGCAGTGACAGAAGCTCCCTCCTGTTTTCAGCCTTCAATCATTGATCAGTTTGAGGTCTGCTCAGGACAAACTCAATCGACAAAATCAATGTTTCGTCAGAAGTCTGCTTCCTGTGGTTATTCTGTGATTAACTGTCCTTTAACTCTGAACATCCTGGTCAATATTATTCTTGAACATTTAGCAATTAATTTTTTGTAATTGTTCTCCAATCGTGGTCTTACATTTCCAATGAACTGTACTTTTTTTTCTTACTGGGATAATTATAAACTGGATTATAGAACTCTTTGTTTGTATAGAAACAGGCCACAACACCAAGAAAAGCACAGTGGGGGGGACTGTGGAGAAGGCAAACGAACTTAACAACTTCTTCAACAGGTTTGACCAGCCCACAACCCCCCCACCCTCACCTTCACTACAGAGTCCAATCCCCACTCTCCTACCTCCCTCGCTTCCCCCCCTTCCTGACACCATGACACCCCCCTCCTCCAATCCTTCTCTCAGCAGCAAGACATCTCCCCCCCTCCCCTCTTCCCAAACATCTCCCAGTGTCACAGTGGATCAGGTCAGGAGACAACTGAGGAAGCTTCGCCCCAGAAAGGCAGCAGGCCCAGACAAGGTGTGTCCTAGGATGCTAAAGGCGTGTGCTGCTGAACTTGGGGAGCCGCTACAACGAGTCTTCAACCTCAGTCTGCGACTGGGGAGAGTGCCCGCCCTATGGAAGACATCCTGCATTGTCCCGGTCCCCAAAAAGAACCGGCCCAATGAGCTGAATGACTTCCGACCGGTGGCACTGACGTCACATCTTATGAAGACTCTAGAGCGGCTCTTCCTCAACCTCCTCCGACCACAGGTACAACATGCCCAGGACCCACTACAGTTTGCATACAAGGCGGGTGTCGGAGTGGAGGATGCCATCCTGTACCTCCTACACAGAGCCCACTCACACCTGGATGGGGGAAAAGGCACGGTCAGGATCCTGTTTCTTGACTTTTCCAGTGCCTTTAATACCATCCGGCCCTGTATGCTTCAAGAAAAACTGAACAGGATGGAGGTGGACCCCTGCCTGGTGGCTTGGATCTCCGACTACCTCACCGACAGACCACAGTACGTCAGGCTGAAGGACATCACGTCTGACACAGTGGTCAGCAGCACAGGAGCACCACAGGGAACTGTGCTGTCCCCTCTTCTCTTCACCCTGTACACCTCTGACTTCTGCTACAACTCTGAATTATGCCACATTCAGAAGTTTGCAGACGACACAGCCATCATGGGGTGTATCTGGGATGATCAGGAAGAGGAGTACAGAAGTCTGGTGAGGAACTTTGTCGCATGGAGTCACACAAACCACCTGCAACTCAACACCTCAAAGACTAAGGAACTGGTTGTGGACTTCGGGAGGTCTAGAGCAGGTCCACTGCCGGTTCAGATAGAGGGGGAGGAGGTGGAGGTGGTCAACAAGTACAAGTACCTCGGGCTGTGGGTGGACAATAAACTGGACTGGTCATGCAACACAGAGCACCTGTATAAAAAAGCCCAAAGCAGACTGTACTTCCTCAGGAGGCTGAGGTCTTTTAACATCTGCAGGAAGCTCCTGAGGATGTTTTACCAGTCGGTGGTTGCTGGAGTACTTTTCTATGCTGTGGTGTGCTGGGGGAGCAGCACAGCAAAGAAGGACTCATCCAGGCTGGAGAAACTGATCAGGAGGGCTAGCTCTGTGGTCGGCATGAAGCTGGACACTCTGGTGACAGTGGCAGAGAAAAGGACATTAAAGAAACTGATGGACATTATGGACAATGCTGGGCATCCTCTGCACACGGCCATAAACAATCAGAAGAGTCTGTTCAGTGACAGGTTGCTTCTCCCCAAGACAAGAACTAACAGACTTAAAAACTCCTTTGTCCCACACGCCATCAAACTGTTTAACTCCTCTCTGGAGGGGAGAGGGAGGGGAAACAGGAGGACAAAGGAGGGGGGAACAACTAAGCTGTAGTGCCTCTTCACCTCACTGTGCAATACCTTTTGTGCAATACTTTTGTAAATAGTCAACGGTGCAATAGACTCAATACTTGAAATGTGCAATTCACTTGTATTTTTATTTTTATTCCTATTTATTCTATTTATCCCCTTCGTATATTTTATTTATATTGTCTCTGTATTTATATATATGTGTGTGTGTATAACTCTGTAACTTCTGTCGGTGCTGTGGTTTTTTGGAAATCGAATTTCCCAGAGGAACCCACCGGAGGGATTAATAAAGTTCTATCTAATCTAATCTAATCTAATCTAATCTAATCTAGAAGGCTGAATTCTTTTAAGTCTTGTATGAAGAATTTGTATCAATTATTAGTGTGATTATGCAAATAATTCTTTGCACTGTAGGTGCAAAGAATTATTTGCATAATGATCGAATGTATCATTTTCCAAATACAATTTTCACATCTTCAAATTGAAGGTTGAATGAAATGTGAATAAAAAGTGCAAAAAACCACAAATATTTTACTTTTATTTATTAACGTATTACAGAAAAAAACTGAGCCAGAGTTGTCAGGACCTGTGGGTCCTACACAGCACATGCTTTTCTTTTTAGAAACTGCTGTTTACATGCAAACAGAGAAAGCTGCTTTCTTCTATATCTGATAAACTGCAGTTACTGATTACTGCTTCTGTGCCTCACTGATCTTTCCAAAGCCAAAGTAGCAGTTCTGAAATGTTAATGTGATCTTCCTGTAAGCATTAACCTTGAATTAATGTGACTGCTCATTTGACTTATACTGGATGTGACTTACAGTGAACTTTGCACACATATTTTTATCTGGCTAACCTAAACTAGTTTGCTTATTTCTAGATCAGTTGTATTCTTTGACTTTACTAGCTGTGCAAGCTCCACAGTTTAAAATATTGCTTACTTATCGTACAATAGGCCTTTGTGCAGTCCCTCAATTCATCTCCTACCTGAAATAACCTATTTTAGCTCCTCTCTCTTTAAGGCCACCCTTAGGGCTACGGTTAGGTTAGAGCTTGGTCACAAACAGTTCAAGAAATTTGAAGATGCTCCCTTTTAAATCAAATCTTTTCACTCACATTTTGGCCCAACTTGGTCTTTTCTTTCATCTTCCACATCTTCAGTGAACCACTCTGTGGTAGCGTTAGGCTCCATCCTCGATGGGCGGGACCAGAGATCACAGAAATTTAATATTCAGCAATTTCATGCAACTACAGACAAAATAACTGCTGGTGACACCAGGCCCAGTTTCCAGGTGAGGTAATTAAGCAGCTATCAGAGAAATACATGATACCGACACATGGTTGACACATGACCTTGTTGTAAATATATACAAGAGGGTTACCCAGGCAACAAGAGCCTGGAATATCTGCAAGCGACCAGCTGTGACCGATTCCAGTGTGGACACAGCTTTAGGGTTAGGATGCATCTTACATACATAATAAAGTTTAGTTGTGTGAAACTGATTTTTCAAACCAAGAGTCTTACATGCATTTACATTCAGTTATATCGGGTACCTGAAAATGGCACACTGTATTAAGCATCAGCACCCAGAAACATTAAATTGTGCCAACTTTCTTCTGATTGGCTGAGCCTTGTAGACACATGATTTAGTGAGTCCACTTGGGTTCCACTGTAAGGTTGGGCGATATGTAAAAATCGTCAGTCCAATAACCGATGACAGGCGATATATTCACGCATGAGCAGACTTTTTGATTGGCGGAGCAATGTAATCATGCACATGCGCGTTTACAACACAGAAGAAGTCCAAACATGGACGAATTAATTGCCAAATTGCACCCTGGAGGAGAGGGTGCAGATAGAAGTGGACTGTTAGCTCAGCGAGGAGGTCGTAGACGGAGACAATCCATAGGTTTGATGGAAAATGCATGAAAAACGTTTCCCATTGATGTCACACATGGCATGGAAACATCTGTGTATACCGGCCACGAGCACGCCTTCAGAACGGCTAATATCGTTAACCACCTGTGCATGCTGCTAAAACCTGATAAATTTAAATTTATATGTTTTGTTTGGAGGAAATATTTGACCTTTTCTTGTTTGTTTCAGTATTAATGTATCTACTTTTTGGATTATTCATTTATTTATTTATTGCATTGTGATGCGCCAAATCGCACAAAAGACTTTATGTCTGAGATTTTTTTCTTATGTTCGCTGGAAGAGACATTTCTGTTAGCTTCAACGAACATTATTAGCAAACTTGCTCATGGGCAAATAAATAAATCGCCTTTGTAAAAATGATCGACGATAGCCTCCGCCTCGTCAATAGTCGATATATTCGTCCAATCGGCCAACCTTATTCTACTGACGGAAAGCTTGCCATTGGACAGTGAGCGAGACAGTCTGCCATTTGTGGCTATGACTGCGCAGATGTTACAACCACACACGCTCCCAGGCAGTGGATCTCCAGCTGTCCATGTCCAGCCTACAGAGTATAATCCAGGTCTGAGGTTTCTGCTCTGATATTGTGCAGATCCAAGATCTCAAGATCTCCCTCTTTGGCCCTGCTGAAGATAAGCATCCACCGCTGTGACAGTATATATATCATAGCAGAAAATAAAGACTAGCACAATAGGTTCACTTTCACCATAGAAGACAAAGCTCTGAAAGCAGTCACATGAGCTGTGAAGATTTAATCTAATCTTTTTCGCTACCAGGCCCAATATAATAAAAACGCTCAAGGTTAACGCATTATTACTCTGTTTGAAAGCTGCATCATGTGTTACCTCATCAGTGAAGAGTACAATCTTCCTTTGCACTTATTTTCACTCACATTAGCACAAATTATGTAACAGCAGTCCAATGCCGAAAAACCATGAAATGTAATTTCACCCCGCCCCCCTTCGGCCGCTGATCTACGGGAGTCCTGTCGCGTCCCGATGAATCACAAAGTGCTGAGAGGCATTCCTTTCAGGAAACGTCAGGATGTGATTTTGAGATTGCAGCAATTCCTCAGTTCAAATGAGAAAAGAAGAGAGAGAAAGGGAGGGGAAGAGACTATTTAGAGAGGAGAAGTGGAGGTAAATGATTAAGTATAGTTGTGAGTTCATTTTCCCAGCAGAGCCCGGGCTCCATTTCTTTCCATCAGCCAACAGAGATTTATCTCTCTGACAGCAAGGGGAGTGTGTGTGTGTGTGTGTGTGTGTGTGTGTGTGTGTGTGTGTGTGTGTGTGTGTGTGTGTGTGTGTGTGTGTGTGTGTGTGTGTGTGTGGACAGTGAAAGTAGGCGCTGTGAAGAGAACGAGTGGCTCACATCCATTAATAACAACTTTTCACTGTAAGAATCAAATGTTGTCGCTCTCAATCTTCGTTTGTCACTTTTACCCTCCTTCAATCTTCTCCCTTCATTTCTCCAGCAGTCACAACAAATGTAGTAGATGGCTTCATGGGAGGGCGTCATCATTTACTCTCAATGAAGAAGAGGACAGCAAGGCACAATGGAGAGGCGGGCAGGAGTGGCGTTCACAAAGGGACCAGTTTTCTTTTCAAACTGACTCGCGTGTCTTTTACTTTTCAAAGAATCAACGTGGAGCTGGTTAGGTAACCAAAGAGAAGTTCATCTGATCATTAATATTTGCCTTTTTCAGGATCACATATTTTGCCCTCAAACAGATGTTTACGTGCTTTAACTATAGTTTTCCTGTCACAAGCTTCCAAACAGGCAAAACTGTAAGAAGCATTGGGCTAAAACCTAAACCTCGATGGGTTTGCAATAACCTTGTGGATATTTGAGATTAATGAAGTTATTCACACAAGGTCACCATAATGGTTGGTCACGCTACAGTCTCACAATTTCTTTTTTTGTCTTTCAGCAGCAAAATAACTTCAGTGCTAACTGTAATGTTAGCAAGCTGCATGGGTAAGGTGGAAGCAATGCAACGTCTTAGCAGGACAGTGCTCTCAAAACTGTAAGCAGTCCACTGGGGCCTCAGCTCCTCATATCCTATCCATTAAAGTTATATAAAAATTTAACAGTGCAAATGCAAATTCCTTGCTGACAGTTTAACCAAAAGGCATTTCCAGTGGAAACTGGCCGACATATCCTCAGCATAACCATGTATAATATCCACAAAACTTAAAAAGAGGTTATACACACACAATACGGTAATATTATGTTGAAGCGCAGTACGCATCACTCCACGAGGCTCCTGCCTACGATAGCCGTAATGCTCCGACAATCCATCAAGCAGTGCGGCTTCGTAGCTTAGCAAAGTCGCACTAAAACATTTGACAGATTTTCGAGCGCCGTGTACATCAAATCGTTTCGAGGTCAGTAAACACAACCGGAGTTCATACATAAGGCACACAGGATTATAAGGGGCTCTGTCGATTTTCAGAAAAATCGAAGGATTGATTTTAAGTGTGCCGTATTTTCCAAAAAACATGGTAATAACGACGGCCCGCTAGCATGCTCTACCAGAAATAGTGCTTTGTTGTGTATCTGACGGACGAAAGCTAAACCAGTTCCACACCACTGAAGCTGCAGCATTTTACAAACCAGTTCTGGTTCATCCGTTTCATTCAACGATCCACTTTCCCCCTTCTCATTCTCCGACATGCTTTTTCCGCCATGTGCGTATGAAAACAAAGGCACTGCGCATGCGCGTTTTACCCACATTCTATCGCGATATTTCATTTTCTTATCGTTGCCCAACATTATACCGGTATTACCGTGAACGGTATGATATGGCCCAGCCCTAGCTCCTGTCAGTACATAAAAATGGCCAACACAAACTAGACAATGGAGTGGCATTAGGTGTTGGTGACATGGTTACCAGAAGAAAACGCCGACCCTACCAAAAGACCTTTAAGGAAAATAGGAGATATGATTTGAATTTGTGTTAGCAAATTTGCAACCTTTATGCTCCATAACACACTGTACCGATAAAAGCATCCAGTTAAAGAACATAAAAAACATGTGATTACAGATCAGTGCAGGTAATGTCTAGACTCTGCTGGATGGCACAGATCCAAGTGTAGTAGAAGCTGTGTCACTGCAGGAATAGCATCTGTCCAGGCATTTAGACTACCAACACTCTGGCTTTATTGAAAAAAAAAAAAAAAACAGAACCCACAGGGTTCCACAGTCCAAGTAATGTCAAGCACCATCTGTGATCCAAATGCAAACAATGGGAGTGTTCCTCTACCAGAAACAGATGATTTATAAACCTTATAATGCACTAGGCAATAAAAAAATCCAAGTTTATTCATAAAATCAAAGCAACCTATAACCTCATATATATACACACACATGAGGTCAGTCCCTAATTTGAAGCCTTGGTTGACCTTTGCACCCTGTCCAATACCCCTGCGGCAGAACAATGGAATGTGTCCTGGGAACCCAAACACAAAAGACCCCACCATAGCCCAGATGACCCCATCAGCACACCACATCACTTCTAATGTCTGCTCTGATGTCTGTTATCTGTCCAATCAAAGCCAAGATTTAATGGACAGAGGTCGGGGGGACTGACCTGTGGTCACATTATTTCACCCCTGTTCACCTCTGTCTGTCCACCTTCAGCACACCATATCACCAGTCTTTGGACAGCTCGTGCGTGCATGTGTGAGTGTGTGTGTGTCTCAGCTCTCATCTGTGGTTGCAGCAGAGCACATCAATCGTTCATCGGTCAGCTTTGGTGTCACATTTCTGCCCACAGCAGGTGCACACACTGACCTGACAGTCGTGCACATTGTCACAGTAACAATGATCATAATGTATGACATGCTTGTGATGCCACATGCAGTGAGAAAGCAGCCAATTGTGTCGTTACAATGACAAAAAAATGTGCTTTCTTTCTTTCTTTTCCTTTACTTTGGATTTTAACTGTGATTCCATACAGTTTCTGTTTCATTGACCACATTATCTCCTCATTCATTTAGGAATCCTTAGTGGTAGCAATTGGGAGACTTGCTTCTAAAATGACTGTAATGATACAGAATATGGTGCGGCCACATTCTTCCTGACCGCTTGGCTCCGACTATGCACCTTTTTAGTTTATTGCTTATTTTCTGCTCTGGTTTACAGTCCAAAATCCTCTAGTTTTATAGTCTACGACAGCAGATCACTTGTAAACATCGGTGACAAGGTTGCATTTTTAATCTTGGACACTTTTAAACTTGACCCATCCTGGCTGCCAGAGATACTACACACAGCGCGGACAACAACAAAGGATGGGCCGCTCATCCAAGGCGTAGAACAAAGAAGCGCCGGGGGAAACGCGGAACAGACTGAGACATCGCACACCACTGCCCAGCATCCTACTGGCCAACATACTAGTAGGATGCTAGGAGAACAAGCTTGATGACCTAAGAGCAAGAGTCACCTTCCAACGTGACATGAGGGACTGCAACATTCTGTGCTTCACGGAGACATGGCTGACCCCCAAACATGCCGGACCAGGCCGTAACTCCGTCGTATTCATTCTGTGTGCTCCACGCGGACAGAACGGCAGAGTCGAACAAAACCAAAGGTGGAGGAGTGTTTCAGGGTAAACAGAAAGTGGTGTGATGCCAGGACCATTTCTACTCTTTCCAGTGGCTGCTTGCCACATCTGGAATTCCTGAGCATTAAGTGCCACCCTTTCTATCTGCCCCGTGAGTTCATCTTGGTCATCGCCATGGTCTACATCCCACCCCAAGCGGACACAGGTATGGCTTTGTCCGAACTACATGATGTGCTGAGTTCATTTCAAAACAAGGACCCGAGCGCAGCCCTCATTGTAGCAGGAGACTTTAATAAAGTGAACCTCGGACAAGTCATGCCAAACTTCTACCAGCGTGTCTCGTGTTTGACGAGGGGGGATTGAATTTTGGACCACTGCTACACACCATACAAGCAGGGCTACAAAGCTGTCTCACACCCGGCTTTTGGGAAGTCTGACCACAACGCCATCTTCCTCACTCCCCAGTATAAACAAAACATACAGAGGGAAGAAGTAACCACGAGGGAGGCGAAACGTTGGTCTGCCCAATCAGAAGCTACGCTACAGGATGCACTCAACGACGTAGACTGGGACATGTTCAGAGCATGCGCAGTTGACAGCAATGAGTTTATGGACGTAGCAGTAATCTTCGTTAATATGCTAGTGGAGGAGATTATCCCCACTGCGAGAGTCGCCACATTCCCGAACCAGAAACCGTAGGTGGACAAATTGTGCTGCAGTGAACACCAGGACCGCCACCTACAATGCGGGTCTCCCCACTGGCGATATGAGTGCCTACAAAGCGGTCTCATACGGCGTGTGGCGCGCGGTGAGAGATGCCAAATGCCGGTACGGGGAGCGCATGGAGTCTCGCTTCCACCAGGGTGACACACGGAGTATATGGTACGGACCACGCACCATTACGGACTACAAAGCCAGGGACACTGCGCCGATCAACGCAGACTCTGCATTCAACAATGAGCCAGGCGGCTAATGCTAACTACCGCCTGACTACCGAAGACAGTGACGTCATCAGCGAGAGACCGGTGATCAGCATCGCGGAGCATGACGTCCGAGTGGCATTGAGTAGAGTGACCACAAGGAAAGCGGCGGGGTCAGACGGCATCACCGGCCGTCTGCTGCGCTGCTGGGCTGACCAGCTAGCAGGTGTGTTCACTTCCATCTTCAAAGAGTCCCTGGCCAAGCCTGTGGTCCTAGGGCTGTGCGATATGACCAAAATCTCATGTCCCGATATAAGAATTCTATCATCCCGGTAACGATATAAATCACAAAAATTTAACATTTTCTGTAAATTCTGTGAATCTCGGGCAGCTTGACTTGCGGGAAGTGTTTCCAGCTGCGCGTCATGTATCTGGAGTCCAGTGTTTTAACCGATGCATGAAACGATACATTTTTAGACACAAGTTGTAACGGCCGCCATTTTCTTTGTATTTATTACACGGCGTGCTGCGGGGAAAAGCCTGTTCTAACGTTTGAGTTTATTTTTTAGCACCTGGCGGCTCTTTTTTACTTCTCATCCGTAAATAATCTGCTCTTTCACGTGACTCAGTTTAAGTCTCAACAGGATCTTGAGCTTTATTGTGAAAGATTTATGTGGAACATAAACAAGCGGACACGCGATGCTGTTACCGTCATTGTTGCTAACCACAACGCATAAAAACAGGCGCTTGTCTGTCCGTAGTGTGGTTATATTAAATATAAGAGAAAGAGAGAAGTTTAAGAAATTAACATAGCCACTACAGTGACCATCAAAACCATGAAAAAATATTACCGTAAACAGTTTATTTTGCGACACCACGAAACAAACAATAGCGTAAAATGAAACGATAGACGTTTTTATATCGTCATCCGATATATATCGTTATATCGAACAGCCCTATGTGGTCCCCACATGCTTCAAAGGATCCGCCATCATCCCGGTGCCCAAGAACAGCAAACCCTCATCCCTGAACGATTACCGGCCAGTTGCACTGACCTCGGTAGTAATGAAGGTGTTCGAGAGGCTGCTGAAGAACATCATCTCCTCCTCCATCCCAGACGGTAAATGGTAAATGGCCTGCATTTGTATAGCGCTTTCCTCAGTCCCTAAGGACCCCAAAGCGCTTTACACTACATTCAGTCATTCACCCATTCACGCACACATTCACACACTGGCAATGGTAAGCTACATTGCCATTGCACGTAACGATCTGGCACCTAATGATGTGGCAAACATAGTGTTATAATCAATCAGTAAACTCGTACCTTAAAGCAACAGGATTATAGACCTATTTTAATTGCTTTAAAAAGCAGGAGCAGGTTATGTTCATTAGTCTTATAATCTGTAAAGTTTCTTTTTTTTGGATAAGACACTTTTGATCTCTGACTTTAGCCTTTGAGGCAGTGAATCCTTCCAGGCATCATTAACAACTTCTGAAAAAGGGACCAAAGAGAGAACGGTCGAAAGGACAACCTCAAGGAACGTCCCAGGTCGTTCCCTAAGCAGCAATCTTCAAAGCCAGTGCAACAAGGCACTTTTTAAACTTTGTCAACAACTGCACCAATAAAAAGGAAGGAAAATATCCGAGTTCTGGGGTAAAGAGTACGCTAAAGGAGAAAGTGAGACTGATTTAATGGTGATCTGGTGAGGGCTGGAGGAAGTGCTCGAATCATGGCTTTAAAGTATCTTTATCTATCAGCAGATAAGGCCATAAATTTACCATAAATTACATCTTTTGGATTTTTAATATTAACGTTATGGAGGTGCCACTTACATGCTCTGGGTGAAGAGCTGCAGTTTATAAAGGTACCACATGTCATTTGGTTTATCAAGTGGAAAATTATTGTTGGTTCGTTTTAAATTGGAATGGAAACGCCTCCAGATGCCGCCTACGCCCCTCAATGAAATATCCTGAACACACACGCAGGTGGAGACAGCACCCCCTCGCTAACTCATCCAACCGCTTTATGCGTTGTGACGGAGCTGACGGCGCACTGGCACATCCTCTCGTTTCGCACAGACTTCAGAGGCAGTTTATTCCCAAAGTCTAAATAACCCGAGGGGTAAAGCAGAGGGAGGAGGACGGCACAGTAATCAGGATGAGAGGAAAAATAAAAAAATAAGAATTCAGCGAGTCGTTCTCCTTCTGTTTCCTCTCACTGCAACCAGCCTGAGAAATTAAACCTACACATGGAACACAAAACACAGAGGGCTTCATGTTGACATGATGGTAATTATGTTTCTAAGAGGGGGGAAAAACAGAAGAAGGGAAAAAAGGCTAATCGAAAGCAAAGCCATTTTGCAAGTGTGGACGGGGATTTGGGCAAGTGGCTGCGAAGATGCCCGAGCTGATACCGGGAGAAAAGCTCAATCAGCTGGCCAAAAAGTCGTGAACGCCTCCTTTTCATTTCAATTCATTTCTGTTTTAGTTTACCTCTTATGAGTAAGTACATGGAAATAAATGGTTGGAAGAAAAAACCTCCAATAGACAATCAGGGAAGAGCAGAAAGCAGACAGGACAAAACACGCACAGGAGAGAGTCCCAGTGTTGCCAACTCGTCAGTCAGGAAAATCGCTATTGGTTGTCCTAAAAGTCGCAAGAAGTCGCAAAATGACGCCATCGCCTAATTTCCATAATTGGTCATGCTTACATTATTGTAACCTACGTTGTAGGAGAAAGAAATAATACAATGAGAGAGACAGAGTAAAAAACATGCTAAAAGCACTTAGAATATATTTAGAACTACACATTAAATTTCTTTTTGCAATTATCATTTTTTTTAACATCTCAATTCCAACCCTGCTCCTCTATCTGGACTTGGGACCAGGAAAAGTGAAACAGGCACTCTGGCGGAGTTACACACACACACACATGGACGTGTAGGGGTGAACATCTCCAGCTCTGTTTTTTAAAGAAAAATCTGACAATAGAAACATGTCAGTTATCTGACCAAGTGAAAAATAACTGTATGGTTTACACATGACACGTGACTCCCTAACTGCTAATTAAATTCAAATTTTCAGAGACTTAAACTTAATTCTGTTAAATGAGCACTATATTAACTATAGTTAGAGGTCAGGGAGCAGGACTGATGTTGTTTGTTAGCTAGCTCCCACATTAATGTTGCAGCTCTTTTATTAGCCATAGCCGCTACCTGAGAGATGACCAATATGGGTAATTGCAGATTAACATTCATGACAACTGTTCAATACTTTAATGTTGTTGAAACAGGAGCTAAAATGCTCTACAGGGAGTGCAGAATTATTAGGCAAATGAGTATTTTGTCCACATCATCCTCTTCATGCATGTTGTCTTACTCCAAGCTGTATAGGCTCGAAAGCCTACTACCAATTAAGCATATTAGGTGATGTGCATCTCTGTAATGAGAAGGGGTGTGGTCTAATGACATCAACACCCTATATCAGGTGTGCATAATTATTAGGCAACGTCCTTTCCTTTGGTAAAATGGGTCAAAAGAAGGACTTGACAGGCTCAGAAAAGTCAAAAATAGTGAGATATCTTGCAGAGGGATGCAGCAGTCTCAAAATTGCAAAGCTTCTGAAGCGTGATCATCGAACAATCAAGCGTTTCATTCAAAATAGTCAACAGGGTCGCAAGAAGCGTGTGGAAAAACCAAGGCGCAAAATAACTGCCCATGAACTGAGAAAAGTCAAGCGTGCAGCTGCCAAGATGCCACTTGCCACCAGTTTGGCCATATTTCAGAGCTGCAACATCACTGGAGTGCCCAAAAGCACAAGGTGTGCAATACTCAGAGACATGGCCAAGGTAAGAAAGGCTGAAAGACGACCACCACTGAACAAGACACACAAGCTGAAACGTCAAGACTGGGCCAAGAAATATCTCAAGACTGGTTTTTCTAAGGTTTTATGGACTGATGAAATGAGAGTGAGTCTTGATGGGCCAGATGGATGGGCCCGTGGCTGGATTGGTAAAGGGCAGAGAGCTCCAGTCCGACTCAGACGCCAGCAAGGTGGAGTACTGGTTTGGGCTGGTATCATCAAAGATGAGCTTGTGGGGCCTTTTCGGGTTGAGGATGGAGTCAAGCTCAACTCCCAGTCCTACTGCCAGTTTCTGGAAGACACCTTCTTCAAGCAGTGGTACAGGAAGAAGTCTGCATCCTTCAAGAAAAACATGATTTCCATGCAGGACAATGCTCCATCACACGCGTCCAAGTACTCCACAGCGTGGCTGGCAAGAAAGGGTATAAAAGAAGAAAAACTAATGACATGGCCTCCTTGTTCACCTGATCTGAACCCCATTGAGAACCTGTGGTCCATCATCAAATGTGAGATTTACAAGGAGGGAAAACAGTACACCTCTCTGAACAGTGTCTGGGAGGCTGTGGTTGCTGCTGCACGCAATGTTGATGGTGAACAGATCAAAACACTGACAGAATCCATGGATGGCAGGCTTTTGAGTGTCCTTGCAAAGAAAGGTGGCTATATTGGTCGCTGATTTGTTTTTGTTTTGTTTTTGAATGTCAGAAATGTATATTTGTGAATGTGGAGATGTTATATTGGTTTCACTGGTAAAAATAAATAATTGAAATGGGTATATATTTGTTTTTTGTTAAGTTGCCTAATAATTATGCACAGTAATAATCACCTGCACACACAGATATCCCCCTAAAATAGCTAAAACTAAAAACAAACTAAAAACTACTTCCAAAAACATTCAGCTTTGATATTAATGAGTTTTTTGGGTTCATTGAGAACATGGTTGTTGTTCAATAATAAAATTATTCCTCAAAAATACAACTTGCCTAATAATTCTGCACTCCCTGTATTGTACTATGAGGTCTTTTAGATATGATAACAGTGCATCAGTGCTCAGGTCTAACTTGGTGATGTAAATCTGCCTAACCAGACAGTTAACTGTGTGTGTGTTGGCTATCATTCACGATAGCCAACAGGCTACTGCAGCTGCTGCCTGTTTCATTAACAGGCGAGAGAGATTTGAGATATTTACCACCTGAAAGGTAATCTGGTGTCAGACACCAGGTGGTTGTCCTGTGGTGCAGTCTAGCATTATTAAGTCAGGGCACTGAAGACTGCTCAAGTAACTGATTAGTGGTGCTAATGATTTTTTCTTAACATTTAGAGTTACAGCTTCTAAACTGGTGTCCAGCAGTTTCATTTAAGAACTTTTAATAGCATTTTAATATTTAATTATTGCTATCTAATTAATGTGAAAAAAATACCCCACTGAAACACACCACATTTAACTACTCTGTCCAATCGGGACTGTCAGGCTACGAGCATGAGGTATGGTTGTATAGTTTCAGACCACTGGGATAGCCAACATCTTATTATTTTGCTGCTGCCATTAACAGTTTGGTGGGAAATAGGATTATGACACTTTTGTGTAACTGATGATCTCTCTTTTGTCTTTGTTGTGGGAGGAGCCTTAGCGAGTCCTGATGTCATACTCAGCTTGGGCTGTGTTGTCTTTGGCGAGACGTGGCTGGCAGAGGAAGGTATTCTTGTGCCTGAAAATTGGTTTTTTTTTTTTCAAGTGGACAAGAGCATTGCTTTAATGCAACTGTGGCTCATGGAAGGCATCCAGATTGCAGTTTAATAATACAAAGTACTCAGCCTTGTTGAAGTTGCTGGCTGCAGTGCTGGAGGGTGCCCTACCTGGCAGCTCCATTGTCCTACTGGGATATTTCAATGCTCATGTGTGAAACGACAGTGAGGGCTGGAGGTGAGTCATCTAGAGCAGGGGTGTCGAGCTCCAGGCCTCGAGGGCCGGTGTCCTGCAGGTTTTAGATGTGTCCTTGATCTAACACAACTGATTTAAATGGCTAAATGACCTCCTCAACATGTCTTGAAGTTCTCCAGAGGTCTGGAATGACCTAATCATTTCAGGTGTGTTGACCCAGGGTGAGATCTAAAATCTGCAGGACATCGGCCCTCGAGGCCTGGAGTTCCCCACCCCTGTTCTAGAGGAACGGCTTGCCTGATCTGAACCTGAGCAGTGTTGTATCATTGGACTTCTCTGCAAGTCAAAGTTTGTCCTTGATTAACACCATGTCTGAACACAAATGCATTCTTTAGCGCACAGCAGAGTGGCATCAGGACACTCAGTTGCAGGTCGATGATTGATTCTGTATTAGACCTGTGGCTGTGTGTTCTGGACATTTAGGTGAAGAGAGGAGCTGAGCTCCTGATGACCAGCTGGTGAGCAGTTGGGCGGGGACACCCAAAACATACAGAGAAGGTAGAAAAATCTGGCAGAGGCTGGGATCCATAGGATTGTTAATCCCAACTTCAACAGTATTCTGAGGAAAGCTGGTGACATCAGCCTCTGGACATGGACCCTGTTTCCAAACCTCAAGGTAGCTGTCATGGTGGTAATCCCTGAATGGGTTGGTGGACACTGGAAGTGAAGGGAGCCATCAAGCACTAGAAGGACTCCTGGTTGGGCTTAATTAGCCTGTGGGACACTGGATGCAACTGACCTGTGCTAAGAGGCCACGCAGAGTGTTGCTCTGGCAGATGTTGAAGCAAAACCTCAGCTGTGGAGTTTTTGAATGCAAAGTACTTGTACAACTTACTTTGCTTTTCTTTCCAAACAGGACAGAGCTATTACAGCAGTTGCACTAGTTGAAATCTTCCATTTGTAGTTTTTTCTATGCTGGTGACTGTTTCTTTTGTAAAGCTAGACTCGAACCCTTGTAGGCAGATGCTGCCTCTGTTACTTTTTGGAGGAAATGCAGCTTTAAATGCAAGTTTTAAATGTAAAGATTCAAGATGTCTACAGTTTGTGTTATCCACAGACCTAACAGCATTTAACCCAAAACTGCTCCAAGCCAAAATTGTAATTTATTTTAATTTTAATTCAAATCTGATTCATCACCAAGTCCAAACGGCCCCTGATTCAAAAGCTGCCGTTTTTAATTAAACACACTAGTCGGCCACCTGTAAAACTGCAAACATCTGAGTAACATCTACAAAGACATTACTTGTTATAAGTCTGGCACATTAAAATTTTACATAAATGACTAAAAATATGCAGACATCAATTCAAAAGCAACAGCCGAAGAAAAACAAAGTGCTGTGATGCTTCCATTTAGCAAGTCCGATGCTACAGAAAATCATATAACAGTGCAGCATCGATCGTATGGGAAGCTTCCTCAGAGAGCTGCTCCTCTGAGCTAAATTTGTACCCAAACTGCTTCAAGCACACATAAATAATTTCCACTGCAGCTCTATTAAGAGGAAGAAGAAGAAAAATAACACCATGTGACAGCCACAGGGGATAAATACCTTGGATGCTAATTTACACAACATAATTATGCAATGACCTTTGTGATGTGGGACAACATGTTCTAGAGGTGTTTGCTGGGTAAAGCACCACAGCTGCTGCTGCTGCTGCTGCTGAACATTTTAGATTTCCTGTCATGTCACACAAACAAGACAACAGAAAAAAAATATCACAAAACCAGTCACGTAAACGCACATGCACAGGAATCAACAAAGAGCCAAAACAATACATTCACCAGTTCCAAGCAGCTCATCTCTGGATTACATCCAAGAATTTGTGAATCTGGTCTCTGAAGATTTCTCTGCATCTCATCAGATATAAACTGAATCCTATTATGTCCCCACACAGCTGATTTTACACCAACTCTTCAGTCGTTTTCTTCAGAGACTCTATGCAGGTCCACACGCACTCACTGAGGGGGTGTTTTACAGGCAAAAAAATATAATCAATTAAAAAGATTCCTCACCAGATTGGCTAATGTAAATCCCCGTGTGGGGTAAAGTGATGAGAAGTGACGGAGAGGCTCTTCAGTCGAAGTCAACAGGAACCATCCGGGGAAGATCCAGTCTGCAGAAATAAAAATAGCTATGAGATGACAGCAGCTGTATGGCAGGACTGGAACAATTACTAATATTCAGACAATCTTATAAGATACTAAAGAATAATATTTTTTTAACAGAAATGAACAGAAAGAGTGAAGATTTCCTCTGAGCTGCTCAACCAAAAGCATCTGAATATCAAACAGCAAAAGCTACAGACTGAGCTGTCAATCACGCAGCAGACAGAGCTTCTCATTACTGTCATTGCTCAAGTTGAAATTCACAAGGTTTTTCGGTTGCCAGCGCTCTGAAACCATGTCTCCTCTGTCGATCAACCTGCACAGGAGTGTGAGGTTGTCTATTTCTTTAATTTGAGGCTAAATACTACATCACTTCCTGTGCATGCGTGGGTTCAGCAGTGCAGCAGCTCGTCTTTTTAAGCAACAAGGACTCCTGTGCCATTTTAAACATCAAATGCAAAACCTTTTCAAAAAAGTCAATAAATAAGCCATTAGTACTAGTTACATACCCTCTTTCTTTGCCCAAATGACATTAAACTGAATCTTTTTGGATCATTTTTAAGACTTGTCAGTCATTTCTACCTCTCCTTTGCAGTGTTTCTTCCGGTCTACTGAAAGCTCTCCAGAACAAAGAAGACCCTCAGCTGCATGGATTTTTCAAACAGTCTTAGCGATTGTATCTCATTTGCCTGTTTACCACAGAACAAATTATTTTCAGTTGAATATTCTTTATAGGTAATAATTTATATGTAGTCATACTGATGGGATATGGTATTTGATGGAGATCTACGGGTACTGTCATGATACGTTTTCTTTATTTGTAATACATGTAGTGCAGCAATTTTTGTTTGGAAATACTAAACGTTCCTTCCATCCATACATCCGCTACCTTCACATGGTGGAGGGGCTTGTGTGTCCCAGGGATCTCATGTTGCCAGGGGGCTTTTGCTCCCTCGTACAGCCTCCCATGGCAAACTGGTTTCAGGTGATGGACCAGACAAAGAGAGGATTCAAAAACCCCTGTGAGTATAAGATCTAGGGAACAATTCACCCTGCCCAGGATAGGGTTACCAGGGCCCCACCCTGGAACCAGGCCCAGGGAGGGTGCCCGAGGGCGAGCGCCTGGAGACCATGGGACATGGGGCTACTACCTGTAGGGTGGGCCCATGCGGCGGCCGGGGTCAGAGACCCTGTTGGGCCAATCACCAGCTACCGAGACTAACGATTGGAAAATGGAATGTCACCTCTCTGGTGGGGAAGGACCCGATCCACCGCGTGAGGTTGAGAGGTACCAGCTCAACGCAAAGGGCTCCAGAACCCTGGAGAGGAGCTGGACTCCCTTAGTCTAGAGTTGCCCTTGGCGAGAGGCGGCAGGCTGAGGTAGGAATCTTAGTATCCCCTCGCCTTGCTGCCTGTACGTTGGAGTTTTTCCAGTGGACAAGAGCGTTTGTTCCCTGCGCCTTTGGGTCGGGGAACATGTCCTGACTGTCGTCTGCACCATTAGACCTGCATTCTCTTAAATGGCCACCAGGGAGCAATAGCTGTAGCTGCAAAAGTGCCCAGACCTCTCTAAACATTTATGGTTTCAGTTACTTGTTTTGGATTACACTGATTTTAACTGCCATAAATGTAAATTATGTCAGTTTGTTTAATTTATTGTGTTCATTTATGTTATTTATTTTCTTTATTTATTGTTGTTCCTTTTGGGGTAGGAACTAAGGTTCATTCTGTGTTGCACACAGGCCTTTTTAAGTGACGTAAAGGGAAGTAAAAAGCATGTGCAAAGAAGCTAAGTTAATAAGTTAACTAAGGCAGAAGAAGGAATAAATAAGCAGTTTAAAGTAAAAGAAAGCTGAAAAGAAGAAGAAATTGGGAATTATTTTTGTTAAGTTTTGTTCCTGAAGCGGACTCATTCCCTCACGGTTACGTGCAGCCAGCGAGGTACGTTAACTGTGTTTGTTTATCGCGTATTTGTTAACTTGGGTTTAAATGTTTATTTGTAATATTTATGTTGGTCATTCTGTACTTTTTTGTAATAACAGTTTGACGGTGGATTTTATGGTGTTTCTGAGGAGAAGTTTGACGGAAGAATAAATCCATCAGTGAATGAAGAACCGTGGTGTCGTGTATTAACTGGAGGGAGTGATACTGATTAAAATGCAAACAGATTTTTTCCCCCCTCAGTGTCATAGAATAAGATTCGGAAATAAACAATTGGCTAATGACTTCGAATTCCTTTAGCCAATGAGCTTGTGTTTTCAGTCTGATCCAGTCACAAAGGTGACATGAGTGATGTCACAGTAGCCACCGGACCTTTTATACTGTGGAAGTGGGATGGCTGTCTTAGACTAGCTCTGAAGCTACTTTGAAGTTGCTAATGCAAGAGTAGAAGATGACCAGCATTATTCTTGGCCTTGGCCCAAATAACTACATTCTCAAATAAATTAAGCACTTAATAATGGGCCAAAACAAAAATAAGCAAGCAACAATAAAACCACAACGACTTAAAAAAAATGTAAAAAATGAATGTAAATGCATTTTAGGATATCATTTTCCTTAAATTTTTATTTCAGACTTTTTGATCTTTTTGAACTGTATCCATCGTTGCCTTTTCCATAAAGAATGCCTGATGAAAAAGCTCAGGAGCACTGGAATGGATCAATGGTGCCTTCCAATCAGACTGATTTACTGAGATAAAAACATCACGGGTTATTGTTGTGAGGGGTGTTGTGTAAAACGTGACTCCAAGTCTGTGGGCAGGGCTTACAACGGTTGACTTTCGGGAAGGGAACACTGTGGGGTGAAGCTCTGGAGGGAAACAGGGGGACAGAGAAGCAGACGGCAGGAGTGAAAAAAGAAGAGGGAAAAGAATTAACATACACAAAAAAATCTTGTCTTTCTTTTGTCCTCCCTGGCATTGCCTGGGCTCCATCCAGACGGCAGCTCCTCTCTTCTGTTGTATAGAACAGAGGGAGGCGACACGACGCCTGTCAAAAATCCGAGAAATTCTGCCCCGGAGCCCGATCTTAGCCAGAGCCTGTGACAAACAGTCTCCTCGCATGCCGACAGTCTAATCTGCACCAGCATCAACGAGGATGTGGGGGGGCTAGGATCATCCTGAACCACAGGAGGTCCCACACTGTTTTTACTGCAGCTGATAGCTGGAGTGATGCTGTTGTTTGTGTGCTAACAGCCCGTCTGATGGCTCCAGGAGCACAGCCAGATTGGCTCTTAGTGTGAAACAACAGCAGCCATTAAAGCTCCTCCATACGGCCTGGGGCGAGAGGAGCAGGAGGAGGGGGCCATCTACCCCAGACTGAGTCCAGCCCAGTGTGAGAAGGAGCTTGTCTTTTTGTTTTAGTTGGTAGTAAACACAATCAAGGGATTCAGCTTAGTTTGCATGGCCTTAGCTAATCTGATTATTTGATTCTTCTTACAGCAATGAAGATATTTCTGGAAAGAGAAAATGTGCTCTTCTTCCCCACGGCCGAGGCTTAGCAGAGTTTAGCACATGCAAACGCACCGTGGTGCATACTCTCTGTGTGAGTGCACAGACACGGGGGGAGGATCACTGCTCTTATCTGTCACGTGCCAATCTTAAATCCCCAGACACAGACATTGGGGGGCAGGTAAATTTCCACTGTAGGCATGCCTCAGGGGTCCCCCCACCTGCTGTATAAAAATAGCTGTTGGGTGATTTCTGACCCCTGCATGCGAGAACACACAGAATGCCAGAAATACACATCTTCAGCTTTTTAACATGGACAGTTTGTCATTTTTCAAGTAAACTCAATGTAATTTTTGACTTGACAAAAACTTAAATGCTCATTTAGGCTTTAGGGGAAAAGAAACAAACCATGGCAGTTTCTTAAAACAAATCATTAACAAGTAAGTCAGATGTGTGTTGTACCAGCCTCGAGTACATCTATAAAAAATGCACAAGTTAAGTGAGGCCTTTAAATAAAAACAGACGGAATTTCTATGGAGGCAGCACAATTGATCATTTAAACAAGAGTTTCACAACTTTTTAAAATAAAAAACAACAAATGCATTCAAGATCAAATAAAATGGCTGTAACAACAAAACTAAAATAAATACAGTGGAAGTGAAGGATATGGATTTATATTATTCGCCCACTTCATTTGCACTCATGTCACAACAGTCCCCCGCTATAGTCTCCATTCTCTTGTACTGAAACTACTAAATATCAGAGCAGATTTCGGTCATTTTAACTCACCTGTCCTAAGTTTACAGTCAAGTCACAAACTACTAAAAACACACAAGGAAACACTGATGCAATACCAGACATGGAAAAACCCCAAGCTGCTGACGGTGTCTTCTGTGTTATGTCTCTCTCTAACTAACAACCATAGACTATTTAAGAGATGGATGGCCGTCACTGTGGCGTGACACACTGGCTAGTGGGCGGCTATTTTAAAGCCTCAGGTTTGGCATTGTTTTTTTTCACAAGACTGGACATGCTGGGTGAGGGGTGGACCTGAATTATAACTCCAGGAACATTGTATGACTATAATAGCAGTACTTTGTCAATCACAAAATAACCTCATCCTAAAGCACTCCCTGTTCTATTGTCCATTAGACTATAATGGGAGCATCATTTACCAAATGAACATCATCTTACTGAAGTATTAAAGAGAACTTGAAACTTCTGACTCAGGCTATAAAGTCATTAGAAGAAATGTTTACAGAGGCCATAAATCATGCGACAAATAGGGTCATTTTCCCCATTTACGGCATTCATTGGGTTCATATTGTGTATCCGGAGGTTAAATCCATCCTTTATATATGGTGCCACCCCTCCTTTTTTTCTTTAACTGAGAAATTAAGACCCAGTATTCAGACTTTCTTTCCATTTTCAGCGAGGTCTGGTGCTAAATAACAAGGTCAAGTAAGGATAATGGCTAGGGCACATTTCACATCAGGGACTTGTTCAGCGCAACCAATCCAATGTAGCAGATTTAAGAGTAGCTAGAAAGGTACAATAAACAGTAATGACCCAAAAGGTTGATTCTGTTCATCTGGATGTGCAGTCAGTCTCAGCAGACTGCACGTTTCCCAACCTTATCTGGGTATGTATCACACAAATCTAACTCTCTACTTCCACTGAAACCACTTCTTTTTCCCAATTCTGTATTTTTCAGGCCAGAACACATGGAGGCAACATTAAAAATGTAAACTGAAGTGACTTAATTGCTGACACAAACAGACACGAGTCACACCACACTGAAGCCAATTTACAGCCTTTTAATTTTTTCCCTTGCTACACAGTCTTTGATGTGTGAAACTGTGATCACAGCACAGCTGCAGCGGTTTCAAATTCTACAAAATGACAATGATCTGCAAAATCTCAACAGTGAACTGACTGGAGTCAGCCGAGCTAATTTGCCTGAACAGTGGTCAAGTCAAAGCCCTTATACAGTCACTGTCACTTTGTTAGGTACACCTGTTTGACTGCTTGTTAACACAAATATCTAATCAATCAGTAACATGGTAGCAATTCACGTAACTCTGAATTTGGGATGGTTGTTGGTGCCGGAGTATTTCAGAAACTGCTGATCTACTAAGATTTTCCCCACACAGCCATCTCTATGATATACAGCAGGGGTGTCAAATATGGCATAATCAGCCCAGCAAAGACTCTAATCTGGCCCACTAGAAGGACAAAGGACAACATACATTTTTAAAGTTTAAGTATTTTTTGGCAAGCTTTTTTTTTTTTTTCAAAAAACAAGAAAAACAAAAACGGAAAAACTATTCTTTTTCAAGAGGATTCATGCTAAACTAAACGAACAATTACAAAAAAATTAAATGACAAAAATTTGGTGACCATAGTCACCACATGTATGATTCTATGATTCACGTACGGATGCACCCGACAAGTCTGCAGCAACTGTGTGACGCTATCCTGATACGGATCAATGTCGTCGAGGAATTTGAACATAACGCTGTGCTTGAAGGGAGTGTCAGAAGACAGAACGCATCTATGTTTCTGCTTTGGCTGCTCTTCATGGCTGTACAGATTCTTTTTGAGCTAATGCAAAATAAATGAATTCGCTAATTTCATTCAATTCACAATATTAACAGTATTGTATTTAATACCCAGCTGGATGCAATTCCCCGGGTCGCAAAAAAAACCAAATCCAGCTGTATAGAACGACTTTTAGCTCTCTATTTTATGACCTGCATGAACATATCTCTGATGATTTTTCTGGGCTAGAATCTCTAGTTTCAAGTCATACTGCATAAAACATGGAAATCATTTTATAAATGGTACTAACCCATATGGAAAAGATATATATAAATCTTATAAAGTTTGTATCTGTCTTGTGTGAAACTTGTATGAAAAGCATATAAGTGTGAAAACAGATATAAGATCCCTTGAAAAATTATATAATGAAACTTGTATGTTTTGGATACTTACTAAAACAATGTATGAAAGTAATGCGAAAGTGGCCACTTTCATGAGTAATCACATATAAGTTTTTACTATTTCTTTTCTGTATGGGAATTTAAGTAATAATGGAAGATAAACCAGGGTAAATTGAGTCAAACATGCAATTATATTTCTAGGTGATTAATAAAGAAAAGGTAAAAATAGGCACAGCAGGATAAAATTTGCCCCATCACCATTTTTAACTGCCCCCTCAGCCACTTCCCCGTAGTGCTGGTCCTGCCTGAACATCTGCTGTAGTCCACACTTTTTGCTCTGCTCTTTGCAGAAACAGCGGCTAACGAAACCCTGGTTGTTTTGCTGTTTCTGGAAAGCTCAAGAAGGAAATGCAAGTTAACAGAAGGAAAAACTGCAGCAGTATGAGCAAAAAAACAATATTGACTTGCTTGTGCTTCCTGAAAGCATCGAGTTAAATGAGTTAAAGAATTCAAGATAAGAATAGTCTTCATCTGTCCCAGACTTACTGCCATTTATCTAAATGATCTCATTTTAAAAAATAAAAATTAAAAAATTAAAAAAAAACATACTACTACTAAGCGTCTGCATTTTCTTCATGGTTCAAATTGCCAAAGAAACGGAAAATCAATGTCAGCTCTGAATCCAGGAGTCCTTGTGTGCCCACAGAAAGAAAGCGGCCAAGCAACAGCCCCACTGAGCCAAAGAATCAGGCCTGGGGGAGTCCAGTTAAGGAGACAACAACGCAAAAAAAAAAGAAAAGAAAAAAAGAAAAGAGGGGGATCGCAGCAGGCTGAGAGTACAACGGGAGACCAGGAAAAAAAACTGATGGAAGAGGAAAATCTTGGGAGAAGGAAAATCAACTTGGAAGAATATCGCTGACCGAAATGTCCCCAACATCCACTTCCTGGCACGTCTTTGTCAGGACACAATCAAAGAAGAGTGACCGAGGTAATGGTTAGAAAAAAAGTAACTGTGGGAAACCGTAGGTGTCAACTGAAGGCAACCTTTCAAGTGACACAAATCACTTCCGTTTTTGTGCAACAAGCTAGGGCTGCACAGTCCTTGGCAAAACTATAATCACACTCATTTTGTTCAATATTGACAGCGTAATCTTTTGTGATGATTATTTATCGATTTTGGTGTTTAAAAAAAATTAAAACATTTATTGCGTTGTTGTGAAAACAGAACAGCGCTTTCTAATTTGTAGAAATCATCATCATTTCATAAAGCTGTACCAAACCCTAACACGATGAAATAAACACACACTGCTTTCAGTCTTACATTGCACTGAGGTTACGTTCAGCTACTCCCTTATTCACAAGGGTTTGAGGCAGGTAGCGCCACATGTTCGATTTGGCAGATTCTCTCACTGGATGACCTTACGAGAATATTTGATCCTCCTGTGACGGAATACTGTGCTACATTTATATTATACAACCTTTATGGCCACAAACTAATCTCCCGTGTCACGATTTGGAGTGCATTTGATGAGCATGCATTTTAAATATTGCTACTGACTAGCTGCTGCACATGTATCATGTATTAGGGCATATGAAGCTTTGGTGTTGATGAAAATAAATTAAGGGAACTAAAGGGGTAATTTATAGAGAGCTTAAGGGTTTCTTCCTTTTCCATGCTTGCTTCGTAATCTTGATGGTTTTGTCTTTGTGTTGTAAAAAACAATAAACCAGTTTTAAAAGCAACTCACAATGGGATGGATTAAGTTGCAATCAATGTCCTCTGCTACTGGGGGCTCACTTAGTGATGTGAATATGCTGGGTTCTGTTATGCTTCCATATTTTATTGAAACCTTCGACCAGACATGCTTTGCTTACATAAGAGAGATGACCACATTGAATCTGTGGATTGCCGTTATCATAGACGAAATAAAAGATGGATGTAGCTTCTGGCTCTAAAAAGAGTAGACAATACTGAAGCGCCTTAGTTCTTTTTAATGGCCAACAGGGGGTGACTCCTGTGGTTGCAGAATCCAGCTGTATAGCAGAGTTTGGGAGAATAACTTCCCTTTGATCAGTGATGTCAGTGAACACTTTCCTGATGAGTTAAAGCAGATTCAAGGCATACTGAACAGAACATGTTCTGTCTGTCCGTCTTTCTTTTGGGTGTGCATGCATGAGCGTCTGCTGCATGTGTGGAGAGGAGAATGAGTGTGAGGTTTTCTAAAGGTTTGAACTTTACTTTTTACAGTGGTGATTCACATTTTAGCTCTGTTCACACAACTTTCTTTCACTGGCGTGTTTTTGGTGTTTTTTTCAGCAGCATATAGCACTTAGCTGGGTACGATAGCGGAAATGATATGTGGTTCTGAAGGCTTTTGGAGCCTTTCCTGTCAGTATGGTATTAAAATACCCATTGAATTACTCGGTTGAGAAGTGTTGTTTGGCTGTAGGGGAACTTGTCGAATGTGACAGCATGAAGGCAGGGTCTAGGAGAAATAATGCGGTTGTCATGTTTCTGGATTCTATAGACAAGGTGAATAGCCTAGTTGAGAGGGGAGTTGTTTTGTGAAAGATCATCCTGTCCAATTTGCCAACTATTGGTAATGATGTATTGCTGCAGCAGTTGTCACATAATGATCAGCAAAGACAATGCAAATCAGCAAAGTTGAGGCACAAAACTGCTTCGACTGTTCTGCCAGGGCTAAGAGCAGAGGGAGCTCTTGTCTGTTAACGTTTTCAAATTATCTGTGAAATGCATAGAAGACGGAGGAGTTTGTTAATAATTTGCCAAAGGTTTCAGAACAAACCTTTGGCAAATTATTAACAAGGGATGATTCAAGACAACATTGTCTTGAATCATCCCTCAACTCTAGAAGAACTGCAGGAGGCACTGTTGAGTAGGGGTGGGCGATATAAACGATATACGATAGAAACGATATAAATTTGGCCAACGATAGAGATTTTGACTGTATCACTCTATCGCGATAGCGCATGTTGATGATGTCATCAAGCTGCGCCTGTTTTGGTCGAAAGCATCGCAGTGGCTACAACTATTATCATCTGCACAATATGCCGACAGTCATAGCAAAGAGATGAAGCACTTTTGAAATATGGGGAAAGCCAAAAACTGCGCTTCCTCCACTTCCGTAACATTGATTCATTAATGTTGAATTCTCTCGCAGCTGTTCTATTCCCATGTTGTTGCAGTATATTAACTAACCTCGTATTGTGGATGCATAATCTCAGTTGTTCTCCTGACTGAAGTTTGGCCCGTGTATAGCATCCTGCTATGCGACTGCATTTGTCCCTGACCACCAGAATCCCTCACGTTAACTTTTATCGATTGGAAAAAAAGTTGGCGTTCATCCTCCAGCTTCACTGTGCTAATGTTATGCTAACATAGCTGTGTCGCTAGCAATCACGTAGCACAACATTATATACCAGGTAGTCCAACTTCAGTAACCCTGCAAACATCACTGCTGTTTAGTTTTCTGTCTTCATTTATGTTGGAAGTGGTAGCAGAGCTGTACGTTTTAATTCGTTTCAAAAATCTCTCAGTCAGAACATGGTATGAAATGTTTAGGTGTAAACTAGCGAGCTAACTTCCTGTTAACTTCTAACTCCGTTAAATTGAATAAACTCTGTTTTCATGGATGTAAAACTTAATTGTTACACCTGGTAAAGCAGCAACACTGATGATTTAATTAAAGATGAAAGAATTCAGACCGTTTTTAACTCTTAGTGTTTGTTTGACTTTGGGACCTGAAGTGGACGGAGTTTTGGACCCACATTACTCCGCGAAGCTCCTCACTACCGCAGCCGTAATGCTCTGACAATCCATCAAGCAGTGCGACTTACCAAAGTTGTACTAAAACATTTTTTAACAGATTTCTGCACGCCAAAATCGGTCAGTAAGCACAACCAGAATTCATACATAAGGCACAATCTCGATTTTTGAGAAAATTAAAGGATTTTAATTTATAGTGTGGAAAATACGTTATACAGAAGAAAATAATATATCGTGATATATATCATTACCGCATGTGCTTCAAATTATATCGCGATATGAATTTGAGGCCATATCGCCCAGCCCTACTGTTGAGTACGGAAAATTGTAAAGCTCCAGGAATAGATTGCCTGTGGAATTTTATAAACCACGCTGGTCCGTGTTGGCTGAAGATCTGTTGGAAGTTCTCAATGACAGGGTGGGCTAGGGGAAAGCAACCCCTCAGCTGCTGAAGAGTGCTCACTCTTCTTCCCAAGAAGGGAGATCTTTATGAAATAAAGAATTGGAGACCATCAGTCTCTTAAGTGCTGACTATAAGATCTTAAAGGTTGCGATTGACCAAAGTTACACATTTTGATCAGTCGTAATGTATCCATGGCAGATCAATAAGAGCTAACATACCACTAATTTGGGATTATTTTGACATTTCTAAACTACTGGACATAAACTCTGGCCCGATTTCCCTTGACCAAGAAAAGGCAGTTGATTGATTATCTCTGGGATAAATTGACGACTTTTGGTTTATCCTCTGGGTTCAGTGATTAAAACCCTCTATTGTACCATTGAAAGGGTTTTGAATGGTTGACCACCATGGTCAATAGTGGTTTAAGTGCTCCTTTGAATGTAAAGAGGTATTCGACAAGGTTATGTCAACTATGTTTAATTCTGTAACTATTGAACCTTTGTTGTGTCAAATTTAAAAAAAAGGTTACATCAAGTAAAACTAAATTAAATTTCTTTACCTTTTCAGCTTATCCAGATGGTATTATTGAGTCAAATGTCCTTACTTTAACAGAAAGTTTAGATGTTTTATAAATGTGATGTAAAATGTCATCATCCAAGGTTAACTGGAGTAAGAGTAAGGCTTTGTTAGTAGGAAAATGGACAAGAGGGGGACCCAAATTACCTGATGAACTAAAATGGGTAAAAGTGGTTTAAAATATTTGGGTGTTTACTTGGGGGAACGAAAAATTGGAAAGGTTTTTTTGAACTGATTGAGAGTAGGTTAAAGAAATGCCATTGGTTTTTACCGAGAATTTCTCACAGGGCTTGCACACTTACTAACAGTCTTTTTGCATCATCGCTGTGGCACCGTTGTTTTGGAACCCCACCGAACCTATTAATGAAATTGCAGACTATTATTTGAAACATTTTTGGGACACATGCATTGCGTCCCTCAAAGTGTTTTGTTTTAGAAAAGCAGCTTTCAGGTTACTGTTTTTAAACGTTGATTTTGATGTGAAACTTGTATGGGGGCTGCTTTATAGGCCACCACTGACAAAAAATACTGGTGATTTACGATGGCCGATTCTACATGGTATTATTGCAGGTCAATGCTTTTGTGTCTATCATCAAGCCTAGGCTTTCAGATAAATGTCCTTTTTGTTCAGTAAGAAAGACCACCATTTAGTGACATTTGGGAAGCATTTGGAGAATGTTTTACAAGACAGGCTTTTATTTTTGTTTTTTCTTACAACATGAAAAAGAAGGAAAAAAGGATGATTGTTGAGTTTTTTCCTGGGCAAAGACAAGTTGACAATCTATTTGAGTACAAAATATAAGATTAACACAAATACTGTTACTGTTAATACAAATGTTAAGAGCAAGAGTGATTAGAATAGAAATATTATTTCATAATGGATTATCTGAATGTTTTTCAACATCTCTGTGACTATGAAGGTAGTTTGTTTACTTTAAATAATTCAGAACAACTGAATGTTTATATGGATCATTATTAAGTAAATAAATGTGTTTTTAAAAATCACTCTATTATGGCCTCTACTGGAGATGAAAAAGGAGGTGTGGCTCACAAGCTAAAAGATGGGAGAAACATTTTGGACATAAAGATAAATTTTGTGTGTTTGCGTCTAATCCAGATAGGGTCAGAATTATTAGCCCGCCATAAAAAAAATGTCATTCTTTAAAAGTATTTTGAGGCACCAAAACTAAAGAAAACTTTAACGCAGCCTTTCCAAATATTATAGTTTTATTTCTGATCTTTATATTTTAATCGCACACAGAAACAATATTATTTCACAAAAATCGAATTATTTGACCCCTGATGCTGAAAGTCAGTTGTGTATCTTTTTTGCTGTATAAGAGCCTGTAGTCATGCAGTTTTTAAGTCTCACATGTTTTTAGGCCATTCTTCTTTGACAAATCTCTTAAGATCCTCCAAATTTGATGATCTTCAGGCACAGACCTTGGTCTTCAGTTCACCCAACATATGTTCAAGTCGGGGCTTTGTGCAGGCCATTCAGTTGGAAATGATTCTTACAAAGAGCGATGCATGTTTTGGGTTGGTGTTGTTGGAAGACAAAGAAACGACCCAGACCCAGTTTCACAACCGACTGCTTGAGGTTTTCTTTCAAAATTTTCACATATCAGTTCTTGGTAAATGGTAAATGGGCTGGTTCTTATATAGCGCTTTTCTACTCTCTGAGCACTCAGAGTGCTTTGCACAACTTGTTCATTCACCCAATCACACAAAACACTTTTTCTAAGCTGCTTTCTATCCAACATTCCCACAGACATTCATATGTATGTATTGGAGGGCAACATGGGGTTAGTATGTTGCCCAAGAACATTTGGCATGCAGACTGGGATGGAACCACCAACCTTCGGGTTAGTAGGTGAACACCTGTAGCTCAGGTGTAGGTCTTCGTGATTCCTTCCACCTTGATGGGATTCCCAGTTTCAGTTCCTCAGATCTGACTTGATTTTACACGCTTTGAGCTTTACAAAGTTAATAGGTTTGTCCTCACCTGTAGTCGTCAGTTTGAATCCCATTCTGTTCATTTTTTAACTCTAAACTTGGCAATGGACATTTTGTCTCAGTTTACAACCACATTGTATAACAATGTTAAATGGGCTAGATCCTATATAGCACTTTTCTACTCTGAGCATTCAAAGTACTCAAAGTAATAAACATTTTCATGTTTATTTTGCATCGTTTCAGTGAGTTTCAGCTATCCATAGTTATCAGCTCCCATAGTTTCATGTGCTGCCATTTAATCAGACGATATGTCTTTGTCAGCTGTGAACGCTGCAGATCTCTGTCAAAACCAAGACGACATGTTAGAAATTCAGACCCAAGACTCAGAGATGTTAAGCAGTTTCAAGGAATGTTACGAGATATACAGAGTCTGAGTCACTGGGTCTGGTCATAATAAACAAGCTGATGGAAATGTATGCATCACGTTTTCTCTGTTCTTTCAAGACTGCAATTTTTGGTCTGAAACGTGCTTCGTACCACGTTTCTTTTAAAGTTAAAGTATGTCTAACTTTGATCACTATCCATATGCTTTGCAACAACAAACAAACATCACAAATGCTGCTCCGCCTCTCAGGAGAAATTCTGCATTTTAAGAGCACGTGGTGCATCCAAATGCATCAAGACTCTTGTTCTGTGGGGACAAAAACGTCTCTTTAATTCATCTCTTCCTTGTTAACTCAAGATCAAATGGCACTGCTCTCTCTCACCTGGACACACAGACTAAAGCAATGAAATGCTGCAGGGCTTTTCAAATATTCACAGCATGTTTTTCTGAGAGCACGCACATTCATAGTCAGGTTAGATTTTGGGATGAATTTGGGTTTGGAATCCTTAAATTTTCAGTGCTGCTCAAACTGCCGAGAACGTTGCTGCTGGGTGAAAAACTGGGATGAGCTGAGATAAGAAAGATTTCCAGATGAGTTTGGGGACTTTGGGAGGGATTCTGGCTTTGGTTAGAGATGGGAGAGTGAGGAGGGAAGTCGAGGGGGGTTAAAAGCTTCGACTTTGTTATTCTTCTGCTTGGCATAGAGGACCAAAATAGAGGGAGGGCATCGGACATGTGGCTATCCCTTCACTTTTTAAGGAAACTAATGTTTTTCACTTTCACTGTTTTAATTCGATCCACAACTATGAAAACATAAAAAGCTAAAGGTGCCGTACATGACCAGAGTTCATCCGATTAAACAAAACAGATGTGCCATCCATTAACCTGACTGATCTCTTTATGTATCCAAAATAATCCTTAGGAAGTTGCTGTTATTTTGAATAAAATAAAGAACCATTCTTAGCAATCAGCAGCTGAGATCTGGTTCACACACACCCTGTGACATCCACTCTGCATGCACAATCAACCCATCAGCTCAGTCTCTTGCTGTCCCTGCTGCTGCCTCAGTCGCTTGTGGACTTGGCACAGGATTCTGGAGCGAGCAGCAAAGAATAATGAGGTGATCATGCCATTGCTCCATGCTTCATTACACCCCCATTGGCTCCCAGATCTCCCAGGCCCAGAGAGGCCTTGCTCGGATTTAAGTGTGCATGTTATTAGTCTCCTATGTTAGACACTTCCTTCACCATTCATACTGTGTGATGAGAGAAGTCTGAAGTCACAAGAACTCAGATTTACTGCTGTGTCCTGTCCTCGTATTTTGGGGGTTTCTCTGGGGGGGAGAGAAAAAGAAAGGGATCATTTTAATGCTAGAACCATCAATAATTCTCCAGATTGATACCAAGAGTTTTAGTTCCACAAAGAAAAAAAAAACCTTTTTCGAGAGATTTTTCTACAAACCCTGAAGAGGCACCTCAATTAATGGTTCTTTGAGGCCTAAGGCCATTAAGGTTGCTAGGGAAGGGTGTATGTTGCCCAACTAACTTTGGTTGCTTTGCTCACCAGCAGATTGCTGCTGTTGTCTGTAGTTTGCAAAAAACATTTGCCATTTTCTTTCCAAACAGTAGTGAAAATTGGAAAAAAGTGAAAATCTAATTGGAAAGGTAGAACATTTACCTTACAGTGGGGCAAAAAAGTATTTAGTCAGCCACCGATTGTGCAAGTTCCCCCACTTAAAATGATGACAGAGGTCAGTAATTTGCACCAGAGGTACACTTCAACTGTGAGAGACAGAATGTGAAAAAAAATCCATGAATTCACATGGTAGGATTTGTAAAGAATTTATTCGTAAATTAGGGTGGAAAATAAGTATTTGGTCACCTCAAACAAGGAAAATCTCTGGCTCTCACAGACCTGTAACGTCTTCTGTAAGAAGCTTTTCTGTCCCCCACTCGTTACCTGTATGAATGGCACCTGTTTGAACTCATCATCTGTATAAAAGACACCTGTCCACAGCCTCAAACAGTCAGACTCCAAACTCCGCCATGGCCAAGACCAAAGAGCTTTCGAAGGACACCAGGAAAAGTATTGTAGACCTGCACCAGACTGGGAAGAGTGAATCTACAATAGGCAAGCAGCTTGGTGTGAAAAAATCAACTGTGGGAGCAATCATCAGAAAATGGAAGACATACAAGACCACTGATAATCTCCCTCGATCTGGGGCTCCACGCAAGATCTCATCCCGTGGGGTCAAAATGATCATGAGAACGGTGAGCAAAGATCCCAGAACCACACGGGGGGACCTGGTGAATGACCTGCAGAGAGCTGGGACCAAAGTAACAAAGGTCACCATCAGTAACACACTACAACGGCAGGGAATCAAATCCCGCAGTGCCAGACGTGTTCCGCTGTTGAAGCCAGTGCATGTCCAGGCCCGTCTGAAGTTTGCCAGAGAGCACATGGATGATACAGCAGAGGATTGGGAGAATGTCATGTGGTCAGATGAAACCAAAGTAGAACTTTTTGGTATAAACTCAACTCGTCGTGTTGGAGGAAGAAGAATACTGAGTTGCATCCCAAGAACACCATACCTACTGTGAAGCATGGGGGTGGAAACATCATGCTATGGGGCTGTTTTTCTGCCAAGGGGACAGGACGACTGATCCGTGTTAAGGACAGAATGAATGGGGCCATGTATCGTGAGATTTTGAGCCAAAACCTCCTTCCATCAGTGAGAACTTTGAAGATGAAACGAGGCTGGGTCTTCCAACATGACAATGATCCAAAACACACCGCCCGGGCAACAAAGGAGTGGCTCCGTAAGAAGCATTTGAAAGTCCTGGAGTGGCCTAGCCAGTCTCCAGACCTCAACCCCATAGAAAATCTGTGGCGGGAGTTGAAAGTCCGTGTTGCTCGGCGACAGCCCCAAAACATCACTGCTCTCGAGAAGATCTGCATGGAGGAATGGGCCAAAATACCAGCTACTGTGTGTGCAAACCTGGTAAAGACCTATAGTAAACGTTTGACCTCTGTTATTGCCAACAAAGGTTATGTTACAAAGTATTGAGTTGTATTTTTGTTATTGACCAAATACTTATTTTCCACCCTGATTTACGAATAAATTCTTTACAAATCCTACCATGTGGATTCATGGATTTTTTTTTGACATTCTGTCTCTCACAGTTGAAGTGTACCTCTGGTGCAAATTACTGACCTCTGTCATCATTTTAAGTGGGGGAACTTGCACAATCGGTGGCTGACTAAATACTTTTTTGCCCCACTGTAAAAGTAAAGTCATGCCTTCCTGGTGTGCTTCCCTTTGCAACCATTACATTTCCAAAGATGGAACATTTCCTTTGAAAGTGAAAGGTTACATATGCATCACACTTTTCAGTTTCACTGCTACTTGGCAAAGAGTCTGCATGTGTTTGGGAATGCGGCACATTTCATGACCAGGGCAACGTGTTAGCAACCAAAGCAAACGGAAGGATGTTTTAGTACAACACCATTCTTTGCTACAAACTTCATGCTAGCAATTGAAGTAACCAGTTGGCAAACACTTGCCAACTGGTTGCAGAATACAGAATACAAAAAAGTTGTTTTTTAATATCTGCACCCTCAAATGACTATCAAAAATGTATAAGCTATTAAAAATTAAAATTGATGAATCAATTTCTATCCCAACCATAAAGTGGGAGGGAGATGGATCGACCAATCAAAACTTCTGGACACAAGTATGCTTAAACACTGTCAAAAAATCTGCAACGTACAGCAAATACAAACTATACAGAACAAATGTTGTTCCAAATGGGCCTCAGACTCACACATATGCAACTATTGCAAAGACAACTCTGCTGAGAACTATATGCATGCTATTCTGGCAGAGGATATGTGAGGACCACACGGTTTATTTGCTGTATCTCAACCTCACCCAAGCTGTGAACTTTGTAAACAAAACTGACATAAGTAAACCAGATAAGGAAGTAATTACATCACACATACATACAATACATACAATTTATGGAGCTGATCTTGGAAAAGCAAAATGTGTTTGGCACAAGAGTACACTCAGATCATAACTCTGATTGGAAAAGCTTCCAGACACGACAGGATTTAAAAAGAATCATAATAATAACAATTACATTTCTAATTTTAATGTAAAGCAAACATTTCCTAGTGCTGTATTTAACAGGTGAAAATGAGCTGAATGACATTATCCACTATGCAATGTGTTCACAGTGAGCAGCTTGCGAACGATAATATTTCTAAAATATGTGTTTTCTGGCTCTTTTGACAGCGTAGAATATAGCAATGTGTAATGAAAACAGGAGAAATAGCACAGGACAGTAAACTGTTAGACGAAGTGCTTCAGGCAACAGACTGCACAAATTTTCAGCCAGGTAACAAACACCTTTTAGTATGCTGGGCTATTCAAACACATAATGTGTGCAGCATAAATTCAGAAATTCACGGTTAGTTTGTTTGCTGCCACCCGAATCCTGTGACCAGAAATATTAAACCACAGGCTGTAAATATAAGAAGGATGTAATCACTGTGACATACTCAGTGTGATATCACCCAGTCGTCGCTGTCATTTTAAGGCTTCTATGTTTGTGTAACAGCTGCGACCATGTTGGGTGTTTGGAGTCAAAACTAGACCAATTTAGAGCCGAGGTTTGAGCCAATGCTACTTAGCTTGATTGAGAAGCTGAATTCTAAAACAGTACAGACACGGATACCTCCTCATGGACTAATAATAATACTATAATAATACTAGAATTCCCTCAACTCTAGCACAAACTTTCTGTAAGGCGAGCATAAATTAGCTACACCTAACTGAAGACCCAACTTGTTTAGTTCAATTTAATGTTATAACGCTGAAAACTATCCAGTACATTTTTAGCAGATATAAACATTGGGCATTTCAACGCAAGGGTCTCTGGAGAGTGATTCGCGTTTCAGGACGACTTCAAGTGGCAGTTAGAGGAATTGCAGTTCCATGTTGGCTTAATGGTTTTGCCATTACACCTAGCATTTAACAGGAACTCCAACATCTTTAGCTTGTAATAATCAAGATTCAATCAATCAGATTAACTCTGAAATATGACCTTACAGACAGCTGATTAAAAACTACAGCTAATCCTTTGCCACACTGTTGAGTACGATCAGGCTACGAAGTCACAAATACCCCAAATGACTCCACTGACCATAACTAGCTTCACTCCATATGAGTGCACAATATTCGCACATTATCTGACAGAACAAATATTGTGCAAGCTCCAGAGCTAAACTGTCATCTTCCACTTATACTATAAATTTCCAGGTTACTTTGTGCTTACATTTGACTCACGCAAATGTTATTCATAAATATGATTATTGCTAATTTCCAATTCCAAATGTATTTATAAAGCACATTTAAAAACAACAAAATGCTGCACATGTAACAAAGGGTGACACAATAAAATAAGAGACCTCCCACACACACACACACACACACACTTCAACAAACATATTCAAAAAGAATTCTTAAATTATATTGTGATATAATTTGGGGACAATATCACCAAACCCCTGGTTCCAAAAGTAAATGTTTGAGTAGCTTCAGATTTCGTTGCTCTTTTGTGAGCATACATCAGTTTCCAAGAGTGAAACGTGCTGGAGATCCCAAACAAACCCAAGCACTCTGCCACACAGAGGTGTCACATTCACACATCAGTGTAGAGCCGAAATCTGACACACGGTCTGAAGGCTGAGCACACAAACAGCACATTAACAGCCCGCTCTGACATTTACTCACAGATTAACCTCGGCACATCAACACTTTGCTTTTTCACTCCGATAAAACCTGAAGACCCACAGGACAGGAAGTCACAGCTGTCCAGCCTGACAGCTGTATGTACACAAGCAGAAGAACAAACACATGAATGTGTAGTGTTCAGGATACTGCTGAGGTGGTCAGTCAGTTAAAGAGTTGGTCAACAACAAAGATCTATTGTGTGCGTCATTAATCAATTTTAGCTTGTCAAGCTTAAAGAATTGCAGCTTTGGTTATTTTGCACATTTGGCCTTTTAAAGCTTTGTCAGTCAGAGAAAAGAAATCTAGATTATCCGCATTTGCTGAACCTCATACATGCAATCACAGGTGAAGTGGGCAGGAGCCAATCAGTCAGGAAATGTAATCACCATTTGGGTACAGCACCAGAGAATCCTACTGGCACCTACTAATCCATCCAGGTTCAAATGAGGATAGACCAGAAGCCTCAAAGTCTTCAGCACACTGCTTTGCATGACACAGCAACTCTTAATTACATATGCAGCATCTCCTTTTAAAACAATTATGCAGAAAGGAAAATCCATTATTCACATTTTTTTGTTTTTTAAATATAGATATAAAGCAAGTGCATATACGCAGAAAGAGGTTTAGATTCAGTCCTCAGGTTAACTTCCAGTTCACCATCTTTACTTTCAAGCTGCCTTTAGACCGAACGGTTTACAGGCGTAACCCTCTCTGAGGGTAACTTTCCGCCTGAGGACTGCATGCTAGTGCCTTTGTCCTCCATTTCCATTTGCTTCTCCTACAGTCATGCTAATAGAGGATAAAGGAAGTGGAAAGTTCCTCAACCTACACATCCCCACGCCAACCAAGAAGTTAAAGGGGATCAAAATAAATTTAAACAAGTTCAACCAAAAAATATTTTTTACCTAACTGTTGTGATCTTGTTTCCTTTCAACACAGTCGATGACAAGTCTGCAACAAAGGTGTCGCTAAATTCACAACAACATGGACAGAAATATAAATCTAATGCTCAATCTAATTAAACTTGGGCTCAACTTTAGATAATGCCCAGTAAACCAAACCATTTATGACTGACCTGCAGATATTTCAGGCAAAGATTTGAATACTTTATAGTCCAAACTGTTACATTTCCTCCATCAGGTTTAATAAAGCCTGGATTTGACTATCAAACCATTTCTTCATTTTAACATTTAAAGCCATTTATTAGGTTAATGTGCACTAATCAATGTACACACACAAAACTTAATAGTTCCCCTTGAGCCTGAAGCTAACGCTGTAAATGCAATTCTGATGGCATCAAGCATAGTTCAGTGTGTATATATCACATTATGTCAGTTCAAAATCTTACCAGCCATGCTAAAACCTTCCCGCTTTAGAAGCTTTACAGTTCATGATGTTTGTAGTTGCACTGTTCCCTTTAATAAAAACATTAAACTTTTCTTTGTGCAAAATAAGGAATCTCATTTAAAAAGAGCATTAGTGGGTTTTCCTGGTGGCACAACGCTAGGTGGATTTCTAATGTCTGACCGACTGAAAACTCAACACCAGTTAGCTAGACTTGTAGTCATAAAGGAGTGACCCTTTAAAAACCAAATAATATTGGTCAGTATTTTGTATGAGACCCTCTTTTTTTTTTTTTAATCAAAGTGGATAGAGTCAGAGCGCAAAGGCTGCAGAGACCAATCTGCCAGCAGAAATAAGTCCGTCTGAGACAGAATCATCTCTTAAATCTCTTCTTAAAACACACCTGATTTTATCTGACCTCTGTCTTTATTTCTTTCGTGTCTGAGCTACAGAGGAGGCTTTAAGTGTCCGTCAGAGCACTGCTTGGTGGAATCAGGCAGTTACTCATGGTTGCACTTTGATAAGTTGTTAAAACTCAGAATTCTTCCCCAAATATTTAGATTTCACTGGCGCTTATGTGCACATGAGTAAAAGGAGCTACTCTCTGTGAATACTTTAATAACCAAGTACCTTCTGTCAAATAAATAATTGATTAACATAACCAGGCATCTCTCTAGTCAGTCTATCACCCCAGGGACTAACTCAAACTCTTGACTTGCAGCTGATGACTGCAGCCTCAGTAAACAACTAGGTAGGCGAGGTGAATAAGGTTTACAATGTAATTAAAATTCATTGGGGGTGTCCAAATTCATAGGCCGCATCCTTTGGAGGCCACATTTGTAGGCAGATTACGTCACAGCGACGCAACGAAGGCTGTCCAAATTCGTAGACTCCTCCAAATGCGGCCGACAAATCCGTCCTCTTTCTCACCAGATTTGAAGGATGGGTCAGGTGTGTCCTTTGTGGCCCAATCTATCCCAGAATTCATAGCGAGGCCCAAACAATTCCAGTTTTCAACAATGGCGGCAGCTACTTAGTTTTAATATTACTCTTAATCCTCTTTCTGGGTGACAAAATAAACTTTTAACATATTTTCAGGTGAGAAAGTAGCTGTACAAACTTCAAATATATGCTCGGTTTATCAAGACATCACATATTTGCAAAAGTGCTCCAAGTTTTTCGGAGACGTCTGTTACCCACCAGCTCGATAGCTGACCTGGAGGTCGAAGGTCACTAGAGCCGACGAGAACACTTAGATAACTAAAAGTGTTACTGTTTGGGGTTTTTTCAGTGTTTTATTTGTTCCTGAGTAAATCGGTTTGGCTGAGATTAAAGTTCTAGTTTTCACACAGCTGAATTAATGTCACACAGAAAACTGATTAAACAGAAGGTGAGATGGTCGAGAGTTTACTCCAGTGTCCTGTTATTTTTTACATAGCCAGGAGCAGACGGCCGAGTTTATTAAACTCCACCGAAAAAACTGGTGACGCAAATCTGAAGGCTAGACCGGCCTTCTGGCCTGCTCGGTCTTTAGAGGACCCGGCCCACGTAGACCACAAAAACCAGGTCCTCAGGAGGATGCAGCCTCTGAATTTGGACACCTCCATAATATCCACAATCATGTGGCTATTACACTTACCAAAACATCCAAACATTAGATGAACAGCGAATGAGAAAAACAGCAAAGACACGGTGTGTTCCCTAACTTGTCCAGATCCTAATTTGATCGATAATCCATGGGATCCACTTAAATGTGTCCCAGCCCACAAACCAGAGGACCAAAGGTCTTTAATGCCAATGTTAAGGTGGCGGACATCATAGAACAGAGCAACTACTGATGAAAAACAGTCTTAAGGATGTTCTCCCATCAGCTGAAGGATGAGATCCTCTAATACATTATACATAACTTCTAGTACAGTCTAGCCTTATGGGATCACTGCTGTTTAACTGTCTGAGATCTAAGTAGCTCTTACCCTAAGAAACACATTCTAAATTACAAGCATTAATTAATTATCACCAATACTCAGCATTGATGGATATCGCATGCTTTGGATTTACTGTATAAAGCTGTAAGGTCCATGTTTGTTGAGAATGATACAGAGCGATCTCTCAGGGTGACATAGCCCACGTTCAGTCTGATTTTACACTCCGACACAAAGAGATAACATCAGTAACTGCTTCTCCAGCAGCCCACACCCAGTTCAGTCGGGTCAGAAGCTCCAGCTAAATGGACGCTGGATTATTTATGAAGAAGATTAACAGCTCATGTTTCTGCCTTTACACCAAAGTCTAAAGCATTATCATGCTTTTTATCTCTCCTCCATCCTGCTGTTCTATGCTGCCTTTCTCATAGCTGCTTCATCCTGGCGCCACGCCGCACCTCCTCTCACCGGGTTCATTAGTCGCACATCGCCTTCCCATCCAAGCGGCGCTGCTTTCCACTAGCACAGCAAAAATAACGAGGAAGCCTCGGTGGCTGCACGACGAGACAAACGGGCAGAGGAAAGATAACAGTCACAAATTACAGCGCACAACAGACTCGCACAACTTTCCCCGGCTACACAAACTCACATTGTGACACAGCAGCAGTGTGTGTGGGAGCTAAGGTAGAGAGGTTTGCTCGAACACTGAAGTCACATCCCACACAAGAGCTGTAAAAATATAAAGAGGAGGATGCTTCCTGGTACTTGGAAAACGCTTTTTAAAGAGAAACTTTAGTTCACAGTTATATGCAGAAGATCTACACACACTATGCGTGCTCAAAACAGCAGCCATTAGGTTTAGTAACTCCTGGTTTTCTAAAATTATGTCACACGTAGAAGAGAGCTACTTCCTGTTGGAGAGTACACAAACCTGCTTTTGCCAGATTTCTCTCAGAAAGATGTTTTTTGCCACGTATGAACTGGAACAAAGACTATCTATTCCCTGGGAATAAAAATACGCCCACCTGACCTCCGTTCCAACAACCCAGGAATCTCACAGGGGTCTTTGGCTACACGTGTAATCGATTAATCGATTAGCCAACTGACAGAAAAATAATTGGTCATGTCGATGCAGTTATCTAGAAGCAATCTCAATAAGATACATGTTTACTCCCCACTTTGTAATAATGGACATGTCATTATCAACTGATAATAAAGATGACTATTGACTTGCCGCTGGCGACTGCAGCCGCTAAGGTGGATAAGGTTGGCCATTAGAGCTGGGCGATATGGCTTAAAATTCATATCGCGATATAATTTGAAGCATGTGCTTTGGTAACGATATATATCGCGATATATTCTTTTCTTCTGATAAATGTATTTTCCACACTATAAGGCACACTTAAAATCCTTTAATTTTCTCAAAAATCGAGACTGTGCCTTATGTATGAATTCTGGTTGTGCTTACTGGCGTCGAACCAATTTTGGCGTGCAGAAATCTGTTAAAAAATGTTTTAGTACAACTTTGGTAAGTCGCACTGTTTGATGGATTGTCAGAGCATTACGGCTGCGGTAGTGAGGAGCTTCGCGGAGTAATGTGGGTCCAAAACTCCGTCCACTTTAGGTCCCAAAGTCAAACGAACACTAAGAGTTAAAAACGGTCTGAATTTTTTCATCTTTAATAAAATGATCAGTGTTGCTGCGTTACCAGGTGTAACAATTAAGTTTAACATCCATGAAAACAGAATTTATTCAATTTAACGGAGTTAGAAGTTAACAGGAAGTTAGCTCGCTAGTTTAAACCTAAACATTTCATACCATGTTCTGACTGAGAGATTTTTGAAACGAATTAAAACGTACAGCTCTGCTACCACTTCCAACATAAATGAAGACAGAAAACTAAACAGCAGTGGCATTTGCAGGGTTACTGAAGTTGGACTACCTGGTATATAATGTTGTGCTACGTGATTGCTAGCGACACAGCTATGTTAGCATAACATTAGCACAGTGAAGCTGGAGGATGAACGCCAACTTTTTTTCCACTCGATAAAAGTTAACGTGAGGGATTCTGGTGGTCAGGGACAAATGCAGTCGCATAGCAGGATGCTATACACGGATCAAACTTCGGTCAGGAGAACAACTGAGATTATTAATCCACAATACGAGGTTAGTTATTAAGATACTGCAACAACATGGGAATAGAGCAGCTGCGAGAGAATTCAACATTAATGAATCAATGTTACGGAAGTGGAGGAAGCGCAGTTTTTGGCTTTCCCCATATTTCAAAAGTGCTTCATCTCTTTGCTATGACTGTCGCCCGCCATAATTTGCAGATGATAATGGTTGTAGCCACTGCAATGCTTTCGACCAAAACAGGCGCAGCTTTATGACATCATCAACATGCACTATCGCTATCCGATTGTTCAGTGATGACGTGACGAATCCTACTTCCAGGCCTAAAGTAGTCTGCGTTTAATATGGCTTTTGTGTTGTTAACATGTTTAATGTTATGTATTTGTATTTTCTTCTATTTAATCTCAAAAAGCTCCTAAAACAGTCAGTGATCACTGTTGACCTCCCTCGGCTTTTATTACCGCTAATCATTTATTGATCAGTTTTTAAAACCTTAGGATGTAACTACAGCCCAGCCCATGCAGCAGTATATGAATGACTAACCTCGTATTGTGGATGGATTATCTCAGTTGTTCTCCTGGCTGAAGTTTGGTCCTTTTACAGCATCCTGCCATGCGATTACATTTGTTCCTGACCACCGAGAACACTCACGTTAACTTTTATCGAGTGGAAAAAAAAGTTAGCTTGTTTATATTATGCTAACATAGCTGTGTCGCTAGCGGTCACGTAGCACATCATTATATACCAGCTAGCCCAACTTCAGTAACCCTACAAACGTCCCTGCTGTTTAGTTTTCTGTCTTCATTTATGCTGGAAGTGATAACAGAGCTGTACGTTTTAATTTGTTTCCAAAACTCCGCAGTCAGGACATGCTATATTGTATTTAGATAGAAGCTAGCGAGGTAACTTCCTGCTAACTTCTAACTCCGTTAAATGTCATAAATTCCGTTTTCATGGATGCCTGGATGTTAAACTCAATTGTTACACCTGGTAGGGCAGAACGCTGATCACTTCATTAAAGATGAAAGACTTTAGACAGTTTTTCAACTCTCAGTAATGCCATAGTGATCGTTTGATATATGGACCTGCAGCGGAGTTTAGGTCCAGACACGGCTAGTGACGTCAGACTGAACAACCGGATAGAGATTGAAAATGTGACATCATTCAGGGGTAAAACCGCAAAGAATTCTGGGAACTCGTGGCAAGAGGTACTAGCGCACGCAGACTTTCAATTGAAATCAGTTACACAGCGATAAATAGAAACACAAAAATTGGCAAGAAGCTGTTGTATTATTAACTGCAATAGTCGGTCGCATGACAGCCACGGGAAGCCGACAGGTAAAGAGATCGGTTGTTATCGGATTACGTCGTTGAAGAGAAATTGTTCAAGCCATGTTTACGAAGTAACAAAGAGCCGACAGATGGCCTGGATTGCAGCCATTCAAAGACCAAATATAACGTCCCAGAACACTCAAGCTCACATGTTAGTCTGCTCCAAGCATTTCCACAAAGGTCAGTGTTTTGTAGTAGTTAATACGTCATTTTTCATAACATAATTGGTGATATAGGTTACAAGCAAGTCTGGCGCTGAACAGAAATTGTCGCGTTATGCTCCTTTGTTTATTGTGCATAAATAGTGAATTGTCCTGACACAATATTGCGTTTTCCTTAATTTATTACCATGGTACATTGACAAAAACATATATTTTTATTCACAGGGTAAAACGTGTTTTTTTGTATCACTAATTGCCCAGTACGATTACAGCATACAATATTATTGACTTTTCATCAAGTCTGTCTTTGTACGGACCGGCATTGTTCTCCTTCGTTTTGTACATATCCTTTTTGGGAGGCAAAGAAAAACCAAGAATTTATTGGAACCGGAGAATGAACGTTTTGCGGTGCTGCAAATGCTTGCATTTGATGCGGTACTTGGATTGTTTTGCCACGAGTTCCCGGCATGCAATGCACGAAAGTCACGTGGTCTGTCAATCTCTATAGAGCAGTATAGTCAAAATCTCTATCGTTTACTGTATATCGTATATCGTTTATATCGCCCACCCCTATTGGCCATGTCATTAAAATGCATCATATCCACTCTGCTAGCACTCTGACACCCATCAGACACACCTGGACTTCACTCAGCCTCCTCTTTACAAATGATTATCAATTGTGAGTAACAAAGAAAATGACTTTCTTTTGATATCAAGTTTTATACACGTAAGTGCTGTAAGCCATGCTAACCATGCAGATGGTTACAGTCAGAGTTACGGATTCATTGGAATAACAGCAGGGACAGTGTTTGACTGGAGGCTGCATTTTTGGCAAATCCCATCTGCACTTGAGCTGGAGGGCTGCACTGAATCCACGGCAGCAACCAACACCCTGCACTGCTTATTTAAATAACGCTGTATTTGTACGGCTTTGTAAACTTCCCTAATGTTATCCTGCTTACATGAAACTTGAGGCAAGATCTCACTTTTAGAGAGCAACTTCAAAGGGACGCTTGACACAGGCTGCCATACTCCTGTTACTGCAGTAAAGCTCAAATGCACATGTAAGGATGAATTCATGCAGCATGAATACTGACAGCAGCAGTGTTGGCCAACATATTTTAATATCACTGATATTTGAAACTAACAAAAGAAGAACTTACTAGAAGCCCTCAGGTGTATTTTAGGTCTTGAAACCAATTTTTAACGATGAATTTTGACCATTTTAAACACAGATTATCCAACTACATGTATAATTTACTTATGTGGTGTAAAAATAGATAAATAGTATCAATTAACAAAGAAGAAAATAAAATGGAGTCTAATTGTTTATAATTCTTATGTCCTTGTGTGTGTCGTTTGTCTGGGACTGATTCATATATAGAAAATATTTGCATTAATCTTCAATGACAGCAGATGTTTAGGGAGGAGCAGAAGCACATCAGCTCTGTCTAAAAACATTATTTACAAAGAGCACTAACTGTAACATTTTGGGGGATTTCTAATTTTAACATGAGGGAATCGACATTATTGGTTCTCAAAGGATAAGACGGATTCTTAAATATGTATATAGCTTTCCCTGTGCATGTCTGTATATCGTTCAGTGAATATAATTGTTTCATGAATGTTAGATTTGTTAAATAACTGGTCCATTGTCTATATCCCTGCTGTTACTACACACTCTGCTCAGTCACTGTTGTTGGTTACACTGAAGTACATATGAAAACTGTACACAGCAAAATCGCCAGTGTTAAATTGACACTGTGAGTGTTAAATTTAACACTAGAAAAGTGTCTATATGTGTCCACTCTTTTGAGTGTTAAATTAACACTTTTCAAAGTGTTATATTTTTAACAACGAGCTAGTGTTATTTTAACACTGCACAGAGTTAAAAATTAACACTGAGTAACACTGACCAGTGTCAAAAATATTCTACACTGGTGTTAAGTGTTAAAAATTAACACCGAATAGTGTTGGTGGTACTTTACACTAGCCCTGGTGTTAAAAAATTCAACTCTGAATAGTGTTAATTTTCTAACACTAACACTAGTGTCAGTCAAATCATTAATACCACCAGATTACAATAAACTCCCATTAATCTCTGATATCTCTACTGCTACAATTAACCCCCAACATCCACCCATTACAAAGAAATACAAGACATTAACGTTCCAAAATACTTTGTATTCAGATACACCACAAGTAAACAAGTCATACAAAATTACAGTATGGGACAATGTACATTTTGTCATCAGTGCCATTTGAAAATTGCCTATCATAAGGTCTATAGTACACCAGATCATCTACAGAGATCAGTGCAAAGACATCTAATCCATCCTCAATAACAAATGCATTTAAGTGATCATTGAAATATACTGTTGAGACCTTACAAGTTAGAAGATAAGTATTGAAATCGCTAACAATTATACTGACAATCTTACTGAACAAAGGCATCTCATTTTCAACACCAGAACAAACATACATCCCAACTTGATATTCTGTACCATAACTTTTGACCCAGGAAGTTGTAGAAACAATAGAAGAAACATCAAACATTTTATTCAGTGCTTCACTGCCTTTTAAGCTGCTGGCCAAGACTTCATTAATGGGGCCGAACTGTAATCTTTTAAAATAAAAATTTTCAAAATGAAAGGCTAATTGATTCTGATGTTTTTTTACTAGTGTTTTTGTGATATTTTTAAAGTTCTTTACAGATCTTTTGAAGAACTTGTGCTTTGCTTCAAATCTCATGCACCACATATGTATGAGTGGCCCAATTTTTCTAATGCAGCGTGGGTAATGGATCATTAGGTGGTGCTTTGGAATCAAATTCCGTTCTGGAAAGAGAGATTTGAAAGCCTTGTGATGATCGGCAATCAGATGTTTCAAATAGCAAGTCATGCCATGAGTTATAATGGGTGAAAAAACAATGTTCACAATTTGAACTAACAAAAGTAGCAAGTTCCAATGTCCATCATTTCTGCAAACGATATCTCCAAAAATCAATGGGCTATTCCGCAAAAGACACCATGACTGTGTAGCAAGTACATAAGCTAAAATAATTTATGTTGGTTATGAGTAGTTGGGCTAATTCAGAAGATATCAGATTTGGCTCTAGGAGGTGAGTGAAGTACAATAAACATACAACCACAGATATTGTGATTACAGTTATTATTTATAGTGAAAATAAAGTGCAATTACCAAATACCAATATTTACAAATCTGCAGACAGGAAAAGATAAAACATAATTCAAGCTTGTAAAGTATCCGCTGCACAGTGGTGCAGCAACCTCCTCCAACCCCCGGCAGACAATGTCCATAAAGTTGCTATTTCATAATTGATATAAGTCCAACGCGTATGACAGTCTGTAACAGGTTGAAATTGGAAGTGTGATGATCAGAACTGAGATTCCAAGACTGAGATCTCAAAAGTAAGATTTGGGGGACTGAAAACCAGGGGGGGAGAGTGTAGGCCGCAGCAGCCTCCTACCAGACCGCAGGAAGTTGTAGCTGGGGTTCTGGCTCGTTGGGCCTAGCTCGCCAGCCAAGGTAGTGGTGTCGCTGTGGTCTCTCCAGGGCACCACTAGCCTGCACTATAATCACAGGACCACTATTAGCAAAATTCATCTAAATTTCCCAAGCTAGCTTTAGTTCCAGTGTACACAATAAAGTTCAGGAGAAAATACCAATATACAACAAATACATATCCAACCATTGTAATAAATTAAAATAAATAACAATCTCAAATAACAAAACTACAGCCACGTAAAGTGAGAGTAGTAGTAATGTAGTAGGCCTCAGCCTTAGCTATCCCATCAGCTGATAGCACTGGCATACTGATACAGGTTACAAATACAAACAGACATTCAGGCTCAACTCACCATTCACTACGTGCGATGTCACATACGAGCCCCCACGCATCTACCCGCGGCGGTATCAAAATACTGTTGAACGCAATCCACAATTAATTCAAAAACAAGTCAAGATAGTAAACAGCGAAAAGCGCTCGCCCCACGTACCTGTTGCTTCCATCCGCTAACGCCTCTCCCCCGCGTCTTTTCGAGACGACAACCCGGAAGGCATATATCGGTGCCTCGCGAATGTGATTGGTCACAACAGGCACGTGCAGACTCGCGGCGTGGCGTGCGTCACGACGCGTCACGATGCCTTCACGGACACGCTCCGGTTGGAATTTAAAATTCCGATTTAGTTATAGGTGGAGTTCTTTTTATTTTTATGTGGGTTACATCTGCACAGCATTAAGCCCAAGATCTTTGCTGTTGTCATCCAGTTTTAGCCCACCTGGCCTGTTCCTTCTCTGTGCATATCCGTAGTTAAAGCTTATAATTCTCTGTGACAATGAATTCAAGGATATCAAAGAGGTCTTAATCAAGTACTGAAACACAAGCTTTAACTCATACTGCACCACTCCCTCTAGTAGATCATGCATTATGTCTACAGCATAGTTGTCTGAAATATGGAACAGCCGAAGTGAATTGAGTAAACAATTTCTTTTTACACCAAATGTTGAGGCCAAAGCAGGATTTTGTTGAATGGCACCACAGTGTTTGTAATGAAGTTCTTTGGAACGCAGTGTTAAGCCTACATGATCTTCACTAAAAACTGACTGCAACTCTGTCTTATCAGTTAAACAAAATCTACAACAATAGTTTGCACTAAATGATTCAACAAAACCAAAAATGCTATGTAAAGCCAAGTTGTCACCTGTAATCTGAAAAAGCGAACCTCTCACAGGTGTGGCTGAAAAGGGCACTTGCATTCCTTCAGTCTCTAAAATCTTTAGATCATCAACAAGTGGCTTTAGGATAGGATCAAACCCATATTTTTTTAAGTCTTCTGAATGAAAAAGGGCTACAAGATGAATGTTCATCAACACAGAATTTAACTCTGGTGGCAAATTTCTCAAAACAAAATAAATACAACCAAGTTTGTGCACTCCCTTTTTTGAGCCTAAAGGATTAGCAGTTTCAAAATCGTCATAGTAGAGCTGGATCTGGAGAGCATGTTCTTGTTGTGAGAATAAACTGTGATTTTTGAAGTAGGAGCCGTCATTTAAATCTCTGTACAATCCCTCCATGTTTAGTTTTTTTTTCTGGAAACTGCTACAAAGTTCACTGTTTCGAAACATAGATGAAAGGGATCCCATGATAGGAACGTACATGAATTTATCATTGACAGGAACTTGCCTGTATGTCCCTGTTGTTCTATCTTTGCGTACATCAAAACGCACACCAAGAACATGCTCTATGGGTTCAACTATTTTCCATTTTTGCTCAAAATATCTTATCCTTTTAGATTCTGTGTTAAGACATGAAAATGGATTTTCAAGCTGATCACAGCAATCCTCAACTTTTTCTAAGGTTTCTCTTGATGCATCAGTTGACAAACAGTCGACAACAGATTGTTTTGCATGTGCATGGATGTCATTAACCAGTTCCTCCAATGAACCAACTAAACACTGTATAGTACTTTCAGGAACTCCTGATGATTGTACTTGAGCAATAACAGAGCTGCACATGTTCAGTATTTGCCTTTTTTCAACTGGAACCGGTGTAGTTATTGTCATGGGATGAGCCACATTTACAGGCTGTGAAACAGAGGTTCCATCGTTAGGTACAGGCTCAAAATTGTTGATGACCTCAGAGTGAACGCAGTCTCCATGTGCTCGGAATAAGTGCCGCTTGTAACCAGAGTACGTGTGAAAGATAAATGAACTCTCACATGGCTCTCCACAGGTCAAACGTAAAAACTTTCCTGGGTACAAACCATGCTGGAACTTCAAATGTCTAAATAACACTGAGCAACTTGTGTGGTGTATCTTGCAAATGTAACAGATGAACATTTCCAGTCAAAGTGCTGAATAGTGGATATCTTTAAACCGTACAGTGAAGACTTCCTCTTGTTTCATTGACCCGAGGACTGTCCTTCACGCTGCCAACATCAATGCCATACACTTGATGGTCTGGATGAATGTGTAGAAGTTGTCCAATGCCTTATCAAAGGACACGGCAAATTAAAAAATGTGCCTTGAAAAGTTTTGCCTTGTCAAAACCTGCATCTCCCATCTGTGTCACACAGGGAATGACCTTTTGATCTAGGACAATGTAGAAACTTTGGGTAGAAACTTTGGATGATGTTCTTTCTTTCTCCAACCCACAGGACGAATGGCTGAGTGGGGCCAGCCTTAAGAAAAGCCTCTGCTACCTCCCACCTGAGGGAGAGAAAGAAACCAAGTGATTCACATTAAACAAAATTGATAATCTGATGTTGAGGCATTGCTGTTTGAAATTATGACAATATTAAAATGTTTCACTCCGCGCGCACAATTATTTTTGTTTCAATGTGTACATTTAGTTCTAATAGAAACAATGACATGTCAGTCCTGCAACACCAAGCTTGTCTGGGATAGATACATCTGCTGCAGGTTGGATCACCTTGCCATCTTAAAATATCAGCCGTTGATAATTTGCATCTGTTCTCATCAAAAGAGAAATATACAATTCTAAAAAGCATACCTTGATGAATTTCATTAGGTGGTGAGCAGCATCTGATGTGCTAATCTTTGAAGACGTCCTTCCCTTAGATGTTGGAGTGAAGTGAAGCAGCAAAAGATGGCAGCCGCCTCGCAGTCCCAAACTACAGAATAGAAATTAAGATCATCACAATTACTGTCATTTAAAGGACCACAGCAGTCATTTTTCCACGTTATGTAATACCATGATGACATTTTAGACACCTGATAATTTTTCTAATAAGACAGTTTTCCAGCGCCTTGGTATAAAAATTCATTTCTAGAGACTTAAAATCTTCTGGCCACCAAGTGAAGTAGATATCGAGTCATAACAATAGTAAGATTATAACTTTTTTTGTGTTCAAACTACATTAAATGTCATTTCAGGTTTAACATGTTTGTAAGCTTGTTTTCATACCATACAGAAATGAGTGATATATTGTGTTGTGGGAATTAAGCAAATGCTGTAAAGGCATGCAAAATCTACCATTTCCAACTTACACTTACCAGCCTCGTTAGAGTAACGCTGTGCAGAAATGAGCAGCTCATCCAATTCTGTACTCTGGGACAGATTTTTGCAATCTTTGATGATCCTTGGCTTGAAGAATGTTGGCCACTTTGCAAGGAACTTACCAGACACTTCCTCCCCAAAAAACAGCATTGTGAAGTCTTGGTCAATCTTAAACACAAAGTGTAACAACAGAAACAACACATTAACAAGAAAACAAACAAAGGAACCACAAAGCAGTCATTAAATTATTTTATGCCTTACCAAGCCAGGTGTATCCAGAAATCTTGGGAAAAGGTCCAGGACAGTAGAAGCTATGGCAGGTTCTTGAACCACTTTTTGCCTGTGTTGAAATGTCACCTTCATGTTGTCTTTGACATGTTTCATGTCAGTTGAGTGCCTCTTCCTTGCATTTATCACCTGACAACGGCCTCACATTTGAACACAAGTTGCGAAGAGTCTTGGGGCTGTCTTGAAAAGCTGACTTTGATTAGTTCATCTCTTCTCGGGAACCAGCATATCACCACCTGCCAAGAGTAAAATAAGGTCCAGCATATAACACCATTTCTTTGCAAAATATCTAGCATGTCTAGTCCCTTTAGACTGAGTTAAAATTAATTTTGTTAAGAAAAACATCCTTGATCCATTTTTTAAGTAGTACAAGCTGTGTAACATGACTGCAATACAGTATTCTCTCAACTATCACAGGGGTTAGTAGGAACCATATTTCTATTTTGTTATTTTTAATATATTTTAAGCCATAAAAACCCTCCCCACTCTCTAACAAACCCTAATATAACCATGTTATTCATTTTAGACTAGAAAATGCTTAATTTACCACAAAAAAAGGAAATCTAAAAAAAGAAAAAAAAGAAAAAGAAAAATACCTACTGGCTACAGAAATGCGCACTATAATGAAATTCCCACAATTTACAAGATGTAGGGGCCATTATAGTGTAAAAATACTCTCAGGTTACCCTTAAGCATCCTAGTTCACCTAAGGCAGGGTCTCAAACTTAAATGAGCTGTCATCTTATTGGAGGGCTACTTCAGTGTTCAAGAAGTAAAAAAGAAAGAAAGAAAGAAAGAAACCACAAAGAAAACACCCACAAATATTCCTGACAATGTAGCGTTTCGTTTGTTCGTTTTTAAATTTCAAATATTGTATAACAAGACAAAACTGCAAATATGAACGCATCCCCCCCTCTCCCTCTTAACTAACCGATACCTTTAATTGAACTACCAAATTAACACAATGGTCCTCTCTTTCTGGTCAGACACTTTGCAGCACTTCTGCTGTAATTTTATTCATATTTAACAAAATAAAAATGCAGAAATAAGTGTACACATTAGTTTTTGACTCTCACTGAACTAACAAAGCCAATCCCTCCACATGTTTGTACTCTCTTGTTACCTCGGCCAGGTCCGCGGCTCTGAACCGTGGTAATGACACCTCTGGCCAATACGCTGGGTTGTCAGGCTTGTAGCTTTACTGTCAGCGAACACAGTGTACAGTCGAATCTTAACAGCTTTCTTACAACCAGGCACTCATTTTGGCGGCAGTGGTTATTATTATATTTACATGCTCTCTTCTTCCATTTCTCATCGGTAACAGCTTATACTTTCTCCCTCTCTCGCGCTCAAACACACAACGGGAGGGGCAGTTCCACACGTTCTCCCCGCAGCACTGACTACACTACCCATGAGGGCCGGTAACACTCTGCCCTCATTGCCTTTATATTAAATCATTTTTGGCTAATGACAAAAAAAAGTCACTTTAAGGGCCAAATTGCATTATACTTCTTCACCTCACCTGACGTGGGCCGCAAGTGGCCTTTGGGCCACGAGTGGCCTCTGGGCCGCGAGTTTGAGACCACTGACCCTAAGGCTTTGGCAGTTTAATTCGAAAATAAATAAAAGGCATTTAATAAAAACTGTGAAATATATTAACATGTAATATTCATTACAGTCTGCCAATAGCCAGATTATGCTAAATGAATATTAGGAAAGAAACTGGTCCTTTGCAGAGTTCTAGCTAGCAGTAGCCCAGCTTAACAAAAACAGTTAAAATTCAAATATGACACTTAAAAATGATGTATTTTGATATAAATACTATTTCTTTTACTAGTTATCATGTTACTTGTTCTAACGTCAATCTAAAACTTAATATTTAACCGAATAAAACTTACCGCATCAGCAAGAAAAAATGGCGACCGAAGATTCTGGATTGCGAAGCTCCACAGGAAATGAAGGTGTGGTCTAATTTAACACCCACAGTGTTAAAATGCAGTAACGACTAAAATCTACACTTACACTTTTCAGGAATCAACTCCCGATGTGTTATTTTAACTCGATTAAGTGTTGAACTAACTCGGAACTCTGTTGAAATCTACTAACACTGAAAAATCAACACTGGCATTTTTGCTGTGTAATAGCCAGAAGTAGCAGCTTGTGTCTTGGAAAATGGGATTATGCAGTACGTGTAGTAAATGATGATGTCTGATTTCCTGCATGATCTGATTTTTCTAAATTATCTCATCCAGGTTTCTTAAAGTCATCTGAAGATGCTAGTGGACTCTGTGTGCCCACCACCTCCAAAAGCTTTGGGTACAACGTAGGGAATAATGTAACCGCTTTACTATGAACGCTGCTTTTTTTTACTACAGCACATTTTCAAGGTTGTGCTCATTTGAATTACTTTAGATGTGGTTTAGTTTAGAAAACAGCTCCTCTGTGATTAACAAAGTATATTAAAGTGTGTTCATGTAAAGACGAGGTTCAAATGACTCAAACTCAAGGTTCTCACATTTCAGATGGAGTGGCAACATCACTTATGGACTTTCAGTATTTAAAGTTTTATGAACCACAAAATCCAAAGCTGTTAGTTTACTTTCATTACGTGCTTCAAATTTAAAATAATGGAGTAACTTATTCTTATTCAACTCACTGGCAAAAGGTTCTGAACCAATCATGACAGGAGTTGCAGTGTTACAGAAAACATGATCATTGCTTCAGGCTGTGGCACATTTTTCTGTGACTCACGGTTGAGTCTGACTCTCCCCACACAGCTTTTGTGGAGCAGTGGATGATGTTTACTACATGAAAAATTAGTTCTTTACTTTATTGGAGCCAAAGTTGAGAATAATGACTCCCAAAGGTAAGAGCAGAGGGTAAAGGGAGACTTTAGAAGGGCAAGAAGGGCAACACTACTCACATGGCCTTTAGGGGAACTTTAGTGAGAGTCACAGTCCACATGATGACTAAGACCAACATGAGGCACCTGCTGGGCCGCTTGTTGAAGTTGAGGCAAGTAAATCTGACACATAGTTACAAGTAGGGCTGCCACAAACGATTATTTTGATAGTCGACTAGTCACCAATTATTTTTGCGATTAGTCAACTAATCAAATCATCATCCATTGGACGTACAGCGTACAGCTTATTGCACCAGCAGCATCTGCTCTTATATAACTATCATTAGCTTACAGCTTTAAGTGTTTAAGATCTGTGCTAACTAAAAATAAAGACAAGATGATAGTTTATTAAACTTCACCGAAACAATCTGCAAATTTCATTAAAATTTAATAAACTCCTTGCTATCTAAAATATAACAGGACACCGGAGTAAATTCTGGAGCATCTCACACTTCTGATAATCAGCTGTCTGCTTGACGTTTATTCAGCTGTGTAAAAACTATAACTTTGATCTCAGCCAAACCGATTTACTCAGGAACAAATAAAATACTGAAAAAAGCCAAACAATAACATGTTTAAGTTATCTAAATGACTTATATATCATGTTTAACCTGAGTAGTGAAAGACGGCGGTGGGTTTGAAAATGATCTGCCGGGAGTCCGGTGTTCTCAGCGGCTCTAGTGAGCCTTGCCCCCGGCTCGCTATCGAGCTAGTGGGTAACAGACGTCTCCGAAAACGTCGGAGTGCTTTTGAAAATATGTGGTGTCTTGATAAACTGAGCAGATATTTGAGGTTTACACAGCTACATTCTCGCCTGAAAATATGTTAAACGTTTATTTTGTGACCCAGAAAGAATAATAAGAGTAACATTAAAACTAACTAGCTGCCGCCATTGTTGGAAACTGAGCTGGGCTGCGCTATGAATTCTGGGACACAGCTTCTTCTTCTTCGGGGTTTAACGGCAGCTGGCATCCTTGTACATGCAGTGCTGCCATCTTCTGTTTCAGTCCGTTATTACACTCTTAAATCCTACTACTCATTCCTGCGTCTTTTGTGATCTTACAAAGCTTCAAACGACGCGTCGACTATTAAATCAGTCGTCCACGATTTTGATAGTCGACGTAATCGTGACTAGTCAACTAATCCTGGCAGCCCTAGTTACAAGTGCACCGGGGTTAAAATGGGCTACTTTTTGACTACAGAGCTCAGAGTCTAACACCATGAAAATGAAATAAATGGAAAGAATCGGTGCTTTTGGATTTGAAATTTAAACTACAGACTAGAGATGGACCGATCCGATATTACCTATCGGTATCGGTCCGATACTGACGTAAATTACTGGATCGGATATCGGAGAGAAATAAAAAATGTAATCCAATCCATTAAATATCAAAAAAGCACCTCACAAAACTTGCGACACGGCGTAACTCGGCTCATAACCGCAGCACGTCGCAGCAGTGCGCTCATGTGATAGAGCAGCTGTGGGTATTTGTAGCCTCGCTACCAAACCAGCATTTCATCTCCAAGAAAGCTATCCCAGAGAGGAGTAAAGCATCTCTGAATGTTTGTAAAGCATTCCCACGTTAAGCTTAACGACCGATATATGGAGCGACTGCCTCTTCTTGCTGCTACTTCAATCATGAAACTGATCAATGATCAGCTGATTGGCTTTTCTGTCGCTAGTCCGTCTCTCTTGTTTGTTTATCGCCCACTTTGCGCCAGAAAGAGGAAACCAGCGGCTGAACAACAGCAGCACATTTAAGCTTGATAATCTGTTGTTAGAATTTATTTAATATTACTTTCTCCACCAGGATCTTTTTCTACGTAGCTGGCTGCTGGTAACTGTGCAGGGGCGGATCTAGCAAAGTTTAGCCAGGGGGGCCGATAGGGCATGAACAGGGAAAAGGGGGCATAAAGACATACTTTTCTTTCTTATTCTCATTTAAAATATCTAGCTTTTAATAAATAGTTGTCTGAATCTTACACCCAAAGTTTTAATCTTATGTAAAATATATAAGTCCATTACTGTATATAGTAACTGTTAAGTCTAATATACCCTAGTAAGCTATAGTACTTTTTCCTTTGGGAAAGTACCATCTGTGCAGTCTGTAATTTTGTTGAAGAAAGATGTTGAATCTATTTAATTATTCTTGAAAAAAAATTTATTTCTGTGCATTTTTTTTCACACTGCATCAAATTAAAGTTGATTATGTCGATTAAGCATCATGAGGTGGAGGGTGGGAGGTTCCCTAATTTTTTTTTGGCTGGGAGTTTGCAACCCTATTAGTTAGGTTGCTTAATATTTCTGCTAAGTACTCTTTAAAATACCAGAATAGGGAGGATGGTGCAGGTTTAAGTTTATTAGATTGATCAGTATTGCTGAACTATGAAATATTGTGGGTGCAGTGTATTTTTTTTTTTTTTTTTTTTTTTTTTACATACAGGTATAACAGAATAGCTTTAGTGTTGTTGTTTATTTAAACTTGAGTATGAACTTATACAAAATGCAGAAAGATATTAAAAAAACTGTTTTATTGATTAAAAAACACACTATATCGGATTCATATTGGTATCGGCAGATATCCAAATTTATGATATCGGTATCGGACATAAAAAAAAAAGTGGTATCGTGCCATCTCTACTACAGATATTGGAAACTCACAATGGGATGACGGGAGGCCATGTTGGAAAATGGGATAACCACACATACGAGCAGAATTGAGTGGGGCTTTGTGCTTTCCAGACTGGAGGCAACAACAAAGAGCTGAGGTCGCACAGCCAGCAGCACATGGCTTGGGGAGCAGTTGGAAGAGTATATTTCAGAAAGGTAGTGATGTGGCTGTTTTTCAGGCAACCTGTCAGAGAAAAGATGGGCTGACAGAAGCACAGAAAGTGGCTGCTGGACAGTTTTCATTGTTTTACACATTGTTTCACTTCACTGCAAGTTTTTCTGCCCTTTGGTGAGAGTAAACAGCTACAACATGTACATGTGGGTTACCACATAAAAGGACCTTAACAGTCTAATATATTAGCTGCTAATAACTGGGTGTCATGTGTGCTGCCTCACTGCTCTCAGGAGCACTCTCAGGTAGACCTCAGACTATTTCCAGTGATAACGTGTCTCAGACATTCCATTTCCTTCTGTGGAAAACAGCAACTGTGGGAAATACGCCACCCTGACTCCCCCTCTAACTCACAGCAGTGATCGTCACACTTCAGCTCACCTGACTGTTGCTAATTCAGCAACTCTGTTGAGCGATTTACCTGCTTTTCAGCTCCATTCAGCAGATACTTTCTTTTTTCTAGGCCTGTTTTCTACTCTTCACCTGGTTCAGTAACAGTGGTCTCTCTCCCCGTCTCTCTGTTTAGTATAATGGGTGAGTGAGAGGAGTGACACAGAGGGAGGAGGCACAGTACCGCGAGTAATAGACTTTGTGCTGCTTCCAGCTTTCTCTGAGTGATCACAGCTGGAGTCACAGCACAGCTACAGTCTTTAAGTCAAGCCTATTGTGATTTTGCAGCAGTTACAAAACCAGACACAAGTCATTGTGAGTCGTCATCACTGGGTGGGGCTTTGCTGATTTCCTGAAGCACAAAAACAGCCCTGTAGCTAAACTTCCTGTGGCTGTTGGCCATTTTCTAAAGTCATTTCTGTGATTTTCTCCTGCCTGTTAAAGGAGATGGGTTCAGTTTATGGGCACACAACTTTCTGAAATATAAATTTAGCTGCAGAAAGATCATCTCTCGCAAATAGCATCTTGCTGCCTTTAATCTAATTTGCTAAAGTCTCATAATGTGATGCTGCAGATGGGCCTTGAGGTGATTTTGAACATCTCTGCTTGATGGCACATTTTTGCAGAGTCCGATTAGATTAGTAAATACTCCTAAATGCTCATATTCTTAAGATAAGGTGAATGTGGCTGTTTGTGTTTACTGGAACGGATAACACATTTGTAGGAAATATGAACTACTTTATTTTTACATCAGGCTGCAGTGCAGTCTTGAAATGGTTGTAAGACTTGAAAGCCCTAAACCGCCCCGAGGACTCTGGGCTTTGGTGAACACTGCTGTGATCGAATGGCTTCTGAGAGCTGGTCACACATACAGACCTGCAAGTGAAGTTACTTGCATCCCTTTGGCAGAAGTTTAAAGGATCAAATCGCTGGATTTTGGAATGACCTTCAAAGTTTGACTGTGTGTGTAAGAATGGAGCCTCGGGCCCACAAAAACACAAGGACAGACGAAGAAGGGAAGCAGCTACGAGGGTGACAGGACTTCAATCGACTGTATAAAGAATACTTGCAACACATTAACTAAAGGTTTCACCATTGGGGGGCAGTATTTTCCCAGGGGGTGTGTCGACATGTTTTTTTTGGATGTGTGCTAGTCTTTATCTAGTCCTTTCCTCAAAGTTCTTTGCCTTTTGCCAAGTTGCCATCAGGGCTGTGCGATATATTGGGATATGAGATTTTGGTCATAAGACAACAACGATATAAATCACAAAAATGTCACATTTTCTGTAAATTCTGTGAATCTTGGCCAACTCTACTTGCATGAAGTGTTTTCAGCTGGGCATTGTGTACCTGGAGTCGAGTGTTTTGACCGATGCATGAAACGACACATAAGTTGTAACGGCCGCCATTTTCTTTGTGAGTATTTATTGCACGGCGTGCTGCGGGGAACAGCCTGTTCTAACATTTTTAGCATCTCATCTCGCTTTATTGTGAAAGGTTAATGTGGAAAATAAACAAATGGATGGCGGAGCCGCATGCTGGGTTTACCGTCGTTGTTGCTAAGACAACATGTAAAAACAGTCGCTTGTCCGTCCATAGTGTGGTTATTTTAAATATAAGAGAAAGAGAGAAATTGATATAGCCACGACAGAGGCTGATTCAGCTGCACTGGCTCCATAAAAAATATGTTGGTAATAAGTTGCCAAATTAATTCCTAGTTTGCTTCAGCTGATCTCTTTAGTGCCCCACGTAGATGTTTCGTATAAGAATAATGAGGCAGTTGTCCACACTTTGGAAGGTTTTAAGCTTTTTCGAAACAGTAATTTATGTCTAAGGTCAAACTTTCTATTAATACAATCTGATTATTATATTATCATCATGAATACACAGTGTACAGGCATCGTTTGAAATTGACTAAGTCTTAAAATCCATCGCGGATTCCAGGTTTCTTCAACAGCGGAGAGCTAACACTGAACACTGCGTTCCATGAAGTCCTAAACAGGTAACAATGACAGCATTAAACATCACACAGACAAAGGAAAACAGAGCAACCAAAGTCAGGCTCAGCAGGACCCATCTCAAACAAAACCATATCATCTCCAGCTTATCCATCTTCAACTGTCACTGCCGACCCAGGTCAGTAGCAGAGCTCTCAGTAACTGGCACAACGACGACAGGGCGGGAGCAAAGTTCAGCTCCAGTCGGACTGTCAGGAAAGGATGAGATAGATACAGACAGGGAAAATGACAGGTCCTCTCCTGGGACTCAGACGAGTATCTCGAGCAGCCGCAGCGACGTCTCAGCCCTCTAATCTAAGTCAAAATGAACTGTACTTAAACAGTTGTATTTTAAAGTGGAACAGTCTGGGAAAGACTTCTAAGCAACAAAACCTTCTACACCTTTCCACGGTTCAATGTTCAAACATCTGACAGCTCCCTCACGTGCGGGCCTCCAGACAGGATGAGATCAGCTGTTCTGATTACACTGCGTATGAGATTTAGTTGGACTTAAAATTCACTGCACATTCATACAGCCGGGCAATGAGGGCTCGACTACACAACTGATCGTCGTCATTGTCACTCGTCGGTACATGATACACTGTAACCTGCCCGTCAATCGTTGTGTCCTAAATGTTATGCAACCATCTGCCACCAGAGGGAGGATCATCGCTGAAAAACGCCATGAATCTGTTAATCCTGATTGTTTTATTGTTAGTTCTTTTAAAGGCAAAGATACAAGAGACAGAAATCCTCTGAGTTCAGTCATCTGAGAGGAGCTCAGAGTAGAATCGCTGCATAAAAGGAGCCAGCTGAGGTGTGTGCCTCCTGGGTAAGGTGTTCCAGCCAGGCGCGTCCTACTGGGAAGAGGCCAGGACACGCTGGAGAGATTGCATCTATCAGTTGGCCTGGGAACCTCTAAATATTTTCCCTTAGAAGCTGGAGGAAGTGGCTGGTGAGAGGGAGGTCTGGGCTTCCCTTCTTAGTCTGCTGCCCCCCTGAGCCGATTCAGAGAAGTGGAAGAAAATCGATGGCTGATTTACCGATTTGTTATTTTACATTTTCCCTTTTATTGAAGTGGTTGTCTGCGCCACTCTTTTCAGTGGCAGATTATTAGTTCTTGGATATTAATTTGACATATTTTAATAATATGTGAACATCTTTTTTGTAAAATGATTTTATACATTAAACATCTGTTTAAGTGGTTTTCTTCTTCGTTGTCTGGAATATAACGTGTAATGTTCATAATGTGAGGTGCTGCACAGTTAAGCAGCCCAATTCATCACAGTTTACATACAGGTAGAATATCTCTGTTGCTGAAAGGGTTGCTAATCTCTGGATGAGGCTCTTATTGTGCAGTTCCAAACCCCTTAGTAAATATTATTCTGCTAAACCTTTAGCTTGAAGCATGAGTTGATGCTTACAGCAGTTTGCTTTCTCTCTTCCTGCAGTGTACAAAGGCTCAGTTAGCACCTGTGTCAACACAGTGAAATATTAATCTGCAAAGAGAACTCCAAAACAGCTCGTGCACACACAACTCAATCATTTGACTACCAAACATCTGCTCCAGGTTATGCTTTTCTTCGTTTCCTTCCCATTGCAGAAGGAAACACCACTTTTTCTATACAGACTCTCAGTAAGTCCTGCCCATGGACACAAACCATGATTACCCTTCAAAAAGAAAAGTACAGAGCGCATGCAGAACGGATTTAAGCAGCAATAATCACAATAATTCATCTTTTTTTCGAACGTATGTAACTGTTTTTTGTTCTGATCCAATTTGTTTGCTGTACTGTTTGTTCTTTAAAAGCAGACACTTCCACATACCACAGAGTCCCTGATGATATTTGAGGATTTCTACCACAGATTTGGTTTTGCAAACATCTGCAAAAACTAAAAAGGCATCCAGAGTAGGGCTGGGCTATATCATACCGTTCACGATAATACCGGTGTAATTTTGGGCAACGATAGGAAAATGAAATATCGCGATAGAATATGGGTAAAATGCGCATGTGCAGTGCCTTTGTTTACATACGCACATGGCGGTGACGCAGAAAGAGAAGAGCAAAAGTGGATCGTTGAATGAAATGGATGAACCAGAACTGGTTTGTAAAATGCTGCAGCTTCAGTGGTGTGGAACTGGTTTAGCTTTCGTCCGTCAGATACACAACAAAGCACTATTTTTGGTAGCGCATGCTAGCGGGCCGTCGTTGTTACCGTGTTGTTTGGAAAATACGGCGCACTTAAAATCAATCCTTTGATATTTCTGAAAGTCGACAGAGCCCCTTATAATCCCGTGTGCCTTATGTATGAACTCTGGTTGTGTTTACTGACCTCGAAACGATTTTATGTACACGGCGCTTGAAAATCTGTCAAATGTTTTAGTGCGACTTTGCTAAGCTACGAACCTCGCGGTGGAGCCTCGCGGAGCCTCAGGAGCCTCGCGGAGTGATACGTACTGTGCTTCAACATAATGTTACCGTATTGTGTGTTTAACCTCTTTTTAAGTTTTGTGGATATTATACATGGTTATGCTGAGGATATGTCGGCCAGTTTCCACTGGAAATGCCTTTTGGTTAAACTGTCAGCGAGGAATTTGCATTTGCACTGTTAAATTTTATATAACTTTAATGCACATAAAAAACAGCTGCTTGTTTAAGTGAAAATACATTGATGGTTTTTTTTTGCACTAATAAAGTTGTGGAGTCGTAAAGTATTTTGTCTAGTGTCAGTTATATCGTTATCGCAAATTTTCAAATTATATCGTGATAAATATTTTTGGTCATATCGCCCTGCTCTAATCCAGAGCACCTTTGCAACTTCCAAATAAGGACAAGTCTCAGACATTTCAGGTTCAAATTTGACAACAATTCTGAAACAAAATAACAAATTTGACCACATTAAAAACATGAACTGTTGGGCTGATCAGTGATCAAAGAACAGTGTTAACTGCAGTGTCTACACTGGAGTCCAGCTCAGCCGATAGTAAACCATTCCCATGATACTTAAGAGGCCATGTGTCACATGTGTAGCACACAAACAGACACAGTAACTCCACCACAGCATTACTGTTATTCTCACATTGGTGCAATCAGACAGCCCCCCTCCCCCCGTGCACCTTATTAACATTAAGCTGATGGGGGTTGGGGGTTAGCCCTGTGCAGACCTTTTCTGTCACTTTCTGAAACAAACCATTAGATTTTCCTCTTTATTGCTTATTGAAACCTGATCGAGGTCTTCCAAGAGAAGCAGTCAGAAAACATTATGGTTACAAAGCAAATCTGAGCTCTCTACAAGATCAGGTCAGAAAGAACTTTTTTTCTTACTATGAAAGTCTTTTGTGCTCAGTGGAGCTCTTAAAAATTCAAAATAAAAATATAGTTCAATGCAATCCCCTCCTGCTTCTGCTTGCCTGAAATTGGAAGCAGTCACATCGCATATAAGCTGAAAGCAAAATCAATTTCTAAGAAATCAAAACAAAAGAAAAATCTATGCAGCTCAGACGTGCGCTCAGGTTTAGGGCCTTACCTTAGAGGAGTCAGGGGAACCAGCAGCTCATCCTGCAGAGAAACACTAATCCATCTGAGGGAGCAGAGTTAATGCTTCTTCTCACACTGGTATCCCAACAACAGCTGATCTGAATACGAAGAGGCCAAGCACGCCGACAAAAGACCCTGCCGGCACCTCCCGTGGCTAAAGCACCTCACCCCCACACCCTAAACAACCCCCCCTGCCTGATCCTGCATTCACATGGCCCTGCCTGAGTCCAGCACCCCCGACTTAGGCCATCCTGAAGCCAGGGGCATGCTGGGACGTCGCTGGTGTACATCAGCCATGGAGGAGTCACAAACTGAGCAAAGTGAAGCTCATCATGAATTGTTTTTGGACAAATGCTCCCAATAACTCTATAGATACTTTTTTAAATCAAAATTTGAAAACACGACCATCACCTCTCATCCACAAACACAACCAGGGCCAGCCTTCACAACAAAACCACTCTCTCCATTCTTATCAAACTGACAGACTGACTCACTAAAAGTCATAATTAAAAAAATGAACTGTATTAAACTGAATGGATTTGTTTTTGAACTTGAATTAAATCCCAAAGTTTACAAAACTGTAGAAAAACTGTTTAAAGGCAACACAACAACGCGTGCATGACGCTGAACCCAGATCAGGAATGTGGGAGAAAAAGGTTTGGACCATTTCATCTGTACCAGAAAAACAACACAAAAAACAACAACCAGCCTAAATCCTTCAGCCTTGCATACACAAGTTTTGGTTTTCTGACCAATAAAAAAAGTGATTTTTCTACCTGCTACAGTTCAAGCAGGTCAAACCCAGAACAGAAGTCATGAACAGACACATTCACAGTTCATCCAAGATCCAGATATGAAGCCCTTTGTGTTTCTGACTCTGTGTCTGTTTGGATTAAAAACTTAGCTTTACATAAAATGTATGATTTCAGATTTCAGAGAGACAGACTTGAATTAATTAGGAGAATGAAATGACTATACTAAACTGATTTCTTCAGCATTCCACTGCTTTGTACAAATACACCACAGATTAAAAGTACCAGGCTGTGTCTCTTCATCTCTTAATTCAGATGTTTTTTTCCTACAGCCAGCTCACAGATTTGGGCAAAACTTATTTAAGACTTCAGCATCACTTCTGACCATAAAAAAAACCCCCAAAACACTACAAATATAGTTTAGGTTTAAGGGTGGTGGGGTCGGGGTAAACCTACACTCTAGCTAACTCTAGCTACTTACTGTATGTGCTAGCTGGTGAGAATAATTTCATTTTAATATAATTTAACTCTTTTCTTCCATTTAATAGAACTACAAATGTTTCTGTGTTGTTGTTGTAATAAAGCAGTAGCCAAAACTTTACACCTAAAGGAAAATGAAAGGTAACAAGAACAGCACTTCTATCTTATGTGGATTTCAATACTGCACTAAATTACATTTAAAACATCATGTTGGTATAAAAAAAAAAAAAAACGATAGATGATCGTAAACAATGCACAACAGACCTGATCGCATGTTCGTTTTACGCTGTTGACTTAGACATGCAGCTGCAGCTTTACACACACATCATCATCAACAACAAAAACAACAACAACAACAACAGGACCTAGCTCATTCTGTTTTAAGCTGTGGTGTGATTACTGATGCTGCTCAGGTGCGTGCGCATCACCCGCAGCCGTGCCGCAGACCACGCCCCTCATTCATACCAACTTCCAGTGATTTATTGCAGACTGAGACGAGCAGCAAACTAGCATAAAATGAAGAATAACTCAGTAACCTTGCTGTAAGGTTTAGTGATGAGCATAACATGTCCTTTAAAAAATATTTTATGGCTCTATCATTATGCCTGACAACGCACTTTTAATCCACTAGTCATGATTTCTTTTTTAATACGTATGCCCTCTCACGTCACCATTTCCATTTCCACCAGCTTTTTAACTGAATGTGTTATCAAGTCCAAATGACACACACAGACACACACACAGTCACACTTCACAGGAATAGGAGCGCAGGCAGAAAAACAGCAGTGTCCTCTATAAAAGGCATGAAATCAGAGTCGGACTCCCACGTGCAGTTCGGAGCTGAAGGCGATCGGAGCTGCAGCAGGATTGTTCCGCTCTGCTTCACATTATGAAGGAAAGGGAGGAGGAGGAGGAGGAGGCAGGTTAGACTCTATCCTGCTGCTGCCACCGGGATTCAATCAGTAATTTGATGTTTGACCAATTATGTCAATTCTCTATTATTCTCAGGTAAATGCTGCCATAGTTAACACAGGACTAGTCCAAGAAAAGGTTGCTTTCACAATTCTAACGTCAAAATAAGATGTTTGACGACAAAACTGATCAGTGGTTGGAACTATTTCATCTTCACTGTTTCCACCAGTGTTTTAACCTGAAGACAAAACACAAACTGACACAAACACACAACACACCACAATGTCTACGTTCAGCTAAGTCAGTCATTAACTAAGCTAATATAGCCTGCTAACAGAGACCAGTTCATTTCTTTGAGTTTATTATCATTTAGCCCATATTGTTATTATTTCATATCTGATTGGATGAAGTGTGCACTTCCAGTGTTTTCTGCTCTACACGGTTATATTTGCTATCATGCTACAGTCAAGCTGCTAACTGAAAAACAGAAGCTCTTTTTGTTTTTACTATGATTTTTCTACCAGTCCTTAAAAATATACCAAGTAGGACTTTTGAGAAACTTTAATTTCAGTCAAAAGTTCAACTTGTATGCTCATCATACACTGTGCATAACTTAGCTCCTGTTTGGCATTTTGACCCACGCACAGGAACAGAATCTCATTTCTTGAAATAAAAACTAGTGCAAACACAAAGATGAGCCCAGAGGACGCTCCTACTCATTTTAATTTAATTTAAAGAAAAGTCGTTTAAACAAGATTCCATACAGCAAGTTTCAAACTATATAAAAAAGAATCTCTTGGTGGTTTTATTCCATATAATCAGGCTAAGAAGAATGCTAACATGCTAGCTCTCCATCTTCAGAGTTCTAATGAGCTGAGTGCACTCTCAGCTGTACTTTCAATTATAAATAAAACTTCATGTTGTCTGTATATTCTCCAAATAACAACTACACACTGCACAGAGCTCTTCCAATGCAGGAACTCGAGGCAAGCACAAAGTGCAGCAGTCATTCACAACAACAGCCCCTAATCAGCTCTTTCAGCCTCTTTTTTTTTTTTCTTTTGACACACTTGTTTGTTGTTCGACCCTCAGTATTGGCAATTATAAACTTGACAAACAGCAGTCAGCCATGGAGGCGCTAAAACATTATCACAGCAAACAGATAATGACATGAAATCAATCATGACTGCAGCAGCATCGCTCACATGCACCCCAGCATGGGCAACAACTCCGCAATCGCCTCTGCAGCTCTGATGTAAGTCATGAAATGTTGTGACGAGGGAATGTGTAAAACCAGCCTGACGGGAACTGACTGCATAAGCACTATTATTAGCTTAAATAAATATTATAAGATATTAGAGGTAGGTAATGAAGCATGTCCAACGCTGTAAAGAACTACACAGCTGTGTTAGAATTACATGTAATGAACAAAGCCTATTATTTAAAAAACAGTTATGACTGATTATCTTCTTTATTTCCCTTTTATAGTTATCCCAATATTACAGTGGTCCCTCGCTATAACGCGGTTCACCTTTCACGGGCTCGCTATTTTGCAGATTTTTTTTGTGCAATTTTGCATGCCTTCTTTTTTGTTTGTTTTTTAACAGCACATTGTGTTCTGCGTCCTGATTGATTGACAATGGTCTACAGCCAAAATTTACATAAATCTTCGATCACTAGCAGTGTGACTCTGAAGTGCTGTACTGTATGTTTGTAAGTTTTCTCCCCAACAAACAACAATGTCGATGAAACGTTTTGCACCGTCAAAGGCTCCTGCAGTAGCACCCAACAGGCAGAGGAAGATGCTAACCAGAAATAGAAATTACCATATTTCCTGGATTATAAGGCGCATTAAGTGAAACCAAACAGTCAGATAAGTCAAACTTTACTCAACTAATTCTTCTTGCTTCCTCTACTTCCGTACCATTGATTCATTAATGTTGAATTCTCTGGCAGCTGCTCTATTCCCATGTTCTGGACCTGAAAACAGATCTTTGGTTTCATTCTATAATACTGGGCTTATTTTTATACGAAGGTTTGAACTTTGAGAGTTTAAACACGAGAGAAAAGTGTGAAAATGTTCATGCCTGTCTGTATAAAGTGTGTAGTGCCTTAAAAGCCTTAAAACATCTATAATCATTGCAAAAAAAATAAAGTTGGCTACTTTGCGGATTTTACCCATCGCTGGTTATTTTTAGAACGGAACTCCCGCGATAAACGAGGGACTGCGGTATTGGACTCTTCGGACAATAAAAACTAAAAGAAAAAAAATGAGATGGCAATATTACTTGTATCCAATGGTCCATGAATTCATTTTGTTTTTCTCCATCTTTATAAATTAAAGCAAAAAGCTGAGTTTTAAATTATGATGATTTTAGATGACACACAGACCTTTTTTTCCCTTTTTTTGACATGGACAAATCTTCTCTGAAATAAACATAATATATATAGTAAAAACAGTTATTATATTATATAATATGATTAAAATGTTAAAGAATTAGGTCAAAATAGGCTTCAGATTGTTTTAAATCCTTAGTTTCAGGCATATTTTTTCTGCTTTTGGCTAAGAATGAAGTCAGTGCCGCTCTCCAACTACCATTAAAATATTTTACTTATGAAAGGCAGCCAATCAGAAGGCATAAAAGCAGAGGCAAGATTTAAACTTGTTTACAAAGAGAAAATGAACTAAGGGCTGCAGGAAAGTCTGGTATATATTCTGAACTGTGAATCATGAAAAGCTTTTCTGTTAAAATTAAAAAACAACAACAAACTGGAGCTAGAAATGTTTAAGCATTTGGAGAAAATAAATGACCATTATGAGTTTTTAATGTATATGTTCTTGTTTCAGATAAACAGTGGAACGCATTTATTGCCTTTTGATTATCATCGACTGGCGAATCTTAATGGGATTTTGCACAGATTACTTATACAGCAATATACTAAGCAAACTAATGATTCACCCATATGCACTTGTTCTACTACACTGTTTATACGGTCTTAAAAATGATACAAAAGTGTGATTGTTGGGTGAAAATACAGTAGGCGGAGGTAAAACGTAAAAAAGAAGCCCGCTGACTCTTAATTGCCTCTTGGGGATAAATAAAGTCTCTCTGATTCTGATTTGATGAACATTTTCTGCAGTGAAAGGTGCAGAGTGTGGTCCGCCCCACCTACATCAGAGTGTGGTCCGCCCCTCCTACATCAGAGGTCCGCCCCTCCTACATCAGAGTGCGGTCCGCCCCCCCTACATCATAGTGCGGTCCGCCCCCCCTACATCAGAGTGCGGTCCGCCCCCCCTACATCAGAGTGCGGTCCGCCCCCCTACATCAGCGTCCATATTGATTTTATTTTTAAACATCTTGTTGCACAACAGAACAGCAGAGGCGGAGGGCCGGACGAACCCACGAGTTCGAGTTAAAGGAGAGATTCACCAGCTGAAGAAATTATTGAACAGAACTTTAGCACTACGCCTTCTGGTGATGGTGTTCATTAAAAAAGGAAAGAAGTGTGTGTGAGTGTGTGTTTGGGTGGCTAATATCTCCTTCTGCTTGGTCAAACACGTTATTTATTCCTCATTGTGTGTGGCCACAGGCCGTAAATATATCTGTAATTACCTACACTGCCATCAGGTGGGGTTAATAGAGAAACCATTAGCAAAAAAGTGGATGAACGCAGGCATAGAGGGGAACATCGCTGCAAAGACAGTGAAAAGAAAAGTAGAGGAGAATGCTACCAGGAGCATAATTAGCCGATATTAGTCATTAATTCAGCTCCTTTTGAATGTGCCCATTACCCTGCTGCTTACTGCTTGAACCAGGTTAGCAATTAAAACAGGATTAAACTCATTTAAAAAGGAATCTGATCTTCTTTTTCAAAAACATTGAGCAGGATAAGGCTAGTCTGCATTTTTCTCAGTACTTTTCCTTCCCAGCACCAAACTCTCTGCTCTCTATTAAAGATGCAAACCTCAAGACTCTGGTCCATAATGAATGCGTTCCATTAGACAGACCATAACTAGACATTCTTTAAGAGGAGTACATATATTTTCAGTTTTATTCTTTTCCAATAGCTCAAATCTTTCACATATGTAATTAAAGGAGAAAGAAGAACTTCAAATGTTGAAATTTCCTCTACATTACAAAAGTTTATGGTTCACAAACGCAGACAAAATCTATTTTAACTCCATCAACTGCATTAGCTGCAGAGTACATTAGACCACGATCTCTGCAGAGCTCCTAATGACATTATTGTTCTGGATTATACTTTTGAAATATTGATCATATTCTAATAGTCCACTTTTCAGTTTAACACACAATAGATCAGAAAGAGCTCATTAGAAGTTTCGTACTGCAGAAAATAACATTTCCATCTTTATTTTGATCATAAATCAAGTTTGAGTGTGATATCAATACTGTGAAAGGCTCCATCCACGGAGTAATTAGCACAGCCATCAATCAGAAATACAATTTGGCTTCATTAACGTGACTGCATTCTGCCATTCAGACATGAATCACTTAATGTTCTTAATGCTCTTCATGTCTTCATTCAGATATTCCCATGACATCAACACGAGACATTATTTACCGTTTTAGTAAAGAAGCTATCACACTGTCTGAACGTGATAATTACAGAGGCCAAATACTATAAACACTTAAGAAGAACATATAACACTGTAAGTAAGAAGTCATTAAGTTGATTAAGATGTCCATCAGCTGTGCAATAAACTGACTCTTGTGTTGTTCACGTCACAAAGGTGAGCTGTCACTGTTAGCTCTGCGTACGTCCTATTTCCATGTTGAGGATAATTTATTACGAGTAACTAATGATCTTACAGCTGCTGTGCTGCGGCCGTAAATGTGAGTAATTCTCTTGCTTATGGAAGCTAATGGATAGACTGTACTGCTTCCAGAAAAAGCACAAAAAAACTATTTTCAGCTGCTGAAAAAAAAAAAAAAAATCTAATTATAGTCAGAAACTGACCTGGAAAACTGTCTTGTGATTAAAAGCTTTAGTAAACTGTATCTTACAGATATTTTCTTTCTTTAATACATATGAAATCGTAGAGAAATATGAATACGGGCGAAATGGCCAAGTGTGAGGATTTGACGAGGGCTGAATTGTGCCGGCTAGATAACTGGCTCAGAGGATCTCCAAAACTACAGCTCCTGCTGAATAGTCAGTATCTATCAAAAGAGGTCCAAGGAAGGACTGGTGGTGGTCATGGGCGGCCAATTGATGCATGCAGGGAGCAAAAGCTGGCCCATGTGGTCTGATCCAACAATGAGCTACTGAAGCTCAAATTCTGAATGACAAGCAAGACAGACCCAGGACATGATGGAGAGGTTATATCTCTCGGATGGATGGATGCGTCACAGTTTGGCGCAGACCAGTCAGGGTGCCCATCCTGACTACTGTCTACCACTGAAAAAGCCAACACAATGACCACGTCAGAACTAGACCACAGCACAATGGAAGAGGATGTCCTGGTCTACTGAATCATGTTGTCTTTTAGGTCACGTGGATGGCCGGGTGTGCATTGCTTACTTGGGGAACACCTGGTACCAAGGTGCATTATGGGACGTTCTGCTGGGAAGCCTTGGGTTCTGCCAGCCATGTAGATGTTACTTTGACATCGACCTAAGCAGTGTTGGAGACCATGTACAACATGATGTAGAACATGATGGCTCTGGCTTCTTTCAGCAGGTTAATGCATCCTGCCACAAAGCACAAGCTGTTCAGGAATAGTTTGAGGAACACGATAAAAAGTTTTAAGTGTTGACCCAAATTCCCACATCTCAATCCAATCGAACATCTGTGGGATGTGCTGTACAGACAAGTCCGATCCGTGGTGGCCCCACCTCACAACTTACAGGGCCTAAAGGACCTGTTGCTAACATCTTGGTGTCAGATACCACAGCACACCTTCAGGGGTCTAGTGGAGCCCATACGTCGATGGATCACCACAGCACAATATTAAGCAGCTGGTGCTAATGTTACACCTGATCGATGTAAAACGTGTTTGGTGATTCTGGAGTTTAGTTTTGTTGTATCAATTTTACACAATAACCAATGACAATGAAGTCTTGCAAAACTTTACCTTCAAAAAATAAAAAACATTTGGTTACAGGGTGTCAATTCTGGCACCTTTCAAACTTTTGATCCCTTAATTCTATAAATGTGAAATTTTGAAGGCAAACTTTTTCGCTTTGCTTGTTTTTTGTTTTTCCTGTTTTTTTTTGTTTTTTTTCCACTCTTTAAAAATCATCATGGACCACAGTTAAAATAGCAAAACTGTACCAACTTAATGTCTATAACCCAAGTATTCAATTACATTTTAAGAAGATCCAGTTTCCTCAAACAAATGTCTGGAACATCGTAAGCTCTACATGTAATATGATTCAATGCAATATATTTTGAAGTACCCTTCTGTCATTATATCGATGTTTGTAGTCAACAACAGCTGTCAAATAAAGCAAAGAAAACACTTTTCAACAATATTTAAATGATGTTAATATTATGTAAATATTAATTGTAACAATGAGCAGGAGAGCTCTAATAACTTTAAAATGTATTTCCTCCGTTTCAAGTAAAATAAGATTTGCATTCATAAATAACATTTTTAAAACAAGTTGAAAAAGTTTCCCCATAATGGCATCTAATGTATAAACTATCTCGGCTTCCCCGACAAACCAATGTGTAAATGTCGTCTTCTCACAGAGTTTTCGGTTTTCGCACACGCTCTGAATAATGCATTGCATGCCATTGGTCTGTGCTGTCTATGAACATACATACTGTAAAGACAAAGGCAGAGGCCGTGCAGATTAAAAAAAAAAGAAAAAGCATATATTACAATTTGCCTGATGAGGCATTGATGGACATGTCCTTTGAGACTCTGGACGTCTGCAAGACTGTGAATCAGATCTTGCCAATGACACATAAAAAGACTAGAACTAACATTGAAACTAACAACTTGTGATAATTTGGTGATATATAACATATATAATATACAATAAAAACTTCAATTTCAATTAGAAAACACAAAAACTATAATAGCTCTGGTGAGCACATCCTTTGTAAGATGAGGAAAACTACTCCTTTTATACTAAATGGTTTATGTCAGTATATTCCAAAAGTTAAAAGCCTTGGATTATAAACCTCCTTCAGACAAAACACTCTTCGCTTCTTTAATCAATGAAATATTGAACCAATGCAACAGTCTAAAGGAAGCTCTTCTCGGATCATGATATCAGATGCACCAACCTGGGATACTACAGCATAGCAACGATATGGAACTTACTGAGACAGACACAAGCATTACATTGCATCATTATTACTGGATGCATATTATACTTCTTGTCCCTCAATCGACTGGACTACAGAGACGACTGCTTCCAGCAATCATTTCTAACATATTTTAGCTTCACTTCTGTGCAAGTGGGTGGAAATTGTGAAGCAACGATGATCTCCTGCATTTCTTCTAATCCATCTGAAACATTAATGGGAAACTAAGAAGCTGAAATGTACATTTTCTTTTATTTAAGACTCATGCAAATAGATGAGGAATAAAAATTAAAAAAAAAAAAAAAAATCACACCTCTGCACAGTTGTTCTTAAATTCACTAGTTCACTTTTTAAATTTGTTGTATTTCTATTTGTATTTTTTTTAAATTCATGTTATTTTCATTTCCTCCCACCAGATGACCTTTGATGACCTTTCCATGTGACTGATAGAAGTCACATCAGATTTGAAGAAATTTAACGCAGTCATCAGGAAACCATCAATTTTTCCTAACAATGAGGTTGCCAACCTACGTTTACTCTCGTGTGACTGAGCTGCTGCTTTACAGACTTTACAGTCAAAACAAGGTAACACAAAGTTTTCTCATACACTTCCAGGCCACACTGGACTTCAATTAGTACACCAGTAATTAGGGCTGTTCGATATAACGATATATATCGGATGACGATATAAAAACGTCTATCGTTTCATTTTACGCTATTGTTTGTTTTGTGTTGTCGCAAAATAAGCTGTTTATGGCAATATTTTTTCATGGTTTTGATGGTCACTGTAGTGGCTATATTAATTTCTTAAAGTTCTCTCTTTTTGTTATATTTAATATAACCACACTACGGACGGACAATCGCCTGTTTTTATGCGTTGTGGTTAACAACAACGACGGTAACACCACCGCGTGTCCGCTTGTTTATGTTCCACATAAACCTTTCACAATAAAGCTCAAGATCCTGTTGAGACTTTTCAAAATAAACTGAATCACGTGAAAGAGCAGATTATTTACGGATGAAGTAAAAAAGAGCCGCCAGGTGCTAAAAAATAAACCTTAGACTCAAACGTTAGAACAGGCTTTCCCCCGCAGCACGCCGTGTAATAAATACTCACAAAGAAAACAGCAGCCGTTACAACTTATGTCTAAAGATGTATCGTTTCATGCATCGGTTAAAACACTCGACTCCAGCTACATGACGCGCAGCTGGAAACACTTCACGCAAGTCGAGATTCACAGAATTTACAGAAAATGTTACATTTTTGTGATTTATATCGTTATCGGACGATAGAATTCTTATATCGGGATATGAGACTTTGGTCACAGCCCTACCAGTAAGCACGAGTAACCTTCAGCAGCCCTTCTACATCCACAATATGCTACAAATATTAGAATAAGAAAATAATCATTAGCCAATAGCAATTTAAAAAAAAAAAATCAATAAATCTATGCTACATTATATTTATCAATGAACTGATTTATTTAAATGTTCAACTAACATCCATAACTGGGTTTGACAATCTTCAAAGTTCGATTTTTTATTTTATTTTAAATTCTCACTAATTCTAATTCTAATTCTCAGTGTATTTCAGGTCCTGACAGAAACTTACTGGATAACAGTTTTCTTTGATGAAAATATGCTAAAACATTTGCTCTTCACTAATGTACACACCTGAAACTCTCCAGGTATTCCTGCAGAATAAATGCGGCACAGCTGTCATTTCTTTGTAAACATTATTCGTTTACATTATTCGTTTCTTTACCACACAAATCCTCCGCTACCTCGTCGTCCTCCTCGGCTTTCTTTATGACTAAATAGAGATTCAGCCATCTGTCACCAGAGTCACATGACATCATGCGCTGGTCACAATCATATGTGTGCATGGAACAACAGCAATTATTCAGCCTGTTGAGCTGCTGAGTGAGTCGCAGCATTTTCGAGAACATCAATACACTGGTGTTATTCACCGGACTAATGAGCCTTTTCATTAGAATCACACATCACTAGAGGATGACCCATGCAGCACCCACCTAAGGTCAACTCAGATAAACATATATAGTGTCTGAGCATGCAAACAACAACCAAACCTTTCAACAGTTATATGTTCAGCACCAACACCACCAGCTGCCTCTCTTATACCTGATTTAGACTTCTGCGAGGATCTTTGTAGAGGCTACAACTACAACTAGAGCTGGGTCATATTATACCTTTCATGGTAATATGAGTACAATGTTAGGCAGTGATAAGAAAGTGAAATAAATGTGCATGCGCAGTGCCCTTGTTTTCATACGCACATGGCAGAAAAAGCATGGCGGCGACAGAGAATGAGAAGGGCGAAAGCAACAGATGAACCAGAATTGGTTTGTAAAAGTGGTGCAACCTCAGTGGTGTGGAACTGGTCTGGTTTTCGTCTGTCAGATACACAACAAAGCACAAGTTTTTGTAGTACATGCAAGCGGGCCATCGTGGCGCAGGGAGGAAACACGACAAACCTATTTCATCATTTGAAGCAGAAGCGCTCGTTGGAGTACAACAACTAATAAAGCTGTGGAGTTGTAAAAGTATTTTGTCTCGCAGCAATTATATCATCAATTCTATCGTTATCACAAATTTTCAAATATATATCGTGAGAAACATTTTTGGCCATGTTGCCCTGCCCTCGCTACAACGTAACCACCTACGCAGCCAATATCGTTCCAGGCAGTTATGCTTTTGCTGGGAAATAGCGCACACATGCACATGAATACCCATTCATGTCTGTGTTGTAGGGGTCTGTTATATTCTAGGAATGTAACATTCTGCGATTATTATTATGAATCTCACAATAATGCAAGAGTGAAGAAGAGAGAAAAGAAATTGCCTCGATGGACAAGTAATCACCATCAGTGACGATGACAATCATCAATCTCTCGATGTTGTTCATGTTTGCCCGTGAAAGAGTGTAGAGGTGTTTTTCCCACTGACAGAGTTCCCAGAACGGAGGCATCCTATCAAAAATATTTACTGCAGATTGAGCACAAACTAATCTCCCTACAGGAGATCTTCAAAATGGACTTACAACGCTAATATTGGTTAGGATGTGCCCTTCAATATACCTGCTGTTCCCTCAACTAGCCTCACTAACCGAGATATTAAGTTAAAGTGCTTGATGCGAAGTGTGAAATGGTTCTGAGGCGGCCGTAACCAAACGTAGTCATCAGGAATTCCAGACATATTCTTGAAGGATTTTGGAAAATATGTTAACAACATTTTTCCTCCACTTCCTGGATGGGAATGGGAGTGTCGAGTCAGTGAAGGCAGCAGGAGCAAAGTCCTACTGCTGCTAGCGCCTCTCACACTCACACACACACACACACACACACACACACACACACACACTGCACAGAGAACCTTCTAACAAGTGATGAATAATTAAATGCTGCTCTTTAAAACACACAGGAGAAGAGTTCACCTGTTTTATTAAAAAGACAGAGATGAGAAGCAGGGTAAAAGAGACGGTGGGCAGACAGAGACACGAGCAGCCAAAAGGTCGGACTTTTTAAACGCTTACTCCAGTTTGTCTGGGAGCTCTCCTTTGTAACAAACACAGAGGACAGCGCAAACAAAAGAGAAACTGACGACATGGTTCATCGGACAAATGGCAAACTGGACAGTGTCTCTGGAAGGAGGCAGCAAGATTAGAAGGAAGCAGAAGCGGCCAAGTGTTTAAAGAAGTAACAGCTGTCACAACGGGATCCCAGAGGTAGACGCCATAGTTTTCAATATCATACTATGACAAATACAGGCTTTTTTTGTGTTCCAGATTGGGTCAGGAGTTGGAATTTACGAGTTACCAGCTGGAAGCTATCGTGTGTTTGAGATTCGCTAACCCATATGAAGAGCACTGACCAGGCGCTGAATGTGCTACAGCTGTGGACAAATTAACAAGTACTGCTAGTGATGCATGAAGGGCTCTACCTTTGCTAAGAAGCAAAACAAATCATGTTTCTGGTGCCTCTGGGTGCAGTTCCAGAGTGAGGTTAAAAGGTGCACAAGGCAGACTAGAGGATGGGCAGTAATGCTGTTGCTGTATCAGAACTAAAAAGGAGGAGATTTAGAAAAATGTAGGTTTTCCCTGACTTACAATCATGAGCTCTGGGGAAATAACTGGAAGAACGGGACTAAAGAATCCTGAGGAGAAAAACAGGATTTCATGTGGCCTCATGAGCGCCACAGGAGGAGATGGGCATCTAGACTATGTTGAAGAGCTTGCTGTCCTGCCTGGATGCCCATCCAGACTCCATGCAAGTCACAAAATAAAATACAAAGCTGAGCATCTTGCAAAAAACACTTGATCCTGCAGTTCCCCTCAGCTCAACATACCACTCCCAGGTCTTTTGTTTGTTTGTTTTTTTAAAGAAAAAAACCCCATCTTGACTGGTGTTGTGTTGGGACCACTAGCACCTAATCGGCTCAGGTCCATTTGTGTTACTTGTTAGTGTTTCCGATCAGGTAGCAGTCCCTGGTACCAGGTTCTTTTTTAGTACTTGCTCGGCTGGAATCACAAGTGATCCGAGTCGATCTGAAAATGTGAGATCAACAGACTGCAAGCCAACAACTGACCCATCAATGATGTCACTCGATGAGTCATGAGAGTGGCTTGTTCCCAAAAATCAAAACTGCTCATTTTGAAATTCGGCAACGATAGAAATGGCTGCACAAAGACCGACACCATGGTCACCGACTCACAAACACCCAGACGTCCTCCATTGTTCCGTTGCATTTGTTTTGCAAGCAAAGACATCACAGGACTTTCGGCTGTAATGAGCCAGGCGCACTGAGGTGGTCGCTCAGTCATAATGGAAAACAACAGAGACCGAGCAGAGTCGAGTCAAGCTGGGAAGGTACTAGTGGAAAAGAGGCATAAGCGATTCCTCAGTCCAGAGCTTGAACCAAATACAGAACAATTTCTGTTGCACTGACCCCAAGTGGCCAAAAGAAGAAGAAAGAAAATAATAAGCTTAAATTTTGTTTTAAAAAAAATTGTAAATATTAACACAAAGCAGCTGTGATTGAACTTTATACCTGAAATAAAATGTTTCTCCCTTTCATAATCTTTATTCCACCTGTGTGATATTTCATTTATGCCAGTCCAGGTCAATCTGGCCACACCTCTGGTTACTGGTAGTGAACCAAGTTGCATTTTAGTTCTCCAGATCCTCCCCAAGTCTGTTTCAGATGAACCATGAACCACTGAGGACAAGGGTAGCAGCTTCAGAACATTTATCCATTCACAGTGCAGCCAAACCAGAGGTCAGTGGGCACATAGTCATAAAGACATTTTAACAGGCTCAAGCAGCACTATGCTTTAATATTCAGACTCTCACATAGATAAAATAAATAAGACGCTATCAATAATACAATATGCACGGTCAGCCTTATCATACCGATGTATCTATGTCTTCATTATTGCCTGCAGATTATATTCACATTAACTGTCTGATACAAACTGTAAAATTACTAAAACAGAAAAAACAAAAATAAGAAAAAAGAAAAAAATTTAATTTATTCAAAACGAGAAAAAATAATGAGCAATGCAATTTACAGAAAGAAAATGCTTAAGCAATTCAGATAGCTGCAAATTAACTTTATGTCCAAGCACAGGCTGTCTGTAACTCAGTGCCTTACTTTATAACAAAGCCTCATATTTTAAAAGAACGGCAAAAACATGTCATATATTTGACTAAAAATCGTTTTGTGTTTGTTTTTAGTGGGCTAGCACTCCAAATGTACTCAAAGTTCAAGAGCTTCAAATATGAAATAAAGCGCGCTGCAGAGGTCTGGTGGAGCCAGCTGTGCGTTCTTTTTTATTTAAGGATTATGCATCCACGCAGAAACTAGGACGATGTTCGTGACCTTAGGATTTGAATGTTATTCAGCGTGATACAATGTGTAACGGCTCCATCGAGAGGCACACTGCGAATTTAAAGTAATAGCATGAAGAAGTGGAAGGTGATGTGTGTGCGCGCACAGGAGTAATGGTGGTGCGTGTGTGTGTGTTTGGGGAGGGAGGGGGGGGTCTGAACATGGCTCAGAGAAAAAGAATGTTGCTCAATTACACCTTATCCACCAATCAAGTCACATGGAGATGACTTAGGCACGCGCGCGCTCGATCACAGACATAATCCACGACAGGCAGCATTACACGTCAGTAACATCAGAGATTTGAAATGTTGGCTGTGATCCCTCCTGAGTCACATCACAGCCCGCTGCTGCTCGATCTGCCACACGGAGTGCAAACCTCCCTTACCTGCGTCTCAACTTCTGCTCGCTGTTACTTCCACTGTTCTGCTGTTCTTGGCCGCAGTCGCTCTATATCCTAATCCAGCGGATTTGTAAACCATTCAGAAATCCGTTCAGAGTCGAGCGGAGAGCTCAGCGGAGGACGAAGGAGCAGGTGGCATCGTCTCCGGTCCAGAAAGCGTGCCTGTGTGTAGTGTTTGTGCGTTTGGGGAGAGACGCTCCACGTTAACGGCTCAGTAAATCTGTCCTCACACGACGGAGCGACGAGGAGAGCCAGGTGGTCGAGCACGAATCCCGCGCCGAGGTTGCCGAGCTTTATCGGCCGAGTCCAGCCTCAGAGCGCTGCACCCTGTCTGGGTAAGAAGCGCGGGGGCGCTGCGGCTGTCAGATCCGGTCTCTATCGGTTCGCCACACGCTCGTGAGCAGAGGAGTACCGACGATCCCTCCTTCTCTCTGCTCCTCCTGAAAAATAAAGGGAGGTGGGCAGTCTTCAGCAGCCCCCACCCCCTCCTGTCCCCCGACATGAGGACAAACTCCGCCCTCCCCACACAAGCTCAGCCAATAGGAACCCTCTCGCTTTCTCTCGGCCACACACCCTCTCTCTCTTTCTCTGGCCGATTCGGCGACACAAAGGCTCCGGCTCCTTTCCAGGAGCCGCCTGCAGTATTCATCCTCTAAAAGGAGTAGACACGTACTCAGCCATACTCATTGAGCCGCACAACCACTTATGTCACCTGACCAAAGCACAATAAAGGGATTTCACAGCGTTTTAAAACTCGCTTGCAACCTGTAGCTCAATTCAGTGCACAAGCATTTGACAAAAATAAACCCTGGAAGCAGATTCAACAAGTTCTGTCAGGGAACATCTGAAGAGCAAGAAGATACACAAGTGCAATATGAGATGTAATGCTCTGCTCTCTCTGGGTTTTCTAAGACTTTATCTTGAAATGCTTGGCGTTATCAGCTCGGTGTTGTTGGTATTTCTACATAAACTAGCTTTCTGTTCAGAAAAATGAAGCCAAGGGCCTTAAACTTCTATTTATTTGTAGGCCACCAGATGGTAATAGCTTTGGTACAAAAGTTCTACAGAGGTCTGCCGGGAAAGGGCTTCTTCTTGACCTCTGTAATTGCTTTGCAATGTTGCAGCCCCTTCCTTGTCTTGTCTTCTTTGTCACTTTGGGTCATACCAAATAAAAATGCAGTCTAATTTGTTAATGTTGGTCATGTTTCAAAAAGTAGGATTAGCCATGTTATCTTGTGCTTGCTCATTGGCTTCAACAACTTCCCATCACAAAAAGTGCTCAGTATTTGAGACTGTCCAAACCAAGCAGCGGCCTCCAGAGCTGCACTTTAATGGTCACTTTTACTGATTAAGGTTCCTAACTGGGTGAAGTAACCCAGAAGTATCGTCATGGCAGCCTAAGTGTAAGATGATGGTTCTGTAAATAAAGATAAAAAATAAAGTGAACTGAAGGTTTTAGTGTAACTCAGTTTGACTTGGTCATGGGCTCAGTTTGATACTATATGACCATCTTTCAGGATTTTAATGATTTTATTTGACAAGTTAAAGTGGATAATCACCTCCTAGTAAGAAAGAATATACGAGGGGAGCATGCATATTCATTTTACTGAACTAAAACAAAAGCCAAGCAAATAAACTGCATTCCCTCCACTGTCACTTGAGGCTCGCTTCAACAGTGAATTCATATAGATTCCATTGTTAAAATATTCACTAAGCACTTTTGGTCTCAGCGGCATTTCCCTCCTTCATAACAACTTCCTGAGGAATTTCATTAACACTTATTCATTTGTATTTTCCTGAGGCTTAGAGTTAGAGGCCCGACTGCTCTGCTTGCTGGCATGAATTCAGCTCTACTAATTGAAGTAGCTGAACTGGACTTCTCGTTTGTGTTTCTGTTTGTGTTATTGGTGCCTTTGGAGAATTTCAAAGGGAATTATCTGAATTAAAGAAAAACTTAAAGCAACCGATTAGCTTAAGTTTTTTAAGTTTATGAAGCTGAAGACTATCAGCACTCCAATATTTAGATTTCAGTTGACATGTTCCATTTAACTAAAATAAAAATAAAATGTTTAATAATTAAATTTATAAATATTTAATAACTAAAACTTTTCATTCATGTCTCCCATGTCAATAAGTTAATAATTTAAAAGGAACGAGTACAACAGAGTCATGTTATCAGTTTAAGAAAACTAAGTGTATTGTATTGTTCATTTTTGTAATCTTTTTAAATTAAACAAAACCCAAAGATCTATATGTGGGAAACTCAAAAACATGTAGAAAAAACACAAAATGTAGAAAAAAATCAATGCACCGAATACTGCAAAATTTAAAAGCATAAGTACATTTCTTCCGTTCACCAATAACACACTGTATAGTTAATATTCAAGAAAAACACTTCTGACTGACTGGTGTCATGGCAGGGTGTTTACCACTGGGTGGCTGTAGCTCAGGAGGTAGAGCAAGTCACCTACTGATAGGAAGGTTAGTGGTTCAATCCAGAGGTGGCCCACACATGGGCCAGCATGAGGCCAGTTGCAGGCCCTGTGCTGGCCCATGTGTGGGCCACCTCTGGCAAACCTGATCTGGGCCACCAAAGGGCCGTTATTCTTTGCGGTATGTGGGCCTTGTGTAAGAACATTGTGTAGGCCAGATCCAGGCCATACCAATTTTGCTATGTGGGTACCTGCTTGGTTAACATTTATATTCAAAACAATGACATTCACAAAACCAGTGGATGCATCAATTTTTTATGAGGGACATATGTACGTGACGCAAATTTAGTTTAAGATAAGATAAGATAAGATAAAACTTTATTAATCCCTCGGGTGGGTTCCTCTGGGAAATTCGGTTTCCAAAAGCACAGCACAGACAGAAGTTACAGTTACAGAATATTATATATATATATACACACACACACACACACACACACACACACACACACACACACACACACACACACACACACACACATATAAATAAATACAGAGACATATATAAATAAAATATACGAAGGGGATAAATAGAATAAATAGGAATAAAAATAAAAATATAAGTGAATTGCACATTTCAAGTATGGAGTCTATTGCACCGTTGACTATTAACAAAAGTATTGCACAAAAGGTATTGCACAGTGAGGTGAAGAGGCACTACAGCTTAGTTGTTCCCCCCTCCTTTGTCCACCTGTTTGTTTGACCCAAATAGCTTTGTTGAGACCGAACAGTTTAATCTGTCTTGAACAGCTTTGCATGGTTTACAGTTCAAAATAATCCTTATTTAGCTCATCCTCCGCTGTCTGAAACAAGCAGTTTAAGCTTCAAGTCAAATATGTTCTGATTGGCTGCCCTTCATAAACAGAAGATTTAAGCAAGTAGGACCTTTGTGCTCACAGCCACAGCAGTGTGCCGGACTTTATTCAATACGTTTTGACTTACATAAAACATAGCCAAGGGTAAAAAAGACGTTCCCCATGAAGTTGATAAAAAATATTTTCTAGATTCATTTTGCATTTATTTGGATTATGTGAATACGAAACAACTGACACACATGATCACACAGCATGACCACAGTTACATAGAAAGCAAACAGTTACTTTATTGTACAAACCAGATTTTACATTACTGAGAAACCATCTTTTCAAGGCCATTATGAAGACGTGAAGCGTTTTCGTTTTAAAGGAAGGTTGCATCACAATACAGCTGCAGAACAAAAGGAATGAATGCTTTTCCAAAACTAAATGAAATAACCGAATCCTGTAATAACATGAACACACATGCATATTTTTTAAGAGATAACAGGTCAGTCTGCTCTTTCTGAATACTTATCGCTGATTTTTTTTATCCGTTTAATTTTATTTTTATTATCAAACTTTAAATTAAAAGTTTCGTTTGCAAACAAACACCTTGCCTAACAATTGCACAACATATTATTAACAAACAAATATATATAAAAGAAACTATATGTATCTTACAACTAGAGCTTAGCAGTTTTATTTATTAAATGAATATGACTTATTTGTGAAATTTGAAACTAAGTTTTTAGATAATATTTCAATGTAAACGTACTAATTCAGTTTCTTTAAAATAAAGAACCCTTCACATTTACTGAGTTATAGGCTATTTCTCGTGTTATTTTATGCATTTAATTCACAGTATATATTTTCAGTTTTCTTCATATGTCATTTAATTAAAAATAACTGGAATATTTGGTTACATATATATTAAAAATTCTATTCAATGATGGATTTTTTTCAGTTTTAATTACTGTCCAGTCTGAAGCCCACAACAAACCAAAACCGTGCCTACAATTGTCCCAGAAAACTGCAGTCAGTTATAGTCTGAACACTACAGACAGCCAGGTCTAAATAAGCCCTGTCTTTATGAATTATGAAGCACTTTGGACTAAGGGACTTTCAAATTTAGTTTAAGATGACTCAGGGAAATTCCTTTAGCTTTGAATCATCCCATTTTGCATCAGAGCAGAGAAGAGAAAAATCAGATTAAAAAAATATAAAGTACAAGTGTCAGCCAGTTTTACACATCATTGTGGATATAATGGTTCTGACTGAGCTCCCCACAAGGCTGGACTGGGACAAAAAATGGCCATCTTGACTAGAGACCGGCCCCCCAGGTATTACAGGAAAAGGCATAAAGCTTTTGAATGAAAACAGACACTGTTGTGAAAGTGATGTACACAGTCTTGTTGGTATATGTATGATTTATATACATTTTACGTCAGATAAAAACTTTGGTTGTAATCTTCAGATAATTATTTAATAAAAGCGAGAAATTTTAATGAGAATAAGAACATATTTCTTTGTGCCCCCCTCTCCCTGTTAATGCCCTACCTGGCCCCCTGGCAAAACTTTGCTAGACCCGCCCCTGCACAGTTACCAGCTGTCAGCTACTTAGAAAAGGATCCTGGTGTTTTTTGTCTCTCAGAAACAGTTCATAACTTCTCTTCAACTCATTCACGTCACCTAAAAGGTGAACCTGTTTCTCCATCACCTGTTCAGCTCTGATGATTCAGTAAGGACATCTCCTGGTTTCATCTTCATGTTTCCCTCTCACCACATATCCAAACCGGTATCATGACCAGCAGGTTTACAGCTGTGGCTCCAGCAAACATCAGCTGATACTAGAAATTAATATTAAATAAATTCTAACAACAGCGGATCAAGCTTAAACATGCAGCTGTTGATTAACGCGACATCTGCTGGTTTCCTTTTTCTGGCTCAAAGTGGGCGATAAACAAACAAGAGAGAAAAGCCGATCAGCTGATCATTGATCAGTTTCATGATCATCTTCATTGAAGTAGAAACAGGAGAGGGAGGGGAAAGAATAAGAGAAGAAGAGGCAGCTGACAGCGTAAAGACAGAATAACTCCAGCTTTGTGTCTTTTTCTATCCTAGCTGAAGTACAGGACAAACTGTGCTCCTTTTCAGCTCAATACAAAAGGCATAATATTTTCTCTGAATGCTGGACGATTCCATCGTTTTACGGGACGGTTGGCAACTCTACTATCTAACCTTATGAATAAAATAAAGTTAACTATCAGTAACTTCATAGCACCCACCCAGCTGTATAGAAACTCCGTCATGCTAGCTAGCACGCAGTACGAGTTATTGTAACTGACTGTAAAAAGTCAGCACAACGAAAATAAACTCCACCTAAACTTGGTTTATATCTGACCAGATAGACTGCAGGTCATAACTTCTTACCCGAAGTTCAGTTCACCTGACACTCGGAACGGCGGCCGCCTCGGGTCTCTCCTCCTGCCTCCCCTCTCCCTCATCCACCTGCTGTCCTCCACCACTTGCTAATGTTACTGAATCTGTGGAAGCTCCACGATGCCAAACAACTGAGTTACTTTGACAAACCAGTCCAGCTATGGCTCCCCACTGAAGTCAGGACTCTCAAACACCTCCACGCTTACCTGCAAGGCTCAAGTTGAAACATTATTTTTGAGTTGAAAAACATTAAATCACAGGCATGGATTAGAACAGTGGTTCCCAAACTTTTTTTGCTGGCCCCCCCTTTGTCTTACAAGAAAAACGTTCGCGCCCCCCCCCCCCGCGTGCACACACACGCACGCACACGCACGCACACATCCTCCAACCACACACGCCCATATTTTGCTCCATTGCGGTTTATTTCACACCTCAAACATTTAGTAAACAATTAAGCAAATACAAGTAATCTGCAATAAATTACAGGTAGTAATAAAATAAACTACTGACTCTTTTACGCTGCGTCCACACCTACACGGGTATATTTGAAAACGCAGCTGTTTCGTCCACGTAAATGGCGTTTGGAATCACCGAAAACGGAGATTTCTTTAAAACTCCTGTTTTGCGTTCACGTGTGGACGAGGAATACAGAGTTCGTCATGCAACGTCAAAGGTATGTGCCTTTATTCACGTCACGCTGTGCGCACGTTATTGTTTACATGAGATAAATTGCAGAATGGCAGATAGAGACGAAATACTGTTAATCTGACTATCTGCAGGTTTTACACATTTACATACACAAGCAGTTACTGTCCCTCCATTTACAAAGGCAGAGGCGTCACGATGTGATTATTTTACGTGTAGCTGTTTTTTTTCCTGTGTAATAATATTCAACATTGCTATCAATATTTTTTTTAAAAATGCCTCTCTGTGCCAAGTGGGTTTAAAAACATAAACAACTGTGGGATACTGTTTTTCTGTGATTTGAACCGCGGGACAAATCGTGGCAGGATCAGCCTGATATTATTTGTATCCCGCTTTAACTTTACTGTATAAAGTATAGTTGTCACGGCTGCCGAGGCGAGCCATGTGGTGTTGGAGGAAAAGGAGGACCCAAAATGCAGGCAGTGACTGATGATTCAAGTGACGTTTATTTACAAGTGGTGGGGTGGTAAAAACAGGCAGTGAGGGAAGAGAATTTACAGAACAAACCTAAACTGGGAAAACTAAATGACAAACCGGAGATCATACAAACAGGGTGAGAGGCAGAGAGACGCAGACGAGGAACAGGACACCGTGGAACACAGACGAACTGGCAACAGTCAGGAGAACACACAGGGCTTAAATACACACAGCAGTAATCAAGGGATGAGAGACAGGAGGGCAACACACCAGGGAGAAGTCAGAGCTGACGGGACAGGGAAAACGTAACCTGAACACACTCACACGAGACGGGGACCTTCAGAATAAAACAAGAAACTCAGACACAAAGAATCAGACAAGACACTGAACTAAACAGACAGATTCACAAGCAAACAGTGTGACACCATAGACAGACAGAGGGAACACGGAAGTGGGACCAGGGCAGGCACAGAACAGAAACCTAACAAATGGCAAATCATAACGGAATACATAATCACAATAAACAAAATCATAAGGAAACACAAAACACTGAGTCGGCAGACTTAGGACCATGACCATAGTATAGTATGTATATCTCCAAAAAGTGTTTGTGAACTAAAAATCAAGAATGTGGGATACTGTTTGTCTGTGATTTAAACAGCCCAGCGCTGCTCCCGACGAAGGGAAAACCAATTCTGCAGGGAGACCTACCTCGGCACTTGTGCAGGTGAAGCCAAAGGGCAGATATGCTTCACCATATTTTCTAGTCTTTGGCTTAGAATGAAGTTGGTTTGGAAACATATTCAGCGATGCTTCATCTCCTGCTTTGCGTTTCTGTAGGCTCTCGCTCAATGGGAGTCGACTCTGTTTCACCACAAAGCACTCTCTAAGCATGGCTCTTAGAGCTGATGCTTTAGCGCATGACACATTATTGTTGTGTGTCATGGATACTGTTGACTCCAAATCTCCTGACCACTATGTCGATCTGAGACAGCAAGACCGAGACAGTGAGACCAAGACCACGTAAAAGTGGTCTCGAGACCAAGACCGGTCTTGAGACATCCAACTCTGCCATAGTGCGGAAAATACAGTAATAGTCTTGAATGTCATATATAGTAGGGACCCCGAGTAACTTGTAAGCAATAAATCTCTGTCATTGACTGCTATTTATGTTCATTGGACCACTATCTAAGAAAACTGAACAAGACCGGTGGGCCTGGCAGGGAGGTGAGTAAGGCAGAAGGCTTTTGAAACCATGTTATGTGGATAGAGGAGATCACGTATGTGGACATCACATTTTGGGTTGTCTAGACCACAATACTAAATTTTGCTCCACAAGGCCCTGATATCCACTTACAAGAACATTATACAGCCACTGTTCTATCAAAAATTTAAACAAATGTCCTCATATTGGGATCTCGGCCCTTGTAGAGCAAAATCAGGTAAAAAGATAATTCTTTGTTTCTACATTCATCAGATCCCAATCAGCCAAATAGCAAAGAGAAATTAAAAATGCATGCCATGAAAGAGTTCGGGTCTTAGGAGTTTAAATGAAAAGTGCGCTAATAGAAGACAGAAAAGATTACATCATCACGATAGCATCAGACCGATAACTCATCAGTCAGACATGATGGTAGTGGTGTCATGGTTTGGGCCTGTCTTGTGAGGCACAGAGGCTAATCATCAGTAATTTAAAAACTATTCTTCATTATATTAGAGAACAGCAAAGACTAATGGAAAATCTCAAGAAATACTAGATCAAGTAGCAAGTATCCAAGAAAGCAGTCAACTGCAGACAACAGATGACCCAGTAACATTTCACTGTGGAGTTTCAGAAATAGGTGATGGAAGAAAAAGACTGAGCATCTCTTCTATGCCAGCGAGAGACCCAAAGGTTCAGAAAAACAACTGCTGAAAACAAAGGTAAAAAAAAAACTGTAAACATTGATAACAGAAAGAGCTGTACACAGACAGTGAGAGAGTTTACAAACTAGATTCAGGGAGGAATAGAATGTGAAACAGCATGAGAAGCAAAAACCCGCAGATCATAAATTATTCAGAGACAAGTTATTTTTATAAGAGCATGAAAAAATCAGACTAGGACAACTTTAACTGAGCTGCAGCTCAACTCTGAAACAAACACTTCTATCACAGACGCACTCAGCTCGCCACCCTCTTCATTTTTACAAAGAAACACACACACACACACACACACACACACACACACACACACACACACACACACACACACACACACACACACACACACACACACACACACACAAATATTCAAGGTGAGCCTGAAGATCCAGAAGAACTATCATATGCAAATAGCCCATATGTGCTGCCTGACGCTGTCTCCCAGATACTCACACACACATGGGGATATGCCTGTGTGTGTGTTTGGGTCAAAGGTCAGTTAGGATGCCTAAAGGACAAGAGGATGTTGGTCTTGAGAACTCCTTTTTGCTGTACACATGGATGAACACACACATAGGTTTACAATATAATTAACCTTCCACAACCCACCTTCTGTTGCTTGCAGTATTTGTCTTCTCTTCCTGTTTTATGTTTAGAATTTTGAGAGTGTGTTTATTTATTTACAGTTCAAAGCATGATTTCCACCTCTTTTGTGTTTGGACATCGGTTTGCATTTTGCTGCTTGGTTGGAACTTTTAGTTTTAGGTTTTTTTTATTTTACTGTTGCAGCTGGACTAGATATATATTGATTTGGGTGTATGTGTAGGTTCTCAGTCAGAGTGAAAGGTCTTATCATTTCAATCAGGAACTGGCTCTATGCTTTCCAAGGAACCAAGGACCCAAACATTTGGGAATCAGTCTCGACCTTCTGCATCTCATGTTAAAGTGAAGGTGGTTCCTATAGTCTGCAGGTTTGCTTGATTCCATTTCATAGACCTGCTAAATTTCCTTAGGGAATTATAAAGTACTCTGATTCTGATAAACTGAAGGGTGTTCCTCACAAAGTGCAAGCCAATAAATCTGTTACCTTCCCTTAAGCTGTTTTCACACTTGCATAATTTAGTAAGTTTAAAACAAACTCTGGTTTATTTTCTCCCACGGAGGGGTTCATTCATGCAGATGTGAAGATGGTAACCACACACTGGTGGGGAACAAGACAACTGCACCGAGAACGTTTGAAGTAGGTGTTCTTGGTCCAGTTCCAAGCAAACTCCAAAACAGTTCATTTAAGTTGAGAAGATGATCCTGCCATGATGCAGATCTGGCAGGACCCAAAGAGTACAGACAGCGGTACTCAGTAGCAAAAAGTTTATTGAACCTTAGTCATTTATAGAGGGGTTTAGGGTGCGATTGAGCGAGACCCTTTGGGTCTTGTGAGTCCTCAGGGACCAGAGAGGACAGGATATGTTATGGTCCATTCCAGAAAATGAGTTCAGCATGAGTAGAAAGAGAGTGGTGAAGTCTTCCTTTTGGAAGGTTGGGGGTGGAATGGGGTCAATGGTCAATGGTAACTTTATTGTCCCCAGTGGGAAATTGATTTGCAGTCTGCCCATACACAGAGACACAAAAAACACAGCACCCACAAAAAATTCATTAATTAATTTTAAAAAAATCCCAGAGAGAACAGCCCAAATTTTATCATCAACAAAGTGCAATGTGCATGGCAACAACCCTCCTTATAGTGTTATTAACCATGATAATAGCAGCAGCAGGTACAAAAGACAGTCTATGTCTCTGGGTCTTCACTGCAGGCATTTTATACAAGAAGCAGTGTGTCGGTCGATCGGGTTCCTGGGATCTTCTGGTGGAAAGCGGGCAGGCAGGTGACTGGCTGGTACGAGAGGTTTCCTCCTGAGGTGGTGAGGCCAGAGAGGATATGTGGTGTGCAGGACCGTGGGGCTCTGATCCAAATGAATCTGATGAGGACTCTCAGGTGAAGGTGTCACGGTCCTGGGAATCTAGGGTTTATGGTAAATGGCCTGTATTTATATAGCGCTTTACTAGTCCCTAAGGACCCCAAAGCGCTTTACATATCCAGTCATCCACCCATTCACGCACACATTCACACACTTTATGTGTTTTCTGGTTTCGAAGATTCTTTGATTTAGTATTATTCGTGGTGTTTTCTAGTTTCTTAGTTATTTTCTGTCATTTCTAGGATTTAGGTTTTGTTTCTGTGCCTCTCCCGTGTTCCATATATCACATCTAGTCACCCTTGTCTCTATGTCCAGATTGTGTTCTCTTTCTGTCTCCATAGTCAGTTATGTTCTCATGTCTGCTCTTCCTCAGTCCCAGTGCCAAGCCAGCATCTTCAGTGTGTCTCATGTTTCTGGTTTTACTTTGACAGTCTTGTGTCCTGTGTTAGCGTGCTTAGATTTCTTTCCTCCCGTCTCGTTATGTTTGATGTCTCCCAGCTGTGTTCCCCATGTGTTTCTACTTTCCTTGTTACCCTTCTGTGTATTTAAGACTTTTGTCTTCCTCTACTTGTTGTTGCGTTGTCTCATGTTGCTGTGTGTTCTCCTGCGGTCCTCGTGTCCCTCCTAGCTTCTAGCTCTCAGCTGTCTAGTTTCTTATTTTTTTAGTTCCTAGTATCTAGTCAAGGGCAATTAACAAATAGTGGAAGGAAAGACAAAAATAAAACCCCACCGTGTTTATGTCCAACTCTGATCTTGCCCAATTACAAGGTGTTTATTGCAAGTTTGAGCTAAACACCATCTTGCAGTCAATGTATACTGTGCACTCATGAATGTACCATAGACCTGATTATATACAAACACAGCACCTTCATCCTGTATTTATATTTTTGATACTCCTACTCCAGACATATCAAGTCTGTAAGTGGGTTGAACATTCCCACGGGATTTGTAGTGAGGCATTTGCTTGGAGTTCATCAGGAGAGTCCTTGGTGTAAAAAGGAACCATATCACATTAAAAAGCTACAGGGTTACAAAGCCATCAAATGATTTGACCAAAAGTGAAGGATCTACAGGTGAGAAAACCCTCTGAAACCACTCATTTTAAAACACATGAAGTTGGCTGAAATATTTCATTAGGCGCTCAGAATGCCAAAATCCAAATAAATTCCAGAGTAGATAACGAAAAAGGGAATTAAATATTGTACAGTGTGAAGAGAGGTGGGATTGAATTTTACCTCTCATTACATATTGAGAGACGGTGAAAGAACTTTTATGTTTTAAAGTGATACAGAGTGCCACAGCATAGGCCATCTGTGAGTTTGCTCATAGTAAATCATGTTTGATTCTTGATCAAAAATATAACCAAAGTCTTATTTATATGAAAAATGAGAAATGCAGGTTGAGTAATTAAAATTATTCCAATCAGCTTCGACCTTGGCAGATTAGTGTCTGTGTGCTGAGACTGGCTGCAGGAATGTGAAAGATAGGACATCTGTCTCTGATAACTGATAAACACATAATCATAATTTGTATACATAATTCTATATATGCTTAATACTGATGAGAATATAATCAAGTGTAAGTTTGACCAATATAGCAAAGAAGAAAGTGTAATCTGTGAAGTGATCCCAATAACAAGCCTCTCACTGCGGTTCGGCACAGAGGAGCTTGTTTATGCTAAAGATGACCTTGGAGGCTGTGAGTGAGACGGAGGGAGGGGAGGACAGAGTGAGACACCAAGGAGACACGAGTCTCAAAGAATCTCTGACTTTATAATATAATTTGAAAAAGAAGTTATACTGAATATATTGTGACTGACAATCACAGAGTCATAAAAAAGAAAAAGGGAGTAAAAAACAAGCTTATTGATTAAAATCATGTTGGATATTCATGAGGCTGAGCTAATGATAAATCCTGTTGAAGTAAAAAGTACAAACTGAATGAAACATGAAGGAAAGTATATCCATATGTGATGAAGGTAATGATAGATCACGTTAAAATATAACATACCAAAGAAGAAAATGCAATAAAGTGATATTAATGTTTGAATTTTGATTGAACTCAGCATTAGCTCGGAGTAGGTTAAGTAGAAAAGTATAATTACAGTGATTTGATCATGTGACTATTATTATTTGATTTGGCTTTTGCATTGCTCCTGCTAAATTGTGGACATTCCCTTTTTAACACCTTGTGAAACAGTAAAGGAAAAAAAGCTGTGTATTATTATAGCACCACTCAAAGGGTTCTTACAGGTTACTGTTGCCTTAAAAAATAATAAGATCCCTGAGGCCTAGTTTTCCAGGCCACTAAATTTGAGCCAGTTAGTCAGAGAGTACACAGATTTAGAAGAAAGCTGCTGATAATGGGCGTGACCGAGGGGACGACTTTACCAGAGGGCAACCCTGGCGAGCATGGCCAGGGATCGACGCCCGGAGGACTAAGAAGCCGTTAGAGCTGGGCGACTCTCTTCTCTAGCTCTATCCAAGCTCTACATTGCCTATTGGGTAACACTCATAGGATCAGGGATTCTGACTTTTTAAGCAGCGAGCCAGTTCCAGACCTTCCTGTTTTGGGGGTGCCTGGCTGAGATCCACAGCAGCAGTCTATATTAGTAAAGACTGAAACAAGCAAGAGACTATAAAGTTGGAAACGTTTCCATTTTTCAGAAAATGACACACACAAAACTTCACAGTGCTGCCAAGTGTTCTAATGATTATTGAATGCTTCATTCCAGATAGTTCACGTGTACCTGAATGAATTAAATCCAAAGACGTCACCGTGGTTGCAGATTTCCATGAAACTAATCTAACTAATCACCCCAGAGCATCTACAGTGTGTGTCATAACTGTTGTTACCCACCTTTGTTTCCTTTGCCCGTAACAGAAATCTTTCCAAGGTCAAAATCAAGTTTTTCACAAGGATGAATTGTTACATGCGGTATGACTACACATCACATGTTCACACAGTGCATCTGTATGTGCAGTGTGTTGGTGTGTCTGGTGCAGACAGACAGACTTTTAATATTTGATTAGCTGCCAGATGGCACACTAGAGCTCCTAATAACCATCTTTAATAAAGGTAGTCAAGCGTACTTGTGTGTGTGTGTGTGTGTGTGTGTTCGTCACTGGTGGGTTGTGGGGTTCCTGCGATCAAAGAAGCCACTCCAATGGCAGACACACGTCGAGAGCCAGACGCACACATCAATAATTCATCAAAACACACACACACACACACACACACACACACACACACACACACACACACACACACACACACACACACACACATCGAGTTGGTGCCAAAAATGGGGGCTTATGCTGAAACAGAAGCTGTAATTAAATGCTATATCATTAAAGCAGCTGATTCATATTCATTCATACTGCCAGGCTGGAACTGGAACAAAAGTTGAGATAATCTTTTTAGTTATTTATGAATTAAGTCATTAGTTTATTTGGAGAGATTGCTGTCTTTTTGCTCTTTGGGCAGTTACTGAAGGGCAGTACAGTAGCACGGTGGTTAGCACTGTTGCCGCCTGAGTTCAACTCCACCATCAGGCCGGCCTGCGGCCCTGAAAAGGATAAGCGGAAGTGAATGAATGGATGGATGGATTTTACTGAAGTTGCAAACCTTGCCAGGACTAGAGCTATATCATTAATTAACAACATGAAACTAGTCAAGGTAGAGATTATTATTAAAGGCCAGGAAATGATACAGTTTCCTCAGAGGGCTTAGCATAGCACACGACACCTTCTGCTCTAAAACTCGTGCATGAGGAAAAACTCGTCAGAAATGAAAGAAAAGCAGGTCGCTCTTCTAAACTGACAGATGCAGCGTACAAAACAGATCATCACAGCCTAATTACAATTGGCGCAATCAGGATCACAGATTAGAAATAATTAGAGTAAATCCAGGTGTCTGTCTAACACAAGATCATTTTAGCAGCAACAGTGGATTTAAAGTCAACCAGCAAAACTAAATGACTTCTTTTTTTATCATCTTTGTCAGACACAGACATAGATGCTTTCTGAGACAATGGCTGCAAGACCAGTTGTATAATAATATGGAAAGATATGCATAGCTGGACTGAAATGATGATTCAGGCCGGGAATTTGAAGCTTCTCTTTTCATAAATCCACAAAATCCTTAATTAAAATGGGAGAGCAGTTATGATCAGTCTGCTATATTCATTTGTGAGGACATGTATACCAGTTATTTTACAAAAAGCCTATCTATGGGTGGGTCTACAGTTTTAAAAGTATGGCTGTCAGAGGACCAGAAAAATAGATTTTTATTTGTCAAATTTTCTTAATTAATAGTTAATTCTAAATATAAGACCTGTGTTTAGGGTATGGAAGATTTACTATAAGTCTTATCGCATGTTCACAGTAATGTCATTAGTTCTACAGCATATTTGTTAAATTAATATTAAAATTGATGGTGGTTTTACTGTGTTAGTCCCAGCCAAGACATTTTCATATTCAACAGGGTTTCATTAACAGAATCCAATATGTGGTACTAATACACCGATACCTAAATATTTAATTTGTTGTGAATCATGATGCGGTAAGAATGCAGGTGTGTGAGCAGCGCTCAAACTTCAAGAGAAAAACTCACATCTGAAATAAAGTGTAAGGCTGATTTTCTTTAATGAAAAACACTTGTTAACTTGAATGTCCAAAGAATGCCTTCTGCTGTATTTATAACAGTATATACAGTACGGTGCATCTAGTTTCCCCCTGAGAATGAGAAAACAACATTATGAATGCACTCAGTGGGTGCTTTAGGTCAGCGGTCTCCAACCTTTTTTGTACCACGGACCGGTTTATGCCTGACAATATTTTCACGGACCGGCCTTTAAGGTGTCGCAGACAGAGATGGGCAGTAACGCGTTACTTGTAGCGCGTTACTGTAATCTGATTACTTTTTTCAGGTAACGAGTAAAGTAAGGGATTACTATTGCAAAAACCGTAATTACTTTCCTGTAGGAACGCTGCGTTACTGCGTTACTAAAACCGTGATTTTTTTTGCGAGAATGTCTCATGACAGTGACGTAAGCAAGTGCGACGTTCGTGACAACAGCTGTGTGCAGATCAACAATGGATCATATGAGTGCGGGAGAGAGTATGAGCGTGCAGCATTTAAAGCGTGGAAGTACTGACCTTACTTTGAGTTTGATTCCATAAAAAGTGACAAAAACATTAGTGTCCGTTGTGCGTGGGAAGAAAACTTCTTTTTACAGCGAAAAAAACCCCCCTAAACTTCCAAGCAAGCGCTGAGTAGCTACGACGTGATGGGAAACTCACAGAGAACCTCCGCCTACGCCACTCCTGCTTTACAGGTGAAAATAGAGCAACAGGACTGCTAGTCTTTGATGTTATTTATTTTCTGCTGTGTTTTACTTGCATCTATTTGAAAGAGTGAGTGTAAACATAAAAAAATATATATATTTTATGTGCTGGAATGTGCAGAAAATAAGTTTAAATGTTAAACAAATTTCTTCCAGTCAGAGAATGTTGCATATAATTAAATTTTTGCTTGATGCATAAAGTTAAAAGGTTAAAACTAATAAAACAAGTTTTAAAAAGAGACGTTTCCATTTGATTACATTTTGTATGATGGATTATGCAGAAAAAGTAGAATTGGGCTTGTCACGGTCTGACTGGGGCAGACCGTATGTGTTGCAGAGGAGGACTCAAACGCAGACCAAAACGTGGTGTGGATTAACAAAACAAGCCGTTTATTGAGGTTAGCAACGAGGGTACAAAATAATAGGGCATCGGTGAAAACTAAACAATAACCTAAACTGGGTGAACTAATAACAAAACATGAAAAACCTTAACCATAGTGAACTGACATGGGTACCTGGAGATGAGACATGGATGAGCAGACGACCTGACGATGGCATGCAGAAAACAAAGGGCTTAAATACATACATGAGGTGATCAGGGGAGGTGGAGACACATGGGGGAAACAGCTGACAGACATAAACCTAATGACAGGACCAGGAGAGGAAAGCTAAATACAATAAACAAAGAACACATGACATTGTCAGAATAAAACAGGAAATACTAAAACTAAAACATGACAACACAACTTAACAGACCTAATATGTGATGAATAAATACAAAACCCCAAAACATAGAAAACCCAGGAACAATAACTGCCTAAACTAAAGGCAGATAGGAAATAACACAAACTAAATCACATAACAAAATGAGACAAATACAAACATGAACTCAGAGCGCTGGGTCAGAGACCCAGCCTGTGACAGGGCTGAAAGATCTATCGCTTTATCACCTACTCAGGTTGTAAATCGTCTTTTTAAAAAGTAACTAAGTAACTAAGTAATTAATTACTTTTGAAAACAAGTAATCAGTAAAGTAACGGGATTACTTTTTTGGGGAAGTAATCAGTAATTAGTTACTGATTACTTTTTTCGAGTAACTTGACCAACACTGGTCGCGGATAAATACAACAAAATAAAGCTAGTACCGGTACCGAAAAAAAGAAGATTTATTTATAACACACGTGAAAAGACTCAGGAAAACTGAGTTAATGATAAAAAGGATAACAAAATAACGCTGGAAACCGATAAAAACCCTGAAAACCATACATTTCACACCTGAGCCTCAACTCTCGCGGCCCAGTACCAAACGACTCACGGACCGATACCGGTCCGAGGCCCGGGGGTTGGGGACCGCTGCTTTAGGTAATGGAACTGACACTGCAATATGTAAATCAGTGTTGCCAACTCCTCAGTAAGGAAAATCGCTATTGGTTGTCCTAAAAGTCGCTAGAAGTCGCTAAATGACGTCATCGCCTAATTTGCATAATTGGTCATGCTAATCTAATTGTAACCTATGTTGTTGGAGAGAGAAATAACATCGTGGAAGAGACATAAAGTGAGTAAAAAACGTCCTAAATGCATTTAGAGTTTATTTAGATCTACAAATTAAATTTCTTTTAGCAATTATTGTTTTTTTTAATGTCACAATTCCAACCCTGCTCCTTTACCCGGGCTTGGACCGGCAAGTGACCCGAAATAGGCACTCTGGTGGAGTTACTTTGTGTGTGTGTGCTTATAAGTAGTTTTAAACCTTGTGATCCACAAAACAGCATAAGAGTAAAAGAAGAACTGACTGCGTTACAGCACCCGCTGCTTGTTGAGAGAAAAAGCGATACGCGCTTTCACGTCTTTTTTTAGCAACTTTCTTTAGAAAAAAAGTCGCTAAGGGGTCTGAAAACTCGCTAAATATAGCGACAAAGTCGCTAAGTTGGCAACACTGATGTAAATGTTTTAGTGCTCTGAATCTTTTTATATATTGTTAACACAATAAAGAAAATGTCAAAATGAGCGATTTAGACTGAGTGTAAATGTCTGCATTCAGTGTTTTCTTTCGTTTTTTGTTATCTCCAAAGTCTTTTCAAGCGTCATCCTCCTTTCCACCAGAGCGATGTCAGGAGGTAACAATTACAACTTCACTTTCCCTTGTCTCAATCAAGGCTTTTCTTCTTAAGGGGAAAAATCCAAACCTACACAGCACTGTGCGAAAAAGTGGGGGAAAGCTAACGGTGGCTATGCTACCTTCAGATACAGCGGCTACAGGGACCTGGCTAACTACGGATTTTTCAAGGGAAGGCAGGTCTCCAATTCAGCGATCCTGGTATCCAGAGCAGCAAACAGTGTACATTTATTACAAGTATCGTTAATACTAACAGAGGTCAAGGAGTAACTAAACATCTGCCACAATGAGAAGGAAAATGCAGAAGGGACAGCTGAGGCAGCCATACTGCTAGCGAGCTACGAGCTAAACTAAGCTAGCTTAGCTAAGCCAGGGTCTTAGCATCTAACCATAAAGCTCCAGGCTCTGGTTGCCTAGGTGACGCTCTAATGTATTTACTGCCAGGTCATGGGAAAATCTTTGCTCTCACTGTTTGTTACTTCAGTGTCACGCCTGAAAGTTGAGAAAAAATGATCTTGGGCTCGGCTCACTTACTGTCACTAGTGGTTTTTTTGCCCACAGTCACTTGAAGTTGCAGAATGTCATTCACCTTCAGCGGTCTTTAATTGCCACACTGCAGCAAACTGTACACAGTAGCACCACCACGTAGCACATCATTATATACCAGCTAGCCCAACTTTAGTAACCCTACAAACGTCACTGCTGTTTAGTTTTCTGTCTTCATTTATGTTGGAAGTGATAGCAGAGCTGTACGTTTGCATTTTTTCAGAAATCTCTCAGTCAGAACATGCTATATCATGTTTAGGTGGAAACTAGCGAGCTAACTTCCTGCTAACTTCTAACTCTGTTAAATTTAATAAATTCTGTGTTCATGGATGTCTGGATGTTAAACTTAATCGTTACACCTGGTAAAGCAGCAACGCTAATCATTTTATTAAAGATGAAAGAATTTAGACAGTTTGTAACTCTCAGTGATGCTGCAGTGTTCGTTTGACTTTGGGACCTGAAGCAGAGTTTGGACCCAGAAATGGCTAATGACGTCAGACTTAAAGACCGGATAGCTGAACAACCTTATGTAAAAAACAGCTGCATTATTTCACATGTTAGAAAACCACATTAAATGGTAAAAAGGCCTGCATTTGTATAGTGCTTTTCTAGTCTCTAAGAACCCCAAAGCGCTTCACACTACATTCAGTCATTCACCCATTCACACACACATTCACAGAAACAAGGCCAAAAAAACCAAAATGTCCATCAAAATCACAGGAGCGCAGGGAACAGTTCATGACTCCTCAGGGGGCCGACCCGGAGGGTGACGGTCCAGAAAATCATAGTTCATGTGATCAGGGGGCCGGCCCGGAGGCCGACGGCACAGAAGTCCATGGTCGAACAGTTCCGGGGGCCGTCCGTGCGGACGGCAATGGTGGCGACATGGAAACCGTTCAGGGGGCCGACCGTGCGGACGGCAACGGCGTAGAAACAGTTCAGGTGGCCGACCTCGATGGCGGTGACGTCCAGCAGGTGGCCGAAGATTCCCAGGTGCAGAGCGAGGCTTGGGCGGCGGCATAACAGCCGTAGGACCAGGCGACGCTGAAGCAGAGGCTGGACCAGGCGTAGCAGAGGCCGGACCAGGCGAGGCAGAAGCAGAAGCCGAGGAAGACTCGGATGAGGCCGAACCAGGCGAGGCAGAAGCTGAGGCCGGACCAGGTGAGGCAGAAGCAGGAGCAGAGGCCGAAGCCGGACCAGGCGTAGATGAAGACTCTGACGAAGCCGGACCAGGTGAAGATGAAGACTCTGACGAAGCCGAACCAGGCGTAGATGAAGACTCTGACGAAGCCGGACCAGGCGAAGATGAAGACTGACGAAGCCGGACCAGGCGAAGCACAGGCTGAAGCTGGACCAGGCGAAGCACAGGCTGAAGCTGGACCAGGCGAAGCAGAAGCAGAAGGTGGCTGGACGAGCTCCTCGGGCCCTCCAGCAGACGTGGCATGAGGCTGGTGCGGTTCTCCTGAACCCCCAGCTGACGAGGCGTGAGGCTGGATGGGCTCCTCGGGCCCTCCAGCTGACGTGGCATGAGGCTGGATGGGCTCCTCGGGCCCTCCAGCTGACGAGGCATGAGGCTGGTGCGGTTCTCCTGAACCCCCAGCTGATGAGGCGTGAGGCTGGACGGGCTCCTCGGACCCTCCAGCGGAGACAGGAGGCTGAACGGGCCCCTCGGACCCTCCAGCTGACGAGGCGTGAGGCTGGATAGGCCCCTCGGACCCTCCAGCGGAGACAGGAGGCTGAACGGGCCCCTCGGACCCTCCAGCGGAGACAGGAGGCTGAACGGGCTGAATTCTCCTGAGCCTTCAGTAGAAACAGGAACGGGTGCAGGCACCTGCTGGACACTAGCCACTCCCACCCGAGGAGTAGGTACGCATTCACACACACATTCACGCACTGGCGATGGCAAGCTACATTGTAGCCACAGCTGCCCTGGGGCGCACTGTCAGAGGCGAGGCTGCCGGACACTGGCGCCACCGGGCCCTCTGACCACCACCAGTAGGCAAACATGGGGTTAGTACACAGCTGAACCGGCCATCAGGCATTTGCCCGGTGGGCCGTTGGCGATTTTTTGTTTTTATGGGCCGATCGATTTATTTTTATTTTTTTTGGAAGGGTATAAATAATGAAAGGTGTTGGATTGGCCAATTGGTCATGATCGACTCTGGGCTGGACCAATTACAGCCGAGGAGGTCGGATGCACCCTCCCCCTTGTTTAGCAATCTTGTAGACGAACTAAAGAAAATGGAAAACAAAAAAAGGAAAGGAGGTGCAGAAAAAATTAGGGCCAAAAAGAAACAAGCCCTTCAGGCAGACGCTGCCAAATGTGTAAAAATAACTGAATTGTTTGGCGGTAGCTATGGCATAGCTTCCACAGATTTAGCAACATCAGCAAGTGGTGGAGGCCAGCAGGTGGATAAGGGAAAGGGGAGGCAAGAGGAGGAGAGACCCGAGGCGGCCGCCGGTCATAGTGGCAGAGGAACTGAATTTCAGGTAAGAAGTTATGACCTGCTGTCTGTCTGTGTCAGATATAAACCAAGTTCAATTCAATTCAATTCTTCAATTCTTTATTTATTTGTCACATGTAGTTATAACTAGTACAACACACAGTGAAATGTTTTTTCCGGCTAAAAAGTACTCCCCCCCCTGACTGTGCATCTTACTAAACTTATAATAAAAAAATATCTATATAAAAGTATAAAAATGTATAATATCGTGCAAAATATTACGCTGTAATAGTTAAGAGCTATAGTGTACGTATTTACGTAAATACAGATGTAAATGATAAAATACAAATAAAAATAAGGATAAAGGTATGGAATTGTCCATCATGTTGTTCGATTTGTGTTTTGATTGAGGAGTCTCACTGTTTGTGGGTAAAAACTCCTCCTGAACCTTTCAGTTCTTGTTTTCAGGCTACAGAGGCGTTTCCCTGACCTCAGTGGCCTGAACAGTTTGTAAGCGGGATGGCTGGAGTCGTTAGTGATCCTGATGGCCCGGGATCTGCACCTTTCAGCGTAGATGTCCTGCAGTGTTGGTAAAGATGTTCCCATAGTGCGTTCAGCTGTGCGCACGACCCTCTGCAGGGCTTTCTGTTGCTGTACTGTGCAGTTCCCGTACCACACCGTGATGTTATTACACAGGATGCTCTCAATGACCCCGGTGTAGAATCTCCTCTGGATGTTCTTGGAGATCTTAAACCTCTTTAAACGCCTCAGATGATAGAGGCGCTGTCTGCCTTTGCTGATGAGGAAGTCCGTATGTGTGTTCCAATTAAGGTCCTCGTTGATATAAACACCGAGGTATTTAAAATTAGAGACTTTCTCCACAGGGTTTCCATTGATCTGAATTGGGGTGTGAGTTTTCTCGCCTCTCTGTCTCCTAAAATCAATCACCATCTCCTTTGTTTTGCTGATATTCATGGAGAGGTGGTTTGCCACACACCACTTTGCTAATCCGTCCACCTCGCTTCGGTAGGCCCTCTCGTCATTCCCGGAGATGAGTCCTACCACCACTGTGTCGTCAGCGAACTTCACAATGGAGTTAGTGGGGTATCTGGCCGTGCAGTCCGTGGTGTAGAGGGAATAAAGAAGAGGGCTAAGCACACATCCCTGGGGGGCCCCTATGTTCAGTGAAAGGGTATGAGAGTACACATCCCCTATTCTCACCGACTGTGGTCTCGCAGTCAAAAAGCTGTGAATCCACCTGCACAAGGATGTGCTGAATCCCAGATCCCGGAGCTTATCCGTAAGGATGTGGGGCACTATGGTGTTGAACGCTGAGCTGTAGTCTATAAACAGCATTCTCACATAGTTCCCACGTCCCTCATCTAGATGGCTCAGTGTGGTGTGCAGGACCTGTGCTACAGCATCTCCAGTGGATCTATTTGTCCGGTATGCAAACTGCAATGAGTCCAAGTCGGGAGGGAGGAAAGAACTAATAAAGGGTTTCATGAGCCTCTCAAAACATTTCATCACTACAGATGTTAGGGCCACTGGGCGATAATCATTTAGGCTGGCTGGGCGGGTGTTCTTAGGGATCGGAACAATCACTGATGTTTTAAAGCAGGTGGGGACTACCTGCTGGGCCAGGGAGGCATTGAAGATGTTAGTGAAAACTGTAGTTAGCTGATCTGCACATACTCTTAGCACACGTCCCGGTATGCTATCTGGTCCCGCTGCCTTCCTGCAGTTGGTTGCCCTCAGAGCTCTCCTCACGTCATGCTCAGAGAGTATCAGTGGTGCTGGTTCAGCAGCGGGGGCGGGTGCAGGGCTCTGAGATTGAAACTGAGGCGCCTCAAAACGCGCAAAAAAAGCATTGAGTTCATCAGCTAACTCCGGTTTCGTACATCTCACAGTGCTGGGTTTATAATCTGTGATTGTTCGTAGCCCGTCCCATATACGTCGGGAGTCGCCATATTGGAAATGCGACTCCACCTTGTCCTTGTAACGCCTTTTAGCCGCTTTCACAGTCTTCCTTAAACCATAAGAAGCTGCTTTATAGTTGGTCATATCGCCCGATGTGAGCCCCATATTGTAGGCCGTGGTCCGTGCTTTGAGAGCTCTCCTGACAGTAGAGTCAACCCAAGGTTTTTGATTGGGAAAGGTCCGAATTGTAGTCGAGGGGATGATGGTATCCACTAGCATTCCAATGAAGCTAATCGCTGTGTCCGCAAACTCGTCAATGTTTGCGGAAGTATCCTGGAATACGTCCCAGTCTACATCACCGAGTACGTCCTGCAGCGTCGCCTCTGATTGGACAGTCCAACGTTTGACCTCTCGCGTCACCGGAGCTTCCTGATGAAGCCTTTGTTTATATTCCGGGGCGAGTAAAATGGCGGCGTGGTCCAATTTCCCAAAAGCCGGTAGGGAGATGGCTTTGTAGCCGCCTTTAAATGGACTGTAGCAGTGGTCCAGTGTGTTGTTTCCCCTGGTGGGACAGGTAACATGCTGGTGAAAATTAGGCATGACCTGTTTTAATTTAGCCCTATTAAAATCCCCCGCCACTATGAGGGCGGCATCTGGATGTTTAGCCTGGTGGCCGCTCAGCACATCATGGAGGTCCAATAGCGCCTTGTTGTTATCCGCTTGTGGCGGGATGTAAATCGCAGAGATAATCACAGCCGTGAACTCCCGAGGGAGGTAAAATGGCCGACAGAGGATGGTGAGAAGCTCCAGATGGGGTGAGCATGACCGGGACAGGACCGTGATATTCTGAGGGTTACACCATCTGTTATTAACCATAAAACAAACCCCACCGCCCCGCAGTTTACCGGATTCCGCAGTTCTGTCCGAGCGGAAAATAGAAAATGATTCCGCCGGGGTTATCGCATGGTCCGGCACAGAGCTGGTCAGCCAGGTTTCGGTCAGGCAGAAGATGTTGCAGTCCCTGATGTCTCGCTGGTACCTGGTTCTCGCCCTGATGTCGTCCAGCTTGTTCTCAAGTGACTGGACATTAGCTAGCAATATGCTAGGCAGTGGAGGGCGGTATGCTCTGGTACGCAGCCTGTTCCGGACCCCTGCTCTTCTACCTCTGTATCGCCGTCTCCTTTGTCTCCAACATCCTCTGGAGTCATTGTTCTCGTCGCGGAGGATCTCTTCCAGCCACAACGTTGTGTCCAGTAAACCCGTAGCAGAGGTGAGTGAAAAGTGTTGTCCTATATCCAAAAGTGTGCCAAAGTCATATTGAGTCCGGCCTAGTGCAACACGAGCAAAAAAACCAATAAAAAACATAAATAAAACGAAATAAAAGCACAGTCGTCGCAGAGCTGCCAGGGCGGCAGCCGAACTCAACGGCGCCATCTTGGATTCCGGATTTAGTTGTAGTTTGTTTTCGTTGTGCTGACTTTTTACAGTCGCTTAGAATAACTGGTACTGCGTACTAGCTAGCATGACAGAGTTTATATACTGCTGGGCGGGTGCTATGAAGTTACTGATAGTAAATTTTATTTTATGCTTAAGGTTAGTTTCTCAAACTCCTCAAAATCTTAACAAATTGTGCCAATCCTTACATGTTGCACCAGGCTGATTTATCATCAAAAGTGGAGAAGACAGAAGAGCAAGAGAGAGAAATAAAAGAGCAGGAGAGAGAGATGACTTTATGTCATCCATGAGGGATGCATTTGACATATGTTTCACATATTATAGCCCAACAAGTTACTTATACCAATTTAAATACGAGCAATCACTTTTTGGCACAACACCGGCTATTGCAGTTATTAATACAACAGCTTCTTGCTAATTTTTGTGTTTCTTTTCATCGCTGTGTAACTGAGTTCAATTGAAAGCCTGCATGCGCTAGTACCTCTTGCCACAAGTTCCCAGAATCCTTTGTGGTTTTACCCCTGAATGACGTCACATTTTTGGTGGGCCGGTCTCTAGTCAAAATGCCGCAGTCAAGCCCTGGATTAGCATCTTGCACAAGGATATTTAGCATACAGCCAGGAGGTAGCCTGGGATCGAACCACCGACCTTCTGATTATTGGCTGACCTGCTCTGCCACCTGAGCTACAGCCACCCATTAGACTTGAGCTAAACTGTTTTAACTGTGTGACTCTACAGGTCTATGGGTTGGCCTGACTTTAAAAATGGTAGAACGCATTAAACAGTTTTAAAATTATGGATTTTCCATAGATTTAACTCATCTGATAATCCTAGTTAGCCCAGCCCATTTTCATCTTGTTATCATGCTGCTCAAATCCCCAGTCTGTATGTAGGTATAAGTGATTGACAAATTGGTAGCGTATGAGTGTGTGTTGTACTTCTCAGTTGGGTGAAAACTCATCTTTGTGACATCTAATTTCAAAGAAATCAACATGGACAAATCAAGATGCTTATGCTAAGGCTTCACAACGGGATTGCCCTAACCAGTGAGTGGTTGTGAAAACGTATTTAATCCTTTTCTGATTTATGTCCTTTTTATTGCATACTTCTCACTCTTACATGATTAAGATGATTGAGCAAATTTGAATATAACACAAAGATAACCCAAGTAAATACCAAATGCAGTTTTTAAAATAGGGTTTTATTTATCAGGGTGAAAAAAGCTCTCCAAACCTATGTTCTGCTATAAATACATAAGGCTTAGCATAATTATGTACTTGAAAAGATTTGCCTTATAAAATTATAATGAATTATCATGTAAGTCAGAAACAATGAATAATGTGTTAACAAATACACAAAATAACAATTTGTTATAATTTGGGTTCATAAAGATTTTTTAAGTGCAAAAATCAAACCCACAAATATCACACTTTGTGTGTTGGCTTTGTAATCATTGTCTTATGAAATCTTCCTTGTGACTGAGGTTGAATGAGCCTGAAGGGCCTCAGGGCCCCGATGAAGAGACGACAGCTGCATTGAAAGAGAAAAACACTGACAAACACTCGGCTGACGTGAGAATATATTTAACAGGTTTATCATTGACATTAAATGAGTGAGTGGCATAGTAGATGGAGACAAATGCTCTACCTCCTGAGCTACAGAGCAGCTGTTGATCGGAAGGTTGGTGGTTTGATCCCTGGCTCCCCCAGTTTGCATGCCAAATATCCTTGGGCAAGATACTAACCCCGACTTGCTCTCCGATGCATCCATTGGAGTATGAATGGGTATGAATGATAGTTAGAAAGCACTCACCGTATAGATAGTAGTGCTTGTGTGTATGGGGTGAATGTGGCGTGTTGTATAGCGCGCTTTGAGTACTCCAGGAGAGTAGAAAAGTGCTATATAAGAACCAGTCCATTTACCATTTACAAAGGGACGTGCAAGAGACATTTCATTTTTATTCCACACCCCATCCTATAAGATGTGTTGCTATTGTGTGTGTGTACATGTCGGCTGTGGGGTGAAGCTGTGGGGGTTTGTGGTTGTCAGTCAGTATTAACCTTCATCACAAGGCAAGTTAGCCAAGGTTGGATTAGCTTCAGCAGCGAACACTTCTGCTTAATAGCATTTGCCAGCATGCTGCCTGTTAGTAACCCTGTTCATAAACAAAACGTTACCTACACAGTGGTCAACTCCTTGGGCAAGGTGCGAAAAATACATTTCCTTTCCAGCTGATAGAAACAATTTCACGATGTCCCACTTTAACAGGAGATGCTCAGTGACAATGACAAAATTAGAAATTAACATTTTTCATTGCCTCCTTTGTCTTGCCTGGAGTCATGGTCCTTCACACGCCTCTTTTGCTAATTGCAGAAAATATCCTCACTTCTTGGAATGCACGCAGACATAATAAAATCTAAATAATAGGTCCAATGTCATCTGTCTTAGTTTTTTCCTACTGCGTCAAACACCATGACATGAATATGGTAATGCATCCGTTTCCAAAGCAGTTTGTTGAAAAGCAGTGATAACTTTCAGGTGAAGGTTAGCAGGGAGCTGGAGACAGTGGTAGGACTTTGATCCAGCTTGTACAGATGCGGGTCATTCTTGAATGAGGCTAGTCTCATTCAGGAGTGCAGATTTATTAAGAACAAATCTCCACCTAGATGACTGTTAACAGATATTAACATTTTATTTCATTTCAGAAGCACTTTTGTGACTACCCCTGTGTTGGCTGTGTGCCCCTTGGTCCATTCCAGAGAAAAGTCAGAGCAATGAGAGTGAGAGTGTGTGTGTGTGTGTGTGTGTGTGTGTGTGTGTTGTGGGCTATAGCAGTGGCAAAGTGACATTTCCTTAGCTGGTGGAGCAGTAGAGGTGAACGCTTACTTGGGTGTGACTTACCAGAGTGTAGCTGCTATAATAAAGATCTGTGAAGACGGCTTGAGTCCGCTCTGACCTCCATTACTGTGTAATTGTGGGGGCCTGGGGAGCTGCTCCAACAGCATTATCCCCGATGTCACACCTGAAGGTGAACCTGCAAGGAAGCTGACAAAGCTCTTACAAACTTCAAACCTCTTTTCCCTCCAGAAAGACATGAAATGGGACACGGGGTGAAAAGCCACATAAGAGAATGCTGCCACGCCAAACGTTCTTCACATTCATCGTAGGCGTCGCCATTTAAATCATTTACCTACAAAATCAACGTCAACAATAGATTTAAATAATTGTTTGCTGAGAATGGAGGAGCCTAAATTTAGGACACAGGAGACCAGGGTGCAACTGAAAATCCAGAAATATGTCATTGTCTAGCATTGTTCACCTCTGTCAGGACCAGGAACCCAAGTCGCCACTGGGACCCTGTCCAGTCCTCTCTGCTGTATCAGTACGATCTGTGACCTGCTGTCTCTTGGGTTCTGCTTTAGAGTCCACTTAATAACCTCACCATTCAGAGCCATTTTCGTGCGTATAGTTAGCTTACTCTGGTCCACATCAGTGTGAGTTCAGGGTGGTTATGGCCTTTGGGAAGAAACTGTTCTTGAGTCTGTGGGGTTTTGTGCTGATGCACCTGCAGTGCTTCTCTGAGGGAAGTAGGCTGAACAGGTTAAAACCAGGGTGGGAGCT